>NC_135343.1:1893642-2524023 GCF_023851605.1 Tamandua tetradactyla | reverse complement strand
TATGTTTCATAGGATGTTTAAAGACAGCATCAAAGATCTTTTTAGTAACATAAGGTATGGGGTGTGTAAACTATATGGGATGTGCTTTGCTAAATATAGGTGTGTGGTTTTGTCCTCAAGAATGTGTGGGGCAAAAGTGAATATGGAAAGTTGGGTAACTTCGTGGAAGTGAATTTTGTTTATTCTAGTCAATGCTGACTAAAATTTGAAAAGCTCATCTAAGGAAGTGTGGTTTGTCCTAAAGTAAAATGGTCGGTTTTAATATGTAAGATGAGACATGAATAGATGTGGAAAGTTGTAGAAGGTTTGTAAAAGCGAATTTTGTTTGTCATAGGCAATACAGGCCAAAAATTTCATATGCTTGTTTCTATTTTTAAGAACTTTTGTGTCAAACTGTGTATTCATACAAAACTGGAGTTTAGTTTTCTGTTAAAATAGGGCAGATTGTTGGTCTGCTCTTAATGAATGGCAATGAAAGTTTTTTTTGACCATCTGGGTATTCTGTCCAGAAAACAAAGACTCAATGTCATAACAGAATAATGTCCTTGCTGCGTCTATGTTGACCTTATCATCCCTTATTTTAGAAGTCTTCTCACATTTAAAGGAAGTAAGTCTTTTCCTTACAATCATATCATTTTGGTAAAATAGGAAACCAAATACTGTTTCACAGTAATCTATTTTCCTGTTTAACGTAATGCAAACTGTTGCAAAGGATTTTTTTCTTCCACCTTGTCAAAGTGAGGTGTTAAAAATAGTTTAATATATTACATCAGGAATTATTACCAAAATTAAAAAGGATTTTCTCACCCTCTGTTAAAGTTGCATGGGTGAAATGTGGTTCGCATATTTAGAGATTGTATAAAATTCCTGGGCTTGGCGATGCCCTCTCTGCCCGTGTTACGTCCTGACACTGATCTGTGCAGAGTTCGATACAGTGCGATGGTATTCATCAGGGTTTCAGTATCCTTAGAAGAGTGTGACGTGTCAGTAAACAACCAAATTTCCTTGTCAATTACACTACTTTGCTCTAATGCTTCTCTAAAAATACGTGCGGTCAGCCACAAGTCATAACTTCATTTTCAGCAAAGAGAACTTTAAAAAGAGAAGCAAGTGACACTCTCTTTACCCAGCGTATGGACAGATGAGTAAAAAAAATAGACAAAAGATAAATAAATATGGGGGGATAAGGGGCATGGGACATTTTGGATATTCTTTTTCATTTTTATTTT
The DNA here is from genome assembly GCF_023851605.1 of Tamandua tetradactyla. NCBI lineage: Eukaryota > Metazoa > Chordata > Mammalia > Pilosa > Myrmecophagidae > Tamandua > Tamandua tetradactyla. The sequence continues at coordinate 2,522,794 of NC_135343.1, read as the reverse complement.
ATGTTTTTTTTTAAATAATGAAAGTGTTCAAAAATGGATTGTGGTGATGAATGCACAACTATAAGATGATACTGTGAGCCACTCCTTGTACAGTTTGGATGATTTTATGGCATGTAAAAGTATCAATAAAATTGCATTTAAAAAAAAGAGAGAAGCAAGGGAAGGATATAAATGATCTTCTACCTATTCCTTGACATAACCCTCGTAAATGTGCAAAGGTGAGACAAGGCAAAATTTCTGCTATAGTTTATGGTCGATGACTCCCCTATACATCAATGGTCAAAAATTTTTTTCTGAAAATACCTGCATTTAGAAAATGCATATAAAAACTAGGGCCTGGACTCTTAGAGTACTCACCTTTATTCCTGAGCTGTAACTGTTATTTCTAAATCCTGGGCCGCTTTGCTGCTGGTGTGTAACGAGCAGCTCTCTGGAATCTGGGTGTCTGTGTCGCCCCCGAGACTCGGGCTCTGGACAAAGGAGCAACATGTTCCCAGAAGCAATGGCTAAAGAAGCTGAAAAAGAGCTAACTTCAATCTGGGATGTGAATGAGGCTGATCTGGTTAGGACTAAGGTCAACCAGAATACAGGGTAAAAGGTGACACTGTCTGTATTTTCAAGACGTTAATTTTGGTGTCAGACCAAAGGAGGTGAGGTTTATTTTGTCAGAAAGTTAAATTTTCTGTAGCATATTATCTAATTTAACCTACCTTGTCAGTTTATTTAAACAGCCTAATTCAGCTTTATTTGACATAGAATAGGGAATGAGATTTTAGGATTCCATACAAGTTAATGTAATACCCAGATGCATTTCAGAGTGTTTTAGGCATAGAATGAAAAAGCATTTGCAAGGTCCCCACCTGGGGAATTCCTACTATATTCTCTCAAGCAATAGGGGCTCCTAATTACTCTAGGATACATGAATCCTGCCTATTAAAGGAAAAAAATTTCTGTAATGACGTAATGCCTCTTATTTGTGTAATGATGTAATGCCTAAGAGTCACCCCCCCTCCCAAATCTCCATGTTGCTCAAAGGTGGTTTCTGTCTGTCTGTCTGTCTCTCTGTCTCTCTCTCTATATATATATATACTTTTTTTTGGGGGGGGGACATTCTGGAGGCTTCCCCCTATGCAGATCTCAGCTGTGTATTGCCAACACTGTTCCTGAAAACCTAAGGAAGATCCCAGGTTTTCTCTAAAATCTATAAAAAGGTATTTCCCCAATGTAACAAAGTTATAGATCACTTCCTTCTACTCCTTTTATTTAAACTGTAATTTTCTGTTGACTTATTACATTTATTGTTCAGAGTCCTGAAGCCTCTGGACTATCCCCACGCCAGGTAAGGCCTGAAACCCACAGGAGCCAGTGCATCCAGGAGTGGCCGCCAGAGTCTTTCCTCTGCCCGGTGCCCCTTGCAGCATGACGTCATTAGAACGTCGAGGCCCAGGGACCCATTAAGATTGAGGAATGAGCAAAAGTGAAAGGGAAGAATTGTAATCTAGAAATTAATAATTAATGATTGTGATCACTGCATCATTATATAGTTTTATTTCTTTCTATATTATAGAACAGCCAGAAGTTAATTCTGAAGCTGCTGACCCTCACCTGGCCCCACCCTGCGTGGACTCACTGCTGTGGCGGTCACTCTGGCCTGCTCTCAGCTGTGTGCATCACTGTAATGGGGACAGCCCCTCTCCCCTCGCCTGAAGCCACAAGCCCCGGACTCCTTGGGCGCTGGAGGTGGACTTTGGGGCCGACGGGCCGCTGCTCTCCTGCCTCCCTCCGCCCCCACTCTCTCCCTCTGAACGCCCGGGCCTGTGGCTAGGCTGCTATGCGCATCGGGCAGGGAGCCCCGCATTTCTTCCTCATCAAAAGGGGTCTCCCCTTAGTGGGATAGCATGTCCTCAACCGGAGGCCGGGACTGCCTGGAGCTGACCCCCGGGGGGCCGGCTGCTGATGGGTGCTGGCTGGCACCTCTGTCCCTGTGCCCTGTGGCTTGGCAGGTCAGTGACGTGGGCCAGCCACTGGAGCCTGCAGTGCAGCCCTGCCCTGCCCCGGGCCCAGGCGGGCACCCCCAGGGGGCCGGGAATCTTCCATAGATTCCCTCCAGGGACAGGAGTGTGGCCAGAGAGATCCAGGAGTGAAATGTCCTATCTGCACAGAGTCCCCCAAGGCTTGGGCTGTGGCTGCTGCGCGCCCGGCCGCCTCGGCCCGCGGGCTGGGTGGGCGCTGCGTCCGGACAGGTCCCGTCTGCAGGGATCAGCCAGCGGGGGGCAGCCGTCCCTCCTCCCCCAGGGCCGCCAGCGGGAGCAGCGGGCAAGGGGCAGGGCGGCCCAGACGTGAACCCCGTTGGCTTCTGCTCTCAGGGCTGCAGGACTCCAGGGGGCGCAGGGAGGAAGCAACTCGGGCTGGGCGGGACAGCTGGCCGTGCTCTTGCTCTTCCTGTGACCAGGACCCTCCCCTGCCCCCGGCTGGTCCCTGGGCACCTGCCTCCTTGGCACCTGCTCTGGACGTTGACAGCCGAGCTGTGCCTGTCACCAGCAGGCCGCCTGCCTGGAAGCCTGGGTCGCCAGGGACACACCTGCTCACCTGCAGGCCTGGGGAGGCGCCAGCCTTCCCCTGCCAGATTCCCACCACTCGCTGTGGCATACCGTTATTGAGTGCCTACTGTATGCACAGCGCCGTGTTCAGGGGATCACACAGCCCCCGCCCCAAGGGTCTGTGAGCCAAGCACCCCCCTGGAGTTTGGGGACATCGGGGCCTGAAGGCCAGCCTGCATGAGGGTCAGCAGGCAGCAGTGGCAGGAGTGACCCCTCAGGGCCTGGCGCCCCCTGACCTCTCAGGGCCTGGTGCCTGCTGGCCTCTCAGGCCCTCACGGCCATTGACTCACTCCTCAGGTTGTTGTGAAGGCCACTGGCACGTGCAAGGACCGGGCAGCCACGGTGCCCGAGTGTGGGGGCCAGCCAGGGAGCAGGTCGGGAGGTGGAAGCCCAGGCAGGTAGCTGAGGCCTGGAGCACGGGTCTCAGGTTGGGGGCAGACGGGTCGCAGTGCTGGGGATGGTGGGGCAGGGTGCAGGACGTCCCGGGGAGGCGCCAGAGGACAGTGAGCTGCCCTGGCTCAGCGGGACCCCTCGGACACCCAGGCCCCAGGCCCCGGGACCACATGGCGGTCCTCTTGGGGCTTGTTCCTGCAGGCACGGCTACAATGGCATGAGCAGCATCTTCTGACCCAGAGCTGACCGCGGAGCCGCCCTGTGACTCACAGCCCTGTGACCTGGAGGTGCATGGACCACTGTTATCATTTATCACACCACTTTCAGAGCTGAAGCCACCAAGAAGATAAGGAGCCTGCCCAAGGCTACCCAGCTGGGGCTGCCCCGGAAACCGTGGTGTTTCACTCAGTGGCCCTGAGGCCCAGTGTTCTCAGCTGAAAACAGGGTCACTGCAGGGGTGACCTCATCCGGGGATGTTCGTGCACAGGAAAGTGCCACGGGGGGGCTCGCCCAAGGCAGTATGCGCGTGGGAGCTGGTGTACGAAGCCCCTGCTGAGCCTGGAGCAGGGAGGACCCTGCCAGGGAACTTCACGTGGCCGCAGGTGGCACAGAGGAGCCCCCGGGAGCATGAGCTCCCCATCCAGGGCCCTCGTGGCCGACCAGACTATCCTTTGTGCCTGGAATCATTTCCTCGCAGGTCTGGTTGGTTTGGTTAAAATCAGCCAGTGGAGACTCTGACTCCTGCTGGTGGCATGAGAATATATCGCCCTCCGATCCAAACTTTATAAAGCAGTGGTGTTCAAGCCATCGACAGCAGGCAGTGGGCAGTGATCCCTGAGAGACGGAAAGCAAAAGACGTGCGCCTGGATAGGGCAGCTCCCGTCCTGCAGAGCGTGTCCAGGCGCTGCAGGGAGGGGACCCAACAGAGCCAGGGTCCTCCTGGAGCTGGAAAGACAGAGAGAGGGGCCGGGGGGCCAGGGGGCAGGGGAGAGCTGCGGTGCGAGCTCTGGTGTCTGAGCACTGCCGCCCGTGCCTGTGAGGAAATGACCCAAGGCCTGGGAAACAATCCGGGGGAAACCATCCGGAGGCAACACGGAGCCAGAGAAAGCTCCAGCTCCCCCTGCAAGAGGAGAAAACCTCATAATCCATGGAGCACTGGGTGAAGGACTCGGGTTTTCAGTCAGGGCAGAATTCGACCTGGACTAAGAGCTGATCTGGCTCCACCTAACGAAGCTTAGAAGGAAAAAACCGAAAGGATCAGCCTGTTTCCAAGTGTCTTGTGTGCAGAACAAAGTAGAAGAATATTTATGGAAATACGAAGATATCCATCTCCCAGCACAATTCAAAATGCCTGGCATCCAGTCAAAATGGCCCAGGAGTGCAAAGAAGCCCTAAGGTGGGACTCAAAACCACCCAGGGAGGGCACAGGTGGGAGAATCTGCAGGCAGGACCATTAAGAACAGTTACTCTACCTTTATTCCATAGGCTTAAGGAGAGGAGGAGAGATTTGGAAAATGTAAAGAGGATCTAAATTGAACATCAGGAGATGAAAATTTCAATGTGTGAGGAAAAACTACAATGGGTGGGATTAAAAAGCAACTTAGATCCTGCAAAGAAAAAGATGAGAGAACCTGGAGATTTGGTGATAGAAACTACCCAAAATTAAACGTTGAGAGAAAAAAAGACTGAAAAAAGTGAGCAAAGCATCACTTTCGTATGAAACCAGGCCAAGCACCTAATAAATGGGGAGTCCCCAGAGGCAGGTGTCAGGAAAAAATGCTTGAATAAATAATGGACACAAAAAAATCCCAAGTGTGGAGAAGACTCTAAATTCATAGGACAAAGAGGTAAAGCAAATAGGAAGGACAAGAAATAAAGTAGACTCATCAAAATACTCAATCCCAAAGGAAGTAGAAAAAAGGGAACTGAGACAAGTGGAAAATAAACAGTAATGTGGTAGATTTACACCCAACCTGAGATTGCAACAAATGTAAGTGGTCTGTTTACCCCAGTTAAAAGCAGAGGCCGCCAGACTGACTAAAAGGCGAGGCTCAACTGTACGCTGCCTCCTAGAAGCCCTCAACCATCGAGACACAAGTCGGTGAAAAGTAAAAGGACAGAAAAACATACCAGGCTGGAATGGATTTATGAATATCACACAAAGTAGATTTCAGAGCAAATAACCTAACCAGGGAACAAGCGGTTGTTTCCCAGCGATGAGGAGCACCACACATCGGGAGGAATTCTGGGCACTTACGCACCTGTCAGAGTTTCAAAATATATGCAGCAAAAATGGACAGAGCTGCATGTAGAGCTGGGCAGACCCACGGTTACAGCCGGGGTTTCACCACCCCAGGAGAATCAGTGAGGACACAAAAGGCTTGCACAAAACTACCGAAGAATTATGCTGAGTGAGGGAAACCAGGCAAAAAATTCTCGAAAATGCAAATGGATCCACAGCAAAAACAAGCGGGTCGGAGCGCCCTGTGGGGGGCAGGTGCCTGGGGGAGGCTCAGGGGTTCCTTTTGTGTCCGGACATTAGAACGCGTGGAGTCGCGCAACCCAAACCCGTGTGGCCAACTGCAGCCAGCTGTGGCTCAAGGCTGTGTCTGTCCATGCCCCCGGGACCGGCCAGCTGGGGACAGCGGCCCCACCCTCCCGTCCGCCACACCCTGCCCAGCAGCGCCACCCTCTGGCCAGACCTCGGCTCTCCACGTGCCCCGGGGGGCTCTAGACCCCTCCCCAGGCCTGGGCGGTGGTGCGGCCATGGGGCCTGTGTGGGATCGGGCAGGAGGTGCTGCGGGGGGGGCTCAGCTCCCCAGGAGGTGGCCGCCATCGCGACCAGTGCTGCCTACTCTTTTTTTTTTTCTTGAAGAAGAGCTGGCGATCCGGGTGTACATGGGAAACTTTGCAGTTTTGCTTGGCGAACTTATCTGCTGCCTGGGGCAGCACAGCACACGCCTACGGACCAGAGCCAACCAGGGGCCGGCCAGTTGGCGGCCTCGGTGCAGATGCATGGACACCTCGCTGCCTGAGCCGGCTGGAGGGGAGGGCCCAGGACGGGGTGTCCATGGCAGACCTGAGGCCCTGGCTCAGCAACCCCCACGGCCCCCAGCTGAGCTCCCTGCGTTGCCTGCATGTAAGGCCCCTGTGACTGGCCTGCCCGTCCCGCAGGAGGGACAGCGGATGTGGACAGATGGCTGAGGGCCAGCTCGGGCTCCTTGGTGGGGTGCCCTCTTTGCTGCCTGTGCTCCACCCCACCGGTGTGGCCTCCAGAAGGCCTTGCCCACCCAGCTCAGCCATCTCAGGGATGCAGGAGGACACCGAGGGGCAGGTAACCCAGGCGACAGCCCAACCCAGAGCCCAGCCCCAGGGCCAGCGCGAATGCCCCCTGAGGGGCCGCCGCTGGGCCTCTGTGGGACCAGGCCAGCACTGCCCACCCAGACCCCCAGCTCCAGTCCAGTCAGGCTCTCAGCCAGTCCCGGGCAGCAGCCCCTGGGCAAGAATCTGCGGAGCAGGCAGTGCCACCCCCAGGTGAGGGCGGCAGGTGGAGGGACACTCCCAGGGACATACACGATGTCCTGGGACCCAAGGCTGGGCACTGGGTGTGTCCCTAAGAAGCCCTGGAGGCCTACCCTGGGGTCAGCTGGCAGACGCAGAGCCCCTGAGCTGGGCAAGGGCCCAGAGTCACTTTCTCTAGAGGGGCCCCCCCGGGTCCCCACCCCAGAGGTGGGGAAGAGTGAGTCAGGGAACAGGAACACTCAGAGGGAAAGCCAGGTCCCCTGCAAGGGACGTGCACTGCCCAGACCCTGACGGGGAGGGGGAGGGGCATCAGGGGCACTGGGGGTCAGCAGAGCCAGACGCCCAGGCCCTGGGGCAGGGGGTTGCTGTGACCTCCTCAGCTAATCTGCAAGGACCCGATTCCACCCGGGAGGACACGCTGCCGTTGAAATTCACGGGGAGAGGCCGGCCCTTAACCTAGAGACCAGCCCAGGGACCCATGTGTCTCCCAAGCCCTGGAGGCCCTGGAGGGCTTGGAGGGCACCAGGCAGGACCTCGCAGGCATCAGAGCCAAGGGGCCCACGCCGCTGCGGCTCCCGCCTTACGCAGGTAAGAAACCCGACGCCGCCTCCTTGAGGACCTGCCTCTCCTCGCCCCCCCCGCCTGAGGCTGAGCCACCACGGCCACCACCCCAATGCCTGAGCTGCCCGCTCTCTGCAGGGTCTGCCCACACACAGGCCGACCTCAGAGTCCTCGGGCCCTCACCCACACGTGTGCCCAGACGGGCGGCACGGACCCGGCTGCAGAGCTGGGCAGGAGCGGTCGGGCAGGGAGAGGCAGGCAGGTGCACACACAGGCGGACCGGGACAGCTGCCCCCGCCCACAGTGCCAGGGCTGCAGGGGGGGAGGCCCTCCCGGGAGGGGGAAGGACCAGGAGGCCCCAAGGTGCAGGCTGGCCCCAGTCGGCCCTGCCTGTCCATCCATCCTTCTACACACAGGCCAAGAAGCCGCTGCACGCCCGACAGGCGGGGGCCGCTCCAGCCCTGGCAGCAGAGCCCAGCAAGATGGGACGTGACACCCAGCGCTGGGGGACACGCCCGGCGCGTGCAGACCCAGCAGGACTTGGGCGCAGGGGTGGGGGCTGCTCTGGGCACGCGAGGCCCCGTCATCCACCCACCGGCCCAGCTCATTCATTCAGTGCTGACTGGGCACCTGTTCTGGACAGGGCACTGGGGCGACGGAGATGGACGGAGAGGCCTTGGAGCGCATGGAAGGGGGTCAGCGCTGGGGGAGCCTGGACTTTAGTGGGAGGGCAGTGGGAGCCACCAAGGTGTCGGGCCGGGCTCTGGCAGTAGGTGTGGCTGTGAGCCTGGGCCTGTGACAGGCCGTGGCTGCCCAGGATGGCCGGTCCCGAGGCCGGCCTGCAGGTCACCAGAGGCAGCGCCCGGGCTCACCCAGGCTGGAACCACATGCTCTTCCTAGCGAGGGCTGCACCTTGTCGCCTAGAGGTGCTCAATGGTGGGCTGCAGCAGTGCAGGCCTGCAGAAAAAATCTAAATTTAAAAACGCCTCCTCTTGCACTGAATTCCTGCCTTCACCCCTCATTCCCTCTCGGGGCAGAAACAATCACGGCCAATTCGGGACCAGCCAGGCAGGCTTGCCACTGCCCCTCTCCGATCCCTCTCCGTCCTCCGTTCGCTGGGGGACCTCCTGAGGACCGGGCAGCCTCTTGCCTTCCTGCACCCCTTCCCCTCCCGCTCCGTCCCGGCTCCCCAAACCCAGTGGCTTAGGACCAGGCAAGTTTATTCCCTCACAGGCCTGGAGGTCAGGTGCTGTCAGAGCTGGGTGCTAGGACCTGGCCTTGCCTTGTCCAGCTGCTGAAGGCCGCCTGCCCTCCTTGGCCCTTGGACTCTTCCTCCACCTTCAAAGCCAGAAGTGAAGAATCTTTAACTCTCTCTCTCTGAGAAAGGACACGTGTGACCCCATTGCTCCCTCCCCCCCATCTGAAGGTCTTAATCACAACTGCAAAGTCCCTTTGCCAGGTCAGGTAATGTAGCCACAGATTTCGGGGATGGGGTGTGGACGTCCTTGGGGAGCCGTTATTCTGTCTCCCACACCTGGGGACTTGGGGGTGGGCAAAGGCTCCCGAGCTGAATCGCCATCCTGGTGGCCACACACCCTGACCAGCCAAGGCTGTCCACTCTTATTCTCTTCCTGTGGCTGCGCAAGGATGCTTAGAGTTGTTACATCAAGTATGTCACAATTTTAGAGTCTGGGAATTGTTTTCACCATAAATATATGCAAGGATAAAACCAAGAGGGGAAAGAATTATTTTTGCAAAGATGCCCTTTTTAAAGAGAAATTAGAATCAAGTTAGTGCCCAATGCAGAGCTGTCCACACTAGTTCTGGTGTGGGAGCAGGGCCAGGTCAGGCTGGGGTGTCCGTGAGGGCCAGAGAGGATGACAAGGTGGTGAAGGCCACACCTGGGGAGCCCGGTGTTCTCCCGGTGCTGGGCAGGAGTCCGTTCAGCCGACCGGAGAGGCACGGTACACACTGGGGTGCGCTCAGGCTGGGCCCCAAAGGCAGGTTCTGCTCCTCTGGTGAGGGCCTGTGGCCGGCTGCAGCATCATACATGGGAGACCAAGGAAGGGACTTCACTCTGGCCCCTGCCTCCTTCCCAAGAACCATTTATAAAGTTGCAACGTGAGAGAGACTGGGGGCTGCGGGTCCCTTCAGCTGGGGTGTGGGTGCAGGGTCACCCTGGGGGAGCGGGCGCCAAGGTTCCTGAGGCTCAGTGAGCTGGAGGAAAAATGGACCAGCTGGCAGAGGGTCACTCAACCCGTATTTACAAACGAGGGACAGAGGGACAGGAAGTTTCTTTCCCATGTCCCAGAGCAGGCCAGTGGCAGAGCTGGGCTTCCCCACAGGACCGCACCTGAAGCCCCAGGCAGCTTCCTCTGCTCCAGATCAAGATAAACTTCAGTGTGGCAGCTTTGTCTGCCACCATCTTGGGAGTTTGCAATTATATATTCCTAATTTTGTTTTGAGGACAAAATCAGAAGTTGGTGATCTCCGCCTGCTCACAAAGCACCCATGGTTAGTGGCCACCAGGCCGAGACCTTTTCAGCCCTGCCAGGCCCAGGCCTTCCCCTAGGGGGGCTCAGCACACACCTGGGACACACCTGGGGGGAGCAGGAAAGACACAGCACAACTGAGCCAACAGCCAGCTGCTGATCTCTGAGAGGAAAGGGGAGGGTTTGGTGAGCTGGGGGTGGTTTCTTGTGTCTGTTAAGTGACAGGAAGCCCAATCCAAACAGTTTAAAGGCTGCGGAATTTTTGTCTCACGTCACAGTCCCAGGGGGCACCCTAGGCGTGGCCACTTCAGCAGCTCAATTTGGTGCATCAGTAATAAGATCTGCCTGATCAAGATGGTGGAGTGACATGCATCAGGGCTCTGTCCTCCCTCCACCTGCCCCTGAGCCTTAAATAACCAGCAAGAAGGAACAGAAACACCTTTCTCAAAGCTCCAGAAAACAGTTAAAGGACAGCAGAACAGGACAATGCCAAACCAAGAAAAAGGCAACTTCCAAGGCCCTCGTGGTACATAGCCTGGCCCCTCTCCTCCCCTTACCCCAGCACAGACCCCTGGTTCCAGTGCTGGGGTGAGCAAAAGGACCCTTGTGCACATACTGGGAGCACGTACGTCTGGCCCAGTGCATCTGGGCTGGCGGAGGGACTCACTGGCCAGAACTTGCCCTGCGTGAAGGTGTCTCACAAGCCTACAGGAGGCCAAGAGCAGCCAAGCAGCTGCCTGGGCAGAGGGACTGCTGCTGTAGGACGTAAAGTGCAGGGTCCAGAGCCATGAGAAAACCCTTACCTAGAGGAGGGGGAGCATCTGCGTACGTATAAACAGGGGAACTCCCAGGGCACATGTGCAGAGAGGACCAGGGAGAGCCCTAAACTATGGCCTGGAGCCAGTGTCTAAATTTGTTGTGTGGATAAGCTCTGAAGGAGAGCACTCACACATTAATCTGCAAAGACTGGGAAAGGTGTTCTCTTTTTTAGCTCCTGGCATTTTAGGAAAGCTCTATCGTAACACTAACTGGGTACAAGCTTAGGGAACAGATGCCTCAGAGTCTAAATTCCAGCCATAACACATTAAAATATGAAAATATTCAGGTTTCAGAAAAGGTTATAAAACATACAAAGAAACAGGAAGCAATGGCCCAGGCAAAGGAAAAGATTAAAGCACTAAAGCCTACCAGTGAGGAGGACCAGACCTGGGACATACCCAACAAAGACTTAAAAAGTGGCCCCAAATATATGCACAAAGAGCTAAAGGAAAACATGGACAAAGAACTAAAGGAAATCAGGAAAACAATAAATGAACACAAAGAGAATATCAACAGAGAGATGAAAATTATGAAAAGGAACCAAACAGAGGTGAAAACAATAATAACAGAAATATAAAATTCCCTAGAGGGGTTCAACAGCCGATTAGAGCTGGCAGAGGAAAGAATCAGTGCTGTGAAGAGAAGACAATGAGATCTTCCAGTCTGAGCACAGGGAATGGAGCCCGAGGAACCTGTGGGGCACTATCAGCATATGAATACACACATCATAGAAGGCCAAGAAGGAGAGAAAAGGGGAGAGGGAATAGCCGAAGAAAGAATGGCTGAAAACATCCCCAATTTAAAGGAAGGCATGAAGATACACATCCAAGATGCTTTATTAGCTAGTGTTCTCTAGAGAAACAGAATCGGCAGGAAATATCCGTAGGTATAAAATTTATAAAAGTGTCTCACGTAACTGTGGGAACATAAAGTTCCAAGGTCTGTAGGGCAGGCTGCAAGCTGGTAATTCTGATGAAGTTCCTCAATGAACTCCCAGGAGAGGCTGGCTGGGCAACTGCAGGAATGGAAGAGTCCAAAATTCATGGTGCAGGCTGTGAATCTGGTGACTATGATGGAGGGTCTGGATGAACTCCACAGGAGAGGCTCGCCAGCCAAAGCAGGAAGAGAGCCTGTTTCTTCTGACTCCTCCTTAAAAGGCTTCCAGTGATTAGATTAAGCATCACTTATTGCAGAAGACACTCTCCTTAGCTGATTACAAACACAATCAGCTGTGGATGCAGCCAATGTAATTATGATTTAATTCTATGAAGTGTCTTCATAGCAACAGAAAGGCCAACGCTTGCCTGACCATACAAATGGGCACCACCACCTGGCCAAGTTGACACACGAACCTGACCATGACAATGCTCAACAGACTCCAGATATGATAACTGAAATAGATCCATGCCTCGAAATAGTATAATCAAACTGTCAAATGCCAAAGATGAGAGATTTTTCAAGGCAGGAGAGAGAAGCAACATGTCATGTGTAAGGGAACCTCAATAGGGAAGTCACGGAGGTGAAAAGGCAATGGATGACATATTTAATTGCTGAAAGAAAAATGCCATGCAAGGACTCTATATTGAGCAAAGTTGTCTTTCAAAAATGAGGGAGACATTGAGCTACTCATAGATAAACAAAAGCTTAGGGAGTTCATCAGCATATGTGGGGCTATGTCAGGGCCACTAGACCTGCCCTACAAGTGATGCCAGAGAGCTCTGCCGAGGCGGGAAGGAAAGGACACTAGACAACAGACCAAGGCACGTGAAGAAATGGAAATCTGGTGAGGTAACAACATGGGTAAATATAAATGCCAGTGCTATTGTGTTTTTGGTTTGTAATGCCACTTTTTACCTCCCACAGGATCTGAAAGGCAAATACATAAAATGTAATAAGAAATCAGTGGTTTTGGACTTATAGCATATAAAAAGGTAATTTTTCAGACAAGAACTGCATAAAGGTGCAGGGTATAGGAACGTAGTTTGTATTTATTATTGAAGTGAAATTGGTATCAAAGAAGACAAGATTGTTATAGATTTAGGATGTCAAATTTAAAGCTCTGTGGCAACTACAAAAAAATTACCAGAGAATGAGAAAGCTCACAGAGACAGAGAGTAGAGGCTGCCAGGGTCAGAGAGATTGGGAGGTAATGCATAATGGGTGTAGGGTTTGGGGTGATGGGAAAGTCCGAGTAATGGAGGTTCTGAGGGTCCCTCAACATTGTAAATATGAGGAATCCTACTGAATGGTATGCTTGGGATGGTGTTCTAGTTTGCTAGCTGCCAAAATGCAACATACCAGAAACAGAATGGCTTTTAAAAAGGGAAATTTAATAAGTTGCTAGTTTACAGTTCTAAGGCTAAGAAAATGTCCCAATTAGAACAAGTTTATAGAAATGTCCAATCAAAGGCATCCAGGGAAAGATACCTCGGTTCAAGAAGGCCGATGAACTTCAGGGTTTCTCTCTCAAGTGAAAGGGACATGGTGTCCAAGCTCAGGGTTTCTCTCTTATCTGAAAAGGCACATGGTGAACATGGCGTCATCTGCTAGCTTCCTCTCCAACTCCCTGGGAGGTGTTTTCCTTCTTCATCTCCAAATGTTGCTGGTCTTTAGCCAAAGGTCACTGGCTGGTGGATTCTGGTTCCCTCAGCTTAGTGTTTCTGCTTGGCTCTGCTGTGGCTTTCTCGTCATTCTCAAAAGGCATTCTCTCCAAAAAACGTCTCTTCTTTTATAGGACCCCGGTAAAGCAATCAAGACCCACACAGAATGGATGGAGACACACCTTTATCTAATCAAGTTAAATACCCACTCTTGATTGAGTCACATCTCCATGGAGAAAGCTGATTAAAGATTCCAACATACAGTACTGAATAGGGAGTAGACGAAATCGCTGCTCCCACAAGGTTGATTAGGATTCAAACATGGCTTTTCTAGGGTACATAAACCTTTTCAAACTGGCACAACGGTGTTGAAAGGGGTTGTGATATATAATGTATATATGTCCCCCCAACTTAAAAAAAAAAAAAAGGAGACACTAATAAATAGACAATGACAAAGACAATGCATGTTCCTGGATGGGATCTAACAAGGGAGGAGAAAGGCTGAAAAGGACATACTGGGTAGCTTCATCAATGTGGTGAAATAAGACATGTGAAACCCTCTCCCCAGAAATTCAGTAAATAAAAGGACAATTCTCTCTTGCTCAGAACTCTGGAGAAAGGTAAAGACTGGAGAAGGGTCCCTCAAACACCGAATTGAAGAAAGAGAAAAATCCTAGGTAGGAAAACTTGGTCCCGGACCGGCTGGTCCTCTCCCCTCCCCACACTTGGCCCCACACAGCTCGGGAAGTGCCCGGAGGCAGCAGCTGGGACCCCTCCCACCTCCCACCAGGGGCACAGACTATAAACTCCCTGACAGCAGAGGCAGACCCCACCTACATCCAGACAGAGACCCACGCCCCCAGGGACCCAGGGCAGGACTAAACCATGGGGAGGGCAGAACACAAAAGGGCTTCCAACGGAGAGTCAGGGAGGAAACTGCAGAATCTTCCACAAAAGCTGCGAGTAGCCAGGCAGAAACTACCCAAATCAACTGCGGGGGACCTGGAGGACAGGGAGGACATCTCAATGCCCAGGTCGGTGAGGGACCAAGAGGGTGAGAGAGCGTGGGCAGAAACTGTTTCCAGCCCTGGGTCCTGGGTCCTCCTGCCCACTCGTGAGGTTTTGAAACAGCAGCAGCCGCCTGGTCCTTGCCTGGGGACAGCTGCAGACTGGGCAGCTGGAGTCCTGCACCCCAGAAAAGGTGGGGACACAGCCCCACACTGAGCAAAGTGGGGGCACAAGACACCCCCAGTCTCAGACGGGCCAGGTCAGGCACAGCCAGGGTTCCAGGAGGCAAACAGCTTCTGAGAACGATTACGTCACCGAACACCGCCACCTGCTGCGCAGGCCGGAGAATGCAGGGGACTGCAGGGTGATGACGTCACCCAACAGCGCCACCTGCTGGGCAGGCCGGAGAGCGCAGGGAAGTGCAGGGCCCTTCAGCGGCCCCCCCCCACCCCCCCACCGCCCCCCGCCGTAGCTAGTCTACACTCCTGCAGGGGAACCTGGCCCTGTTAAGGGAACTGCTGAGCCTTCCAGAGCCTCCCCAAACTCTGTCCCAGGCCCATGGGAGCTGCCTACACCCTTTGCACAGGCACCTGGTTGCTTAATGTGTGCACAGTGCTTAACTAGGTTGATCTTCTATGTTGGAAATGGGTAGAGGTGATGGTGGCACGTTCTTATGAGCATAATTAACAGTGCTAAATTATGTGTGAATGTGGTTAAATGGGGAAGTCTAGAGTCATGTATGTCACCAAAAGGAAAGCTGGAGGTTAAAACATGGGAATTTATAACAGTGAATCTTGTGGTGGACAAAGACTGTGATTAACAGTACAAATGTAAGAAATTTCTTCCATGAACTAAAAGAAATGTATACTATTACAAGGAGTATACAAGGAATAATACCTATTGCAAACTATGGACGATAATTAACAGTATTATCTTAATATTCTTTCATCAAGAGTAACAAATGTACCACACCAGTGCAAGAGGTCAATAATGGAGGTGGGGGAATAAGGCGTATGGGAAGTTTTGGGTTTTTTTTCTTTTTATTTTTTGGGGGGAGTAATGATAATGCTCTAAAATTTATGTGGTAACGAATGCGTAACTGATAATGATGATACTGTGAGCCACTGATTGCATCCTCTGGATGGATTGTATGGTGTGTGCGATATCTCAATAAAATTTCATTAAAAAATAAAAATAAAAAAAGAGTAAAGGACCTGAACAGACATTTATCCAAAGAAAATATACAAATTGGCAGTAAGCATATGAAAAGATGTTCAACACCACAGGCAATTAGGGAAGTGCAAATCAAAACCACTATGAGAGACACTTTAAATCCATAAGGATGGCTATTAAAGAAAAAAAGAAATAAAAAGGGGGCGGGCCACAGTGGCTCAGTGGCAGAGTTCTCACCTGCCATGCCAGAGACCTGGGTTTGATTTCTTGTGCCTGCCCAAGTGAAAAAATAACATAAAATAAAGAGGAAAATAAGTACTGGAGAGGGCATGGGGCAATGGGAGCCCTCAGCATTTGCTGGTGGCGTCTTGGCTTACCAGGTCTGCTATGACAGACGCCGCGCACCGGACGGTAAAAACAGGAGATTATTGTCTTCGGCTCGGAGGCTACAAGTCCAAAATCAAGGTATCGCCAGGCTGTGCGTCCCCCGAGTGTGCAGCAGCCTGGCCACTGCTCTCCAGCAGTCCTCTACCACGTGGTGGCCTCTGCCTATATATCCTCCTCGGGCTCCTACTTCTGGGCATAATTTCCTTTGCTTATAAGGGCTTCATCCAGAAGCCTATTTACAAATGAGTTTCCACCCCAGGACTTGAACACGTCTTGTTGGGGACTGATTCAGTCCTCCACAGTGGGAATGTACAATGGCATATGTAATGCTGGGGAAAGTAGTTTGGCAGTTCCTCAGAAAGTTAGACAAAACTACCATACAGCCCAGCAGTTCCACTCCTAGGTATATGCCCAAAGGAACTGAAAGCGGGGACTCAAAGAGATACTTGGGCACCAAAGCTCATAGCAGCATTGTTTACAATAGCTGAAATGAGGGAACAATGTGTCTATCAGCAGATCAATAAAAAGGTGGTATATCCGCACAATGAAAATTATTTAACCATAAAAAGGAAATGAAGCTCTGATACTTGTGAAGACATGGATGAACCCTGAAAACATTATGCTGAGGTTTATTAAACAAAAAAGGCACATAAAGACAAACACTGTGAGTCCACTTAAAGGAAATAACTTGTACATCAGTGTTCATGGTAGCACTATTCATAATTGCCAAAAAGTAGAAAAGCTCCAAATGCCCATCAATAGGGGAACAGATAAACATACTGTGACCTCTCCACACAAGGGAATATTATGCCATGAAAAGGAAGGGCATGACAACACACGTGACAACATGGATGAATCCTGAAAACATGTTGCTGAGTGAAAGCAGCCAGTCACAGACCACATCCTGTATGAGTCCACTTATATGGAACATCCAGACGAGGGAAAGCCACAGAGTCAGAAAATAGGTTAAGTCTGGGGAGGACTTGGGACAATGGAGGCTGAGATTTCTTCTTAGGGTGATGAAAATGTAAAATTGATGGTGGTGATGGCTGCACAACTCTGTTAATATACTAAAAACCATAATTGTACACTTTAAATGGGTGAATTGTATGGCGTGTGAATTATATCTCCATAAAGTTGTCACAGATAAAATGAACAGGCCTCAGAGCCCTGGGGTGAGATGAAGCAGCCCAACATACACGTAAATGAATACCTGGAAGACGTGGGGGTGGGGGGACAGAAAAGATGTTTGAATAATGGCTAAAATCTTCCAAAATTTGATGGAAAATATTAACTTACTGACTTAAGCTCAACAAATCTTAAATCAACACGACGAAAATTGCTCCTAAATAGGCAAAGTGATAAAAGCCAAAGATCAAGTGGCCGGAGGAAGAATGACATATTACTGACAGAGGTGCAGCACTGACCAAGTCAAATGCTGAAGAAAAACACTCTGAACTAAGAAATCTAGATCCAGTAGGGTGACCTTTCTAAATAAGGCAGCAAACCAGACATTTTCGGATACACCAAGACCGAGAACCCCTGGCCAGTGGATCTGGGTCATGACCTGCCCCTCTGGCTGGGCAGGTCCTCGGCTGCCACCCCCAGGGCAGGCTCTTGGCCTTGCTCCCGCTGCAAGGCTGATGGACACAGATGCTCCAGGCCTGCAGATCCCTGAGGAGACAGCTCCGTCTCCTGCCTCCTGAGAAGGGGACGGCTCCCTGCCCTCGACCGTGGCCACACAGCAGGGGTGAGGCTGCCAAGGTGAAGGCTGTAGCCTGGGGGAGGGGATGGGAGGGCGAGGGCAACAACACAGACGGTCCTTCTACAGGACGGCTAGGCCAGGGAACTGAGTGTGGCACTTCATACCACACCAGGAACGGCAAGTGCTCTTCTGACATCAGGCCCTGTTGCTGAATTCAATTTGCACTTCCTTGCTCCCTGTGTTAGTTAGATTCAGTTGTCAACTTGGCCAGGTGAGCATACCTAGTCTTGTTGCTGAGGACATAAGCCAATGGTGCGTGAACCTCATCTGTTGCCAATTACATCTGCAGTCAGCTAGGAGGCGTGTCTGCTGCAATGAGTGACGTCTGACTTAATTGGCTGGTGCTTAAATGGGAGATTGCAACGCAACACTGCTAGCAGCTTGGCATTCCTCATCTCAGCACTTGCAGCTCAGCCCGGGCCCTTGGAAATGGAGAAAGAAATTACCCCGGGGAAAGTTGTTGGAACCCAGGGGCCTGGAGAGAAGACCAGCAGAGACCATCCTGTGCCTTCCACGTAAGAAAGAACCTCAGTGGAAAGTTAGCTGCCTTTCCTCTGAAGAACCAACAAAATAAATCCCCTTTTATTAAAAGCCAATCCGTCTCTGATGTGTTGCATTCCAGCAGCTAGCAAACTAGAACACTGCCTTTAGATGAATTCTCTCTCAGGTTCCCACAATTCTCCCCTGCAGTTTGGTTTCTGTTGGCCTTCCCAACATTCGTTCTTTGTGGCAGATATGCCTCTATATAACTCCAATTATGCCCAAGGAAGGTTCTCAGCAATTAAGACAGATACTGCTGGCCATTTCCCAATTTTCCTCTTCTTTAGTAGTAACAGAATCCCAATTTTTATCTAGACACATTGCCTAGATAGAGCTCCATTTCCAAGTCTCTCTTACAACCAGATATGGCCATGTGATCAAGTTCTGGCTAATTAGATATAAGCATCATACTGTGTATTGACTCTCAAGAAATCAATTTAACAAGAAGAAGCAGTTCCCTTTGACCCCTTACCCCTGTCCTGCTGCTTGGAGTATGGATGCAATGGCTGGATCCCAGCAGCCATGTTGAAACACAGAAGGGAAGTTACACACTAGGGATGGCAGGGAAGAGAGCAGGGAGGATCCTTGGTCTCTCATGATTTCAGTGAACAGCTAGTGTAGCTGTCCCTGGACCACCAATCTCCCAAACGTTTTATATGAAATGGAGTTAAACTATCTCACACAACCACTTATTAGGGTTTTCTATTATAAGAAGCCAAATCAATTCTAAATGACCCAGCGACCACGTAAATTAGGGGAGGTGCTTGAGAGGAGCAGAGCAGAGGGAAGTGGGCAGCTCAGTAAAGATGGCACCAACTGTTGTCAGTTTTATCTGCAGCTTGGCCCCAGCCCAGACCCTCCCAGAGATGGCCTGGTGATGTGTACCCCAGAAAAACAGTTCTTAATCCACTCCTGTGGATGTGAACACGTTCTAAGGATGGCCTTTTGATGAGGTAAATTCAGTGCAGGTATGGCCCACCGCAATCAGGATGCTTCCGAATCCTGCTTAAGCACAGTGAAATTCAGACATGTGGAGAATGCCACAGGGGAGCAGCCAGAAGCTGGAATTCAAAGGACTTGGAAGAAAAGGAGAGACCACCACATGCACTGCCATCTGACGGAAAAGCTCCAGCCCAAGGATCACCAGCCTTCTGGGAGAAAGCACTGCCTTACGGACACCTCAGTTTTGGAATTCTCCTAACCTCAAAACCATGAGCCAATAAATTCCCAGTGTTTAACCACTCGTGGCACGGTATTTGTTTTAGCAGCTAGGAAAGGAAAACATTCACTACAGGGAAGTGTGATGTGCTGAGGGAGGGGATGAGCTTGGCTAGCTCTACCCCAGGTGTAAGAGAGCAAGAAAGCCCAACACTCACCTGACATGGAGAGAAAACGCTGGAGCCTTCAACCTTAGCAGGGTGTGGATTCTCAGTGCCACTGCTTGTTCTACAAAGCATGTCCACAAGCCTCCAGCTCAGTAAAGCAGAGAGGGTAATTGGACAGCACATTCCTGGAAGGTAGGGGGTTGTTCCCGTTTTTTGTTCTGTCATTTTTGGCTGGATAGCAAGTCTTTTTTACTGGGGGTAATCCCCAATTATCTGTTTCACTGCTCCTGTCCACATGGCCAAGACCTAGACTGGCCCAGTAGATGGCGATGGGGTGCTCCAGCAGAGACCCAGGACCTGCCAAGGACACAGCCACGCAGAGCAAAACCTACAGTATTATCCCAAACTGCAGCAGAGCTCATCCCTCTATCTCCTTTAGGTTATGGGGAGAAATTGCGAGTCTGTGAGTGACCGTGCAGCTGGCTCAACTGCATGGAGCTTTTGCCTTCCAACCATGATTGGGCCTGTGGTCAGAGCAGCACAGACACACTGAGGCAGACTGCCCACGCTCAAGGCCAAGCTCTGCCCCTCCAATGTCCACCCTTATGCAAGGTCACTCACCTCTGTGCACGTGTCTCCTCACCTGTGCGGTGGAAGTGATGATGGCATGCCCGTCATGGTACTTTTTACCATTGCCATCCTGAAGAATTCCCAAACATGAACCCAGTCTTGAAGGCTGAATCTCCGGCTACAGTAACTTCTCTCCTCCATTCTCCTACAAGGTGCGTCATCTTAGCACCTGAACACCTGCCTAACACTGGCACGTCGGTCTCCTGTGTCCCTAACAAGACCTCTTCCCCTGCAAGGGAGGGATTCGGTCTAACACTTACCTAGTGGGCATGCAACTGTTTGGCCAGGTAAGTTATTCAGAATTTTATTTTTAAGCATGATACATACATTTACAAGAACACATATGGCACAGTTTATGTACACAAATGTACATGAATTAGGTAGGTCTTTAAGGATAAGACTAAGCGCCTACTAGAAAATTATTTACTCTAAGAGTAACATGGAAAATAGATCTAATTGTGAGACTAACCCTGTACAGGGAGACACAGAAGGGGCACAAACTTTCACACCCAAGAACAACATCCTTGCCCTCGCCTGCCTCTGGCCACCTCCTTCCCAGGTGACCACTGTAGGGCAGAACGTGAGTTCATCAAGGACGGTGCTTTAGGTGCTGGCTCCAGGGCAGTGACAGAGAGAAGGAAGACCAACTGACAGGCACTTTTGGGATTGGAAAGGCTGGCCACAAGCCAAAGTGTCTTCCTCCCCCAGGAGAGGAGATGGCCTCGCCACCGATACACGGCAAGCCGCCGGCTGCCGTCTTCTCTGCAGGGAACTCAATCCTCCTGCCTCACAAGAACGTCAGAAAGATCCTCTGTTCCTTCCAGCTTTAGATTCTGAGGGAAGATCAGCAGACACATAAGCTCTGGTGTACTGAGAACAAGAGAATCACAGGCCAAAATCTAATCAAGAAATAGGGAGCGACTATAAAGAATGAGGTTTATCCCATTTACACATAAAATTATATTATAGCAATTAGAATTTGTATAAGAAAGCTGGTTCCTAATCCTTGCCAATTGCTTGGAAAAGAAAGCAAGAAGCAAGTCTCTGGTTCCTGTAACAATCTCTGTCTGCAAAGGGCCCAGCAGCTGAACTGTCTGCCCTGGAAGGAGCTGAGGGATCAGACGGGTCCTGACCACCACCTGGAGCCACAGTGCACGTGCATCAAACCCAGTTTGAACCGGAAGCTGCCAGTGGCCCAGCAGGCCAGGAGACCCCCACCATGTGTGACATCTGCATGCCCCTCACCCTCACAACCCGGATAACCTCTCCCTTGTAACAGCCCTCCACTGCCTGTCTTCCTTCTGGTCTTTTCCCCACCTCTCAATTCTCCCCCCGCCTAGCGCACCCCTACCCCCTACACTTTGAATCCCTTCACCAATCCCAGGCAACTGTTTCTCTCCAGGCTAAACAACTCTAAGAACCTTTCTTGCCTAACTTGACCACAAACCATCCATCCCCTTATGTAGCACTGAAGGTGCTCAATAGCCACCCTACCTCCCTCCAGCACATCTTCATGTACTGCTAAAATCTTCCTGTTTGGTCCTCTCCATTATTTTCACTGCTAATCATACTTGATGGTCTTTTTCTAGGTTACATCTAGGTGTCTGGTTAATCCTTCTGCTTGCAGCTATTATACAAATCACTATATTCAAGGGACCTTGGAAAGTGCCCATGAAAGATCTAATATAAAGTTACTGGGTTGGCACAAATTGGGAGTCCTCCCATGCTTACCGGACGCACCTACCTTTTCATTGGCAAGATGGAGGAGACAGGCAAAGGCCAGTGGTATAGAGAGGTTCTGAGCCATGAGGGGAGGCAGGCTGTGAAACAAGGGGCAAGTGTTTAGCCAGGTCTCCGCAAGCCTAAGAACAAAGGTGCTTTCATCAAGCAGGAATAATACACATGAACAATGAATAAGCCAAAGAGAAACAAAGAAATATTTCAGTGCATTCATAAGCAGGTTTTTCCAGTTTCATATTGGGAAATAAGAACTCTCTTGTTCCATTCCAGTTAGTGGCACGGAAAAACATCTTTTTAACGTAACCAGGTTGGCTGATTAAATTATCCAGCAATACAGAGAGGAGACAGAAAAACTGCTGAAAGCGCGACATAAAACTGACCACAAAGCAGGTTGTGTGTGTATAGGGGCTTCACCCTGCAGAGAGCTCATGGAGACAGAGACAGCAGCCGCCCCCACCCTGGGGCACTCACCTTGTCTGCAGGCTCCTGGCAAGCCCACTGAGCAGCTTCTCATTGGGCACCTCCATGGGGCCCCCTTCCTTTTCCGTCTCATGGTGATTTGCCTAAAGAGAAAAGGACATTACATTTGAGAACTTGAGGGCCAGTTCACTTCCAAGAGAGTAAAATAAACTTACGAAGTTGTAGCTCCCCCCGCAAAAAAACCTACATCTGACATAAACCAGAATAATTTCTTGGTTACTTTCTGAAGAAAAGGATTTATATGGGAAACCAGTGCCTCAGCTCTGGACTATGACACTGACATTTACCTACTTGAGGTAAATGTAGACGTTCAATGGCTAGTATAATTCCAGCAAAGAGGAAATTGCAGAGGCTTCTAGATCCCTCTTGTGAATAAAAGAGGGGGGTGAATAAAAAAAGCTATAAGCATTTATTGCTTCAACTGTACTTACTATACAGCTAAGGGCAACATAAAATGCATATTTAAAAGTAGACTAAAAAGTTTTCACATAAAACAAACAGAACAGCCCACAGACTCCTAGCTAGCAGACATGCAGTTACAAAAGGCTATCATGTCCAGGATTTGCTCCAAAATAACCCAGAATGTGCACATGGGCAGGCGGACAGGGTCACACTATAGATAAAACATTGATTATTATTGTAAGTGGGGTTCTTTATACTATTCTCTCTACTTTTGTATATGTTTTAATATTTTCATAATAAAAAGTTTATTTCAAAAAATATTAACAATTACCCTGGTACCGTGGAATCAACAATGCATCCTGACCAAAAAAGGGGAAAAGAAGTGTAACTAATAAAATATCAGTGCTGAGAGAGTTCAAATAGAGTCAAGAGGCTACTCTGGAGGTCAGTCTTACACTGACTTCAGTTAGGCATTGCTACCTATCATAACTTGCCAAACCTCAACCAAAACCATTCCTGGCAATCCAAAAGAACATCTAGGGCAATATATAAGAGTCTACAAAGGTTCCATGCACTTGGGTAACCTTCCAGAAACCTACAACCCCCAAATGGATCCCTGGACCAGTTAAGTCCTGAAACCTGGAGGGCACAGCTCAGAACATCAGCCAGTTCCATCTTCCTACCCCATATGAGTGACAGCCCTTCCAACATGGAAAGTTAGACTGGGAAAAGCCCAAATACCCCTTTAAGGGTGAAATAGAAAGATCAAAGGTGATGGTGGAGTTATACAGAAAAGGTAGAGTTTAACAAACGAATATGATTGCTGAATCATTAAACTGATATTTCTTTTAGTCTCTAGTATCTTAAAGCAGCTAGAAGTAAAATCCTAAAGTTGTAGAATTGTAACCCATACCAAATTCTGAAATCTGTTCTACAACTAATTGTTCTGCTGTGCTCTGAAATTGATTGCTTTTTTTGCATATGTTATTTTTCACAAAAAAGAAAAAAAAGTCAATTGTGATGATAAAAAAAATTTATTCCTTCTAGCCTCCTATATTCTGGAGCAACTAGAAGGAAAAATCTGAGAGGATTTTGTTAGCCCATGACAAACTCTGGAGCTGTTGTAACTACTAGTTGAAGAGTGCTTTGAAAACTATTGCTTTTTTCTTTCTTTGCTTTGTATATATGTTACATTATACAATAAAAAAGTTTAAAAAAAAGAAACATATATATATACGTAGGGAGATACATAAAAACATATATATATTAACAATTAACCAGAATTCCTGGGAGACCTCTATCTCATAAGGCTGTCACCCCTTTCTAGCACAAAGTTAAAATGCTCATTGCCCACATATCCCTGCAGACTAAGAATGATCAAATGAGAGAGGGGAAGTGTAACAGAAGCTGGGATTTAGAAAATGATTATGACAACTGGCTCATGATATAGACATTTTAGTTTCTAGTGTATTAGAATAGCCAGAAGGAAGCACTTGGAATTGTTGAACTGTAATCCAGTAGCGCTGCTCTTTGATAATGACTGTGTAACTGTACAGCTTTTACGGTGTGACCGTGTGATTGTAAAAGCCTTGTGACTGACCCCTCTTACCCAGTGTGTGGGTAGATGAATAATAAAGACATGCATAGGCAAGAAAAAAAAAAGGAATTCCTGGGGGATAGGGTATATGAGTCACTGAAATATGAAGGTTAAGCAGAAGCCCCCTTCCCACTTTTTAAAAGCACCTCTCTCACATTTGTCTCCCATTCCTTTCTGGTTGTGAAACTTTAGGAACGCGTGAAGCAGGCTGCACAGCTCAGGATCCACCACCAAACTGTGACCTGCCACTCCCCATGCAGCCGAGGAAGGCTAAGAGTGCGGGTGGGATCTGGATAACTGGGGAAATCTCCCACGCGGAGGTGAGTTCTGAGCTCTCTTTAGTTGGATCTGGTTAACCAAGTCTTTCCTGCTCTTGAGAGTGAAGAGAAACCAACAGCATCACCTTCATCACTACTTTTTTTAAGCTACTTTCCTATTTCAGATAAATTTCCCAGATCAGAATCATTAGGTCAAAAGATGTGAGCATTTTCTGGCCCTTGAGGTGGAGGTAGTGACTGCTTTTCCAAAAGGACCACATGTCAACCTAAACTGTTACTAGCAGTAAATAAGCATCTAATTTTTCCTGAATCTCAGTACTGAAAAACACCGCTTAATTACTAAAACTGTTGCTGTGTAAAAGCACCTAAAGATGTTTTTATGTTTGTTTTTTAACACTGGCAAGGCTGAATAACTCCCATGCATTAGTTTACCCTTTGTATCACCTTCTGTGTTTCTGCTTGTTCATAATTTTGTTCATTTATTTCCCTTTCAGAGGCTTGATGTCTTTCTTAAACTTCTGAATTAATGTTCTCATGTCCAAATCGAGGAATTGGCACTGCAAATGCCACATGACAGGGCACCCAGAGGACAAGAGGAAACACCGTTACCTTGGCCTCTGCCAGCTTCCCAGGGCGCGCTGTCAGCAAACCCCACATGCTCTGCTTCAGCTTCTTCATGTCCATCCTCTTGGCAGTCTTGGCATAATGAATTTCAACTTTATTTACCTGGGAAAGATGCGTGACAAAGTAAAACCAAAGCGGAGAAAGACACATTGATTATCAATTCACTGTAAAAACAAAAGCCTAGTATTTAATAAAGAAGGAATAAAGTTGAAATCAAAGAGTTATACAGCTTTCTTCGGACATAGTACAAAGAAGTCCTCATTTCAAATTTAATTTCTTTTTGATCAGGTACAGTTTATATCAAAGCTAACCTGGAATGCCAGTGTAAAAGAGGTAAGTGAATGAGACGAGCATGAAGACTGCAAGCCTGCCACCAGGTCTGGAACAGACATTAATGCACGATGACTTGATACAAACTGAACACAGCCCAGAGTCTCCAGAGCAAATAGCTGGCCTTACCATTTTAGTACAAACACATTTCTCTGCCTATAGCCTTCACTCACATACTTTACTTGTGTGACGGGTTCCATCCTTAGCCATCTGGTTATCAAGACCTTTTAAGAAATGGTCAGTTCCATACAAACCTACAGCCCCCTTTAAGTCTTAGGTACTGGGAGAACAAAATTGAAAAAGAAAAGGAAAAAGAAAAAATCAAACACAAACTGGTGTGCCCCTCATACAGGAGGCAAATTAAATAGAGCCTAAGTGAATGATGGGATTCTCAGCTGCTTCATCCTTACCTTCTGAGGCTCAGCTACCAGATTTGACTCCCCATACGTTGTGATGTCTAATCCTGGGGTTTTAGGAATGTCACCATTCTCTTGTGTTGTCTTAGATGAGTGACAAGGGTAAAGTGAGAGGTCAAAGGCCCCAGACGTTCCCACAAATAAACCATCCGAGTCTTCGCAGTCACTGCCAGCGTCCTGAGCAAGGAAGGAGCTCTTAGATTTTTGCAGAAGCTGTCAGAGGGGCCTAGAAACATCCTCAGAACAGATACACATTTACACAGCAACAACAGAGGGCCTGACAGTTCGTTAGCCTTGGACGGACTTCTAGGTGCCTCTGGCTCCTTCCTTACTTAGCCCTACTTGCAAGGTAACTGCTGCCCACCTTAAGGCCTCTCAGACGGGCTAGACGAGCTCACAGTGTGTGGACCAAGGTCAGCCAGCAGCCTGGTCTCCTGAAGACCACCCCATCCATCTGCCTTCTCCTCCTTTACATACCACCTTCACATGCTGAGGCGTTTTGTTTCCCAGCCAAAAGAGAAGCTGCTAAGAGTAGGACAATTTACATTCCTCTGAAATCCCAGAGCCACGATGAGTGCTGTGCACACGGCGAAGGCTCCACCCACACTGGCTTACAGGGCTGGGGTGGTGTGTCTCCTGCACACAGGGCTCCAGCCACACTGGCTCACAGGGCTGGGGTGGTGTGTCTCCTGCACACAGGGCTCCAGCCACACTGGCTCACAGGGCTGGGGTGGTGTGTCTCCTGCACACAGGGCTCCAGCCACACTGGCTCACAGGGCTGGGGTGGTGTGTCTCCTGCACACAGGGCTCCAGCCACACTGGCTCACAGGGCTGGGGTGGTGTGTCTCCTGCACACAGGGCTCCACCCACACTGGCTCACAGGGCTGGGGTGGTGTGTCTCCTGCACACAGGGCTGGGGTGAGGCAGGACCCCGAACCCACAAAACCCCACCTGATTCAAAACTGCCTGAAGCCTTTGCCAGATAGGGAAACGGCAGATGGGAAACAGGAAACCAAGACCCGTTCAAGAGAGGACGGAGCTCTGCTCCCCTCTCACCTGCAGCCGAGGGCAGAAGTTGGAGGTGTCGCTGGGGTTGTTGTAGTCGTAGTCCTCCACTTCCTCATAGTGTTCCGCATCTGCCCTCCTGCCCTGGGCCGCCCTAAGAAACTAGAACGAAGGAGAGAACAAGGTTAGGAAGCAGCTTCTAGAAAAGCAGCTACTGGGCTAGGTTGGATAAATACCTCTTAGTTCCTAGATGATAGAATTTTAGCGTTGTAAGGGTCCTCACGAGTCATCTAGTCCAACCAACTTTTCAAGTGCCCAATATCCTTCTCGAGCAAACCCAGGATGGGGTGCTCAGAGCTCCCCTCCCCCAAATAAGGGCAGAAGCTCCTTGTCTGTCAGTTCAGGTCTTCTGCACACAATTTTATGTAGAAAAACTTCCTTCACTAAAAACAAACAGAAGTTGGAAACCCCCACCTACAGCTTTCTGAAAGGAAACGTGGAACTATTTGAACAATTCTGATGATAGTAAACTTACTTCCTTAATTCACAGGCAGCCCATCCCATTCCCAGGTGGCAGCCACTGCTCCCTATACCACTACAGGGACAAATATCTAGCTCTTCTGTTAGGACATCAGTGGGTCCTCAGTCTGCCTTCCAGAGCCTCACAGAACAAATCTGCTTCCCCTTTTGGGTGTACCTGTCGACCACAGCCCTTCAAATATTTGCAGGCACTTAGGCCAATGATTTTACCACAGGTGGTGTTTTGACAGTTGTGGAGAAGTGGGGCTGGTGGTTTGTACAGTTGACCAAACATACTGAATATTTTAATACAATTTTATACTTGAGAAATACACACTTGCTTCCCTTGTTCTCGTGTAACATGGTTCCTGAGTCCCTCTCCATGAACATGCTCTGCTGTGGGTACACACCAGCACGCCCACAGCCTACACGGGATGCTCGGAGGAAGGTGTCTGACACATCAACCAGGACAGTAAAGGGACGGGTCGTTGTTCTGTGCGGTTCCCCACCGCATCCCGTGTCGGGCAGTCACTTTCTGGGGGAGCTCTGCTGGAAGAATGAGGGCTCTCCCACTCCTGCTGCCTGACCACCCTACTTACTACACACAGGCCAATTTTTCCCATGGATAATCAGAAACCGAAGTGCTTTCCTTTGTGAAAAAAAAACCAAGAATGATGGGTCAAAAACCAAACAGCCCTGGGGCACGGTGTGCAGACTTTCTTCCACCACCGTCCCTTCTGAACACGTGACTCACCACCTGGGCCACCCAGCAGAAGTGCCATCGGGGCAAGGGGCAGGGCAGGTGGCTCGTGGCCACAGAAAGCAGCTCCTGCACATAACATCACAGGGCTTCTCTCCCAAACCGGGCACAGCTCTGAGGCCCTGAAGGGCTCAGAAGCGCCGAGAGCCTTCCTCCAGTCCGGCTCTGCTGCTCTGCGCCGTGCGCGCGTCGGGACCCAACCAGCACAGAACCGCCTCTGTCTGTGCCGTGCGCGCGCCGGGACCCAACCAGCACAGAACCGCCTCTGTCTGTGCCGTGCGCGCGCCGGGACCCAACCAGCACAGAACCGCCTCCGTCTGCGCCGTGTGCGCGCCGGGACCCAACCAGCACAGAACCGCCTCCGTCTGCGCCGTGTGCGCGCCGGGACCCAACCAGCACAGAACCGCCTCCGTCTGCACCGTGCGCGCCGGGACCCAACCAGCGCAGAACCGCCTCGGTCTGCATCGTGCGCGCCGGGACCCAACCAGCGCAGAACCACCTCCGTCGTGTGCGCGCCGGGACCCAACCAGCAAAGACCACACTGATCACAGCCACAGTCTCCGTGCTTTTAAGAGCATTTTTGTTAAGTGAACAGAATTGATCAGAAAGAAAAATACCTCAGGGTTGGTTTATAAAAAAAGAATGTAAGAAATCAGTGAATTCAGGGGAATGTATACATATCCCTAAGACCTTGTGGAGAAACAGGCCAACTAAGGAAGAGGACATTAGGGTTGCACACATAACATCACTAGAGGACAAGCCAAGACTGCAAACGAGCACACGAGGGTCCAACACAGCACAACTTAGCATGAACCTTGGTCTGGTCAGTCTCTCCATCAGAGATAGCCACTTGTCACTCGTGCCACACAAAAGACACATGCAAATGAAGTAAACAGGTGGTCTGGAGCAAGGGACCTGGGAAGCGTTTGTGCTGCACTCGGGAACTTTCTGAGGAACAGCCATCAGCTCAGCACAGTGACACCGCCCACTCATCACGGGTCTGTGTCTATGCTGTGGTGAGACCAGAGGGGTTATGCAGAGCATTAGCTAGTGATGCCACAACTTCAACGACAAAGTGAGAGAATCCAGAGATAACTAAAAACTGTAAAAACCTCAACAAAAGACGTTACATTTACATTTCAGTATGGAGGCTTCAGTGTCCAGTGCGCTAATGGCCACGGTGCCTCTGAATCTTCAGTGTGCACTTATCCTGTGCAGGCTTTTCCCTTCGGCTCTGTCTGACCAATTTAATCTCCGGGCAACTTCCTGTGGGCACCACCCATCCTTCCCTGACTCGCTCCTTGCTCCAGGGGCATCAGCTGACAGGTGCATTACAACCACTTGGTAACAAAAGCATCTCAAAGGAACCAAAGAGCAGCCCTACCCTGGTGCCTGGTTTGAGGTGCAGCCGGACGAGGCTGTCGGTCTCATAGTGGAAGTCTGCAGGGAGAGTGGTGGTTTTCCAATTCTGGTTCTCCAAAGTGGACTTGGTCAGAACAGTGGCAGCCTGTTAATAAAGTGGTTTTCAGCCATCTTTAATAAGAACAGTCAAAAATCTTTTTTTCCCCATTAAGAGTACAAAGAATTAAAATAAGTCAAGCAGCATGAAGCCCAAGTGCACCCTCAGGGTCCCGGGGTTCCCTGGAAAAAGGTGGTTTTGCTAAACACTTCCCCCTTATTCTAAACTTGATTCCTGCTGCCAATTTTGGTTCTACACCTCAATTCTTCTAGGAATTAATGGAAATTTAACCACCTCTTTATTCTCAAAGTTGTACTTCAATGAATTTTTTAAAAATCACATCTGAAAGGGAATGACGAGTACAACGAATAACTTAAGAAAGCCAAATGCTAATAAATTCAGCATAAACCTTTGTTTTTCGGAAATACACATCAAAGTCAATATCATCTTCAAAGTCGATTTCAAAATCTTTCCTTGTGCTCTTCTTTCTGTTTTCTGACAGTGACGAAGCCTCCTCTGTGGAAATGAACACTGGACGTCAACACACTCTCTCACTCACGGGCCCTATTCTGAAAACCTTATCAGCCTCAGGACAGCACTGCGGCCTGAGCACAGCAGTCCTAGGCACAGCAGTTTTCATTCTAAATGTATAATTTGTGATTCTGCTAACAAAACACAACCAAAAATGTATGCTAATCAATTCCGTCCTTTCAAAGACAGAATGCAAGACGTGTCCCTGGCAGCCGCCAGGCCCCTGGGGTGCAGTCGCCTGCAGTAACTCCTGCAGACCCCAAGCCTGGGGGTCATTCCTGCCAAGGCCTCTGTCTGAGGTCGTGCAGGCCCTAGAGAGCAGGTCAAGGACTTGGGCCCAGCCCTCCTGACCCCAGGCACATGCTCCTCCCACTCAGGAGTCCTCCATCTGCCCAGGCCAGTTAGCCCAGCCGTGCGCGCCTCCGTTTGTTCTCTTGCGCAGCGGCGTCTCTCAAAGCCCCGCCTAGAAGCACATACGTTTGTGTTTGGGTCTAAACCGCCAGTGATCCGGGCCAGCCCACATCGACATGGTGCGGGGACTGAAATAGGAATATTCTCCAGGCCTCGTGGACAGAAGGGGGCACATGGTCCTAATGTCTCCGTCTCCAAGAGGAATCACACCTTCCCTGCAAGACACACGACATTTATGTAGAGAAGCTCAGGATACAGCTGAAGACCACCTTCTTTCCTACAAATGAGCAGCATTATTAGTAATCCTTACTCCTTCTATTTGCTTCTCTCAATTTTATTATAATATGATCATATCTATACAAGTGCTTTGGACATTGCAAAGTGCTTCATAAAAGGCATTTTCTTGCCCATTTGAGAGAGAAGAAAACAGAGAGAGAGAGAGGCACAGCTAGTAAAATGCCAGAACTGGACACCACTCCCCGGACCCAGCCTCAGGTCTCCCCACACACAAGGTTCCCGGACCCCGGTCTCAGGGTCCCCCATGCACAAGGTTCCCGGATCCTGGTCTCAGGGTCCCCCATGCACAAGGTTCCCGGACCCCGGTCTCAGGGTCCCCCATGCACAAGGTTCCCGGACCCCGGTCTCAGGGTCCCCCACACACAAGGTTCCCGGACCCCGGTCTCAGGGTCCCCCATGCACAAGGTTCCCGGACCCCGGTCTCAGGGTCCCCCATGCACAAGGTTCCCGGACCCCGGTCTCAGGGTCCCCCATGCACAAGGTTCCCGGACCCCGGTCTCAGGGTCCCCCATGCACAAGGTTCCCGGACCCCGGTCTCAGGATCCCCCCCCACACAAGGTTCCCGGACCCCAGTCTCAGGGTCCCCCATGCACAAGGTTCCCGGACCCCGGTCTCAGGGTCCCCCATACACAAGGTTCCCGGACCCGGTCTCAGGGTCCCACATGCACAAGGTTCCCGGACCCCGGTCTCAGGCCCCCCATGCACAAGGTTCCCGGACCCCGGTCTCAGGATCCCCCCCACACAAGGTTCCCGGACCCCGGTCTCAGGATCCCCCCCACACAAGGTTCCCGGACCCCGGTCTCAGGTCCCCCACACAAGGTTCCCGGACCCCTCAGGTCCCCCCACACAAGGTTCCCGGACCCCGGTCTCAGGTCCCCCACACAAGGTTCCCGGACCCCGGTCTCAGGGTCCCCCATGCACAAGGTTCCCGGACCCCAGTCTCAGGGTCCCCCATCACAAGGTTCCCGGACCCGGTCTCAGGGTCCCCCACACAAGGTTCCTGGACCCTGGTCTCAGGATCCCCCCCCACAAGGTCCCGGACCCTGGTCTCAGGGTCCCCCATGCACAGGCTCCCTGAACCCCAGTCTGCCTATACAGCATGATAAGCTGTTCCTTCTCTGCCCCTCACACATGTGAGGGCTCCTGCAGGCTCCACCGCAGCTCCCACATGTGTCTACAGGAGTGGAAAAGGTCTTCTTACTCTAATTCACATCTTTGGTTCCCCAAATGACTGCCCTTCGCAGTCTGTAAGGTCATCTGGTTTATTTTCTGCTGCTTGTGAGGTTTGGTTTCCACCCCTTCTGCAAGGAGCCAGGATGTGAGGGGATTTACTCTACAGGCCTCAGATGAGGGGAAAGCCTCTAAGGCCAGACAGCAGCAGCTCCCTCCTCTCTACTGTATTGGGTGACATACAACTTGCCTTGGCTTCAAGCCTTTATAAAAAGTTAAAATAAGGCTTTAGAAAGGGACTTTGGCTTTATCTACAGTTCATTTATTCGTTTTTTTTAACCAGGAGTCTGTATTTGTGTATTCACTATGTAATTAAAACACATCTTTAAAAATCACCTTTCTAGTCACAAGACCAGGTGCTGAGGCAGAACCTGACGCCGAGCCTGTGCTCGCAAATAACAAAGGTGCTGTGTCCAAACTCTGGGGGGAGGACAAAGGTGATTTCAACAGCATCCCAGTCCATCTGCAGATGGTCTTCTGTTAAACCTTTGGCAGTGAGGCTAGGAATACATTAGAGCTCACAGGTACAGCTACAAAGTCCGGTTCCCACCCTCTGAGGGTCTGTGAGGCCCTGGAGGCTAGACTCTCAGTCACTCAATACTCCTCTCCATGTGCAATGCTGTGGCAGGGCCTGCTGGTCTGACCCCAGCCTAATCCACAGCCCGCCGTGCTCAAAGCCCACCCCACTTCCATCGCAGGCCCTCACCCACTTAGTACCAGGTCACTCACCTGGCGCTACGCCTGCGTATTAAGGGGCCCCTCCCACCTGGCTTCCCCTGCATCCCTGGCGCACCTCCTCACTCCTGATCACTTGGATCAGGCTGTGCTCCAGACCAGACCAGCGGCTGTATTAACCAGAGTGAACCCCTAACAAAGAGCCGCCCAAGGCCCTAGAACGCGGGCTGGGCTGTTCTCAGACAGAGAGCATTCAGCAGACGCTGTGCTATGAGCACACATGCAGAGAACCATACTCAACACTGAGCACAATAGTGGAAGTGATGCCAGGCAGGGACCAACAGCAACCTGTCTAACCCGGGTGTCTCACCCCATGCTGGGCATCCTGTACAGTACCGGCATTTAAAATTCAGTATTGCCTCTGCCCTACATGAGTTACAATACAGTGGTTTTCCAACCTGGATGCACAATACAATCACTCAGGGAGATTTCAAAAACTAGCAAAGCAAAGCCTGGCTCTGCCCTCAGCTGATCTGGAACAGAGCCTGCATCGGAGAGCTCACTAAGCGGCTGGGACGTGTAGCCATGCCCGATGAAGGGTGCTGGGTGATGCCCGCTCCAGCACATCACCTACCCTCTTGGAGCCTATTTCCCCATCTATACCACAGGGATAACAGAAGCTAATTTCAGGGTTGCGGCAAGGATTAAATCATTTCATTTTATGTATCATATAAATTATGTGAAAGGCACATAAAGCCCTTGGTATGTTTTTTTGGCAGGCAGAATAATGAGCTCAATAAATACCAGGTATTACTATTACTTCTAGTCCCAATCCTTCATTTATGGATGTAAAAAGAAAGATCCCTTGAAAGGTCAGAAATTTGTCCCTGTCTCAATGCCCTCAGCGGCAGGATCAGGTCCAGTCCAGTTCAAACACTTAGGGAGCTCCTGCTAATGGCTTGCCAAGGTAGGGAATCAAGGAAGGGCCACACACCCCTAATGGCCCGCCTCTAACTCCTAATGCCCTCACGTGGATACAGGCTAAGGTTTCGTTGTTTGGAAATGGGGAGAAAAGTAGAGACATTTGCTTAAAATAACCAGCAGAAAATTTCTTCCAAAAACAAAATGGCAGTGACAATAAAGGCCTCTGCTACCATCAGTACCTCTGAGTCACATCACCATTGGAAGAGTGAAAACTCTTTCCCAACATTTGAAAATAATATTAAAAGAGTCCACCCCACTGACTGTCTACCCCTTCTCACTTCTTTGAGGATGGGAAGGGGACTGGCCAAGACCGTGGCTATAAGAGTGGTAAAGTCAGGAGAGAAGGGTGCTAAAGGACCTGCACAGGTCACTGAGTCTTAAGGTGTCAAATATTCAGCACCCAAATTTCTACCCGGATTTGCAGACATTATCAAGCTAACCACTGTCCATATGGGTAGTCAAACTGAGCTCAAGAAAGAAATCTCTTATACTGGAGCCATTCAAACAGTGCTCTTGAGAGGATTTCTGCCTTGGGTGGGATATTTTACTGAGAAAATTCTGAGGTTTTCCCCAAATTAAACCAGCTTGGCTGTCCCCAGTCCTGGAAGTGCAAAGTTGCTGCTATAGGCACAGGTGTTACTAGAGGGACTTTCATTCTGGTCTCATGGAATCACCAAACTCAAGCTCATTTCAAGACCTTTAGAGGCCTCAGCACTAAAGGATTATTGGTTCCTGCTTCTAATTCATATTCTAATTAAAACATTACTAATCTATTAATGATATATAACAAAGGCCAACAAAGTTCTTATTTTTTTCTGATGAGGCTTACTAGGGTAATGAAACTTTAAATTACTAAATACCAAATTCCATATCCCCATCGATATGTACAATGTTGTTTACTTAGTTTTCCCTGCTTTGCTGGTTCCCAGTCTGCCTATCTGGCAAGTCAGTTCTGCCAATCCCTCCTGTTGATCCAACTAGCCCCTTCAGGCAGGGGCTAGTTTCCACTGGAAGCAACCCAGAAGCCCATTTCTGCTGTAACCGACAGCAGTACAGCTAAACGCCAGGCCATGTGCGGTGTGTGGGAAGGGAGAGCACTTATTACCCCAGACTACCAAAAGACAAGTGGCAACAACTGCCGCCACTCAAGCAGCTGCCACATCCCAGGCACTTGCTTTACTATCACTTTACATATTTTAGTTCTAATCCTTACAGATGCCTGCAGTGTCAGTTTTACCATTCACAGCCAATAAGTGGCTGAACCAACACTTAAAGCCAGGTGTGCGCTTCTATCATTAAGGGCTAATGAGAAAATCACATGAAACCAGTCTCATGGCCAGGGAGCCTTACTGGCAGCTCTGGACCTGGCAGGGCTCCTTCCAGCTCCTGGATTCTTGGGGATCCCCAGATGCAGAGAAGTCTGGCTCATCGTTGGCATCAAAATCGTCCTCCAGGGGCCCGTCAGGGAAGTCTTCGCTGTCACTGTGCTCCACCTCGGCGTCCACATCAAACACCTGATCGTTCCTCTTGAACTTGTCCACCAGGGCCGACACCGACTGCAGGGACAGAGAGAGGGTCTCGAGGAGCGCTGCTCCGCCTGTAACCACCCCGGGGCACAGCTTCTTCCTCCCCTAGGGCTGCCCCTCCCCCAGAGCCAGTGTTCTCAAACAGTAAAAGCGCTGAGGAAGTTGACGTTGCACGGCACAGGATGAGGCTGTACTGTTGTCAGGCACACCTTGTAAAACATGAAACAGGAATCTCAATCCATTAACCACATGTTTAGTGAAAACAGTTTTCCATGGAGACCATCTATTTTTGGAATTGTAGTAAGTAGGTTAAAGGGGGCTATGCTAAAAATACACAGAGGAAGGCTTTACACATGACAATTTCCCAGGAAACTCTGTGCCAAGGGACTTGACCCCAAACAGCAGGAAATTCCTCGAGCTTGACAGCAGCCTGAGATCAAAGGTCACTTAAGATAGCCATATCTGAGAGTAAATTCCTGATTTTAAAAAGAAAAAGGCATCCATGAGTGGCAAGGCTGCCTTACCCTAGGGAAGCACAGAGGGGCCATGAACTTGATCCCAAACTTCATGGAGTTGTAAATAGCCCTGCTGGGACTCACAACCCCACCCCACCCCCACTCCTTAGGTTTCTTTCCTTACAGAAATACTGTCTGTGCTCCTGGCTAAATAAAAGGATGCTACAGAGATTCGGTTCTCATCGAGCCAACTGAAACCATGAACCACCACAGAAATGCCCAGCGTCATGTAAGTCCAGAATAAGTCCAAAAGTTAGCCGCACCTCATCATGTGTTTCTCTGTCCCACTTAGTGAACTGGAAGCCAGCCAGGGACGGGCAGATCTGACGATCTTCCACGCATTGCTGCAAGGAGCCTGCAGAGGGCAGGAAGGTCGTAAGTGGGGATTAAGGGAGGGCCAGGCACGCCCCCACCCCCCACCCCTTCAAGATGCCCTGAGCGGCCTGGTGGAAACAGGCAATCGCCCCATTCTTCTCAGCACAGAGCTCAAGTATCCAGCGTGTCTGACTGGACGGCTGGAAGCTGGCCTGGTGTCCTGGACTGCTCTCCCAGGAGAGCAGAGGTGGGTGGCTACTCACCCACCAGAGTCAGGCTGCACACTATTGCCCCAAGAATCAGAAAGCCCCAGAGTCAAAACCCGGAAGCACAGACATGTTGTTCTGAAAGGAACTGCCTGCCCTATGCCACCGTCAGGAAATCAAAACCCATCCTTAAAAGTATTCTAAGTACACAGCCGATCCTGTAATGCACTTATTTTTAGTCCCAAATTAAATCAGCTACAGATTATCTACCTCAGAAGATCAGAGCCCCAGTTTAGAGCATAAACTTTGAAAACAGATTGTTAGCACAAAACTGTCATACTTTGAGCAGAGTTTAGATAAGACCAGAAAGAATGAGAACGGATACCGTAATACCTGCATAGCCCTAGGGGGAGGGGGATCAGATTTGTGTAACACACAAGTACAGCTCTGGTCTTCACACCCATTGCCCCTCAGCACTACATCCTCAGAAGACTCCCCCTGGGGTAAGGGAGACTAGGAGGGGTGTAAAGACCCATGCCAACGCAGGGAAGGATGACCAACAGCACAGGTCCGTTCTCAAACTGTCCCAGAAGAATCTAAAAAAATTTGCAATGTACTTTTTTCCTTGGGACTCCCTAGATTGCTCACAAATAAGAACAAGGCCTTTCTAGCTAGACAAGGGTCCAAATTCTGACTTGCCACAGTTAGCCCAGAGCCCCAGCAAGCAACGGTAAGAACTGGCTAACAACAGGCAGGGGAGGGGAGGTGTGTGATACATGCAGATCAGGAAGAAACAAGGATCCCAGCTGTGCTGGGTCAGCCTCCACGGCACAAGCAGGAAAAGGCAAGGGGCTGCTGGGTGCTCTAGAAGGGTACCGATGTGGCACTCTAGAGGAGATTTTTGTTTAGATAAACAACATCAGAGCACAGTGGGCTGAATATACCCCACAGTTATATAAAAACTTCTCCAATGATAAAAATGCTCTGAAAAATGGCATTATTTGTACTTACCTTTTAAATCTGCCATTTCTACCCAACCTAAATCTGGCAGCTCAAGAGGTTCTCCACTGGAGAGAGCTTGGACATCGGAAGGGAACAGCAGCTCACTTCTATAGTCATGGCAGTGGAGGGTAGAGAGAAATACCCCTGCTGTGCTACATTCATCAAATGAAGCTGCAGTCTTCTGAAACATGGGGTCAACCTAAAAAAAAAAACAAACAAACAGAGGGAACTAAAGAATTATGATTTGACTGATTATATATGTTAATGTTTTATTTGGTTTGCTAAATTTTTTTAATTAATAAATTTAAATAAATTAAATAAATAAATACGATTTATCCAAAGGCAATAAAAGATATCATGCCTTTGGACCCTGCACCTTCCTAACTGTATATATTGACCAAAAAAGGAAGAGGCAAGCTTTCTACTTGATCAGGTAAAATTCCATCCCAGCTGACACCATCTCAAAAGAAAGGCTTGTGCTCAGGTTAGTAAATACAAAACGCTTAGGCAGAGAGTAAATGTCAGCAAGCACAGACTACCCGCAACACATGCAGACAGGTGTGCTCCTGCTGGTCTCTTCTACCAGTCGCTGCTTCTATGGCTCCCGGCAATGCCCACGAGCAGGGGAAGTTGTGGTAGGGACCCACCCAGCACTGATGTTACCACAGCAAATTCAGTTTGTTTAAAAAGTCTGTGTGGTGGATCTGTTCACAAGATTCCATCATGCTCAGTAAGAAATATTTTCAATATGGGGAAGAAAACAACCCAGAAGACCCCACAATCTCCCCACTCCCTAGACTGAGCAGCACCCTCCTATCTGCTGAGAGGTCACTATGGGTCATCTCACTGTTGCCCTTTAAACGGTTTATTTACTAATGAAACAAAAAGGAGCCCAAACTGCGAGGTTTCTATATTCCTCAGTCTCTAACCCCATACAACTCTGCACATCTCCCACTCCTCCCCAGCAACTGGTATTCTCCCCCGGGGCCCCAAGACTCAATCAGTTATTAGCAAAATTCCCTATATCCCCCACTTCTTTCCTGAAGGCCTTCTCCTTCCTCTCCTCTAAGCCTTCAATCGCGATGGGGGCGATAACACCCCTATGGGGGTGGAAATTGGGTCTTATGAAGGGGACGGTGTGAAAAAAATCTCAGATTTTGTAATACTTTGTGGCTCTCTAAACCTCAACCCCACAGGACAACGGAAGAGGGTGGAAGCACAATGTCCAAAAGGCTCCCATTAGTGGGAACGATAATGAAGGCTGAGAAGCGCCGCTCCAACTGAAACATGGTGCTCTGTTGAGAAGGCTCCTCTGCGGCCCTCCCCACCGCGGCAGTTTCCTCTCCCACAGCCCTTAAGTTATTGGGCCTAAAGACCGGATGGCTAATCTCCCTGCCGACCTCTAAAATCCCAGCTTTCAAAGTAACACTTTACTGCTTTCTTCCCCACTTGTACTGTAACCATCTTGCAACCCCCAGGTTACAACCCCACCCTCCCTCTTTGAACATATAAAAAATTAGCTCTTGGCTCATTACTATTCCCCGACTTCACAACTTCTGATGGTCTCAATACCCACACTAGATCCAGCCAATGCTCTGACCTCTCAGTCACTTGACCTTGTCCTTCATCCAAAGGACGCCAGAACTCTCAGAGAGCCTAGAAAGACCTCCACCTCCTCAGCCCCAACCCTTGGCTCTCTCGTGTTCCCAGAACTGCACCCTTTAACTGTGATGGCAGCCTCTCCATAAACTCAATTCCAAGTGCCCCTCTCTGACAACCACGTTCTGTCTGTCCAGGTTATAACCTCTTGTCCCCAACACCAAGAAGTCTTTGACCTCACCAGGACCTAGTCTACTGACTGTATCACTTTCCACTGCCCTTCACTCCTCTTTTCCCAGCTAAAATTTCCCACCTCCTAAGTACATGCCCTTATTTCCAGGGTCCCTATCTAGCTGTGTCACGTTCACTTGGCTGAACACAATCTTTTGTTAAATCCAACTTTCCTCCTACTCAATGTTTGTACCCGCACAGTTAATCATGGCTGGAGAAAGACTGGTCTCACCTTAAATGCACCAGTCACTACCCTCCAATCAAACTGTATTTCCCCATCTACTCAGCTTCACCCTCCTAGATGACTCTCCTTTTTCTTTCTCCTCCAATCTCCAATACTTTCTCACCTATACTCAATTGGCAGTGTCCTTATTTCATCAGCAAAACCATCCAGCCTCCCCCATGTGCATACTCAAACCCTTCTTCCCATCAGCTACTGGTGCTCATGGACCAACGCTCACCTAGACTAGACATTCTTTTCTTTTCTTACCCCACTTCTTCCGTCTTACCATCACTCCAGCAATTCTCTTTTCTGCTTCATCAGTAATTCCTTCTCCACTAGATAGCTGACACCAACAAATAAATAAGCTATCAATTCTGTCATAAAAAAACTCCCAACCTTTCTTACCCTCCATTACTCCACCTCATTTATAGCACAAACTCTTCAAAAGAACGGCCTATACTGTGTCATTCCTTGCCTATTTGTTTTCCTCCACTTACTATGAAAAATTTCATCCCTACAAAATTGTTCAAATAAAACTGTATAACTTTTATCTACATTCACCAACTGTTTGCAATTTGCATATAGGCTTTGTGTATGTCTTTCTCTCATTTATGTGTGTGTGTGTGTGTATGTATATGTATATATATATATATATATATATATTTCCTTACCCCTGCTGAATCGTCTGATACTTTATCAGTATTACGACAGATATGACACTTTACCTCTATGCCAGTTATTAAATTGTTGTCTCTGAGCTCCACCCCCCTTCCCTATCCTCCGCTCTGTGATGCTGGGTCTGGGATGGCACTGCTGCTTTGCCAGTGGCTCCCATGGGTTCTTGAGGAGCAGTAGGGGAGCCTGCATGACAAGAGGGGAGAAGAGCCCTGCTCCATTCTGTACGCTTTCTGCTCAGGTGAGAAACCCACCAATGCTGCTTCACCCACCAGCTACTGCATTTCCTACCTGTAGCAGGAGGCTGAAAGCAATTTGACATTTTTCCCACAATTAGAATCAGCCTCAGTGTGCCCCTCAGGGACACCAATACCAGACAGCTCCAAAGAGGCCTGGGTTCTAGGCCCACATGCCTCTCTTTCAAACTCAGGGCTCCAACCAAGCAGGACCCCTCCCCAGAGATCTGAGTTGCAGTCCCATAGGGCCCCCTCCCCAAGTGGGGTCACCAGTGACCCCAAGTTCTTCCGTCTTCCATTCCTTTACTCATTTGGATACCACACTCTGGTTTTCCTCTTACTCTACTGGATATCTCTTTCCCTGCCCCCTGAATTCTTAAAATTGGGGTATCCCAGGGCTCAATCCTTGGACTTCTTTTTTCCATATGTATTCATACCCTTGCTGATCAATTACAGTCTCATGACTTTAATTGCCACTTACAAATGTTAATGGAGATAAGAAAAAGAAGATCCAGTCCATTGTTGATGGGAGGGTAAACTGGACCTTTTTCTTATACATACACAAGCAGAAGAGCACAAAGATAACGTGCAAGAATGTTCAATGAAAGACTGTTTTTTAATAGCAAAATTTGAAAAACATTGCAGCTCTCAATTAGCTGGACTAATTTCTAAATGAGGCCTCCAGCATCATCCCTTAATGTAAAGGCAGCATCCTTAGGACTTGCTAGACAGTAAGATTGTTTAGAGCAAGGAGTCTGGAGCCAGACCAGCTGGTTCACTCACTAGCTGTGTCATGTTGGGCAAGTTATTTCACAGTCCTGCACCTCAGTGATTTCTTCATAAAACATCAAGAGGACATTGTGAGGATCAGATGACTTAACCCAAGTCAAAGGCTTAGGGTGGCAGGTGACACCCAGCAAGTGCACAATAAATGGCAGCTCTCATCATCGCTGTTGCTGCACATGAGTAATCTTTCATAAGTCAGATTTCTCAGTAATTTGCAATCTTTTTCTCCTAAGTCATTCTGAAATGGTGAGGGGGAAAAACAGGGACTTACCACCTTCAGTCTTCACTAGAAGGCTAACAGGTAATAACGCAGAGGTACCTGGTAAACATTTCCCTCCCTCGAGGTTCAAACAATCACAAACCAGCAAGGCAGGCCAAGCCCTGCCAAATTCCATACTCGGAGGTTCTGAATCGGGTCGAGACCACGCTGCGTGCCTGCTCCTCACCTCACATTTGCGATCTGCTTCGGGGACGTTGAGGTTATGTATGTTCTGCTCAATGGTTTTAGATGAGTGCTTCTTCCTTGGCTTTGGAGCCTTTTTAGTTGTCCCCATTTCAGTAGCACTTGCATCTAGAAAGAGGAGAAAGATCATGCACTGCAAGGCTTGTTTTGGAGTGTGTAATTAAATTCGTTATTATTAATTCAAGTTCTTCAAAACCCTATAGAGCGGTAGGGCCACCTAATCTGCAGCTTAGGGAGAAACTTAACTATTAATTAAATATTTGGCTTCCAATACAAGTCAGTTTTCAGAGACCCTGAAACAGACACTCTCGAGTTAGTGATGTCTACTCAACCTTGCCTCAACAAAACCTAAAAGCTTTCAAAAGGCCCTTCTCTTTTTCCAAGAAAAGTACCACTAGTGTTTGGTATATACACTATACAAGGCCATATACAATTCTGAAAATGTCCATGTCTTTAAGAGAATGAGAAAACTGATTTCTTATGACTTCTTCCCAGCATATCACTCAACTAACTATCTGTTACACCCTAAAACAAGCCACTGAAATCCTAACCCAACCCGCATACCTGCACCCTGGCACTCGGCTTCTTCCGGGGACGGAGCCTCTTTGCCCAGTCCGCCCAGGACCCTGTACACATCAGCATGCACTGCGTCCACCCGCACAGCGTAGATCTTT
Organism: Tamandua tetradactyla; assembly: GCF_023851605.1. Lineage (NCBI taxonomy): Eukaryota > Metazoa > Chordata > Mammalia > Pilosa > Myrmecophagidae > Tamandua > Tamandua tetradactyla. The sequence goes on along the minus strand of NC_135343.1, from coordinate 2,480,790 downwards.
GTGCTGGCGTCCAGAGTGCCAGCAGCCACCTGGACAAACAAGCAGAGCTGCACTCAGAGGGATGCCCAAGGAGGTAAAACACAGCAAGCAGCTCACAATATTTATTTATTTGCCCATAAGAAAAAATGACAAAGATCCCCCAAAGACTAATAGGGAATAAACAAGATATAAGGCACAATGTTCTCTCACTTCATCAGGTTAGAAAATAAAGTGAAGTGGCTAACACAATGTCTTCAACAGGGAAGGCATTCATGTATTTACAGGATTCAATTATTATATTATGCTACATATCAGAAATAAGTACCACTAATTCAGATGCAAGAAAAGAAGATACCCTCCTTACTTTAAAGTTGGTTGGTTCAGTATCTTTCTGTTTAAGAATCTCAGACATAAAATCAATCAAGTGCAAGCCAAAAGCATTCTTGGTTGTGATTTTCTGAAAACACAAAATTGCAGAAAGATTTGTTATTTATAGCCTAGGCTCATGTAAATAATGCTACCTGGACAGAGGGGCTAAAGTTTTATACAGAAAGACCCACACCTGGCCACACAGCCAAATCCACACATTCTTAAGACCCAGACAGTGGCAGCACAAAGTACTTGCGTGTACGCTGTGTGTGGGGCTGTTCTCAGCACCCTCAGAACAACGCTGTGAGATACCATTCTCATTCTCGTTTTACCAAGGACTCGGAGGTGGAGTGGGGAGGTAATTTGCCAACGCCACAGAGCCTGGAAGTGGCAAAGTCAGTATTCCGACTCGGGCACTCTAGCTCCTGAACTCCCACCATAACCCCTAGACCATGTCACTCTAGATATGCTGCAGGAGACAGGCAACCTTGGTCAAATGGAGCACCGAAGGTCTGCAGGAAACAGTGAGAACATACTGAAAAACATTCTCATATGAAGAGGCACTGAGAATAAAAGTACCCAATCATCATCAATCATTCCTTCTCTGCAGAATCAAGATGACTAGCTTTCCCCAGCAAGCAAGCTGCCAAGTGCTCAGTGACAAACCAGAGGAGACTCACGTTCTCGGTGGACAGTTTGATACAGGTGGAGTAATGTTCTGTAATCTGTGTGTTTGTAAATTTAGGAATCATAGCTGAAACATCAATACTCCTAAAACAGAAAATAAAAACAAAAACCTCTGGCAAGCGTCCATGATACTGAGGTCCTGTGGGGCTGTGACAGGGCCATGCCCAGGTGCGCCACCAACATACCTGCTGGAGGGGGAGGCAAGGCCACGTGGCGATTCAGTGCTGAGCTGCAGGTCGATGACCCTGGAACGTCGCCGCAGCATGCGCTCCTTCTCATCGTCATTCTGTGGGAAGTCCTCCAGGACTGGGGTGCCGGGAGTACCGAGAGGGGCCTTCCTGGGCAGGGGCACTGGGAACACCCGTTCCAAAGGCGAGGCAGCACCGTGGGCATGCCCACGGGTCTCGGAAGCAGCACTGCTCATTGTGACTGGCAGCAATGGAACAAAACCTTGTTTAAGCAGTCTTCACCAGAACATTTCCTCTCGAAAGGGGGACCTGGGACCCATCCCAGGGTATAGGCTGACTTACCCTTTCCCCACCAAGGTCTTTTCCTACTCTAATACTCTGACTAGAACCTCTAGAGTTAGGGTAGGCTTCTGTTGCTCCTGGCCAATCAGGGATAAATGTCTACTATGCAACTATACTGTGACTCTAAGCACTGCATGGGAAACAAAGCTGGATGAGATAGAGTGCTGCCTCCAAGAAGCTCACACACTAATGGAACAAGAGACCCGCAGAACCCAGAAGGCCAAGCAAGGGAAAGAAGACTCAGAGACAAGGTGAGGAATGGGTGATAGAGTCAGATCCACTAGGCCTTACCCCCAGTTCTGCCATGTCGTGGAGAGAGACAGAGAAAAAGGCAGAATACTAAGCTCCAAAGAATCGCTCACTGTTAAAAAGTTAACTGCAGTGGGACATAAATCCTAGAATGAGCTGGGACTCAGCATCAAGGGATTGAGAAAAACCCTAGAATGAGCTGAGCCTCCGCATCAAGGGATTGAGAAAACCTTCTAGACCAAAAGGGAGAAGAGTGAAATGACACAAAATAAAATGTCGATGGTTGAGAGATTCCAGAGTCTGAGAGGTTATCCTGGAGGTTATTCTTAACACACTGAATAGATATCACCTGTTTACTTGAGGTGTCATGGAAAGGCCGGAGGGAACTGCCTGAAAATGGAGAGTTGTGCTCCAGTAACCATGTTTCTTGAAGATGATTGTATAATGATATAGCTTTCACAATGTGACTGTGTGATTGTGAAAACCTTGTGTCTGATGTTCCTTTTATCTACCTTATCAACAGATGAGTAGAACACATGGATTTAAACAAAATAAATAATAGGGGGAACAAATGTTAAAATACATTTAGTCGATTGAAATGCTAGTGAGCAATGAAAGGGAGGGGTAAGGGATTACGGTATGTATGAGTTTTTTTCTGTTTTCTTTTTATTTCTTTTTCTGAATTGATGCAAGTGTTCTGAAAAATGATCATGATGATGATATACAACTATGTGATGACTTTGTGAGTTACTGATTACATAACAAGAATGGAATGATCGGGCCACGGTGGCTCAGCAGGCAAGAACGCTTGCCTGTCATGCCAGAGGACCCCGGTTCGATTCCCAGTGCCTGCCCATGTATTAAAAAAAAAGAATGGAATGATCATGTGTTAAGAATGTTTGTGTTTGTATGTAGTTGTTTCATTAAAAAAAAATTATGGTGAAGAATACACAACTATGTCATGATATTTTGAGCCACTGATGGTATACCATGTACGGACTGTATGTTTGTGAAGATTTGTCAATAAAATTATTTAAAAAAAAAAAAAAGCTAACTGCAAGGGAAAAATGCCTGTTACAATGAAAAAGATGCAGCAGTCACCACTTTAACCAAGCCATCAAATGTAGTCTCACTAAAAAACAAACTCAAAACTTACTCATCTCTTTATGTGACACAATATGAATCATAGCATTGCCCGTGAAATACTTTTGTCAAAAATGTTTAACTAAATTTAACCAAGGCTTTAGACCTAACTTCCAGTCTATAAGAAATACAAGAGGTAGAGGAACAAATTAAATAATACCAGAAGGAAACACTCAAATATAAATGATGAAACAGTTTTTAAGACAAAACTGGATTAGTCTCTTAAAAAGAGCCAATGTTCAAAATATAGAAGGTCTTTTAATCTCTGTATTAAAAGAAACCAAAGCGTTATACCAACAAAAAAATAATGTATAAACTTTAAACCGATTCTTGGTCAAAAACAAAACAAAACCAGCTATGCACAAAATTTTGGGAATAATAAGAGAAATTTTGAATATCGTCTGAATATCAGACATTAGGGAATTGATCGTTATTTTCTTAGCTGTGATAATGATATTATCGTTATTGTAGAAAAATGTCAAGACTTTTAAGAGGCGACTTTTCGAGGGGAAATGACATATGCAGCTTACTTTCAATCGGTTCAGTCAAAAAATATATTTAAAAAGCTTCAGAGCTGACACAGACAGAGACATTTGGAGATGCAGAAAGAAAAACGCCCCCAGGGAAGCCAATTGAAATGAGAAGCTAGCAGACATCACCATGTGCCTTCCCTGCTGACAGAGAAACCCCGAACGTCATCAGCCCTATCTTCAGTCAAGGTATCTTTCTCTGGATGCTTTAGTTTGAACATTTTTATGACCTGAGAACTGTAAACCTGTAACTTAATAAATCCCCTTTATAAAAGCCAAAAAAAAATTATATATATATATATATTTAAAGGGGAGGACAAAGTAAATATGGCAAAATGTTATTTTTTGTTAACATTTTTTGTTAGATCTAGGTGGTGGGTATAAGGTGTTTATTGTCTGACTCTTTCAATTTTCCTATATGTTCAAAAATGTTCCTAGGAAGAACTTAGAAAATACATAACACACTAGAGGGTGAGAAAAGTAAAGCATGGGAGGGGAACAGGGACACCTGGGGAATAGAGATGGGGGATCATTTTAAGCAGAGTGGTCAGGAAAGACGTCACCACAACGCAAGCACGGGAACTAAGACAGTGCAGACTGTGCAGAGAGCCCGGAAACAGCCAGTGCAAAGGCAGGAGCGAGCCTGTAAGTGTGATGAGGCCAGTGTGGCTGGGGCGGAGTAACCCTGGGAGAGTAGTCCCAGAACTCGAGATTAATGGGTGTCCGACTCCCCAGAGCCTGGCACAGAAGAGACCCGGATTATCAGAGCAAAGGCAGGAGGACCGGCAAGGGCGCGTCAGCCTTCCTGACGGGCCCGTGTAAAGCCCCTGCCGCTCAGCGGACCGAGAAGAAGAGCGATTAGAGGGTGCCGAGGGGAGAAACAACGGGATACAAGCTAAGTTCAAGAGGATCACTGGCTGTTATACTGCAACAGACTGAAAGGGAACAAGCATAGACGCTGCAGGAAGACCAGGCGGGAGGCAAGGGCAAGGACCCTAACAAGGGCTGATGTGGGTCAGACCAGAGAGGAGGCACTAGAGATGCTTAAAGTGGTCAGACACTGCATAAAGGCTCGAGACTGCGCTAAATGATTTCCTGATGGATTAAATGTGGGGCATCAGAGAAAAGAGGAGAATCAAGAACTCCTAGGTTATCCCGAACACTTGATAAATGGGAATTGCCATGGTCGGAGAGAGGAAGACTACAGGAAAGGCATATTTGGGGCTTGGGGCGGTGGGGGGAGTTCAGGGCAGTTTTGGACATGCTAAACTTGAGACGCTTATTAGTCATGTCAATTGAACATCTGGGCCCAGAGTTGAGGAAAATGTTCCAGGATAGATGTACAAACTTCAAACTCATCAGCAAATGGAGAGTATTTAAAGCCTTAAGACTAGATGAGAACACCAAGGAAATGAATATAGAGAACAGGAGAAGTCCAAGCCTGGTCCTGGAACACTTTGAAGGTTTAAAGAGCAGGAAAGAAGGAGGAACCAGCAGAAGAGATGGAGAATATGCAACTAGTAAGACAGGAAGAAAACCAGGTGAATGTGATAGCCTAAAAGACAAGTGAAGAAATGTTTCAGGAGAGGAAGGAGTAATGAACTCTATCAAACACAGGTGATAGGTCTAATTAAATGAGGACCGAGAATGAATCACTGGACTTCCCAACCTAGAGGTTATTGGTGATGTTGATAAGAGCAGCTTGCAAAGAGTTGCGGAGAATGCCCAACCGGAGTGGATTCAAAAGAGGAAGGAAGAAGAGAAATTGGAGACAGCAAATATAGACAATGCAATGATTTCTACTGCAGAAGGAAGGAGAGAAATGGGAGAGAGTTGAAAGTTAGAGCAAGAGAGAAATTTTTACAATGGGAGAAAAAATAACAAACAGCATGGTAAGAAAAATGAAGTAAAGAGGGGAAAACAGATTGTATTACTTTCCTATTGCTACTGTAACAAGTTACCACAAATTTAGTGGCTTAAACCAAGACACATTTATTGTCTTAAATTCTGAAGAAATCTAAAATCAAGGTGTCAGCAGGGCTGTATTCCTTCTGGAGGCTTCAAGGGAAAATCCACTTCCTTGTCTTTTTTCAGCTTCTAAAAGCCACCTGTCTCTCCCACCTCTTGCTTCTGTCATCACCTCTTCTACCTGTGACCTTCCTGCCTTCCAGCGACTACATCAAACCTACCAGATAATCCAGGATACTCTCTCCACCTCACAAAGTCCCTTTCACCATGCAAAGGAACTTATTCATAGGTTCCAGACATCTTTAGGGGAGTCATTTTCTTCAGCCTACACAGAGATCATGCAGAAGCAAGGATAAAGGTTGCTGAACAACATCCTCAAGTAGGTGAAAGGGGTTACCTTTGCAAGAGTTCAGGAGCAGGAGGGAAAGCAGAGAACATGGCACAGGTGCATGTAAGTGGCAGATGTGATTGCAGGCATGTGGATGCTCTCTTTTGATTCCTTTCATTTTCTTAGTAAAATAGGCAGCAAGAAAAGGGAAAAAAAGGGCGGGGGGGGGGGGAGTAGGAGAGGAAGTCCTGGAGATTTGAGGAGAAAGACAGGTATGATATGGTCATCTAGGGCAGTGGGAGAGTAAACTAACCAGGGAAACCTAATACCCCCCTAGACTGTATGGTATCCTTGACTGTGTTTCTCTTGTCATCATCAGGTGTACAGGGGCTGGTACAGAGTAGACAGATTATGAATTAACCAGGGTTGTGACTGTGTCAAGGAAGTATAAGAAAGTAAGATGTGACTGTGGTGAGTGGCGACATCAGATAGGAAGAGTTGAAGGAACTGAGAGCAGCCTCAGCCAAATTTCCAAATTTAAGAATCCAAAGGCCTGGGTTCAAATCCCAGTTCCATCACTTACTAGCTGGTGAAAGTTTAAGCAGGAAAATGCTATAAGCATTTGTTTCAGCATCCCCCAGCTGTAAAAAAGAGAGTCTATCTCAACTGATTCATAATTTGTGGGATGCAAAAAAAAAAAAAAAACACCTGTACACAATATAACAAATATTTTTTAGAAACAGATCAAAATAAAGCAATGATAAATACTAAATAATTGCCCATGGAGGTGAGGTGAGGGGAATATAGGAATGGAAAGGAATAAATAAGTAAAATACCAGGAGAGGAGCATCACATGCTCCCCAGACGGCTTCTCACAAACTGAAAAGAACATAGTTAACATAACTGTTACCTAAAGTCAAAACAAAAAATAAAAATAGAAAAGGAGGAGCAAGAGACATTTTTAAAGACAGAATCAAGGGGACTTATGGTTATTTGCACGTGGACTTGGGAGTAAAGTCCTCAAGGGAAACAGGAAGGACCAACAGAGGAACTGGTCTAAGACGGCTGGAAATTCAGGGCACTCTTGAAGTCTCTGAATCTTCTCTCTGGTGATGTTTTCTCTCTACTGCCTTTGACGTTATGCATCATTCATCTGACAGATGGTACTCAGCTCAAAAACACTTCCTGTCCCCACTTCTTCAGCTCTCAGCCATTTTCCATACCCTGGGGTCTGGCGCCTATCCCCAGCACTGCATTTGAAAACTTCCCCTCACCACCTACAACTTCCATGTTGCTAAATCCAGGCCTCAACACTCTTGAGCTTTCACAGCATATGAAACAGCTGACAAGCCCCTCCTTCTTGAAACACTCTTGGCTTCTATGATTATCAATCTCAGTTTTTCCACCACGTCCTTCTCAACCTGGCTTTTAAATGTTGCTTCTGGGAGTTTTCTCTACAAGGCCTACCTCACCTGTCCCCACGGTTTAAAATATGACCTATATGATGATGACATCCATATTTATTTCTCAGCTCATGGGCCACCTCCCTGAGTGGCCCACATCAACTCCCCTGAGTGCCAAACTCATATGTAGGTGAGTACGGACCCCTCCACCTGGGTGTCTCTCAGGTATGTCACCATAAACATTTCCGAACCATAAATGCATTCCCAAACCTCCTGCTGAGGACGAGCAGTCCTACCAGCTGGCTCCCAACCTCACTCAGGAAGCTGAGTCACAATTTTAGGCCAGCTCTTTCCACCCTCATCCTTGCCCTTGCTCTTTGTCTGCTTAAAGGTCTTCCCTGAACCCCTAATCTCAAAGGGCCCCCCCCCCCCCCCCCGCTACTCTCAACTGCTGTATTCAGCCCCTCCGTAGGATACGGGCTCCAGGAACCTCATCTGCCTACATCCCTGAAGCTGGCACATTCAAACGCTTGTTGAATGAATGGAAAAATAAATGCATGCCTGCTACGTCACGGACCTGAAACCCACGTCCACTCCAGGAAACCACCTGTTCGACGCAGAGTGCGAGCCCAGGGCAGAAGCTGCCCACACACCCCAGGGGCCGACGGGGGTGGGGGTGGGGTAGAGTCGCCCCCGCGCTCCCCCGCCCCCGGCCCGCCCCCTCCCTCCTCCCGCCAAATCTCCTCCCCCCGCGCCCGCTGCCCCGCGGCTGGGCCGCGACCAGGGCGGAGGGGCCCCGCACCCGCCGCTCGGCCTGGCCGCCCGCCGGCCCCGCGGGCCCGGAGCGCCGCTTGGGGCCGGGCGCTCCCAGCCTCGCAGCCGGCCCGCCTCACCTGGGCCGGGGGGCCCCATCTCGCCGCAGCGCGCGCCACCGGAGCTGGTTTAAATCGCGCGCGCCGAGACGCCGGCGTGCCGTAACGGCCGCGGTGACGTCAGCCTGGGCGGGGCCGAAGGACGCGCCTGCGCAGGCCGCCTCGGGCCTCGGCGCGAGGGGAGGGGCCCCGAAGCTCGGCGGGCAGGGGCTGTGGAGGGCTGCGGGGGCCGCGGGGGGCCGCGGGGGGCCGCGGGGTTTGCGAGGTCAGCGCGCGCCGAAGGAATCCAAGCCCGCCGTCGGGCCGTGTGCGGGGCCTGCCCCCGTGGAGCGTGCTTTCTGGCGGGCGAGGCAGGAGGCGCGGGCCCTGCCCGCGACGTGGGCCCGAGCGCGGAGCTCGCCCGAGGACGCGGGGGGCGGGCGCGAGATGGTGGCGGCCACTTCCGGGTTTTTCAGCGAGGGCTGGGGCTGTAGTCCGATTCTTGTCAACAGCGTCTTGGAATCCCCCTTGCAAACAAGGGCGAGGTTGAAGTGAGACGGGTGTAAAGACCCCTGTCCCTCGTGCTGCCTCTTCCGGCCCCCGGACCGGCGGCGCGGCCGGGGCGCCCCCTCCGGATGACCGGCTCAGCCCGGCGTTTCTTGGAACTCGCACGCCGGACCTCGCCTCTCCTCCGGGGCGCTGCTCTGGGAACCCCGGGCACAGCCCTTCTGATCCCCTCGGCCCACCGCGCCTCGTCGCGCCCCTCGGGAGTTCGGGCAGCCGGGAAAGACCTGCCCTTGTTGAAAACCTCGCCTCTTCGTTCGGTCATGAACTTGTTCTCCCGACGACCACCTTCAAATCCTCAGCAGAAGGCAGGACAGAGAGGAAAGAAGATAATGGCGGTGGAGTGGGCAGTGCCACCAGCCACGCGGGCCCCACGTCGACCCCGGAGTCTTCCTCCGCGCCTCCCTCCCCCTCGCTGTCCACACGCAATCCCTTGTGGGGCTCCTCTTCGTCCTGAAGTCTCTCCCGTCCCTCTGGGTCTTCTTTGCGGCCCACAGTACCTTTCCTACCCCGTCCACGGCAGCCCCACACCTTCTCTGATCACCTTCTCCTTGGGCCCAGAGTGGTGCTTCCCACGTGCAAATCTGACCTGTTGTTTCCACGCACAGCCCACCCACCTCCGTCCCAACTTATTCCCCAATGTCTGAAACCCTTTGAAGGCTTCCTTTGCTCTCGGAACTTCCTGGCACTGTTGGCCCCTGTGGCCTCTCCAGGGTCATCTTACACCAGGGCCTTGTCGCCCTCCCCAGGTCTCCTCCCACCCCAAACTCTGTACACGCCAGGAGCCTCTTCACCCCCAGACTGGCCCCATCGCGCACCAGCTCCTGTCACTTCCTCAGGGAGCCTCCCCTGATAAGGTCAGGTCCCCTCGCTGTGGCTTTGCTAGGATGCATCACAGTTGCAGTTTTACACCATTTCCTGCCTACCTCTTCCAAAGACCGTCAGCTCCAAGAGGCCAAGGCTGTGTTTGCTCACCATTGTCTTCCCTGAGTCTGGTACAATATCTGGATACAGCGAGTATTTAAGTCTTTAGGGAACAAGTGAAGTTGGAAGACAAGTTCACATCCTGGGTTGGGCAGCTTTATGTAACCTCCTGGCCTCATTTTAATTCCCCACAGATAAAATGGGGGTGATAGTGCCCCCTTTACTGGGCTTTGTGGGAGTCAGGTAACAGACTGAACTCCCATTGAGCGAGTGGGCTCAGGGTTTGCTGGCGTCCTGGCCTTCTTGCTTGCCCACTGTCTGTCCTGAGGGCACCGAGGGGAGGAGAGCGGGCACAGAGAGTGATCCTCTGAATTTTGTGTGTGCACCGACTTTACAAGCAGCAGGGCTGGGAGGGCGGCAGGTAGCACCGAGTCGGGAGCCTCTGGAGAATTGGCACCCCCGGCAGAGGAAGGAAGGTCCTGGCTGATCCCCTAGACAGAGGCACGAAGCTGCTCTGTGGTGATAGTGGAAGCTCCCTGGGCTGATGGCCGGGGGCTCCTGAGGAGGGGAGCAGAGCCCGCTGTACCCCCAGTGCCTCTGCAGGCCAGGCCCACCCTTGCAGGAGGGTCTTTCACCTCCTGCCTGGAATGCCTGTGTTTTGGGTTAGGGCAGCTGAGGGTGCCAAAGATAGGACTCACTGGTAGACCGCAAAGCTCATTCCTCTGTTGTGCAGGAATGAACGGCAGCAGGTCCAAGCTCCCACTCCGCGGCTGCCAGAGAAGCAGTGCAGGGGCTCTCCATGCACCCACCACCATGTCTGCGCCTCCCTAAGGACTCTATTTCCCCAGAATAAATGGGGAGCATCCTTAGTTTCCGTGAGGAACAGCTATGTTGCCAGATGGCTACCTGAACAAGGCAAGCTTTTGCTTCACATTTGCTCTGACCTTCCAACCTGCAGCTGACTTAACATCACAATGAAGCTCTCCCAAAAAGAAAGAAAATAGAGTCACCATGGCTAAGAAGTTTAAAATGGAGCCTGGGGTGGGGGGGGAGGGGTCTCATCCTGGAGGTGTGTCTTATGCAAATCCACCAGGTATCACACACTGCCAAAGTGTGCAAAGCTTCAAGCAACAGTGTTCCTCAAACCCCAAGGACATCGGACCCCAGGCACAAACCACAGGTAAAAGAACTCTGTACAATCTAACAGGACGGATATGCCTCACCACCAGTCACAATTTATGTAACTTTCCTTTTCTTTAAAAACCTCTGCTTGAAGTGATTTGAACAGTGAATAAAAAAGTATTTGCAAAGTCCCCTTCGGGGAATGGTGAGAAAGGGGGAAAATTCAACTTCCCCAAGTTCAATTCTTGATATTCTCACGAGCAGTGTGGACAACCAAAGCTATAGGCTGAGCCCCCAGTCTTGGGGTTTGTTCATATGAAACTTAACCCCACAAAGGATAAGTCAAGTCTACTTAAAATTTAGGCCTAAGAGTCACCCCCAAGAGAGCCTCTTTTGTTGCTCATATGTGGCCTCTCTCTCCAGCCAACACGACGAGCGGTCTCACCACCCTCCCCCTCTCTGCGTGGGACATGACTCCCAGGGGTGTGGACCTTCCTGGCAACATAGGACAGAAATCCTAGAATGAGCTGAACTCAGCATCAAGGGATTGAGAAAACCCATAGAATGAGCTGAGGCTCTGCATCAAGGGATTGAAAAAACGTTCTCAACCAGAAGGGGGAAGAGAGAAATGAGACAGTGTCAATGGCTGAGAGATTTCAAACAGAGTCTATCCTGGAGGTTGTTCTTATGCATTAAATAGATACCACCTTGTTAGTCAAGATGCAATGGAGAGGCTGGAGGGAACTGCCTGAAAATGTGGAGCTGTGTTCCAGTAGCCATGTTTCGTGAAGATGATTGTATAATGATATAGCTTTCACAATGTGGCTGTGTGAGTGTGAAAACCTTGTGTCTGATGCTCCTTTTATCTACCTTGTCAACAGACGAGTAGAACATACGGAATAAAGATGAATAATAGGGGGAACAAATGTTAAAATAAATTTAGAGTGAAATGCTGGTGATTGGGGAGGGGGAGGGGTGGGGGTATGGTATGTACGAATTTTTTTTCTTTTTATTTTTTTCTGAATAGATGCAAATGTTCCAAGAAATGATCATGATGATAAATATGCAACTGTGTGATGATATTGTGAATTACTGATTATATATGTAGAACGGAAAAAAAAAAACCCTTTGCTTGGAAGTGCCAAGACCGGACATGATTGGGTTGCTGACTCAATCTGTGCTCCCCAAATTGCAATTCTAAGACCCCAAATACAGTGGGTGTGGGCTCAGTTAGTTGTAGGTGAAAGATCTGAACCATCCAGTCAACAGGCACACAAGTAACAACAACTTTGCGTTCTTTCTGGCCTCTGAGCGAATGTCTTTAATCTTTGCATGTGATAGGAAATGCCTCACCTCCTAAAGACAGGGCTAAGGACCAACAATTCCTGCCTTCTAGAATTTCCGAAGAATAACATACCACCCTTTGTCTTAAAGTCAACACTGTGCATTTTGCTTTTCCAAGCACTTTTGTCCCACCTCTCATTTTATTCCCATTTGACACATGGCCAGGGCAGGAACGTTCATCCAGGCTCCACCACTTACTAGCTAGGTGATCCTGGACAAGCCATGCTCCCTTCCAGTGTCGGGGCATGTTCTTGTAGCATGGGGACAACGTACCCACTTCCTGGGTGGCAGCATGAGGACTAAAGAAGTCACTGCCATCGCGTAGTGGGGATGGTGCTGCGATAATCAGCAACGCTCAGCCAGCGCCATCAGATCACAGCTGCCAGATCCTGGGTGCCAGCCAGGTTTTGTTGTGGAATAAATCTCAGCTTCCTAGATATCTGGAGAGTTTCCCCTTTCATTGTAAGCATGTTCCCAGAACACAATAGCTCTAGCTCTTGCCATCACCACTTGTTTCTGTTCTCTTTCTTGTGCCTTCGGCCCCACCCAAGCTTTGCTGGCTGTTCCTTTAGTCTCTGCCCACTCAACTGTATAAATTCTTTCTCGCCTGTTCGACTAGAAAAAACAGGCAGTCCTGGAGCATCATACCACCTCCTTTCTACCTGAGCAGGCTTCTGGAATTGAGGCATGCTGCTCGCACCTACTAATATCTTTAAATCTGGCTGCTGTTTTGGTTTGGGCATCCCCAACATGAACCACCTCTAAAATGAACAGCCTATATGTTCTTTATCATTCTTAATTATTCCTTCCTCACTCCCGGCCACACTGCTGGGAGAACCCAGGGCAGACTGCAAGGTGCAGTAAGAAGCATTCGATGGGGTTTGAACTTAGGGGAACAGGCGCGTGTGGATAGCTGCAAGGCATGTGATCGCACAAACCACAATTTATACAGAAAATAGCCTCTTTTATTGTTTCAAAACTAAAACACCAGCAAATTCTTTTCTGAAAAGCATATTTTTCTAAGATGCCAAAAGCTCACCAGGACGGAAGAAACCGTCGTTGCACCTTACCTGAAAGCAGTACCTGGTTGCCAGGAGGTGAGAGGGCAGTGCAGCAGCTGTTGTGCAGGAGAACGCCAGATATTGCCCAGCTGCAGCATTGGGGACACTTTTAGTTTATTAGTGCTGGGCGAGGGATGTCGAGGGACGTGGGCTCTGCGATGGGGCCCATGGCGGTCAAGGGGACTGTGGAGCCAGGCTCCCCTCCACAGTGTGCCTTCCTGGCAGGGCTAAGTAGGAAGGGGGGGTGGGTACTTCCAAAACAACTACGCCCACCATCGAAGTCCCATCTAACTCTCCTTGGGATAGGGGAGGTCTGGAAGGAGGGGAAGGCTACCACTTCTCTCTCCAGACTCCCTCCTGTGCTGGAGCTGGCCTGCCCTGCCACAGCCCCTTCCTGTCCAGCCTTGGCGGGCAGCCCTGTCTGGGACACTCCTGCTATTCAAAACCATACAGCAGCTCCAGCTGTGCCTTTGTCTTTTTCAAAAAGAGAAGACAAAGCCATTACCAGACTGAGAAAAAGCACAGGAAGAAGCGGTGGCTAAACCTTCTTTCCATTTCACAAAGGAGTGGTTCCCTCTGAGAAAGTAACTGTTCATCTTAGAGCCCCCAAAAGATCATCCTCATGAAGGGCATTTTAAGGTGCCTTCCAGACACAGAAAACCTTGTCGGGTGTTGGCTATTTCACTAATTACAGTAAATACATGATCTCACCGATGGGGCTGGTCACTACTGAGTTAATGTTTGTTTGGAAATCAATGCCAATAAGTTATTTGGGTAGTATTGGAGTTTTTGTTTTTTCAGATGTACAAACACAACTATGTTATTATCACATGAAAATAGAGCTAAATTAAGAAAATGGAAACGAAACGTTTTGGTTATAGTTTTAAATAATGAAGTTCTGCAAAATTAGATCCCAAAGTTCAAGAAGCTGCCATCACAGTGTTGGATAAAATGGAATGCCGACTCCGAGGTGAATTAAGCTAACAGTTCAACAAGGAGAGCGGTTTGCCAGGGCCGCGCTGGGAGTCACTGGTAACCAGGAGCAAGCTGGAACGGAGGTATCCTCTGGTTGTCTTTCATTTCACTTCCACTCAACAAAACAAGCTTGGCGGGCCTCTGCACGATGTCGACTCTTTTCGTGGCAAGACCCTCTCATAACATCCATTTCCCTGGACCCTGCTGAGTCTTGGTGAAAGCTGAGCCAGGAGAAAACCCCGAAAGACCCTCCCAGGCTAGTCCCTGCAGGCTGCACCCCACCCTCGAGACCCCTGAAGACCCACTCATGCACTGGGGACAATGTCAGCCTCTCCTCGGCCCTGCGGGCAGCGCAAAGGCCTCCTCTCCCACTAAAACTCGGAAAAACAAACTCTTTGCAGCCTAAGGAACCAGATTAGCTTCTCCCTTTTTTAATGGCCTCTGCGTTAAGGTGCCTCAGCCAGCGAGGCGCAGGGCAGAGCTTTCACCTGGGCCAGGAGGTGGTGGAACTCCTCCACCGCCTGCGAGTGGGCTGTGGGGTTGAGCACGAGGTGCTGGAAGAGGTTGACGGGCTTGGCGCCCCTAAATGACTTGGGGATGGGGATGGTCAGGGGCAGGCAGGTGTTGCCGATGAGGAAATGAGGGAGGGACCTCTGCTGGAGGCCTCGGCCCAGGAACCACAGGACGTCCTGGAGCCGCTGGGTGAGCAGGCCGTGCCGCCACTCCGAGAGGGGCAGCTGGAGCAGCAGGTGCATGAGGACTGTTTTGAAGTGGTAAGAGGTTAGGATGGGGTGGGCGGCCCCCGGGGACACGCTGCGACGGTCCCGGAGACTTAAGATGATCTGGAGGCACTTGAGGTGACAGGTGTTCTCTGGGGCAAAGCGCCCGACCAGTTTCAGGAACAAGTGCTCGCAGGCTGCAAAGGACTCCGGCCAGTCCACGCTGGTGAGCTGCTCCTGGTCCGGGGCCTGGCTCATCAGGTACACCAAGGTGTCTTCCCGCTGCACCCCCAGGATCAAGCTGATGAGGAGGACGCGGCCCGAGCGGTAGTCCAGCCTGAGCTTGCAGCAGGTGGTAGACGGAGGGAGGCTGAGCCTGAAGTCGTACTTATGGGCCACGAGGGCCCAGGCGTTGCCCACCATGGTCCGGAACCACTGCACGGCCTTGCACACGTCCAGGTGGGAGCCAGTGCACAGGGCCGCCTGCACGCAGCTGCTGCCCGGGCCTGAGGCTGCTGCGTGGTCCCTGGGGCGGTGCAGCAGGCACAGCACTTCACCCAGGGGCTTCTCACGCTTGCACACGCACTCTGACTCCAGCAGCACCGAGCCACAGCGGTGACCCTGAGCCTGGTCCCTCATCTCCAAGATGAACACGGTGCCCTGCGGGGGGGCCATGGGCACCAGGATATCAAACCTGCGGGTGTCCCGGAGGGTGCCCCATTTCTCGAAGGCAGCCCCGATGCCCAGGCAGTCCTCCAGCTGCGGGTGAGCCTCCTGGCGGCTGAGCACCCGGCAGGCCTCCACCAGGTCGTCCACGAAGCTCTCCACGAACTCACAGGTGTAGGGCAGGTCTCGGGTGACGCTCTGGACGTGCTGCTCGTAAAAGGATTCCAGGGCCTCCTGGGGGGGGAAGCCGGAGAGCCAGTCGCAGGGGCTGCTGGGGACCACACGGACTTCCTCCTCCTCATCGTCGCTGCTGGAGTCGAAGGCGGGCTCGTGCTGCATGCTCTGCCGCAGGAGCTCGAAGAGGAGGAAGAGGCAGAAGAGGCCGGTGTTCCACAGGTTCCCCAGCAGCCAGCCCAGCGGCCCCTCCTGGCCCTCATCCCGGAACGGCCAGCCCGTGGCCTTCTTTCCCAGCACCAGCTCATCCCTGGACGTGTCTCCTCTCCAGAAGTCCTCTGCCTTCTGCTTCTCCTCGGCTGCTCGCCTCCTCGCTTCAAACTCGAGCTCTAGCTGACGCATCTCCTGACTCATCCGCTTCTCCAGCTGCCGGCTTCTGGCCAGTGTGTCCAGGTCCATGCGGTCACTGACCAGCAAGGGGTGGTGAACGACGTACATGACCGCCAGGAACAGCAGGCTGATCACAGCCATGGGGGCTGCTGCATCTGCAGGGGCGGGAGGTGGCCGTCGGGGGGGCCCTCGCCTGGGCGTTCTCCCCAGCGCTGTCACCCCAAATCCTGAGAGCCAGCCGCGCGGGAGGAGGGGCTCCGGCGGGACGGAGCACAGGCAGCCTGCCTGGGAGGAGGTTTGGGAGAAAGGGGGACAGTAGGATGTGCCCCTCGGTCCCTCTACCACCTTCCTTCCACATGGTTTGGGTGGTACCTGGGCCTCCCGAGTGTGGACACGGGGCTGTCCTTCCTGCAGAGGTCGGGAGGGGGCCCCTGGTGGGGTGGCCTCACCCGACTCATCAGTCCCCCGTGGACAGCAGCCAGGCCCTGCTGATCTCTGGGCCCTTCCACGGGCAGAAAGCCTGGGCAAAGCCTTCCCTTCCTCCAGGCAGCCGGCCCAGCCCCCGCCATCCCACTTCCTCTGTGACTTCACAATCCTGGTTCTGCTCACTCTGTGTCATCAAAGCCTGCGGCCCCTCCCCTTCTGACTCCCCCCAGGGCCCAATTCCCAGGTGCTGCGAGGGAGGCACCAGCCTGCTGCCCTGTCCTTTGCAGTCCCAAGGGGCTGCCAGGGCCTGGTGGGTGGGCAGGCACAGCTCGCACCCCACCCCCACCCCCAGCTGGCAACCTGCCTGGGGAACTTGGTGGCCAAGGTGGCCCCGGCAGTGCCACGCTGAGTGGCTCTCTCTGCCTCCCCATCCCCGGAGGCTGGAAGCTCCTGGCATTCTCCACACTAGTTCCCAGGCTATGGGGCTTACCAGTAGTCATTTAGGACCGTGCTGTGTGGCACGGAAGCCGGCTGGGGGGCTCTCCCCTTTGAACTGCGGCCTTGCTTAGTCTCACCAGGAGCCCTGTTAAAATGTCCAAGGAACCCGGGGGGGGGGGGCGGGGGGGCTGTGGCTCAAAGCAGGGTGCCCCGCCCACAACTTCCCCCATTGCCCTGCCCAGGGACTAGGAGATGCATGCACCTCTCCACCCATCCCGACCCAACCTGTGGAACCACGGCCCCCTGCCTCCCGGGGGTGACCCCCGTATCTGGGGGCCGGGCTACTCACCGTCGGTGGGGTGGGCGCGAGGCCCTCTTCCCGGCGCGCGCGGCGATGCGTGCTTCTGTGCTCGCGCTGCGCCCCGGGCGTCCCGAGGGCCGCCGGCCTCCCGCAGCCTCCCGCGCCCGCCGCGCCCCGCCCTGCCCGCCGCCTGCTCGGCCGCCCCGGGAGCGCCCACCTGTGGCCGCCGCCGCCCTGTCCCCGCGCGCGCTCCGGGCCCCGCCCCGCTCTCGCTGCGGAAGGGCCCCGCCCCCGCGGGTCGGCCTCCCCGGGACCGGGTGTCACTTCAGGGACACACCGGGAAACGCGTCCCCACGTGGGGCCCCCGGGCAGAAGTCTCCCCTGGGTTCGGAGGTTTGTCTTCAGCTTATAAGTGCCTCCGCCAAGCCAACCCCTCTCTCCCAAAGGACGAGGTGGTGCCCAGAGAAGACCTGGCCAGAGGAGTTGGGCGCCACCCGCCAGGTGGGAATAAAAATCCTAAACCCATGGGTCTAGCTGTGCTGATGCGATGGGCATATTTATGTATGTCAAGTCTGGAGGCCGAAGAAGCCTTAGGACACCATTTAAAAATAGCACAGAATAGGTTTCCTGAAACATTTCCTGGAGTTCCTCAAGGAACCAAGTAGCAAAGACTATCAGAGAGAGCCTTGGCGCCCTGCCCTGCAGCTACTCTCCCCGGAGGAGAGGACATAATGACCACTTGCCACTTAGGAGCTAAAATCTTTCTGCTCAGAGACCCTCAAATCTCAGGCCTCCTTATCCAGTGCCCCGTGGTCAGGTCACCTGGGCAGGTACTTCCCAAAATACTGACTTCTTTCACTGTGGAGCTGGAAAGAAGGTAACTGCTGGCTTGCCCAGGAGGTCTGAAATTCCAAAGTCTTATAAACTTGGAGGATGTATAAACCACAGATTACTCCCCAGCATTAGTGCATTCGAGTGTGATAATGAAGTTCTCTGTTGGTCTTCTAATTTATAACATGACAATGTTGGGATAAAAAAAACATTTCAGAGTGTGCAAAGCAAGGGTTTACAGCGATGTGTTTAGTTTAAAGGGGAGTGTTCATAGTCAAGTAAGTGCTTATTTTTAAAGTGATTGTTGGTTTGAAGGCACGTGTTAATTCTTGCTCTGCCCAGAAGTGAGTTGGCGGCTCTGCCGAGTTACGAGCTCCCAGCTGAGCGCCATTAGCCCTCTAAGGCTCACACGTAACCCAACAACAAGCTCTCGCCACGGAGGTGGCCGGGCCTGTTTTCCTGTGGTTTTTCTTCTTCAGCAGGACGTGAAGTGCCTGTTGGCTTAGTCAGAGGTTGATAGGAGTCATTTGGACCCCTTGCCGCTCACACAGAGTGGTGGCGGATCACAGGTGGCACGTGGACCTGAGCTGGAGCCAGTGCTTAGGCTACTCACGTTAACAGCCAGGCACCGCTGGGGGTTCACCTTGTCAAGCAAGGAAATAAGGCAGTTTTTCCCCCACGTAAACTTGTTTTTTACCATTAAAAAGTAAGTACATCATAAGATACATAAAAAATAAGTACCACATATACCGCATAATATTCTTGATTCTGCTTCCTGGCCTACGAAACCTCAAACCTGTTTAAGACCATTAGCCTTTCGGTGAGAACAGTGGCTCAAAGCTCGAGGATGTGGAGAAGCACTGTGGTGGAATGTAAGAGCAGCACATGACCTGGAGTGGTTGCCTTTGGACTTGGGTGAGTTGCTGACAGTGCATTTGTCACAGGGGTCAAGGCAGACTTCTAACCCCCTGAAGATGAGCCTCTGCAGCAGCCCACGTGGCACAACTACAGGTGAGAGAGTTAAAGACCCTGAGAAAACAAATGCAGTACAACCTGAAGTAAAATCCACTAAGATAGTGGTAAAAATATATAGTGTGGTGCAGAAAAAGGCTTAGCTGGACGAATTTGCAAAACTTGTGAAAAGGTAAGGTACGTAAAGCCAATTTACGGTATTATTCAGCAGCAGAGATTCTGTGGAGAACAGTTGAAACATGAGGTGTTAGCGCTCAGCAGTGTCCAGGTGAACTTTGTCACATGTGTAGACTTAAATATCATTGGTCTGTGAGTTTTTGTCAGAGGTAGAAGCTGAATGCTCTAACTTGTCCTACCCCCAGCAGTTTGGTGGCTTGGCAGCAGTAAAGCTTTTCCATGATGTTTTTGAGCTCAGGCCAGGATTACAATTTTTCTGGATGAGAAGAACCGCCCTCAACCACTCGTATGGAACACTGAATGGCTTTGGAAATGAGCTTTTGCTGCAGGCTTGATCATTTTTCTTAACTAATTCAGCCTAAGATTGCCAGGCAAAGTGGTGCTTACATGTGACTCGTACACTGCGGTAAAGTCATTTCAACCCCTAGCTTTGTTTAAATCACAATGAACACTAAGCTGCTTTATACACTTCCTGTGCTGTCAAAAGTTAAAACAAGAAGCAAGATCTCCATCCTTACATAAATTTGCAGGGGATATCTTTTCTAAGTTCAAAGCAATGCTCCAGCAGAGTCTGTGAGACATTCATGCAAACAGAAAAGACATTTCCCTATTTCAAAATCCATTTAACTTTGCAGTGGGAGAGCATCCACCCAGCCTGTGATTAGAAGTAATTAACCTGCAATGGAATGTCATGCTAAAGGGCAAATATCAATGAAGAATCTCATTCTATAAATGCCTTCTAGGCAATGACTGTACTCAATTTATTAAAATTACATGCTTGTGGATTAATATCAATATTATCAGTTCCTATCTGTGTGAAAAGCCATTTCAAGGAAGCACCATGTACAATCTCATTAGATCATTAACAGATGAATGTCTGCAATCCATTTGGATAATGGGAAACACTTTGAAAACTGACGTGTGCTTTTCAGAAAAAGAATTCCATTCTTCTCATTAGTAGACCCATGTTCAACGAAAACAGTACTCATTATTATTATAGTTTTAATTTTGTCGATAAAAATTTGTGGGAATTTGTTTTCTCTCATCATGTAAGTACCTACATCATATCCTAGATTCTACCTCTTGGGCTACAAAGCCTAAAGCATTTACTATCTGTCCTGTGCTGGTTTGAAACTGTGGTGGACCCTAGAAAAGCCATGTCCTTTAATACTCACTCAGTATTGCTGGGTGGGAGCTTTTTGACTGTTTCCATGGAGATGTGACCCACCCATTCAAGGTAGGGTTGCTTCCTGGAGCCCTTTAAGAGGGAACCATCTTGGGAAAAGCTTCAGTGCCAATAGAGCCCACACAGCCAGAGAACTTTGGTGATGCAGAAGGAAAATGCTGACAGAGATCCTGGAATGAGCTGAGACTCAGCATCAAGGGATTGAGAAAAACCCTAGAATGATCTGAGAATTAACATCAAGGGATTGAGAGAACCTTCTCGACCAAAAGAGGGAAGAGTGAAATGAGACCAAGTGTCAATGGCTGAGAGATTCCAAACAGAGTCGAGAGGTTATCCTGGAGGTTATTCTTACACATTATATAGATATCACCTTTTTAGTTAAGGTATAATAGAGAGGCTGGAGGGAACTGCCTGAAATTGTAGAGCTGTGTTCCAGTAGCCATGTTTCTTGATGATGATTGTATAATGATATAGCTTTCACAATGTGACTGTGTGATTGTGAAAACCTTGTGTCTGATGCTCCTTTTGTCTACCTTGTCAACAGATGAGAGGAACATATGGAATAAAAATAAATAATAGGGGGAACAAATGTTAGAATACATTTAGTTTGAAATGCTAGTGATCAATGAAAGGGATCAGTAAGGGGTATGGCCTGTAAAAATTTTTTTGTTTGTTTGTTATATTTTTCTGTTGTCTTTTTATTTCTTTTTCTGAGTTGATGCTAATGTTCTGGGAAATGATAATGATGATGAATATGCAGCTATGTGATGATATTGTGAATTGCTGAGTGTATGTGTTGAGAATGTTTGTGTTTCTTGTAATTTTTTTTAATTAATAAAAAATTTTTTAAAAAATCTCAGTAAAACCCAGAATGACATTTAAGAAAAATTTACATCTCTTACAAATAAAGAACTAACAGCACACAAGGAATGGAAGAACCTTCCGTATTTGAAGATGTTACATTCTGGTAGAAATTCATTCCTTTTAATGGACAATAAATATTCTGTTATACGTAGCATTTTTTGTTTGTTTTTTAAAAACTTTTTTATTAATAAAAAATTAACAAACAAAACATTAAGATATCATTCCATTCTACATATACAATCAGTAATTCTTAATATCATCACATAGTTGCATATTCATCACTTCTTAGAATATTTGCATCGATTTAGAAAAAGAAATAAAAAGACAACAGAAAAAGAAATAAAACGATAATAGAGAAAGAAAAGATTATATATACCATACCCCTTACCCCTTGCTTTCATTTACCACTAGCCTTTCAAACTAAATTTATTTTAACATTTGTTCCCCCTATTATTTATTTTTATTCCATATGTTCTACTCTTCTGTTGATATAGTAGCTAAAAGGAGCATCAGACACAGGGTTTTCACATTCACAGAGTCTCATTGTGAAAGCTATATCATTGTTCAATCATCATCAAGAAACATGGCTACTGGAACACAGCTCTACATTTTCAGGCAGTTCCCTCCAGCCTCTCCACTACATCTTGAACAACAAGGTGATATTTACTTAATGCATAAGAATAACCTCCAGGATAACCTCTCGACTCTGTTTGGAATCTCTCAACCATTGACACTTTGTCTCATTTCACTCTTCCCCCTTTTCGTCAAGAAGGTTTTCTCAATCCCTTGATGCTGGGTCTCAGCTCATTCTAGAGTTTTTCTCAATCCCTTGATGCTGAATCTCAGCTCATTCTGGGATTTCTGTCCCACGCTGCCAGGAAGATCCACACCCCTGGGAGTCATGTCCCACGTAGACAGGGGGAAGGTGGTGAATCTGCTTGCTGTGTTGGCTGGAGAGAGAGGCCACACCTGAGCAACAAAAGAGGTTCTCTTGGGGGTGACTCTTAGGCTTAATTTTAAGTAGCCTTGACCTATCCCCTGTGGGGTTAAGTGTCATATGAACAAACCCCAAGACTGGGGGCTCAGCCTATAGCTTTGGTTGTCCACACTGCTTGTGAGAATATCAAGAATTCAACTTGGGGAAGTTGAGTTTTCACCCATTTTCACCATTCCCCGAAGGGGACTATGCAAATACTTTTCCACTCACTGATCAGACCACTCTGGGATTCATCAGGGCATCACCTGGACAAACCAACAAAATCTCATGTCCTATACAAAGTTCCATGTACTTAAGGTGTTCATTCAACTATCTACGTAAATTATATTAGGAGATGCACTAGTCAAAGTATAGATTTGTACCAAACAAACATTTTTTGCTTTAGTCTCACACATTAGTTGAAATTTTAAAATATTAAGGACCATCTATTTTCAGCACACTGCAGTAATGACATTCTTTTGTTCTTCCTCATGCAAAAACATTTTTAAATTTGTACATTTAGTCACTATCATTATACACTCTAGGCATTCCTAGATTACACCATCTCAATCTTTATCGTCTATCTTTCTTTGTGATTTCATTTATGCCCCAGCACTCCTCCCTCTATCATTCTCATATGTAGTTTCATTCAGTGCTTTAACATAATTGTATTACAGCTAGGTAATATTGTGTTGTCCATTTCTGAGTTTTTATATTCAGTCCTGTTGCACAATCTGCATCCCTTCAGCTCCAATTACCCAATATCTTACCCTATTTCTATCTCCTGATGGTCTGTTACCAAGGAGATATTCCAAGTTTATTTACTAATGTCAGTTCGTATCAGTGAGACCATACAGTATTTGTCCTTTTGTTTCTGGCTAATCACACTCATCATAATGTCCTTAAGGTCCATTCATGTTGTTACATACTTCATAACTTTATTCTGTCTTACAGCTGCATAATATTCCATCTTATGTAAATGTCACAGTTTGTTTAGTCAACTGTCTGTTGATGGACATTTTGGCTGTTTCCATCTCTTGGTAATTGTTAATAATGCTGCTATAAACATTGGTGTGTAAATGTCCATTTGTGTCCTTGGCCTCGTGTCCTTTGAGTAGAGACAGCATATAGATGGGTCCTGTTTTTTAATCCATTCTGCCAGACTATGTCTTTTTTTTTTTTTTTTGCTTTGTATAATTGTTTATTTATGAAAATTCACTGTCATTGCTATGGCTTAGATTATGTCCTAAAAGATTTTTTTTATTAATTAAAAAAATTAACTAACACAATATTCAGAAATCATTCCATTCTACATATACAACAGACTATGTCTTTTGATTGGAGAGTTTAATCCATTAACATTCAGTGTTATTATTGCATGGGTAGTACTTTCTTCTACTATTTTGCCTTCTGGATTTTATATGTCATATCTAATTTTCCTTCTTTTTACCTTTACTCATAGTCTTCCTTTCTACACTCTTCTCCACACCTCTCTCTTCTGTCTTTGTATCTGTCTCTAGTGTTCCCTTTAGTATTTCTTGCAGAGCTGGTCTCTTGGTCACAAATTCTCTCAGTGATTTTTTGTCTGAAAATGTTTTAATTTCTCCCTCATTTTTGAAGGACAATTTTGCTGGATATAGAATTCTTGGTTGGCAGTTTTTCTCTTTTAATAATTTAAATATATTATCCCACTGTCTTCTCACCTCCATGGTTTCTGCTGAGAGATCTGTGCATAGTCTTATTGGGCTTCCCTTGTATGTGATGGATTGCTCTCCTATTGCTGCTTTCAAGATCCTCTCTTTCTCTTTGACCTCTGACATTCTGACTATTAAATGTCTTCGAGTATGTCTATTTGGATCTATTCTCTTTGGGGTACACTGCACTTCTTGGATCTGTAATTTTAAATCTTTCATAAGAGTTGGGAAATTTTCAGTGATAATTTCCTCCATTAGTTTTTCTCCTCCTTTTCCCTTCTCTTCTCCTTCTGGGACACCCACAACACGTATATTCATGCGCTTCATATTGTCTTTCAATTCCCTGAGTCCCTGCTCATATTTTTCCATTTTTTTCCCTATAGTTTCTGTTTCTTGTTGGATTTCAGATGTTCCATCCTCCAATTCAGAAATCTTATGTTCTGCCTCTCGAAATCTACCATTGTAGGTTTCCATTGTATTTTTCATCTCTTCTACTGTGTCTTTTATTCCCATAAGTTCTGTGATTTGTTTTTTCAGACTTTCAGTTTCTTCTTTTTGTTCTTTCCTTGCCTTCTTTATATCCTCCCTCAATTTGTTGATTTGGTTTTGAATGTCTGTTCGTACATTCCGAATTAATTGTTTCAGCTCCTGTATGTCATTTGAATTGTTGGTTTGTTCCTTTGACTGGGCCATATCTTCGATTTTCCTAGTGTGATGTTATTTTTTGCTGGTGTCTAGGCATTTAATTACCTTGATTAGTTTATTCTGGAGATTGCTTTCACTTCTTTTATCTAGGGTTTTCTTGCTGGATGAATTTGTTGTCTATCTGTTCTTTGACATTCTGCTCAGCTTTATCTGGACCTTTAGCTTAAGTTTTGTTTAACAGAGGAGAATTTTTCAGTTCTTGTTTTCTTGTTTCTTGCCCTGCTTGTGTGGTGCCTTTTCCCCTCACACACACTTAAGAGGATCTACTTAGATATTATAGACCCCAGCCAGATTTACCCAGACCAAACTGGCCTTCTTTCAGGAGGAAAGAGTCACCTGCGTCGGTTTTCCCTGAGGGTGAGACCCAGCAGCTTGAAAGACTTTCCTGTGAAGTCTCTGGACTCTGTTTTTCTTATCCTGCCCAGTATGTAGTGCTTGTCTGACTGCAGGTCCCACCAGCATAAGATGATGCGGTACCTTTAACTTTGGCAGACTCTCCCTGCTGCGGACGTGGTGGAGACAGAGGAGAGGTTGTAGGCTGGTTTTAATGGCTTCAAATTACCAAACCCTGGTGTCTGAATTCCTTGATGGAGGGATTCCACTTGAGTTGGGCTTCACCCCTCCCCTGGGGAAGGCACAGTCTCCAGACAAGCCCCCAAAAGAGCTCACTTCTGCCTATGCCTGGGGCAGTTGCAGCCTGAAAAGTCCTGCCGCTCTATCCAGAGGCAGTCAAGGCTTTGTAGATACACAGCCACAAAAACCTCTGTTTCCTTCTTTTTTTTTTTTTTTCCCCTTTTTCTGTCAGTCCTGCCCCCTTGGTGCCAGGGCAAAAATGAGCAACCTCTGCTTTGATCAGGTTCACCTTAGCTGGGGGCCTATTTTTAATAGTCAGAATTTGTTAATTAGTTCCACAATTGGCGTTTGATTGTGTCCAGTCCCTGCTGCTGGTAAAGTCCTTTCATTTCCCCTCTGGGAAGCGGCCTGTGGGGGAGGGGCGCTGGCCGCCGCTACTTTGGGAACTCATGGTTCTGGGGGGGCTCGCAGCCGGTCCAGCTAGTCCAGACTGGGGTACTCTGTGTGTCTGGTCACTGACGTGGCCCCAGGAGCTGTTCTGTACTGTTTCTGGTTATTTAGTTGTTGTTCTGGAGGAAGAACTAAAACGCACACGTTGTTAAGCCGCCATCTTGACCCGGAAGTCCATCCACTCCTCTGTTGATGGATTGTCCATATTCTTTTAACTTAATATCTTATTTCCTAATTGAGCATATCGTCCAGGGAGCTCCTAAACAATTGTGGCAAGAGACTGGCCACTTTGGGCCCACCTGTTGACTTCCGAGTGATATTAGTAAATAATATCACTAGTATCACCTATTTTCAACCTTAAATATTTCTACTCATCTTAATAATCAGGGGAAACGCCATAAAGTGTTAAAGCAATGTCTCCATGCCTTTAGCCCAGGCTAAGGAAGGTGCTGCGGGCTGAAGGACAGACACGTGTTCCTTGTCTGAGGAGGGCAGTGGTCCCCCGTGAGAGGCAGCGTTTGGGGTACCAGGCACGATGCGCGAAAAACCGAGGTGACGCGGGAAGCACAGACACCTACCTGTGCCCGACCTGGAGGACCCCGCGTGCCAGGCCTTCTGAGACCTTCTCCTCATCGCTGGGC
The DNA here is from genome assembly GCF_023851605.1 of Tamandua tetradactyla. Taxonomy (NCBI): domain Eukaryota; kingdom Metazoa; phylum Chordata; class Mammalia; order Pilosa; family Myrmecophagidae; genus Tamandua; species Tamandua tetradactyla. The sequence goes on along the minus strand of NC_135343.1, from coordinate 2,454,580 downwards.
CCGCCCCGGCCCTCCCCACCCCGGCACAACCCTGAGCCCGTGGCCCACACCGTGTCCATGCTGGCGGGCTTGTGAAAGAGTTGCTCCTCAGACACCCAGCTGGAAAGACCATGATGCCTTGAGGAAAAGGATGAAAGTTTGGGGCTTGGATTTCAATCCAACCAGCAGTCTGGGGTGGGGGAGGCTAACAGGCAGGGGCTTGGGGGTGCCAAGATGAAGGGAAATTAGAGCCCAGTGGCAAGTCGGGAGTGGGGGGCTGCCCGGAGACCAAGCGGGAGACTCTGCTTGTCCAGAATGTGTCTCCCACTGGCCAGTCCTTGCAACTCTGCAAGCCACCTGCTGCCCGTCTAGGAATGGCTCCAATTCAGAACCAGCGGGAGCCGAAAGGAGTGTGCATTTGTATACTGATTTAATATCATTTCATGTTTTAGCAAGTGTATAGTAACCTGTACACCAAAATGAGTTTTCAGGCCTTGGGGAAAATGGTGAGGCATCATGCTTTATGTAACAACGCAACCACAGCCGCAGTGCTCAGGGACAGCCACCCTGGCTACGGCTGTGCTCGTGAATTCACCCAGTGAGGGCCAGCTGTCATCTTCTGCCCAAGGTCTGGAGTTTGAGGAACAGCCAGCAGTCTTTCAGAGCCAAGGTGGCTGGGGGCAAGGTTTACCCGGTGAGGTCAGACCATTTGGGGTGAGAAAGGATGGATACGGCAAAGAATGAGACAGTATCCCCTGTGTGAATCCCAGGCTGCCTCCAATGCAGGGTGTTTCAAAAATGCTTTTGAGAAATGCGGCACAGCTGGACTATCTCCCGGCCTACTTCCAAGTGCCCTGCAGCCTCTGGAGCAGGTAAATTGATCTCTGTTATGCAGATAATGAGCCTGAGACACAGTGGGCTGCAAACTTACCCAAGCTTACACTGCTAGTGAGGGGTGACGCTGGGATTTGAACCCCAGCATCCCCGCACCAGAACCCATGCTTTTAATCACGGTACCAAACTGTCTCCTGGTGAAAACGTGTGTGTTGCCTTCTAAAGTGGAGACTTGGAAGGGAACGAGGCCTGTTTAGAAACAGACACCAGATGAGTTGATTAGAAAACCAATTGACGCGGTGTGGTCGTATCTTCCATACACGTTCCTGTGAGCCCTGCTGCCTGGCCCAGCCCCGTGGGCCTCGCACAACGCCTAGATTTGCTGAATGAGTGGATGAATGAAGTAGTTCACAGTGTGCATTACTGGGTGAATTGAGGCTCCAGGCAAATAAAGATGGCACCGACCACCTAGCGAACCCCTGCTCCATTTAGGGTACTGAGTTAGCTGTTCACCAGCTCCTTGCACTTTGCCTCACTCTAGCCCTCTCCCGTGCATAGTACACGCCGGGCCGGGAGCCACTGCAGCAGCACCAGCACCCCCCTTCCAGCCCCCAGAGTCCAGGCAGCCTCAGCGCTGTGCAGACCCAGCTTAGGCCACGGCCAAGTTCCCCTGAGTTTCTCCCTGCCTGCACCTCCACAGTCCATAACCCCTGCCATGCCCCTGCCATCCACGTCCCCAACCTCGGGCCTGACCTCCCAGCTGCATGCCCCGTCTCCGCCACCCCGCCCCCATCCACCTCACCTGGCGCCGTGAGAAGCTTCTGGAAGCACAGCTTGGAGGAAGCCTTTGTGGCAAAGGAAGAGCAAAGGACAAGAAAGGAGAAGGCCTGGCCTTGTGGCAGGTGAGACCGGGCAATTCAACTCTCTGGACCCCAGTATCTTCACTGGTGAAGTGGGGAATATAATCTATATCATAACACTTTACAGGGATTAAGTGAGAAAGCGTATGCCAAGGTAGTACTTGCAAATGCTTATCACATGTAGGCACTTAATACATCTTTGCTTAATGCAAATGTTGGTCCCTCTTATAAAATATCTGCAAGGTAGCCGTAAACAAACAAACAAACAAGCAAGGAAATAAATAGAAACCTGCTACGGTTTCCTGTTTTGTGGTTAAAGTTAAAAACTCTTTATGATGGCATTATTTTTTTCAATAAAGAGATTCCAAACTATAGCTGTAGCCACATTGTTTCATTCCTGAACTGGGCTCTTAGTTCCCAGGAGGAGCCTCTGTCTTCCCACCGCCCCACTTCTGCTCTTCCTGTACCCCGGGGGCCTGCCCCACCCAGAGGGGGCTGCCTCTCCATCACAGGGCGGAGGTGGCTTCTCCTCCATGCCTCTCCCGGCCTCTCCTGGACTCTGTGGCACAAGTGGTCACCCCCAGCTCCGGCTCCCACAGTGCCCCCTTGCCACACCAACTGCATTCTGCTGGCTAAGTTGCCATCGTGTATGTAATTGTTTTTGTCTTGCCCCCTAAAGGTGCTCACGGAATTGAGTGCACATGTAAATATCTGCAGGATGACTAAACGAAGCGGCAGGTCGCATGGCATAGAAAGGCACGACTGGGGAAGCCACTGGGTGACCTTATGCGTAGGCCAGGGGCCTGGAGTGGCGCATCCCGAAGGCCGTCCCTGGAGAGAGGTAACTCCGTGGGGCGCACAGAGGCGAGGTGCAAGCTAAAGGCTCGCTCTCCGGCCCCAGCTGATGCCTCTTCAGGGGTCTGGCCTGCCGGGATCCTCAAGACCTCGAGCGTCCAAGGGATGAGCCTTTGGAAGATGTCCCAAGATTTTACACACCATAAAATTCTCCCATTTAAGATGACAGTTTTACGGTTTTTAGTGTTTCATTCAGAATTGTGCAACCATCACCATATCTAATTTTAGAACTTCTTCATTACTCCAGCCAGAGACCTTGTTTCCATTAGCAGTCACCCCTGCGCCCCATTTCTCCCTCCCTGCTGGGCACCCCTTTCTCAGGTCAGAGAATAGACAGCATCTATTCTCTGTCTTTATAGACTCCCATGGTGTGGACATTTCAATAAACGGATTCATACTGTAAGTGTTCTTTTGGAACAGGCTTCTGTCACTTAATATAATGTTTTTGAGATTCATCTACGTTATAGCACTTATGTTTGTTTTTTTTTTACTACTCCCACACCAAAACTGTACTTTATTTTGTAAATTTTGACCCATTATGACTCCTACATTATGGCTCTATCATCTGTCAAGTGTGTTACGTGAAAAAAAATTTAGTTAAATCCGGTTGCATCTGGAAAATAAATTTCTTAAACTCCATATACAGTTGGGTCCCCAGTCCATCTCTGAACTCTAGGACGGTCAGTATCATGTGCAGCAGACTGAAGCTACACCATCTGATTAGCTTATTAATTCTGCACAAGTTGGATCAATTAATGTGTCAACCAGTAACAGACTGTACACTTTAACTGAACATGGCAAAATAGTCCCTCTTCTGAGCTTTACATTTGATGTCAAACAGTGAAGCAAATCCCAAAAATATATACAAGAAACAGCTTTAAATTTACAATAGGTGGTTTCCCATACTGATTAATCCCTGCAACTAACTCATTGGCTTATGCAATTCTATTGAAGAAAAATAAATAAATTGCTAGCAGCGCTATTAGGTGACCATTCATCCATTGACAATTTGCCCCAGTTATTCAGTGCTATATTAAACAGTATATTGGAAGATAGAGTAAGTAATAACTCCAAGCTTCCTAATAATTTCAAGGAAAATTATAAAATGTTTGAGACCCTATCTTGGAATATAAAGTGTGTATGACTTCCAATTTCGATTTTCTGTAGAACAAGAAGTCATCCCTTCATGGACAGGCATAAAGCACATCACATTTTCTGTTCTGCTGATGCTGTAAATTCAATACCAGTTCTACAGCCACATCAGTTATGAGCATTAGGGTCACCATGTGCCCTCAGCTCTCCAGCAGTGGACGGCTTGGACAAGCACGGGTGCTGCTACGGGGTAAGCCTGTGTCCTCCAATGTGACAACTGAACGTCCATCTCCTGTCCGGGCCCCCACCCAGATGACGCCTTCGGTACATCAGAGCAGTGGGGAGTGGTTTCAGTCTCACAGCCAAGTTAGAATAAAGACCTGGGCACATAATACACATGCTTCCTTTTTTTTTATAAATAATTCTGAATCTTGGGCAGCCATTCTCTTGTAACTACCTTACAGTTTCTAAAAGCAGTCATTGCCCAAAGCTGGAAGAACTTAAGTCTTCTCAGATGAGCATGGAATGATTGGAGGGAGGTAAGCAAAAATAAAGTTTAAATGATGAAGTCTGGGGGTGCAAGGGTAGTTCCATGGTAGAATTCTCGCCTGCCATGCGGGAGACTGGGGTTCGATTCCCGGCCCATGCACTTCCCCACTGCACCCCACCCCCAAAATTCAACAAATGGTGCTGCAATAACAGGATAGTCATACGAAAAAAGAATGAAATGTGACCCCCACCCTTCAGTGCATACAGACACACACACACACAAAGATGAAGTCTGACAGGAGAGCAGCTGGATAAGAAAATTAAAAAAGGAAACATTAAAGTTATTCCTACTATAATGCAGGTATTCTGACTTTCATCCCATGGCATACTTCTGAATCCATCCTCGAAATGTTCAACTGCACTTATCGCTGTTTCACAGATGGCTGCCATCTCTGGCACTGGGGGTTCATCTGGGTTCAGATCACACAGCAGTAAACACATGGATAACAGAACTTCAGAAACAGTTACACTGGAGACCACTGTCATCTTAGAATAGTGAGCAAGTGCCGCTGCTACTGTCAATATCTGGATGATAAATTCTTGTGGTAAATGCAACCTTGACTCTTTGGAGAGGTGGGCTGTAGGAAAATGAATTGTCGAAAAGAACACACCGCCTTGCTATGAGCTGTCGTTAGGTCCTGGAATTGCGGACTGTCGATGAAAGTTTTCGTCCCCAACTGGACCTGCAGAACACTGTGCTGGGGGGAGGGTGTGCCATGGGCCAAATTGCCGAGCTCCTTATTAATCCGTGTCAGCCCACATGTGTGCTTTCTGCCTGGCTCCGTGCGATTTCGGCGTGTGCCCAAAGGTCCAGCCCAAAGTCCTGATTATCAGAGCAGCAGGGAAGGACTGAGTCTTCCACTCACATCGCTTCTCCAGACACAGAGTCCGGGGCCCCCACCCCCCTCAAGCTGCAAGCTCAGCCTCCTCCCCAGCCCTACGGGGGTCATGCCAATATTACAGTTCTTTTTATTGCCAAATAATATTCTACTGTACGGATATACCACTTTTTGTTTATATCTTCATCACTTGAACATTTGGGTTGTTTCCATTTTTTTGGCAATTGCAAATTAATGCTGTGAACTTTCATGTAAAAGTGTCTGTGTGAACAAATGTTTCCATTTCTCTTAGGTAGACACCTAGGAGTAGAGTTGCTGAGTCATATGGTAACTTTGTTTAGCTTTTTAAGAAACTGCCAATCTATTTTCCAAAGTGGATGTATCATTTTACAATCCCACCAGCAACATATGAGGGCTCCAATTTTCCCACATCCTTGACAACACTTACTATTGTCTGTCTTTTTATTAAACAGATTGTAGAGGGTGTGTAGTGGTTATTTAAAATGGTTTTAATTTGCATTTCCTTAATGGCATATGATATTGAGCATTTTTAAAATTTACTGTCCATTTAGATCTTTTCTTTGGAAGCATGTCTATTTAAATCCCTTGTCCATTTTTCAATTGAGTTGTGTTACTATTATTATTATTTATTTGTTTTGGCTTTTAACAAGGGGAATTTAATAAGTTGCTAGTTTACAGTTCTAAGGCCGAGAAAATGTCCCAGTTAAAACAAGTCTATAGAAATGTCCAATCAAAGGCATCTGGGGAAAGATACCTTGGTTCAAGAAGGCCGATGAAGTTCAGGGTTTCCCTCCCATGTGAGAAGGCACATGGTGAACAGTCAGGGCTTCTCTCTCGGCTGGAAGGGCATGTGGCGAATATGGCATCATCTACTAGCCTTCTCTCCTGGCTTCTGGTTTCATGAAGCTCCCCAGGAGGCGTTTTCCTTCTTCACCTCCAAAGATTGCTGGCTGGTAGACTCTGTGCATCTCATGGCTACATTGTTCTGCTCCCTCTGAATCTCCGAGTTGTATTATTATTATTAATTTGTAAGAGTTCTTTATATATTTTGGATACTAGTCTCTTATCAGATGTATGATTTACAAATATTTTCTCCCATTTTGTGAGTTATCTTCTCACTTTCTTAGTGGTGTCTTTCGAAGCACAAAAGTTTTAAATTTTGATGAAGTCCAATTTGTCTTTTTGTCTTTTGTTTTTGGTGACATATCTAAGAAATCATTGCCTAATCCAAGGTCACAAAAACTTACTCCTTTGTCTTCTGCTAGAGATTTTAATAGTTTTAGGTCTTGCATTTATGTCTGTGCTCCACTTTGAGATAAAGTCTGCATAAGGGGTGATGTAGGGGTCCACCTTCGTTCTTTCTCGTGTAGCTATCCAGGTGTCCCAGCACCATCTGTTGACAAGATGACTCTTTCTTCCTTGAATTATCTTGGCATCCTTGTCAAAATTCAATTGACCATAACGCACGGGTTTATTTTTGTACTCTCAGTTCTAGTCCCTGGATCTGTATGTCTTTCTTTCAATCTTACAATAAATTGGCTTTAGCCTCGCCCTACATGTCGTGGAGACAAGTTACCTCCTTACTGCCAGGAGCCTGAGAATTCTCCGGGACACATTTCCCCGCCGCTGCTTCTTGCACCAATTCCTTGTTTTCACTTCATTTCCTGCCTCGGCTCAGGGTCTCGCCTCCATAACGCAGCCCTTCCCACTCCGACTCTTTCTGGAACCCCTCCATCCCTTCATCCCTTCAAGTACCATAAAAACACAGTGAGTGACAAACTTTTACTCAGAATTTAAGAAAAATGGATGAAGAACCTCGCAAAGCTCACATGGGCAGCAACTTCGAAAATCACTCAGCACCGCGGCTCAAGGGCTCCCGAGCAGAGAGCCGGGCGGGGAGGCGGGGAGGCCTGGGTCCGATTCCAGAGGAAAACAACACCCACGCAGAAGAGGCACGCTCACCAGCCAACCATAATAGGACTTCTTTCTTTGCGAGCGGCCCCCTAGTGTGTCCTGAGCCCCTCTCCCATCTCGGGGGCTGCCGGAGGTGTGCGCTTCCTCAGGATTTGAGGGGCCGGGGGTGACAGGGCGCTCATGCCCAGGCAAGACCGGAACTAGAGTCGCGGGGCCCGGGCACCGGGGGACCACAAAGACACCGGGACACGGCGGCGCGCGCTCGCCTGCAACTCGTTCCCCGCACTTCCGGCGCGCGACCCGGAAGCGGAAGGGGGCCATTTCTCTCTTTTTTTGCTCCTGTGCGTCTCTCCTGCGTGGTTCGATCTCTCCGGGCAGGAGAGCGGCGGCCGTTCCCTGTGTGGTGTGAGGCGGAGGAATCCGCTGAGGGCGCGGGGCAGCCGCGGCCATGGCGGACGTGACCGCCCGTAGCCTGCAGTACGAGTACAAGGCGGTGCGTCTGGGCTGGCGGGAGGACTCGGGGCGGAGGAGCGGGATGGGGCCCTGGGGCTGAGAAACAGAGCTGCGGCCTGGAAGCCGACGGGAGAGCCGGGAAACCCGAGGAGAAACCGGGGTCCACGGCGCTGTGAATAACCCCGTTGGGGGCTGCGGCGGGCGGGCCTGGCCAGGGGCTCTGAGGGTTCATTCCCTGCCCCTTGCACAGGTCCCCTCCGCCGGGCCCCCACTCTTTTCCCTATGGCCTATTATGGGCTCTGCTAGGAGTAAGGATGGTTGGACTGAGTTGACAGGCCATAGAACTTAGTTCAGCCCTTCGCCCCATGTGCAGTTTTATAAAATGCTACAGCTGCCTCCTTCCTTTATCATCATCAGTTGATATCCCTGTGTTATAGGATATCGGCCCAGCTGATGTCAAAGTTGCGATAAAATTGTGATTTTTTCAGAATTCGAATCTTGTCCTCCAAGCTGACCGGTCTCTTATTGACCGCACCCGCCGGGATGAACCCACAGGAGAGGTGCTGTCCCTGGTGGGGAAATTGGAGGGCACGCGTATGGGAGATAAGGCTCAGCGGACCAAACCTCAGATGCAGGAGGAAAGAAGGGCCAAGTGAGTACGCTGCGAATACTAGGTTTTTTCTCCAGATCAGAGTCCCTTCTCAGTGAATTTTTGCTGAAACGCCTGGTGCAAGAGACAGGTCAGTGTCATTCAGACACCTTGGTGGAAGTAAAAGCAGTACCTGAAAGTTAAAAGGTTCTTTGGCCTTAACAAGTGTGGCTGCAGTGGAAAATAACTTTCTGGGAACTTTTTCTAACATATCTTTTTCTGGTCCACAGACATCTTCATCTTCACAGCATTTATGAGACCCTTGAGTCAGTTGCTCTTTTTCTAATTCCTTTGCTGGCTTCCTGCCCTTACTTTCCTTTGCTGTTCCTCACTTCCTACTTTTTTTTTTTTTTTAAGTCTTAAGCTAACGCCTAAGCGTCCACTGGTATGAAAAACTTTTTTTTTTTTTGAGTACTTCTTGGGGTATATATTTCAAAACCTAAATAATTATTGACTTTATCTCACCATTATCTTTTTTTTAGAGACACATGTAGAACTTTTATTTTGCAGGGTTTAAGTCCCTCCAGAAAAAGTTTGCTTTTTTAGACTTGCAGTATCTAAGCAAGAACATTTAAAATAGTTTGACATTTTTAATGATAGAATGGTGTGGGTTCATATTCTGTAAAAAAGAAAAGAAAAAAGGTGAAATAGAATGGCCTGTCTTACAGATCACTGGGGAGAATTACGTGCAAAATTAATTTTCTCCTTAAGCCAGACAAGCATATATAACTATCTGCTGTGGATAGGATTCCAGTTTTAAATCGTGCTGGAAATAGCAATGGGTGGAAAAGGAAAGTTTTGGATGGGAGCTTTCGAATAAACCATTATCTTTTGCCCCTGAACATCTCTGTTTCCTCCTCGTGATAAAGTCTCAGACGTTCCTATGCCTGTTTTGATTAAGGGAGTTACATTTCAAACAGTTTTATATCATTGGCCCTCTACTTCACAGAGTATTCCGCCTGTCCCAGTTTTGTTGTAATTTGTTGGGAGTCAGTGGCAGTAGATTTATCTTGACTCTTCAGTTTTTGAAGGTAGGGAAAGAAAATGCCTCTGAGCGGTGAAAAACAAGTCAAAATCCGATGGTATAATGTTATACAAAGTGTAAAGAGTTGTCTTCTTTTAATTAATGAGGGGAATGTTCCATTGTAAATTTAGTGTATCTAATAAGGGGATTCCTTTTCTGTGTCCCATCAAAAAATGTCAGTTATAAAGTACAATTATAATAATATTCTTTGGTCAGTTATAACAAAGGTACTACACTAGTGCAAAGTGCTAATAATGGGGTGGGGGCAGGTGTATATGGAAACTCTATATTTTCTGCATGATTTTTCTGTAAACCTATACTACTTTAGTAATATATAGTAAAGAAAGAAGTGTTTCCCGCAGGTGACTAAGGGCACATGGAATCATTTGCTGAGATGTAGGTTCTTCTTTTCAAATGTTGGGTGTGCGCCATGAAGCTGAGACAGAGAGGGGTGCCGTCTTGATTTGGTTTTGCCTTGGAGAGGGAAGAGTCTACCTGTTTAATGCCAAATGTGTGTCTGTTAGGCGAAGAAAGCGTGACGAGGACCGGCATGACATCAACAAGATGAAGGGCTATACCCTGCTGTCAGAGGGCATTGACGAGATGGTGGGCATCATCTATAAGCCCAAGACCAAAGAGACCCGGGAGACCTATGAGGTGCTGCTCAGCTTCATCCAGGCCGCCCTTGGGGACCAGGTAAGGCATCAGAGAGCCAGGGAAAGGGTCAGTTCCGAGAGACACAGAACAATCTTGTTTTTGGATTTGTTGTGTGGGCCATTACTGAGAGTTCACTTTATGTGTTTTTGGTCCTTGCAAAAACTCTCTTAGATAAGTGCTGTTATTCATTTTCCCTGTTATGAAACAGAGACCTGAAGCACAGAATGGTTAAATTCTTCTCCCGAGACTCAGGGGAGGTATCTGGATGGGAACGCAGGTAGTTCACAGAATCTGCTATTAGCCCTTACACAAGCACGGTTAGGTTAAGAGTTCTGAGAGGCTCTGGGAAAGTGAGAGATAGAGGAAGTGAGGACAAAGAATTCCCAAAAGTGACAGGCTAGGGGAGGGTGGCAGAGTGCCTTTCCCACTTGGAGATGTCATGGAAGCTGCATCCTCCCACTTACCTTATCTTTATTAAGTTGTGTGACTCTTGAGTGTCATTTTTGGTCCACATTAATGAAAATGGTCAGGGCCTGGTGTGACGCAGGAGGGGAGGTTTTGACGAGGTGTGGCTCTTTATACTCTGCCGTCACGTAAAGCTGCTCGGTGATGTTCTCTAGGCCGTTGTTCTGAACCGTGTTTGGTTGGATTTTTTGCCACCAGCCACGTGATATCCTTTGTGGGGCAGCTGATGAAGTGCTGGCTGTCCTGAAGAATGAAAAGCTACGGGACAAGGAAAGGCGGAAGGAGATTGACCTGCTGCTGGGTCAGACAGATGACACCAGATACCATGTGCTAGTAAACTTGGGCAAAAAGATCACAGACTATGGTGGAGACAAGGAAATCCAGAATATGGGTAACTGAGCTCTTTTTGTTCCATTCATATTAACTGGTTGCTTGTTGAATCGTAAATGTGCATCACTTAATAAAAAGGTCTGACTGTGTTAGTGAGATCTACAGACGGTTTTGGGTTTATTGATGTTAACACTGATGAGCACCAGCCTCCCTGTATTCCAGCCGCTGTTTCTTATTCTGGGGTTTTCTGGAGCCCCCTTATTGTGTAGTTCAGGGGGGAAAACCTGGGATTCAGGTGGCTGGAAAGGAGCGCAGAGCCACACGAGGCTTGGTAGGTTGGAGAAGGCCTCACTGGTGGCGGTGAAGGTGGCTCTGATGTTGACCATTCAGGCAGTGAGTCCTTAGACTTTAGACCTTTTTGCATGAGAGCAGGTCAGGAGGGGTCTGGGGAGGAGATGTAGAGCCTGCGGTTTCACTAGCCACTCACTGCATTCTTCTTGTAACCCCTCATCATTTTAGATGACAATATCGATGAGACATACGGAGTGAATGTGCAGTTCGAGTCTGATGAGGAGGTGAGTGATAAAGCACATGGATCCAGTCTGTACTGTTTTTGAAATTGTTGCTATGGCGGGACGATCCTTTGTGCAGACAAGCACCCTAGCTTAAGCCAGGTTAGTTTTATGGTGTATGGGTGTCAACTGTAGGACATATGTATTATTTTGCTGGAAAGTTATTATTGCTATTTTTAGGTAAGTTTGTAGACCTGTAAAACAAATTTAAATTAATTTGTGATATTTTAAAATAAATGAAGTTAGTGAACATAAAGACACAAAAGATAAAGTACAGTGGATACTTGTCTTTTTCTTACTGTATTTTAACCTTGTGGTCATAATTTCTCATTATCTCAGCCAGCACTGTGTCCCACTGCCAGTTTTGAAAGAAAGTGCTTTTGTCTCAAGCACAGGCGCAGTTTGCAAACAGTTTAAGTGATTAACTGTTGTCATTTACCTTCTAACAAGGATTTCTTGAATATAAATGGAGACAAGTGGGAAATCAAGGAATTGCACACCCATCTTAGACTTCAGTCACCTTAGAGTTCTCAGTGTGGGTGGGCTTGGCTCCTGAAAGGTAAAACGCTGGCCCTGGAGTATCATATACTGTACAGGCAGAAGGGGTGGCACAGGAGAGTCAGGAGAGAAAACACTGAACTGGAAGCCGAGAGATTTGAATTTTAATCCTGTATCTTGGGCAGGTCATTTGGCCTCGGTTTCACTTTCCGTAAAAGGTGACTGAAGTAGGTGACTGCTAATCTCCCTCCTAGAGGACAAGATTTTATGATTTTTAAATAATAACACACTAGGAGACTGTTTTGCACATAGCACTTAATTCACTTAGAAAATGTTTATTTCCTAAGTACCTGCTTTGATCATGGCGCTGCTAAGTTCTGTGAATACAGTGCTGAGTGAGCCAAGCGTAGTCTCTCCATCTTGCAATGACTATCTGCTTTCCCAAGCCTGCTTCTATAGTCTAAAAACCTCCGATGCTTTTTGAGTATTGATTTTGTGCCCATAAGAGAGGCTGCAATCCAGTTGACGCTGCGGCGGCCAAGGGTGAGAAGAGAGTGTGGACATGGTCTGACAACGCCACGCCAGCAGGGCTGAGGGTAGTGAGGGCGTTCCTTCAGGTAGCTCTGGGTTAGGCTGACCTCAGCTCTGAGAAGCTGTTGGTAGCATCCCACAGCTGCTGCTGTAACCACGGGGCTAATATGGGCTGACTCAAGGGTGAGGTTCTGTGGTGATGCCATGCAGCTCCAGGTCATGGGCTGGGGGTTGGCTGTTTCTGCAGGAAGGTGATGAAGATGTGTATGGGGAGGTTCGAGAAGAGGCATCTGACGATGACATGGAAGGGGATGAGGCCGTCGTGCGCTGCACCCTTTCTGCTAATGTGAGTGCCCCTGCTTCCCACCATAGCAGGACTAGGTCACTTCTCTGTGTCACGTTCCTTCCTGTGCCAGCACTTACCATGTGCTGATTGGCTCACCACGTTAGAGGGTTAGCCATGATAAGCATTTAGTGTCTTCATTTTCTGAAGATTTTAGCCAGAGCCATCCTCTCTTCCCTGAATGGGGTGATGAAATTTTAGTCTGGTGTGCTCCCCAACTTAGGATGACAGAAAGTCCTCCAAAGAAGGTGGGCTATGGGATGGAGAGCAGAACTTTGTTGCAGGGTGATGAGAAAGCAGTTGAAGCAGAGACCTGGTGAGCTGAGTACCTGGTTCTTCTTGCAGCTCGTGGCCTCAGGTGAACTGATGAGTTCCAAGAAGAAGGATTTACACCCTCGGGATATTGATGCGTTTTGGCTTCAGCGGCAGCTTAGTCGTTTCTATGATGATGCCATTGTGTCACAGAAGAAGGCAGATGAAGTATTGGAGATTTTGAAGGTATGGCCAAGAAAAACAATATCTGTGGGGAAAAATATCAGTGCCTCGTGGCAGATGGCTAGTACATGGCAGATGGCGGCTTTCCTAATGGTGCTCCTCCCTCTACAGACGGCCAGCGACGACCGAGAATGTGAGAACCAGCTGGTTCTGCTCCTTGGCTTCAACACATTCGATTTCATTAAAGTGTTGCGGCAGCACAGGATGATGAGTATGTCGGGGCCCTTTCTGCAGTGTGTGCTTGTGCGCAGCGTGGAGACCGGCTTTCACAGCTTTGGCACTCATTTCATTTTTTTTATCTTGCACCCAAGGTTGAAGTCATTTTCTCTAATCCCCTCCTTCCCTTCCTCTTTCGTTGGCAGTTTTATACTGTACCTTGCTGGCCAGCGCACAGAGTGAAGCTGAAAAGGAAAGAATCATGGGGAAAATGGAAGCTGATCCAGAGTTATCCAAGTTCCTCTACCAGCTCCATGAAACCGAGAAGGAGGATCTGATCCGAGTAAGTCTGGATTGGTTTATCTGTCTGACTCCTGCGCTGTGTTATTTGCTTTGAAAAGGGGACATTGGCTGAGCAATTGCAACATAAAACTCAATTCCAAATAAAAAGGGAAGGTGAAGAAGTGAAGTATTTTTCTGGATTCTCGGGTTTGCCACAGGTACAGATTAAAACCGGCCTGTTTCCTGTGGTTGTGACCGCAGGACTGCCGACCTGCTGCTGTCTTCACCAGCGGCGTGCAGACTTGATTGTTTCAAAAACTGAAAATACAGTGAATATGTGTTTGCTTAATGAAGAACCCACACTTCTACACCTCGGGAAAGCCCTTGATGCTGAATTGTAGAATGTCTACCTTGGATGCCTAATATGGCATTTTGTTCCTTAAAGATGTTTGCTTTGATCGTTCCCGTGGTCTGTGGTGGGTGTCTGAGTGGAAGCAGTGCCCTTTCTCTTGGGATTTACTAGTCGGTGCCTATGAGTCAGGCTCAGGGAGGCGGTGGCTGACAAGAATAAGAACCTGGGACAGTGACGAATGATCTGTATATATTTTTTACTCCCCCCCGCCCCCCACTGCAGGAGGAAAGGACCCGGCGAGAGCGAGTGCGTCAGTCCCGCATGGACACAGACCTGGAGACCATGGATCTGGAGCAGGGAGGAGAGGTGGGGCGTGGGGCCGTGCCTGGGGAGGGTGGGTGGAGACTGGGTTGCTCAGCTGCCTCACTTCCTCTGCGGGTCTGTTTCTCATGCTCCCAGGCTCTGGCTCCACGGCAGGTTCTGGACTTGGAGGACCTGGTTTTCACCCAGGGAAGCCACTTCATGGCCAATAAACGCTGTCAGCTCCCAGATGGGTCCTTCCGTCGCCAGCGCAAGGGCTATGAAGAGGTGCACGTGCCTGCCCTGAAACCCAAACCTTTTGGCTCAGAAGAAGTGAGTGAATAGCTTGTCTCCATTTTCTGCTCTGATCACCTCCCCATTCAGTTTTCACCCCATTGAAATCGTCATCCTGGTGACAGGAGGTGCTTGGGACGACCTGGGGACCAGTCCCGGTCAAGGAGCATGCTGGTCTTGCGAAGTGTTTCTGCTGTACCTTTTGGGCAGAAGGTGGCCTTGTCGCATAGGTAGTTTATTCTGGGTTTGGAAGCTGCTTCGCAGTTTTTCCATTCTGATTTTGAGCCCAGGGAACAATATTGATCTCTGTGAACTGACTTTCAGGAAGTTAAATATGCAGGTTATCAGAAATTGCAACCCTGGTAATCGCCCAAAAATAGTTCTGCCAATATGAATTCAATTACCTTTCTTTCTTCCAGCAACTGCTTCCAGTGGAGAAGCTGCCAAAATATGCACAGGCTGGATTCGAGGGCTTCAAAACTCTGAATCGGATCCAGAGTAAGCTGTACCGTGCTGCCCTGGAGACTGATGAGAACCTGTTGCTGTGTGCTCCTACCGTAAGCACAGCCCTCACAACTTGGTTCTTAGGGGGTGTGGTATATATTTTTGGTGACAAGGTTGTTCTCCATCTCCTCCTCCTCACCCTCCAGCCCCCAGAACCGCAGGTCATCTTCTGTTTCCTGTTGTAGTGATAAGCCCAGGAGTTAGGGCCTGCTCATTCCTGCTCTCTGTTGTAGGGTGCGGGCAAGACCAATGTGGCCCTGATGTGTATGCTCCGAGAGATAGGGAAGCACATCAACATGGACGGCACCATCAACGTGGATGACTTCAAGATCATCTACATCGCCCCCATGCGCTCCTTGGTGCAGGAGATGGTGGGCAGCTTTGGGAAGGTGAGGGGTGCTGCTTGTCTCCAGAAGACACCAGGTGCAGTGATCTACGAACTGGGAACAGGCCTGATCCGTCCCTAAGTCTTGTGGTGGGGCATCTCTGCAGTGCCTTGGGCAGAGATGTCTTTCTCCATTTCACACTTAGGACTTGACCCAGATAGTTTCTGAAGCAAGTCTGTCTTAGACGTTTGCAGTGGGTTCTCACCGTTCTCTGGTGAGTCTCTGCTGTTGGAGTCATTGCACTCGAGGGCTGTTCACGAAGCACTCCCAGGAACATGGCTGACTGGGCATGGCGGTGGTGTTCCAGGTCCTGGTTCCACACAGGCCTCCGTCTCCACTTGAGTGTGTAGAGGCCCCACACACGCTTTGTGTGCCCTGTTTGCTGTGTGTAAGGTGGATTTGTTTTAGGAGTAGATGCTGATGAGATTTAATTCAGCTGTGTGCCTGGCAGTGGACACCTGCTCTCTGCCCCGTGCTCAGGCCTCCCACATCCCTGCCTGATACATCTTCCCTCCACCCAGCGCTTGGCCACCTACGGCATCACCGTGGCAGAACTGACTGGGGACCACCAGCTGTGCAAGGAGGAGATCAGTGCCACGCAGATCATCGTCTGCACGCCCGAGAAGTGGGACATCATCACCCGCAAGGGTGGGGAGCGCACCTACACCCAGCTGGTGCGGCTGGTCATCCTGGTGAGCAGGAAGCGCACAGACGGACTGGGGGCCAGTCCCGGGCAGGGGCGTGTGGTCTTACCAAGTGTTTCCACAGTGCCTGTTGGGCAGTGCCCTTGGGAGTGACAGCTGGTGCTGACTTTGTCAATACCAATGAGTGAGAATCCACACGTAACTGAAAAATCCCACAGTAGGTGCAGGGTGTTTGCCACATTATTTGCTTTTTTTTTTTTAATGTCTAAGATATTTTGAAGTAAGTGTGAAAAGATAAAAAAAAGTGAGTTGTATCATCTCGGATCGTTAAAGTGTTTTATGAATGTTCTGTTTAGAATATTGTGCGGAAGCACCCAGAGAGGGATGACTTCAGTGTTGATCAGTGTAGCTTTTTTTTAAGTTGTCCAGAGCAGGAGAAAGATGATTTTCAGTGTTTTGGCAGAACTTGGCAATCTGTGGCCTCTGGTTTTTGTAATTAAAGTTGTATCTGAACATTGCCACACCATTTGTTTGTGTGTGGTCTGTGGCTGCTTCCATACTGTGGCAGAATTGAGTATTTGCTGACCCCTCCTTTAGAGCCTTGGAACTCAAAGCCCAGTCTCTGGACCAGCAGCAACAGCAGCAGCAGCAGGATCCAATGGAAGCTTGTTAGAAAGGCAGAATCTCAGGCCCCACCCCAGACCTACTGAAAATAATCTGCATTTTCACAAAATCCCCTGGTGCTTTTATGCATGCTGAAATTTGAGAATCACTGCTTTAGACCGTGTGAACTCATCATTTGGTGCATGGTGTCTTTTGTCTTGAATAAGGAAAACTACCCAGAAGGGAAAAGCTTTGCTTGATATAAATATGGTCTGATCAGAAGCTTCATTTTTAGTAATGAAAATTACTTTTGGATTTATGAACTCCTTTACCTGAAGTACCGCGTTTTCTTACCATGAACTGTTTTATTTCACTGAAAGTGAAAGTAGCTCATGGTCAGAGTGTTATCTCTTCGGGTATTTCATGATGAATGTTGTCTTCATCTTTGGGTTCGTAACAAGTCCAGGCTTAGGGTTTCCTTTCTTGTCTTCATTTTTGGGAATTCTAGGTTATAGGCCTACAAAGTGGTGCTGGTCTCAGGAGAGGAGGTGTGAATCCTTTAGTCCTGGAGTTACTTTGGCACCTTCTCCTTCCTTAGGATGAGATCCATCTCCTCCACGATGACAGAGGCCCTGTATTAGAAGCCCTGGTGGCCAGGGCCATCCGGAACATTGAGATGACCCAAGAGGATGTCCGGCTCATTGGTCTGAGCGCCACCCTCCCCAACTACGAGGATGTGGCCACCTTTCTGCGCGTCGACCCTGCCAAGGGCCTCTTCTACTTCGACAACAGGTGTCACAGCAGCTCAGCCAGGGGCATTTCCTGGTCTCTGTCCCCTTTCCAACAGGCTCTGGATTGGTTTCAGAAGGGCCTTTAGGGTTTCTGAGGTGTGAGTGTAAAAAGAGGACATTAGATGAGTGTGCGTCTGGGCCTGTGGGAAGAACTGTTCGTCCCTTTGGTGTTCTCTGCTGGAATCCTCACTTGTTTAACGGTTGGGTTTCTAGCTTCCGCCCGGTGCCTCTGGAACAGACTTATGTGGGCATCACAGAGAAGAAAGCTATCAAGCGCTTCCAGATCATGAATGAAATAGTTTATGAGAAAATCATGGAACATGCTGGGAAAAACCAGGTCTGTCCATGATCCTTGTTATTCTTGAACCCTGTTTTTTTGAATTCTTAGCTTATTGATGCTCAGTTGGGCAAGATTAACAAAGATGAAAAGAGAGAAGACACTACAGCAGTCACTAGCTAGCATCAGGCGTGCAGTGGGGTCTCACTACAGACCCTGCGCCCATTAGAAGGTTAGTAATGCTGCTCGTAATTTTGACGAAATGAACCAATTCCATGAGAACCACAAACTGTCAAAACTCAATCAAGATAAAATAGATATCCTGAGTAGTCTGATAGCCATTAAAGAAATTGCATTTGTAATTTAAAAGCACCCTAAAAATAAATCCCCAGGCCTGTAGAATCAGTCAGCCTGTTTTTCTCCATTTCCGAGGGTGGTTTACAGTGAAAAATACAAGACAATAAAATTAAAGATGAAAATTAAAAACTAGTTATGAAAGAGGGCAATTTACTATTAAGTGCAGTGTGAATTTTTTCAATCAACCATCACGTTTAACCATGTTAACTAAGACAAAAACAAGGAAAAGTGACAAGTTACGTGCAGAAAGAAGCACATGAGTTTAAATGAAGAGACACTAAATGCAAGGACTTTATTCCCTGCAAAATGGTATTAATCTCATATTAAGACTTATTTCCTAAGTCCTTTTATTAAGGACAGTGCTCATTATTATATATATATTCTAGCTGCTACTTTGCAAACACATTCTTCATTTGACTTTGAATTTTGTCAGGTACCTGCACAGATTCTCAGTCAAAATTTCTGAGATTGCACCCATTGGATATTTAAATTTACTGTTAGAGTTAGGGTGCTCGATTAGTTTAGCTTCCCCAGTACTTGGTAGGTTCACTCCCCTAGGGTCTCGTGGGCCTTGCTGCCAGGCTGCCTCTGAGCCAGCACACATCCCTGCCATTGCTTCGTTATCACGACTGGCTTCTGGCCTCGTGATGGTGTAGCCTCTGCTTCCTGCTGCATGATGCCGCAGGAACTGGTTTTGGAAAAGCCGAGTGCAGCTTTTGGAACTGTCTGTTGACTGGCAAATCGTGACTTTTACATAGGTGCTGGTATTTGTCCACTCTCGGAAGGAGACTGGGAAAACTGCTAGGGCCATCCGGGACATGTGTCTGGAGAAGGACACGCTGGGTCTTTTTCTGAGGGAGGGCTCTGCCTCCACAGAGGTCCTTCGGACGGAAGCCGAGCAGTGCAAGGTGAGGAGGGAGGCCCTGGGTCCCTCATTCCTGCCAGGTAACTGGCTCTCTCCGAGGCCCCAGGCAACTCCACTGGGACCGCATTGCAGTGTCATTGCCTCCCTTAGGTGAGGCTTGGCTGGGCAGGTGTGGATGGTTATGTGGAAGGGTAGGAGGGAGGGTCTCATTTTACCTTCTGGCATGTGGTGTGATGGATGTTTGCCTCAGGAGCTCCCACAGGAGGCCTCTTTTTTCTGTTCCCGTAGAACCTGGAGCTAAAGGATCTCCTGCCTTATGGCTTTGCTATTCATCATGCTGGCATGACCCGAGTGGACCGAACGCTGGTGGAGGATCTTTTTGCTGACAAGCACATTCAGGTGAGGGTGGGCAGAGCTTTGGGGAAGCAGGGGACTTGGACGTTAGAATCTCTGGAGCGTTAGAGATTGTGCTACAAGTTTTTTTCTGGCTCCAGTGGTCCAGTCAGAATGCTATGGTAGTTTTGATGAGCGGAAGTGACTGCTGCCTCTCCCGGCCGTTCACATATTGTAGGAGAGGAGTGTCTGAGGAGCAGAGCAGAGCAGGTGCTTAGGTAGTGACTGCAGGTGGCTGCAGGTACTGCCTTCATATGTCAGGACCCTGTGTGCTCCCTCTTTCAGGAGAGCCCATATTTTTGTCTGGTAACCTTACGTTGATTGATACAGGTCTGCAGGTCTGATTCTTAGGTGTCTCTGGGACCTTGAAATGTTATTTCTTGAATACGTGAGAATCCCAAGGAACCCTTTCTACTTTATTCTGATGTCACATTGACAAGTACTTGGGCCCACCTCGGTCCTGGGCCAGTTGCCTCGAGACATTTGGGAGATTCGCCGTCTCATGATGTCTGCTTCCCTCTTCACCTTTATGTACCCCTGTAGGTTTTAGTTTCCACAGCAACTCTGGCTTGGGGTGTGAATCTTCCTGCACATACAGTCATCATCAAAGGCACCCAGGTGTACAGCCCAGAGAAGGGGCGCTGGACGGAATTGGGGGCTCTGGACATTCTGCAGGTACAGAGCCTTTGAGTCTATTCTCAGTAGGAAAACTGTCCTGTGCATGAAATGTGAGGATACTGGAAAGATGGCAGAGCAGAGCTCCATAACGTGAAAGCCTTGAACCAGACCCTGATGCTCTGCTGCCTGAGCCTCTTGGTTTGCTGTCTCTGACCTAGATGTTGGGACGTGCTGGAAGACCCCAGTATGACACCAAGGGCGAAGGGATCCTCATCACATCTCATGGGGAGCTGCAGTACTACCTATCCCTCCTCAACCAGCAACTTCCCATCGAGAGCCAGATGGTATCAAAACTGCCCGACATGCTCAATGCGGAAATCGTTCTGGGTAACGTCCAGAATGCAAAGGTAGGGGAGAGCTCTGGCCATGGCACTTACCTTGGCACTTCTTACCTTCTCTGAAGTGCCAAGGCACCAGCAGTGGGATGGTCCCCATTGTGCAGCTGACCTCCCAGCATCTGAGGTCCTCCCCACTCCCCATGCCCCATGCCCTGCATCTCCAGTGTAATTTGTCTTGTGCAGTTCTTAGGTCTGTGACCGACAGCTCCCCTTGTCACCAAAGTCTTAGAAGGAATTCTGTCTTTGTAATAGTGAGCTGCCATAAGCATTTGAAAGATAATACGGTATACCTCCTTGTAGTTGGGCATTAGTTCCTAAACACGGGAGCTTCTCACCTGGAGACGTAAAGAACGTGTGCTGTTTCTCATAGGATGCAGTGAACTGGCTGGGCTATGCCTACCTGTACATCCGAATGCTGCGGTCCCCAACGCTCTATGGTATCTCTCACGACGACCTTAAGGGGGACCCCCTGCTGGACCAGCGGCGCCTGGACCTGGTCCACACTGCTGCCTTGATGCTGGACAAGAACAACCTAATCAAGTACGACAAGAAGACTGGCAACTTCCAGGTGAGAAGGGCAGGAGTTCAAGCAGAGGCCTCAGCAAAAGGTGTAGGTCTAGGAGAAGAATTTTCACGTTGCTCCCTTGATTCGAGTCCTGCCTGTCTTAATTGCCCACTGCTTGGCACAGTGGGAAAGGTGGATCCAATCAGAATTGGATTGTGCTCTTTGAACCTAAGAACTTCCAAAACAGTGTGGTAAAACTTCCCTTAGCCATACTCCGAGTCGAGGTGGATAATAGTGCCTCATCTGTGTGGACATCAGTTCGCTGTGAGTCAGTTCATTGAGCCTTTCTCTTCCCACTTTGATTGCCCGGAGTTTCCCCAGTGGGTTCCCATCGTCCACAGTTAAGAGTGGAGTTCATTCGTGTTCAGCTTTGGGCTGAGTCCTCTTTCTCTCCAGGTAACCGAACTGGGCCGGATAGCGAGTCACTACTATATCACCAATGACACAGTGCAGACTTACAACCAGCTGCTAAAGCCCACCTTGAGCGAGATTGAGCTCTTCAGGGTCTTCTCATTGTCCTCCGAGTTTAAGAACATCACCGTGAGGGAGGTGAGCCCGGGACATACGCTGGAAAAGGGGAGTGGGTGCTGACAACCAGTAGCTAAGTGTTGTTTTCCCAGGGCCACCTGGCCATCCCTAGACCTGCTTCCTTTTTGTGGCAGGAGGAAAAGCTGGAGCTGCAGAAGTTGCTGGAAAGGGTGCCCATCCCTGTGAAGGAGAGCATTGAGGAGCCCAGTGCAAAGGTGAGCCCACTCCTCCTTGCTTGGGTGCGAGTCAGGTATCCTTGGTAATCCTCTACAAGACGCAGCTGGAGATAGCATTTGTGCTTGGTAACCTAACCCTTACCACATGTTCTTTCCCTGTGCGATGATGACTGTTTAATGTCTGGAACTCAGGAGCTGTAGAAGATGCTCAGAGCACAGTGTAAATCTCTCCCTTGTACCATTCAGGGTTAGCTTCCTCCTGAGCTGCCCTTGCTTTTCTCTCTAGATCAATGTGCTTCTCCAAGCCTTCATCTCCCAGCTGAAGTTGGAGGGCTTTGCACTGATGGCTGACATGGTGTATGTTACCCAGGTGAGGGCTGGGCTGTGAGGAGGGGTCTCCACACTCCAGTTCCTTGTATTCTGTGTGTGTCTTGGGGAAGGTAGGCCTGACACCACTGAGAAGGAATGCTTAGTTTTGCCCTGGTTGGCTAGTTGGTTGATGTGTGTGATCACTCTGCGTTACTGATCTTGAGCACCTGGGAAGGATAAAGCCTAAAGAGAGTGCTGGGGAGGCTCTGTAGACCCTCAGAGAGACAGGGAGAGCCAGTGACACAATGTGTAGTTCTCACAGAGTCATGCCTCCCACTGTGGTTGCAGTGTCCACCGATAGACAAATGCGAGGGCTGACTTAGTGACTTTTGTCTCTACCTCTAAGGGCAGGCCACTAGCACTGTGTCTCTTGCTAGAATTCAAAAATGCTTAACAGGCCAAAAGCTTTACAGTCATGCAGTGAAGGGCAGGGCCACATGTTGGGTGACAGGCTGAAGCTGCACTTTTCTACCTGCTCTTGCTCAGGAGCACGTGTCTGAGTTTGTGAAGGTGATTGCTCCATAGCATGGGGTGATTAAACCGTATCTAGAGTAGCTTAATTAGGCCTGGGATAATTGAACCCTAAGAAAGGGAATGCTTTGTTTTCCCATAGTCAGCTGGCCGGTTGATGCGTGCAATTTTTGAAATAGTTCTGAACCGCGGGTGGGCGCAACTTACAGACAAGACCCTGAACCTCTGCAAGATGATCGACAAACGCATGTAAGGCCTGTGCGCTGGAACCTGGTCACCGCCAGGTGGGGCCCCTAGGCTGAGGGTGTGGGTGATGGGAAAGCCTTGGAGTGTATCTGGCCTCCGGCCTCGATGCACAGTCCTGGGTGAGTACTGAAAATAGGGTAAAGCCTTTTG
Source organism: Tamandua tetradactyla (assembly GCF_023851605.1). NCBI lineage: Eukaryota > Metazoa > Chordata > Mammalia > Pilosa > Myrmecophagidae > Tamandua > Tamandua tetradactyla. The sequence goes on along the minus strand of NC_135343.1, from coordinate 2,431,895 downwards.
GGGTTGGGATGATGGGTCATGGCTCTCTGGTCTCATTGGTGGCACAGTTTTGAGTGTCCTCCTCTGATAACCATCTTGTGTGGTCCAGGAAGCCATGCTGAGGCTCCACAGAAGTAGGACTGATAGCTTTGTCTCCTTCCGGACAGGTGGCAGTCCATGTGCCCTCTGCGCCAGTTCCGGAAACTCCCGGAGGAGGTCGTGAAGAAGATTGAGAAGAAAAACTTCCCCTTTGAGCGTCTGTACGACCTGAATCATAACGAGATAGGTGTGTGGGTGCCCTTGGAGCGCAGGCATCTCTCTGGGCCTTCGCACTCCCCCAGCTCCTGTGCCTCATGCTCCAGTAGCCTCTGGTTGTGCTCAGGTCCCAGTGCAAGGCTGTTGGTCCCTTGGGTTTCACTGAGAGTAAAGGGAAGAACCAACATGGGGTCTGTGTCCCCAGTTACTACTGGGGCCCGGTTTGCAGATACCTGGCTGGCTGGGCTGTAGCCCTGGGCACTGTCTCCTCCTAGGTGAGCTCATCCGCATGCCCAAGATGGGCAAAACCATCCACAAATACGTCCATCTGTTTCCCAAGTTGGAGTTGTCCGTGCACCTGCAGCCTATCACACGCTCCACCCTCAAAGTGGAGCTGACCATCACGCCCGATTTCCAGTGGGATGAAAAGGTAAGGTTTTGCTTGTTGCAGGACTGGTTTCAGGGTGGTTCTGAGGAGTGCTGGATCAGAGGGGCTGCATTCCCGTGCAGCTCCCGTTCCTTGAACCTGTGCTTGCCCTGGTAGGTCCATGGCTCTTCAGAGGCATTCTGGGTCCTGGTGGAGGATGTGGACAGCGAGGTGATTCTGCACCACGAATACTTTCTCCTCAAGGCCAAGTACGCCCAGGACGAGCACCTCATTACATTCTTCGTGCCTGTCTTTGAGCCACTGCCTCCGCAGTATTTCATCCGCGTGGTTTCCGACCGCTGGCTGTGTGAGTATGGCCCCCTAGGGACACGTCCCCCAAAGGCCCTTTGTGCTGGGTGTGACTTGGTTGGATTTTGCAGTGTTTGTAGAAGGGCTTAGGGGTCCATTAGGTAAAGTGAGGAGTGCTTTCTATCCTGCCTGCTCTTCTGCAGCTTGTGAGACCCAGCTGCCTGTTTCCTTCCGGCACCTGATCCTCCCAGAGAAGTACCCTCCTCCAACTGAACTTCTGGACTTGCAGCCCTTGCCCGTGTCTGCTCTGAGGAACAGTGCCTTTGAGAGCCTCTATCAAGATAAATTTCCTTTCTTCAACCCCATTCAGACCCAAGGTAGGTGTCTCCATTCCTAGGAGGCCTCTTAGGGTTACCTAATGATAGGTATGTTCTATGGCAGGAAGGAAAGTGGGGTGCTCAGTGTTCGGCAGGCTTGAGGGCTCATCTGAGTGCACCAGGACAGTGTTCCATCTCAGAAGTCTGCAGTTGTTATTAAATCTGCATTGCTCCTTTGCACATCTTCCTACAAGGGTCTCCAGGTGCAGGTGGCTGGATGCCTACCCCTGCTGCTCCAGCACTGAGCCAGAGCGCGCAGGCAGGTGCTTGAGGCCCTCTCCCCATCGTCACGGAGCATTCCCTGTGTTCGGAGCACTTGGCCAGTATGTCCTGGGTCTTTGCTTTTTTATTCCTCCCACCAGGCCCAGGAGGGTCTTACTATTTGAGGCACTGTTATTAGCGTCCTGCTTTGTAGATGAGGACACCGAGGCCTAGAGAGGTGCTCCGGTTGACACAGCTAGTAACTGGTGGAACCTTGGTTTTAACCCAGTCTTGATACCCAGGGCTTAGGCTCTTGCCTTTTCTGTAAGGTGTGTTTCCAGAGTCAGAGGGCCTGAGCCAGGCAGCTGGTTCGTTTGTTCTGCATTCTGTTCCCCAAAGACTGGCAGAGGAGCAGAGAAGGATACTTGGTTTCCTTTGCTTTTGTCGTCATTTCTCAAATCTCCCTGGACCCTGACCTGTTGGTCACGGTGTTGCCCCCTTTTCCTTTTGTGTGGAAGGGTAGAAAACGAGGGGAGAGATGCAGTCAGGTGGGGGGCCATGTGGTAGCTGGAGGCGCTGCCTGCGCCCCGTGTTGTTCTGCACAGCTGCCTGGCTCGGCGCTCCTTCGCTGCCTTTGGCGCCGGGTCTTTGCGCGTCTCCCTTAGCTCTTCATGCTGCTGCTCTGTTGGCTTGCAGTGTTCAACACCGTGTACAACAGTGATGACAACGTGTTTGTGGGGGCACCTACGGGCAGCGGGAAGACCATCTGTGCAGAGTTCGCCATCCTGAGGATGCTGCTGCAGAACGCCGAGGGGCGCTGCGTCTACATCACCCCCATGGAGGCCCTGGCTGAGCAGGTGTGCCACTCAGGTGCCATTGCCTGTGAGGCCTAAGCAAAACTTTCTCAGTCCTGCAATTTGCAGCGTCCTCTGGGACAGGACGATTACTGTCCCTTGGCTGTGTTTTCATTTTCTGTGCTAGAGGACACTTGAAGGCAGGCAGGGCCACAGAGCAGCCACCGCTTGGTGTGGCTCCTTGGGCTTTCCGCACGGTAAGGGGCCACGCCTGGCCCGGCTGACCGCCCGCCCCGCCCGCGCAGGTGTACGTGGACTGGTACGAGAAGTTCCAGGACAGGCTCAGCAAGAAGGTGGTGCTCCTGACGGGCGAGACCAGCACGGACCTGAAGCTCCTGGGCAAGGGCAACATCATCATCAGCACGCCCGAGAAGTGGGACATCCTCTCCCGGCGCTGGAAGCAGCGCAAGAACGTCCAGAACATCAACCTGTTCGTGGTGGACGAGGTCCACCTGATCGGGGGCGAGAACGGGGTGCGTGCTCGACTTCACTGCACCCTGGGGGCTGGGACTGGTCCACTGACTGCCCCTGGGCTCGAGTGTGGGGGCCGGACGCCCCAGGGCAGGAACTGTGCCGAGAGAGTCCTGCCTCTTGCCTTCCTTCAGAGTGCCCATGAAAGTGTTCTGGAGCGCTCTTGGAAAGCAGCGCCGTGTTTGGGGGGCTGGCTGTTGGCAGGGAGGTGTGAGACCAAAGATGGGGAGTGCAGTAAGACCCTGCTGAGGCTGCTCAGGGGGCGGGGGAGGCTTGTCACAGATGCTGCCAAGACTGTGTGTGCATGTGCTGCTCTGGGGAGGGGAGCGCAGTGAGACTGTTGGTTCTTCGGGGGTTGGGGGGATGGTGAGACCCTGCCTGGCTGCTGTGGGAGAGGTCAGTGAGACCTTGCTGGGATGGTGGGGGAAGGGGGGCAGTGAGACCCTGCCGGGCTGGAGGGCGGTTCATCACCAAGGGTGGCTCAGGGCAGAGAAGGGGCTGAGCCACAGTGACTCTTCCTCCCGCTCTTCCAGCCTGTCCTGGAAGTGATCTGCTCCCGGATGCGCTACATCTCTTCCCAGATAGAGCGGCCCATTCGCATCGTGGCCCTCAGCTCCTCGCTCTCCAATGCAAAGGATGTGGCCCACTGGCTGGGGTGCAGCGCCACCTCCACGTTCAACTTCCACCCCAATGTGCGCCCTGTACCCTTGGAGCTACACATCCAGGTAGCGCCCAGTCCCCAGTCCTGCAGACCTCCCACCAGCCCATCATGCAGGTCTTATAACCTTGGGTTCTTCTCGGCTTCTAGGGCTTCAACATCAGCCACACGCAGACCCGCCTGCTGTCCATGGCCAAGCCCGTGTATCACGCCATCACCAAACACTCCCCCAAGAAGCCTGTCATTGTTTTCGTTCCATCTCGCAAGCAGACGCGCCTCACTGCCATTGACATCCTCACCACGTGTGCTGCAGACATCCAGCGGCAGCGGTGAGGGCTGTGCCTGGCCTGGGGTTGAGAGGCCCAGGCTGCATCTGCCGCTTCACCGGCCTGGCTGCTGGGGGTGGGAATGGGGGCGTTGGACCGGGTCCATCCTGAAGGGGCCTTCTTTTGCTATCCAGGTGGGGGATAGGCACCCCCGGGCCAGGGACGGGGGGATGGCAGGGAACCCCTGTGAAGCACGGCCGTGCTTGTGCCGTCTAGGTTCCTGCACTGCACCGAGAAAGACCTGATCCCGTACCTGGAGAGACTCAGCGACAGCACGCTCAAGGAGACGCTGCTCAACGGGGTGGGCTACCTGCACGAGGGGCTCAGCCCCATGGAGCGGCGCTTGGTGGGGCAGCTCTTCAGCTCAGGTGAGCCCAGGAGGGCCCCAGGCCCTGTGGTTCAGAGAGAGCTCCAAGGGTTTGGCTGAGTGAACTGAGTGAAACTTGGGCGATGGTACTTCTTGACAACATGCTAACCATTTTCCTAATACTTTTATGGTCATTCTTTCTGTTATCCCATTGAGCCTGCCAAGAACCTTGTAATGGACAAATGTTATCCCTACTTGCTGGATAAGAAAACAAGCACATAAGGGTGTGTGATTTCAGAACCTCTTTCTTTAGAGTCCAGGACATCTGCCCAAGAGACATGATTTTCCATGGACACCAGGTTCCCTGAGGGTGTCTGATCTGAGAAATGGGATAACCGGTAGAGCTCTGCATCTGCCCCGGGGGCCTGTGGGCTCTTCCCATTGACCACTGGCATTTCACACTGAGTATTCCATTGGACACGGTTGGTGGCGCTTCAGTGGAGATGCCCCTGCCAGGACCACAGGCTGTCGCTCCTTGAGCCTTGAGCCTGGCTGGTTTAGGGCAGACTCAGATGGATCGATTTTGCCTCCATATCTGGAGCCAGGCCAGTACTTCATTGGTGCCTGTGCTTTCCATTCCCCCTCATTCCCCCAGGATTTAGACTTCACTCCAGGATGACTCTATTTTCTCTAGGGTAGTCCCCAGAGCAAGGCAGTGGTGGCGTGGGGCCCCCTCTCATAATACTCGAGTGCTTAGTCATGTTAGGCCTTGTCCCTTGTGCACTCTGCTCTGAGTTCTGAAGCAGAACCAGATAAGCCTCAGCCTGCCCAGGAAGCAGCAAGGCCTGCTTCACCCTGAGAGCCCTGGCCTCAGTCTTCCTTTCCCCACTCCCCAGGGGCCATCCAGGTGCTGGTTGCATCGCGGAGTCTCTGCTGGGGCATGAGCGTGGCTGCCCACCTGGTGATCATCATGGATACCCAGTGCTACAACGGCAAGATCCATGCGTGAGTGTCGTGGCTGCTTGGCACAGGGGTGGGGACCTCCTGAGATGAGTAGAAACTGCAGCTGCAGAAGCTGAAATGTTATCAGGAGTGGGTGGGGGAGGGCAGGGGTTTCTGTCTCAGGACCTGAGGTCCCATTTGCGTTGATGGCCATTGTCCTTCTGTGGCCCATCAAGTTGGAGAGACAGGAGGATAGTGCAGGGGCCCTCCAAGATTACCTAGTCAACCTGTGTGTCCTACTTCGCTAGCTGCCGGAATGCGATATACCAGAAATGGAATGGCCTTTAAAAGGGGGAATTTAATAAGTTGCTAGTTTACAGTTCTAGGGCCATGAAAATGCCCCAATTAAAGATAGTCTATAAAAATGTCCAAATGAAGGCACAACAAGAGGTTACCTTCACTCTGGGAAGGCTCATGGCAAACCTGGTGACGTCTTCTAGCTTTCTCTCCAGGCTTCTTGCTTCATGAAGCTCCCCCAGGGCATTCTCCTTATCTCCAAAGGTCACTGGGGGAACTCTTGTTCTAGTGTGTCTGCTGCTCTCCTCATTCTCAGCTTCCTCCAGAAGACTTCCTCTTAGAGGATTCTAGTAAACGAATCAAGACCCAGCTGCAATGGGTGGGGTTACAGCTCCTTGGAAGCCACCTAATCAGAAGTTACCACCCACAATTGGGTGCGTCACATCCCCGTGGATAATCAATAAGCTCCCAGCCAGCAATGTTGAATGAGGATTAAGGGACATGGCTTTTCTGGGGTCCACTACAGAGTCAAACTGGCCCACTGTGTGTTTTATAGACGAGGAGAGGTGACACGGTCAAGATCAGACAACCAGGGGTGACTGATTTAACTCTTTAACAGTGATTTATTTTGAAATGAGTATTACTTCATGGGCCCATTTTTAATATCTGAACCTGTTTTTAGGTTTGGATTTAAGTGATTTTAATAATTCACAAAATAAACAGCTGTGAAGTTTGGAGAGCTTGGTTTATTACATCTCTGATCCTATAATAGGGTGTCGTTGCACTCTCGGCAGTAGGTGGGTTTACAGCTTTGGTTCAGGGGTCCTGAGCAGCAAATTCACAAGTGTTACACTTGTAAACTAAAGTTTATACACAAGAGAGCGAAACTAGCTCCTGAGCAGAGCCTCCAGGCCTGGCCTCTGTGTTGATGCACGTTTCCCTCCCCTGCCCCTTTCTGCTGCCAGGTATGTGGACTACCCCATCTACGACGTGCTGCAGATGGTGGGCCACGCCAACCGCCCCCTGCAGGACGACGAGGGGCGCTGCGTCATCATGTGCCAGGGCTCCAAAAAGGTCAGGAGACGCTGAACCTCAGGGCTGCTCTTTCTCCCTCAGTTTCTCCCCATTTTCCACCGTGCCTTTGTAATGAACCTCTCAGCCTTGTGGAGCCCTGCAGGCTGCTTCGGCATCTGCCCTGCGGCCGCTCCTCTTTCCTTGCACTCTGCTCTGCCTGCGTGACTCGGCGTGCCGCTGTCTCTGCTGCATCTTAAACCTAGTGATTCCACTTTCCAGCCTGTAGCTTCTTCTGTTTGGTACTGGCTACATCTTTCACTCAGGGGCTGTCCCGATGGTTTGCCTTTGGCCCTTCCTTCCGGCCAACATCATTCACTCCTTATTACTCCCTCCTCCCCACCCACCCACAGGATTTCTTCAAAAAGTTCCTCTATGAGCCATTGCCAGTGGAGTCCCACCTGGACCACTGCATGCACGACCACTTCAACGCTGAGATCGTCACCAAGACCATCGAGAACAAGCAGGATGCCGTGGACTACCTCACCTGGACCTTTCTGTACCGCCGCATGACCCAGAACCCCAATTACTACAACCTTCAGGGTGAGGGGCCTTGGGAGCGCGCGGCTATCCTTTTGGGGCTCTCAGGCCCGGCATGTCCCTGACTCCTCTCTTCTCCCTTTGCTCCAGGCATTTCCCATCGCCACCTGTCTGACCACCTGTCAGAGCTTGTGGAGCAGACCCTGAGTGACCTGGAGCAGTCCAAGTGCATCAGCATCGAGGATGAGATGGATGTGGCACCCCTGAACCTCGGCATGATCGCCGCCTACTACTACATCAACTACACCACCATCGGTGTGGCCGCCAGGGGCGATGGCCCGGGAGGGCTGGGCTGCGGGGTGGAGAGGGCGGCCCAGACAGCTGATGGACGGCCCTCTCCCTGCCCCCACGTGCTTCTTTCCTGGCAGAGCTCTTCAGCATGTCCCTCAACGCCAAGACCAAGGTGCGGGGGCTGATTGAGATCATCTCCAACGCGGCAGAGTACGAGAACATTCCCATCCGGCACCACGAGGACAGCCTTCTGCGGCAGGTGAGGCTCTGCTTCAGGACGGCATCGTTGGAGTGGAACATGGCCCGTGTGCCCGCAGCACGGGTGTCCCTTCCGCCGTAGGAGAACCCCCGCTCAGGTGTGCAGCTGCACATACACCGGGGCCCCGTGGCGCCTGTGACCTGAGAACTGACCTGCCCCCACTGGCTGCTTCCCTTCCACCCTGCAGTTGGCCCAGAAGGTCCCTCACAAGCTGAACAACCCTAAGTTCAACGACCCGCATGTCAAGACCAACCTGCTCCTGCAGGCTCACCTGTCCCGCATGCAGCTGAGTGCCGAGTTGCAGTCAGATACAGAGGAGATCCTCAGCAAGGTACGTGGGTGTCATGGAGGGGCACAGAGAAATGGGGGGGCCTGGGAGAGGGGGTGCAGGAGTGGGAGTAGGGGTAGCGGGGGCCGAGGAGGTGGCTTTTCTACATCAGTCTGCTCGTGTGCCTCTGGCCCCATCCAGGCAATCCGGCTCATCCAGGCCTGTGTGGACGTCCTCTCCAGCAATGGGTGGCTCAGCCCTGCTCTGGCAGCCATGGAGCTGGCCCAGATGGTCACCCAGGCCATGTGGTCCAAGGACTCATACCTGAAGCAGCTGCCACACTTCACTTCGGAGCATATCAAACGTTGCACAGACAAGGTGAGCTGGGTCTGAACCCTGAGTGTTGGGCGGCTGAGCTGGGGCCCTGGGATCCCATGTTCAGTGTCCTGGATCTGGCTGGGGTGAGTTGGGGGAGGTGAGTCAGATTGGGGGAGCTTCTTATTTGGTTCCTCAGAAGGTGTTACGTGTTGAGATGCAGAAGGGCTTGCCAAATGCGGGTTTTGTTCTCTCAGTAGTTCAGTTTTGTTTAGGTGATGTGATGGTGTAGGAAATAAAATTAGCTATTTGCAACTGCTTCCAATTTCGTTTGGTCTGTGTTCGCTCTTCCCTGATCTCTGGATATCCTCTGAATACTCGCTGCAGGGAGTGGAGAGTGTTTTCGACATTATGGAGATGGAGGATGAAGAACGAAACGCACTGCTTCAGCTGTCTGACAGCCAGATTGCCGACGTGGCCCGCTTCTGTAACCGCTACCCTAACATCGAGCTATCCTATGAAGTGGTGGATAAGGACAGCATCCGCAGGTGAGTCAGGGAGCCAGGTTCCCACTCCGTGTCCTTGCTGGGCACAGCCTAGGGCCCTGGGAGCTCCAGCCACACTGCTGATGGTGTCTTTCCCTCAGCGGTGGGCCCGTGGTGGTGCTGGTGCAGCTGGAGCGAGAGGAGGAGGTCACCGGCCCTGTGATTGCACCTCTCTTTCCACAGGTAGGTCCTCTCAGCTGGCCTTGCCAGCTGTTTCCTGGGGCCCCACCATCAGCTCCAGTCCCTGGGAGAGGGATGTGGATAGTCATAATGAGGTCTCAGGCTAAGAAGTAATCTTGGCCATGTATGTATTTTGCTGCCCCTGCTTAAGCTGAATTTTATATAAAACAGTTTAGACAACTGGTGATGGTTAAAAACCAATTGTACAGTCATGTTGGTCTCTCCGAGTGCTGGGGTGCATTTTCCTTTAACCCCAAATAGCTCTAAGACATGTGGGCTCTTCTTCTGGGTGTTCTATCTCTTTTCTCACTGCCACTTACTGTGCTTCTGGTTGCTTGGTTCTTTACCACCAGAGAGGAAATTTGACCCTCTTTATAGTTGAAGAATAACTGAAGGTTGAAAGTAGAAGTCACACAAACATTTAATTCCTAGCTTGATAAGCCTGGGGCCAGCACTTCAGACTGGAATCCCTGGGCCTCGTGACAGTGGAGTAACTAGCAGGTTGTGTTTTTGATTGAGGCAAGGGGTGCAGCTCCGTGTTCAGGTACTTTTCTCATCCCGCATCTCTGCCTCTTATTTAAAAGGATTTCTGAGGAACACAAAGCTTCTGGGCCTCGAGTCGATCTCTGATAGAATCTCTGATTCAGGGGAAGGCACTAAACAGAAGGTCCTTTGACAAAAGGACCTGAGCCAGAACCATTTCCTGCCTTTGACAGTTTCGTAATCTTACCTATATCAAAGTATTTTGGGGGAAGAAACTTGGAAAAGCTGTCTGATGGTTTGTTTTTGTCCCCCTGCCCTCCCTGTAGAAACGTGAAGAGGGCTGGTGGGTGGTGATCGGAGATGCCAAGTCCAACAGCCTCATCTCCATCAAGAGGCTGACACTGCAGCAGAAAGCCAAGGTGAGGTGTCCGCTGGCCCTGGCGTCTGCTCCGGGGTGGGGGGAGCGCTCCCTGCGCCCAGGCTTATCCTGACTTCTCCCCTCCCTTTCCAGGTGAAGCTTGACTTTGTGGCCCCAGCCACTGGTGCCCACAACTACACTCTGTACTTTATGAGTGACGCATACATGGGGTGTGACCAGGAGTACAAATTCAGCGTGGACGTGAAAGAAGCTGAGACCGACAGTGACTCGGATTGAGTCTGCAAAGGGAGGGAAGCTGGACTTCAGTTAGAGATGTGTACCGCTGCACAGCCTCGTGGTCGCAAGACCCAGGCCTGTCGGCCTCCCAGCATCCTCACGTGCCCTTTTGTCACCTGGCCATCCAGACTTTGAATCCACGGTTAGTAGGTGTGTTGTCAGGCAGGCATGAGCTGTGGACAGTGTCCTTAGGCATGTTCTTTGTACTTCCCTTTGAGTTGAGCCTTCTAATAAAACAACTTAGAGAAACTGTTTTTGCCTTTGCAACAATCCCAAATTAGTTTCCCTTCTCCAGCGGAAGGCTTTTTTTGTTGTTGTTATCTCTGAATTTGTCATTAGTACAAACCCGCTCTTGACATTGACATGGGCTGTCTCTGTGGCCACTGCAGTCTGGAGGGGACATTATTGGGTGCTTCCTCACCTGGGTCTCTAGCAGCGTCAGCACTCCTGCACACAAACGGCAGATCCCTTTTTCCTCACAGAAAACACCAAATCTTGGAGGTTTCTTAAGATCTTTATTCTGATATTCTGCAGTGTCCCCATAAGGAGGCAGTACCAGAGGGGGATTAAAATTCACCCGCTGGATGTGACCCTAGGAAACCGATTTAATAATGCAAACCTAAATTTTCCTCTTCAAATTCTTGCCTTCTACTGTTCTTAAGGAATAAATGTGTGCTGACCTGAGGAAGTTCTAAAGGACAACTTCCCTCAGTCAAGTTTTCAATTTACTTGGTCTTAAGACCCTTTTATAGCACAATTAAGAACCCCAAGATACTTTTATTATCTAGGTTATATCCACTGATGCCTACTATATTAAAACAAAAAGTCAACAACTTTTCCAAAACAAATCCAGTAAGGAGGGTGGCATTTACATTTTTGCAAATCCTTTTAATGTCTGGCTTAATCGAAGAGTCTCAGCTGCTGCTACAGTCTGGCAGTGTTAAGGCTGATGAGGAACAGCTGACACCCCCCCCACCCCCCACCCACCCCTGCTGCGTGGCTAGGAAGGGGAGGGGCTTCCAGCCTCTGCAGGTTCTTGTGGCTGGTCTGATACACCAGGCTGCCACAAGTAGTTGTTGTACAGGTGAGTTGCAAAGTGGATTCTGAACTGTCGGTGGTTACCTTAAAATCTGTCAGTCTGTCTGAGGCTTTGAGTGGGTCTCTTGCCCTTGATTCTGTAACACGAATTAGTAATTTGGAAAATGCTGGTTCACAGAATCATGCAGAGCCTCCAAATGTTGACATTTCATTACACAATTTGAAAAATTACATTTGTTAACATGATTACCAATCCTGACGGAAGTCTTAAGTGTTGGGAAGCTAGCCGGCAGGCAGCTCATGGGGACAACAGACATTTTCAAAATTCTAGGTTTTGCCTGAGAGCTTTAATCATTGTCAGCATTGGCAGTTGTTTCCTTAAAAGTGAAAGGCTTATTCTGTTCATTTCCGAGAACACTTCACCCACGTAGCCAGATAAGTACCCAAAGTCGCTAGCTCTATCAAGTAAAAATGGCATGCCACGAAGGACAAGGCAACTCAGCCTGAAAAGCTCAACTGCTCACTTGCTTTTCCTTGAGACAGCCACTGCACTTAAGTGCACATGCTCCATTTTATCACAGAGAGGATCTCAAGGTCAGTACAGTGCTCTACTGCTACCATAAAGGCTATTTTAAAGTGAAATTGGCCATACTCCCATTGAGCACAAGGTGGAAAAGACTGCAGTTAATACCGTGGGCCACTGCTCACCGCGTGCCAAGGCGCCAGCGGTTGATCTCATCCCCAGGAGGGTCTCAGGGGTCCCCGACCTGCAGACTGCACTGAGAACCACTGCCCCACGACCCCAGCTGTCATTTGAAAGTGTGGTGAGGCCACGAATTCTGCAGTGTGTCAAGTTCAGTGAAGGCTGTAGCTTGGAGTCCCAACAACTGCCCAGAGACAACCTGAGAAACTGGTTGCCTGTGGATTGTCTCCTAACCTGTTTCTCATTATCATTCCCCAAGAATTATTAGGCCACCTTTGTCTTCATTGCCCTGCGTGAGATTCTAAATGCTGTACTGTGTACTTAGGTACTGCAGTCTGTCCCAGGGCCACAAACCATCATATCTGAGATTTTTAGCCCCCACCCACAAACCAATTTCCATCCCAGCTGAGACTGCTTGGTCTGGGATGGGCAATAACTTTCCTTTAGCGTCCATCTTTCCCACTGACTTTCCAGCATTCCTCAGCTGCCAGCACAGCATGCTGGCTCAGAAGATGAGGGCTGCTAGGGGGAAAAGGTGTCCCTTACTCTTAAACCTTAAAATTAAAAAAAAAAAGATTTCTTTCAATATGCAAGGATTTACCCAGAAATTGGGAAGGCAGAACCTGGTTCAGAAAAAGGACTCATAAGGGAAATATTTTAAATTGTGAATGCACTAATAAGTACAATAGGGCTCAGATGGATTACTTTATAAAAACTTACAATATCAGACCAAGTAGCTAGATATGCAACCCCCTCCCACGTGTATATTCACCCCCACCCTACCCTTGCCCCTAAACTGAGCCCTGACTTTTCTCCCTGTGCCTTAAAGTAAGCAGCACGCTCTGCAGCTCTTCACCAAGGGGCCCGTATCAAAGGCAAAGGAAGACTGAGCAGTTCTGCAGCTCCGTACTTCACTGCTCTGAATGGGGGATGGCTGGGGTAAAGGAAGATTATGGGGGACCCTCCAGGCCCCCTCAGGGGCCGGCAAAGTCTAAGAATGTTTTCTGGGGAGCCAGAATCCTGTCCAAAGGAGACGGCTCAGAGGACTTCGGGCTGCTGGTATTTCCAGAAGGCTACCTCCCCATCGTCACTGCAGGAGGCCAGGAGGCCTGCCTCCTTGGGGCTCCAGGCCACACAGTTGACATCCTGGGAGTGGGCCTGGGGCACGTGGGCCGTCAGAGAGAAGATGGGCTGCAGCGGATCCGCGCTGGGGTCTTCCTCAAACACGCGGATGGCATCATCCCCGCAGGCCGTGGCCAGGGCCCCTGTCAGCTGACACCTGGGGGGACACACGGCTGTGAGTACACAGCAGCTCCTCCCCAATGCCAGCCACACAGGGAGAGGTTTGCTCTAGCCTCTGGCCGGTTCTCTACAATCCTCAGATAAAAGCCTCCACCCAAGAGCTTCCCTAATCAATGGGCAGTCACAAACATTGCCCATTGAGTCCACATGTGCTTCCATCTGGCTCTTTCTCCCTAAAAACATGACATACAGTTCTGAATTGTGCTCCTCTCACTTAGCATGGGCAATTTCCCGTGTTGTAATGTATTCTTAACTATTTTCTAAGCTATTTAACAGGTCCCTTGAGTTTCAGCATAATTCACTTCAGCCCACTTTTGTTGACTATATATTTTATTTCCAAACGTTTGCTAGCATAAACCAAGCATGGATGCGCACCAACTTTTTGTCACAGGTTAAGGTTATTTCCTTGGGTTCGACAGCACTGCCCTCGACCACTCTCCTGCCTAACAATACAGCATTCTAGCCATGCTCAGGGCACAGTCGATGCTGACAAACATGTGGAACCAGCCCCGAAGCCACAGACTCACTATTGTTTCTGGCTGGGGGGACACTGTGTGAGCCCCAAGGGTTGGTGCTGACCTGCAGCCTGGGATCCCAGCACAGTGTGCACCTGGCCCTCAAGTCGGTTTCCTGCTCCTGCGAACCCCAGGCCAGCCAGTGAGGAGCCAGTATGGCGGAGTCGGGCCTGATCTGAAGATAACAGGGGGCTGCCACAGTCCTCACTCCCCAAAAGACCCCACCCAGGAGGGGAAGATGTAGGCCTTACCAAGCGACATCATAAATGGTCCTGGAATGGTAGCCGGACAAAGTGCACACACATTTCCAGCTGGGGTCGGAGCCGCCGCATGCCGCCCCTGCACAACAGACCTCCCTTCAGCCTCAGGTGCACCTGTGCCCCAGGCGCCTTTGGGGGGGGGGGGTCGGTGGTGACTGCCCCACTGCAGAGGGGACGCTTACTCTCCCACCCTCACCGCAACAGAAGAGATGCAAGTCCCTGCCTCCACTCCTGTCCCACGCTCACAGGTCTGCCTCACGCACTGTGGCCAGGCTGCTCTTTCTAATGCAGAATGTCAAAAAGAAACTTCCAGCTGCGGACTAATCTTGATGCGTTAGCCTGCAGCCCCCACCCCCTCACTCCTCCCCAAGCCCCTCATCCCCTGTACTCCATGCAAGCGAATCTCCGTCGCAGTCTTAGTCTAGGATTTCCCACCAACAGTGCCCCTGCTCATGATGTCCCGCTTGCCCTAGAATTCCCTTCACTGCTTCTCCTCATGTTAAAATCCTTGCACACGGGGCAGTGCAACGGTGGCTCAGTGGCAGAATTCTTGACTGCCTCGCTGGAGACTGGGGTTCGGTTCCCGGAGTCAGCTCAAGCCAAAAAAAAAAAAAATTTTAATGAAAATCCTATGTATGCATGCTTTCAAGTTTGGGTGCAATGGTCCCTCCTCCACAAAGCTCTCTCTGGTTCTCCCAACAGCTCATCTGGAGGATTCCCCGTGGCACCTGTCACTTCCTACCCCAGTCCATGCTATGTCACGCTTGTATCTTAACCCATCCACAGATCAGACCTCCCTGGAGACGAGTCTCCTCTCGTTCTCCTACTGGACCCTCACCTTGCTCGCTGCCTGGCGGGTACTGGCGCCAGATGCGCACAGTGCGGTCATCACTGCAAGATGCCAGGCGCTGGCCACTAGGGTCAAAGGCCAAGCTCCACACGGTGGATTCGTGGCCCTCGAGGGTGGCACAGCACACCCAGTCATCTTCCTCCTCCCGGTAGAGCTTCACTGTGTCATCATAGCTGGCAGAGGCCAGAAGCTGGGGGTGGAGAAGAGAAGACAGCCCTTATCTGATGACCCAGGAAGTACAATGCTTGTCTGTACGACCCGGGAAGTGGCTGCAGTTCCAATACTTCTCCCTGCCAAGGCAGGACAGCCCCAGGGACCTGACTTTATAAAAAGACTAACAATTATGAGTTACAGTTCAGGGTTTAAAAACAGAATGCTGACAACTTTCCATACCAGAATTCCCACCAGGCACCCTGCCTGATTCCTACCTCCTGGTGTGGGTGCCAAGCCACGTGCTTGACGTCCTGAGTATGGGAATTGAGGACACTGACACACTCGTACTCGTCCTCCTCATCAACTGCAGGAAGGAAAAAAAAAACACCTCAAGAGCTGACCCCATCAGGGACACAGAGGGGAACGTCTGCTGGCTGGTTCCCAACTGCCCTAAGAGGGACCAGACTCACCTTCCCAGACCCAAACACTCTTATCTCGGCTGCAGGTGGCCAGGAGGTTGCCTGATGGGGCCCAGGCCACTGATTTGACCTCATTTTCGTGACCCTCCAGAGTGGTTACACACTGCGGAAAGGAAAAAGGCATGAGAATCAGGTGGCCCAGGTCCCAGAACCTGTAGAGCAAACAAGCAATAATTCTGGTTCCATTCAGCCTGTTTACCTCAAAGTCATCTTGGTTTTTCTTCCAAATACAAGTGGTGGCGTCAAAGCTGGCAGAGGCCAGGTAATTCCCACACGGAGACCAGGCCACCTTCCGGACCGTGCGCTGGTGGCCCTCGGAAAGAACAGACTTACAGACCCAGGTGCCCCCTATGGACAGAGAACAAGGCAGGCCCTGGAGCTGGGCGCACAGGAAGGTGGCAGGCTCTACCCTCTCCGTATGGTGATAAGGGCTCAGGCCCTACCAGTGTCCAACCTCCATCTATGTATGTGACAGTACACTTTAGAAAGATGTTAAGTGCCTCTATTTCCCCTGGAGGCATCTTTCTAAAATCTGAGTCACCCTCCGAATATGAAATTGTCAAAGGCTCCTAAACGCCCTCGGGATAAAATTTAAACTTTACCATCGGGCCCCAAATTATCCTGCCGACAGCTTTCCTACTACTTCTCTCTCCTTGTTTCCCTCCTCCAGCTGTTTTTTGCTTTCTTGTTTGCCGGCTCCTTTTCCCAAAAAGTCCTTCTCCCGGTGGCGAACGCGACACATGAAGGTCCCTCCGCCTCTTCGTCCCTGTGCCCCGGTCCAGGGTCTACCCCTGCGGCAGGCTGCGGCCCCCACACACCCGACATCTACTCTACGCGCACGCGGAGACCCCTGCGCCGGGGGTCGCGCAGTTGGGAGCTTTACCCTCAATGCCCCAGATGCGGACTCGACGGTCGCCCCCGCACGAAGCCAGCAGGGTCCCTGCGGGGTTCCAAGCCAGGAACCAGCAGCGGGAGTCTGGGTGGGCCGGGACACGGCTCAGCAGCACCAGCGAGTTCTTCATGGCAGCCGGCGCAGGGGAGGAGCAGGTGGGCAGCCACAGACCCGAAACAACCACAGGCCCCCACACCAGCGGCCGTCGGACCTGCCCGCTTCCGCCTTGGGCGGGGGATCCTGGGAACTGAACGGCCCGGGACCCCGGCCGCGCTGCCCTCTGGGAATTGTAGTCTCCAGCTCCCGCTGCGGGGAGCGCCGCGGGCCGGCTCGGAACTACCCGTCCCGTGAGGCTGTGCGCAGGGGCCGACGGCGCGCCCGCGCTGTGACGCGCGCGGGGGCCGGGGCGGGGCGCCGGGGGCGGGGCGGAGGGGGCGGAAGCCGGAAGTGGATCCGGCCGGGTCGGGCCGGGCGTTGCGGGGTCGGGCCTGGGCTAAGCTCAGCCAGAGCAGCGGAGGGGCCGTGACGGAGCGGCGGCGCCATTCTGGCCCCGAGGCCTGCGGAGCGGCGAGGAGCGCGGCGCGGAGTGGAGAGGGTCGCACCCCAGGGCGCCGTCCCCGACGCCCGGTGCCCGGCCCCCGCGGCCCATCCCGGGCCTCCCGGCTCGGCACCTCGGCGCAGACTCCGGGTCCTCCGCAGCGGCCGGCCTCCGGCGCCCCGTGCCCCTGCACCCACTGCGGTCTGCGCCGGCCTCTTCCCCCCAGCCCCGCAGCCCCATTCCGGGGTCCCCGGCCCCGCCCCTGCCGCCCCGCGCGGGCTCCCCGCCCAGGCAGGCCCTGCGCCCCTCAGAGGCCGCGGCCCCGGGCATGTACGCCCCCGGAGGCGCGGGGCTGCCCGGCGGGCGCCGGCGGCGGAGCCCGGGAGGCAGCGCGCTGCCCAAGCAGCCGGAGCGGAGCCTGGCGTCGGCCCTGCCGGGCGCGCTGTCCATCACGGCGCTGTGCACGGCGCTGGCCGAGCCCGCCTGGCTGCACATCCACGGCGGCACCTGTTCGCGCCAGGAGCTGGGGGTCTCCGACGTGCTGGGCTACGTGCACCCGGACCTGCTGAAAGGTGAGGGCGCCGCCCCCTGCCCCGCGCCTCGGGCCGGAGCTGGGGAGCTGCGGAGGAAGGGCCCCGCTGTGCACAAAGCTAAGGCGCCAGGACCCCCGTCCAAGGACGCTGCGGGGTCGGGGAGGCCGCTTTGAGCCAGCCGGGCTGATGAAGAGAAAGGAGCTTTGAATGGGAAGATCTTAGAGTTCTCGGGAAAATTGGGTTCTTAGAGAAAAGGGGAGCCTGTGGTGTTTTGTGGGAACCGGCAGTCGCCCGGTGCCGTCCTCAGTAGAGCAATGGGCGTGCGGCTGAGAGAGCCGTGGCCCGTGTGTCGGGGGAGATTGCTTTGTTTAGTGCCGGGGGGGGGGGGGGGCAAGTGGAAGGAAAAGGGGGTTCTCTTTGCCGGACATGGGGAGGTCAGGCCTGCGGGAGGCTGGCTGGAGCCCAGCCTGAGAGTGAGGACGGAGCATAGGGCAGGCGGCCACCTGACCACCCAGAAAAGCCCTTAGTGACAGCATGTTTTCATCACCTCCAAGGTCTTTTTTTCCCCTCCCACTCTTTTTTTAACTTTTTATTTAGAAATGTGTCTTTTAGACTTATAGGACACTTAGAAAAATAATAGAAACATGATAAAGAGAACTCTAGCAAACCTCTTCTTGACCCCGCTGCAGCTGCACACATCCTCCAGCTTTAACATTGCTGTCTCATTCTATCTGCCTGTCCATCTGTCTGTCCATTTGTCTATCCATCTGTCTTCTGAACACTTGGGTGTGTGTTGTACGTATCATGCTCCTTGAACCTTTAGTTCCACCCTGTACGTTTTTCACGAATGAGGACTTCCACCTTAAGTGCAGCTGTCAGACTCAAGAAATTTAGCATTTGTGTGAAGTTTGCAGTCTGTATTCCTATTTTTTTCATATGCTCCCATAATGTCTTCTTGAGCCTTATCATCTTCTTCCTTGTTCCATATCATCAGGATCATGTATTGCCTTTAATTGTCGTGGTCTTTTTAGTTGCCTTGCTTTTTTTTCCTTCATAAAAACAGCATGTACTTCCCCATGTCACCCATTCCCAAGATGCCATTCCATAAGGTTACCGATAGTTACAATGTGGCGGTACTCTCACAACTTCCATCCTTAAGCTTCCCCATCTCCTCAAACAGAAACCTTAGCTCCCCATTCCTCCTTTGCCCTGCCTCTGGCAACCTGTTCTCTAAGTTCTGTCTCTGTGAGCGTGCATGTTCTGTAATATTTTATTTGCAGTTACCATGGGGTTTAAATTTAACATCCTAAATCTGTAACAGCCATTTGCTTTGATACCAACTTAACTTCATTAATATACACACGGTCTATGCCCCTGGACCCTTCTGTCCCCTGCCTTCACATAGTTAACAGTTGATATGTTCATGCATTGTGAGTCTCAAACTGGTTTATTATGACATTTTATGCATTTGCCTTTTAGATCCTGTAGTAAGTAAAAAGTAGAGTTACAAACCAAAAATGTAAGAGTCCTGGCATTTATGTTTACCCATGTTGTTACTCTCACAGGAAACCTTTGTTTCCTCATGTGGCTTTGACCTATTATGTATTTTCCTTTCCTTTATACCTACAGAACTCCCTTTAGCATCTCTTGTAGGGTAGGTCTAGTGGTGATGAACTCCCGCAGCTTTTATCTGGGAATGTCTTAATCACTCCTTCATTTTTGAAAGATATTTTTGCCAGATATAAAATTCTTGGCTGATAGTTTCTGATTTTGGCGCTTTAAATGTGTCACCCCACTGCCATCTTGCCTTCATGGTTTCCTGTGAGAAGTTGGCGCTTATCCTTATCGAGGTCCTCACGTTGCTGCTCTCTTTGGCTTCCAGAATTCTCTCCTTTTATCTTTGGCATTTGACAGTTTGAGTATAATGGGGCAAGATGTGGGTCTATTTGGGTTTATCCCATTTGGGGTTTGTTGAGCGTCCTGGATTTGTATACTTTTGTTTTTAGTTAAATTTGAGAAATTTTCAGCCTTTACTTCTTTGAGTATGTTCTCTGTCCTTTTCTGTTCTTTTCCTCCTGGGACTCCTACTAAGTGACATTGTTTCGCTTGATGGTGTCCGGTAGGCGTCCGAGGTGCTGTTCACTTTTCTTCATTTTTTCTTCTTTCTATTCCTCAGACCGCATGATTTCAGTCTTCTTATCTTCAGATTCTCTGCCAGCTCCAATCTGCTTTTGAACCCCTATAGGGAGTTCTAAATTTCCATTTCTGTAGTCTTCAGCCCTGCTTGATTTCTTTTCATAATTCCCATTTTTCTACTGGTATCATCTGATGTTTTCCCGATTTCCTTTCGTTCTTTGAGCACATTTAAGATCATTTTTTAAAAGTCTTTGGAATGTTCTAGGTCTGTTCCTTCTCGTTGATGGTTTCTAATGCTTTAATCCTATCATTTGTTGGGCCATCACTTCCTGTTTCTTTATATGTTTTGTAAACTTTAGTTGAAATGTGGACATACTGATATTTTAATGTATAATAGCTGGAATTTAGACTCTGAGGCATCTGATCCTTAAACTTCTATCTAGCTAGTGTTATAACAGAACTTTTCTCAAATGTCAGGAGCTAACAAAAAAAAATTAAAAAGGAGTAAAGGAACGAACTTCCCAGTCTGTGCGGGTTGGCGGGTGGCGTGCTCTCCTCCAGGGCTCTCACTCCAGGGCAGTGAGTTGAGAGAGCAGCTGCAGGCCCAGCGCAGGCCTTCCCGGCCTCTCTGTGGCTGCAGCTTGTCTTGGGCGTGCGCGTGTGGTCCTGGGAGTTACCCCGCTTCCATGGCTCCTGCTGTCTCCTCTTCCCTAGGAAATGGGTTCCCGGTCCTGGCGCTGGTGTTCTGTGCTACGGCCAGCACTGCTTGCCTGCTGTCCCACAGCCGGGAGAGCCACCTTCTCCTCACAGGGCGGGTCCTAGGACAGCAAGACATCCTGCCCCCCGTCGCGTGCAGGCTCCTGTGCCCCTCCAAGGCCAGGCCGGCACAGGGACCCGCAGGCAGCTGGCAGGGGGCGGGGGAAGGGCCAGCAGGGCACCTGGAGGTGGCCTTCCTCTTGACTCAGTGCTCCCCCAGTTGCTGCCGTCCTTTCACTGTTTCCTGGAGCTTTGAGGAAAATGTTTCTGGCAGTTCTTGTGGCAGTTCTGGAGGGGATGGAACCCCCGAGTCCCACTCTGCCATCTTGATTGAGTGGCCACCCGCCCCAGGTCTTCTGAGCCGTTCTCACAGGTCTTATGTTTTCCTCTGGTCCCACTCCCCGGGTGTTTACTGCCCATGTGTTATATATCCTCACATTGCCTTTTTTTTTTACTTTTTTTATTGTATAGTATAACATATATACAAAGCAAAGAAATAAAAAAGCAATAGTTTTCAAAGCACTCTTCCATGAGTGGTTACAGGACAGATCCCAGAGTTTGTCATGGGCTACCATCCTCTCAGATGTTTCTTTCTAGCTGCTCCAAAATATAGGAGCCTAAAAGGCTTGAGTATTTTTTTATCATCACAGTCGACTTTTTTTCCTTATTTTTTTGTGAAAGACAGCATATATACAAAAAAGCTATAAATTTCAAAGCACAGTCCCACAATTAGTTGTAGAAAATATTTCAGATTCTGACATGGGTTACAAGTCCACAATTTTGGGTTTCTACTTCTAGCTACTCTAAAATACGGGCAGCTAAAAGAGATATCAATTTAATGATTCAGCATTCGTATTAATTTGTTAAGTCCTGTCTTCTACGTATGATTCCACCATCACCTTTGATCTTTCCATACCTCTCATTGGGGTTGTTTGGGCTATGGCAATTCTAGATTTTGGATAATGGAAGGGTCTGTTGCTAATATGGGGTAGGGAGATGAAACTATCTGATTTTCTGGAGAGGCTGGGCTAGGTTTCAGGACTCATCTGGACCAGGGACCCATCTGGAGGTTGTAGGTTTTTGGAAAGTTGCTCTAGTGCCTGGAACCCTTATATATTGCCCTGGGTGTTCTTTAGGATTGGCTGGAATGTCCTGGTTCGGGGTTGGCAGGTTATGATAAGTAGCAAGGTCTCACTGAAACTGTGTAAGAGCAACCTCCAGAGTAGTCTCTTGACTCTATTTGAACTCTCTCTGCCACTGATACTTTATTAATTACACTTCTTTTCCCCCTTTTGGTCAGGATGGAACTGTTGATCCCCCATTTGCCAGGTCTGGACTCATCCCTGGGAGTCCTTTCCCATGTCGCCAGGGAGAGACTTTCTCCCCTGGATTTCGCTGGCAGAGCTGGGCTGAGAGACCCAGTTGCCTTTTTAGGGAGTCAAGGACAAGGATTTGGTGGAAAGGCCCAGGCTCCCCACATGCCTGGACCATGTGCACTTCCGCGGTCCATCCTGAAAAGCCGTAGCCTCATGGTCGACGTTGTCTCTGAGCATTTGCTTCACTTTTTGAGACTTGGGGCTGGTTTTATGAAGAGCAGAGTGAAGGCTTCTAGTTTGTTTCCAGATCATGGTGAAGGTAGCCTTTGCTGGGGCTGAAGTCGCAAGTATGACTTAAGACCCACAGCTTTTGCTCTGGCCTGTGGGCAAGTCCCAGGCCCATCCGGGTGAGGCCCCCACCCTGCCTTCCTTGGCACAGCTGCCTCCTGCCCAACTCTCGCAGTGGGCTTTGGCGTTGACGCATGGGGTTTCAGGGGTTCAGGGGTTGGGTGTCACTCACCAACTGGGCAGGTTGGCGAGCCCTCCCCTTGTCGGATCCCGTGAAAGGTGCCCCAGTTCACATGTTTCTTTCAAGGTGCAGGAAGCTCCCCAGAGCCCTGCGGCTGGGACTGCCGCCAGCATGCAATGATGCTCTCGTTTGTTTTTGTTTCCTTTGTTTAATTTCATCTCTTGTAACTGAGCTCACGGTTATTCCGCTTTGTCTGAATTCTTGTCAGAGCCATGCTAAAAATAAAAACAAATTCTTTGTAGGTTCTCCCTTGTTCAAATATGAATTTTCCCTTTCCAAGAAATTATGGAGGCCAGTTGCTGTCTCTTGCATGGCCCGTTTCCTTCACCTTTGGGTGGTCTGGCTCCTGTGCCCGGCGGAGTTCTTGCAGGCTGCCCTGCCTGCAGTCTTCACGGAGACCCTCGATGCCCACGAGTAGGAGAACTGGCAGCCCCGGGAGCCACACACAAGAAGACAAGACTTAAGGAGGCCCCCCGATGGCTTCTCCCCTGCCTTTTCTCTGGACCTGCTAGGTTTGGGGGACATGTGTGCCAACCCTCAGGGCCTAACTCATCTCCTGGCACATGTGCCTGGGGCACTCCCATTCCTGGGAGACGAAGTGGAGCTGGGGGCCCCGACCTGGTGGGTGACGGCGCTCCCCAGGGAGATTGTGCGCTGCGGTCTCAGCAGGCCACAGAGAGTGTAGGGCCAGCGCTTTCCCCCTGCACAGCCTTCTGTGCCAGGGCCAGCCCTCGAGCAACGTGTCAGTCCACGCCACATTTCCGTTTATCCTCAGCCTCTTTATTTCGCAGGTACTGCTACCTTGCCCACTTCACGAGGGCCTCGGGCTCAGGCGCTCAGGCAGCTTGGTGAGGGCATAGCTTTTGGGAGCTGCGTCCTGCTCTAGAGACCACCCTCTTAGCACCGCACCTTCATGCCCTGAAGGGCTCTGAGTTTCTCTCTCCTTCAGCAGAACTGCCAGTGGCTTCTCATTTCCTCATCCTGGCTCTGTTGTTACTGGAGCCCAGCCGAAGCTGGGCCTTTTGTCCCTCATTGCCTTGGTGTTTGGACTTGAGTTGGTGGTCCCGAGACAGAAATGCTCATCCCCCAAGGCCTGGGAGGTACTGGTATGTGCCAGCCAACCCCAGAGATTCTGAGATTCTGTCCACGGGGGACCTGCTTCTTGCACAGCCCGTAAAGCTCAGCCCAGCTGCAGGGACATGCACAGCCCTTCCACGGCCACGGCCCATGGTCCATGGCCCATGACCAGGCTTGCCTCCTGTGGCTCAGAGCTCAGGTGTGGCCCGGAGGGGCAGCTCTGAGGAGCCTCAGGAAGCATCTTTGGAGAATGAGGAAGTTTGGGACTTGGAGTCAGGTGGATCATGACTGACAACAAACCACAGGAGGTCAGGTGCTTCCTGGGAGGGTGGCTGTGCCTGACAGCTGGCAGCTCGGGGGATGGGGAGCAGTTCTGTGGAGGACCCCTGGGTGCTGGGTGGTGACCAGCCAGGCAGGAAGGGCCCCTGGAGTCCTGTGGGAGCCGTCCTGGCTAGGCCAGTGGGGCTGGGGGGGAGAGGGGGGTAGGCGGCCCCCCCCACCTGGAAGAGCCACCGACTTACAGTGGAAGGAAGCTAAGACAGGAGGGGGGCACTGTCAGAGGCCACGTAACCCTTCCTGCCTGCGACCTGCTGGGTCAGGTGGGGTCAGAGCACTGGGCATGGAGAGGGAGGAGCCAGGGCCTTCAAAACAAACCCAGCCTGTGACTCACCAGTGATCTTGGGCAAAGTCACTTCCTTGGGATCCCAGGGCGGCAGCAGCTGCCTTCCTCCGCAGTGACTAGAGTGGACAGCCAGGCTGTGCTTGCCAGAATAAGCAGGCCGGAGCACTGCCGGAGGGCAGGACGTGTTCTTGGTCCCACCAGAGTAGCAGCCTGCTCCCTGGTTTGAATTTAAATCAGGACTTGCCCTGCATTGCCATTTCTCTCCACAGCTAAAACAATCACTGCACATCAGTTTTGTTTCTCTAGCAGTCTTCTCAAGGGAGGAGAGGTGGAGAGAGGAGGACCTGGAGATACCCCAAGAGCACCTCTAGGCATTTCCAGGGTGCCTCTTGCCTGAAGTTGTGCGTGCTGAGATCCCCCCAGGGCTGGGAGGCAGTTTCTGGACTAAATGAGCATCGCCCCGGGGGAACAGCATCCGATGGCCCCCTAGCTGCCCAAAGCTTTTAGTGGAGAAAGACAGGGCAAAACAAAACCTTTTGAGTTTCATGTCGGAATTCTCCTAGGGTGCCCGGGTGGTTCAGTGGTAGAATGCGTGCCTTCCATGCTGGAGACCCGGCTCCAGATCCCGGACCACGCACCCCACTCCCAAAAAAAATTCTCCTTTCCCCAGCATCACCCTAGTGGGGCAGGTCCTTAGACTGGCTTTTGACAGGCTCTCCCTCTGGCCTTTGGGTGGCCAAGGACATTTGGTACAAGAAGGAAAAGCTCGCCGAGGTGACCCCACTGTGGCCCAGCCAGAACCGGCCCCCTGGTGCCCTCTTCCTGCAGCACCAGTAAGTGGATGTCACAGCTGGCTGCTCTCACGTGGGACAGAGGCTGAGAGGTCAGGGTGACCTGCCCGAGGGAGCATATCCTACGGCTCCCGAGGGCCACGCTCCCGAGCTGCAGGGCTGCGGATGCTGTGGCCATGCTGAGCAGTCTTGCCCGGCACTTCCCACTGTGGGTGCTGTGACGAACTGGCAGCCCCAACCCTTGGCACCGGGAGCGATTTCATTTTCCGGTGCTTGTGGTCCTGAGGGCGCCTGCGTCCATGTTAGCATGCGAACTGGAAGCTGATGCCTTGCCTGGTGCCTGGGTTCGGCCCGGAGGGAGCCCTCCCCTCCCTCCCGGAGTTGCAGTTCCTCCGAGCCATAGGCCGAAAGCCCCAGTGGTGCTGGGGTGCGAACAGGGTGGTGCCTGGCCTGCCTGTGGATGGAGCCCGCTTCTGGGGGGCAGCACAGAGTCTGGGGGTGCGGGCATTGGCCACCGCGAGGAGAGGGACAGCGCCTCTGCAGTGTTTCTCCACGTGCTTGTCTTCCTGATTTACAAAGAGGCATCATGAGTGTGACATCTTTCGGGGGCTGTATCACATTTCTAATGCGTGAGAGAACTGGCAGCCTCGTGCTCCCACCCAGCGTAGGCAACAGAGTAAGACACACCTGGGAGGCCCCGTGTGTTACCTTTTCCATTAAGACCAATTCTCAAAGTAAACCTTAGTCTCCGTGTAAGAAACCCAGCACCTGTCACTGCCTCACCACGCAGGTAACATCAGACGCAGTGAGCCGGCCCCACGTGCCACGGCCCAGGGGTGTCCGTGGAAGAGCTGGAGCAGGGCCCAGCCGGCCCCACGTGCCACGGCCACATGCCATGAGAAGGTCTGTCTTTGAGAGCTTTTTAATGATATTCCAAATAAGGCCAGAAGACAGCTCCTCTCCTGAGCTTCCTCTGAGGCCCGGGACTTGGTGGGCTCTTCCAGGCTTGCAGCATGTTCTTAGGCTCGGCCGGGCTGGGTCTGATGCCGGCCAGTCGTGCTTGCTGCCCAGCCAAGGCCCAGCCGCACCAGGTTTCCTGCACGCGGGGACAAAGCAGGTGGCCAGCAGTAGACGAGTGCAGGGCAGGCAGCTCTGAGGGCAACGTGGTTGCCCTGATCCTTGCCAAGACACAGGCGTCCCGTCTGGGGACTGCTGCAGAGTGCTGAGCCCAGGCAGGGTGCCTGTGCTCAGTGGGGTCCACCCGGGGCTGCTTGTAGCCTGCCTGGGTTTCGCCTGCCCGGGGCTCCTGGTGTCAGCATCTGTGGTTTGAACCTGCTTCATTGGCTCAGGTCTCCTCCCCAGGTTTCGGACTTGACTACATCAGCCCACCTTCTGAGGTTCAGAACCCGTGTTTCTTGGAGTGTGGGTCCTGGACCACCTTGTGGAAATTACTGTGGGTGCTTTTTAAATCCACATTCCTAGGCTGTGCTCCAGACCTAAAACTCAGGCTCTGTGGGGCCTAGGGACTTTCTTTTTTTTTTTCCCCCCTTTTATTTATTTTTATTCCGTATGTCCTACTCATCTGTTGACACAGTACATAAAAGGAGCACCAGACACAAGGTTTTCACAATCACACAGTCACATTGTGAAAGCTATGTCATTATACAATCATCATCAAGAAACATGGCCACTGGAACACAGCTCTACATTTTCAGGCAGTTCCCTCCAGCCTCTCCATTACATCTTGAACAACAAGGTGATGTCTACTTAATGCGTAAGAATAACCTCCAGGATAACCTCTCGACTCTGTTTGGAATCTCTCAGCCATCGACACTTTGTCTCATTTCACTCTTCCCCCTTTTGGTCGAGAAGATTTTCTCAATCCTTTGATGCTGAGTCTCAGCTCATTCTAGGGTTTCTGTCCCACGTTGCCAGGAAGGTCCACACCCCTGGGAGTCATGTCCTACATAGACAGGGGGAGAGTGGTGAGTTTGCTTGTTGTGTTAACTGGAGAGAGAGGCCACATCTGAGCAACAAAAGAGGCTCTCTTGGGGGTGACTCTTAGGCCTAATTTTAAGTAGGCTTGACCTATCCTTTGTGGGGTTGTTTTGTATGAACAAACCCCAAGACTGGGGGCTCAGCCTATAGCTTTGGTTCTCCACGCTGCTTGTGAGAATATCAAGAATTCAACTTGGGGAGGTTGAATTTTCCCCTGTTCTCACCATTCCCCAAAGGGGACTTTGCAAATGTTTTTCCACTCACTGATCAAATCACTCTGGGAGTCTTCGGGGCATCACTCTGGACAAACCAACAAAATCTCATGTCCTACCCAAGGTTCCATGTACTTATGTTGTTCAACCAACTATGTACATAAGTTATATTAGAAAATGCAGCCTAGGGACTTTCAGCCAGCGCCCTGGCAGTTCTTAAACCACCTGCCAAAACAGGTGGTTTGATGAAACAACCTTTCATCAAAGATCAAGATTTGGGAAAGGAGCCTATATAATCTGAGTCTTGCCAGTCTGCCCATGTCACATGGGTAACCCATATAGTAAACAGTGAAAGAGCTGGTCAGTGGCAGGGACAGAAGAGGGCAGTCAGGGCCCACTGCCTCCTTTTATTAGACTTAAAATACTTTGTTATGGCCTGGTTACTTTCTGGATCAGCCTTTATTCTGTGTGCTCTGGGAGCGCTGCTGATTTGCATAGCTATTGAAAGAGATGACCAGCGTTTGTCTAGTTGAAATTTCCAGAAAGTAAGAATGGCATAACAGTGCCAGAAGGAATTGCAGATGCCACTGCGTGTCTGGTGCAAGGGGCCACTCTGGGCTCTCCTGCCACCGGACCCCTGGTGGCCTTTGATCCTGGGTTGCCCAGGTCAGCTGCTTCCATTTCCTGGTCGACACTCTCATTGTGGAACACCCCCGTGGCTGAACCCCATTGTGGTGGAGCACCCCGTGGCTGAGCCCCAGTGTGGTGGAGCACCCCCCCGTGGCTGGCCCACAGTGTGGTGGAGCACCCCTGTGGCTGACCCCCGGTGTGGTGGAGTACCCCCCGTGGCTGACCCGCAGTGTGGTGGAGCACCCCTGTGGCTGACCCGCAGTGTGGTGGAGCACCCCTGTGGCTGACCCGCAGTGTGGTGGAGCACCCCTGTGGCTGACCCCCAGTGTGGTGGAACACCCCCGTGGCTGAACCCCATTGTGGTGGAGCACCCCGTGGCTGAGCCCCAGTGTGGTGGAGCACCCCCCCGTGGCTGACCCCCAGTGTGGTGGAGCACCCCCCCGTGGCTGACCCCCAGTGTGGTGGAGCACCCCCCGTGGCTGACCCGCAGTGTGGTGGAGCACCCCCCGTGGCTGACCCCCAGTGTGGTGGAGCACCCCCCGTGGCTGACCCGCAGTGTGGTGGAGCACCCCTGTGGCTGACCCCCAGTGTGGTGGAGCACCCCTGTGGCTGACCTCCAGTGTGGTGGAGTACCCCCCGTGGCTGAGCCCCAGTGTGGTGGAGCACCCCCCCGTGGCTGACCCCCAGTGTGGTGGAGCACCCCCCCGTGGCTGACCCCCAGTGTGGTGGAGCACCCCTGTGGCTGACCTGCAGTGTGGTGGAGCACCCCTGTGGCTGACCCCCAGTGTGGTGGAGCACCCCCCGTGGCTGACCCGCAGTGTGGTGGAGCACCCCTGTGGCTGACCCCCAGTGTGGTGGAGCACCCCTGTGGCTGACCTCCAGTGTGGTGGAGTACCCCCCGTGGCTGACCCCCAGTGTGGTGGAGCACCCCCCGTGGCTGACCCGCAGTGTGGTGGAGCACCCCTGTGGCTGACCCCCAGTGTGGTGGAGCACCCCCCCGTGGCTGACCCCCAGTGTGGTGGAGCACCCCCTGTGGCTGAGCCCTCATTTGGACAGGTCCTTGGTGCTGCCAATTTGCAAACCTCTGGGCGTGGTGGTGTAGCTCTGGTGGTCTCACCTTTTCCCCACTGCCGTCTGTTTCCATGGTTTCGGGCATGGTGTGTGGTATATCATGATACCATCTCATGGTATCCTCTATTTGTCCCTTTGCTCTGTGGCTTCCAGAACTTTTTTATGTCCTCTCCTTCTCTTTGGGTGGAATTTTGCCTTTTACAGAAATTCTTTTCTATGATTTTAGTAGGGCTCGGGGAGGGAGCAAAAGTAAACGTGAAGAGGAATTAAAGGAGAGGGCGGAGGTATAACAGAGAAAAGGGGATTTAATAACATTTATGGTTGCTGAGTCACTATAGTAATATTCCTTCTAGCCACCAGTGTTTTAGGGCAGCTGGAAGGGAAAATCTGAGACAGTGGGGTGGTAGCCCGTGACAAACGCTGGGACCTGTTCTGTAGCTGCTTGTTGAAGTGTGTTTTGAAAATTATTGCTTTTTTCTTTCTTTGCTTTGTATGTATGTTATATTTTACCAAAAAAAAAAAGTTAAAAAAAAGTAAATGTGAAAGTTGAGTCTCCCATCTTTCCTAATTCATCTGGTACTCTTGTAGTTACATGTTCCTCTGAACTGCTGCAGCTTCTGTTTTGGGACAGAGGGAAGGAGTGAGTGACTGGGTGGCCCTCAGGCGGCCTCTGGTTTCGCCGCTCTGATGGCCTCGGCTCAGGTCCCTGGGTGGGCTGCAGCTGCTGGGTCACCTGCCCAGGGAAGTGTGGGACCTGTGGCAGCAGGGATGCCAGGGGTAGGGTGGGGGCGCTTCTGTGGGGGCCTCCTGCCCCGGGGAGTGCCTGCAGGCCTGCGCGCTGGCTGTCCCCCCAGACTTCTGCATGAACCCCCAGACGGTGCTGCTGCTGCGGGTGATCGCAGCCTTCTGCTTCCTGGGCATCCTGTGCAGCCTCTCTGCCTTCCTCCTGGACGTCTTTGGGCCCAAGCACCCGGCCCTGAAGATCACCCGGCGCTACGCCTTCGCCCACATCCTCACAGGTAACCCGGGGCCCACTTGCAGTGGGGCTGCCGTGTGGAGTTGGGGTGGGTGGAGGGTGTCCTGAGGGTGGGCGCTGGCCCTTGCACAGTGGCCCGGCCAGACCCTCACACGCTTGTTGGGATACCCGAGAGCCATGGGGCTCTCTCAATTCAGGCTTTGAAGCTCAGTGGGGTTCTGGGCCCTGAAATGAGTGAGGAGGCACCGAGGTACTGCGCGGCCTCTCTGGGGTGTGGTCTCACTGGTCCTCTCCCCCCTCTCCTGCTTCTCAGCCCACCAGCCTTCCCTGCTTGTGTGTGCTTTCTCCAGTCACAACTGGGCTATCGCGTTGGTTTGACTTATGGGGGTGCCCGTGGCGGCTCCCACACTGCAGGACCTTACCTAGTCCTTTTGCACACCCAGTGCCAGCGGCCTTAGCGTCTCAGTACCCCAATTCCAAATCTCGGGGATCCTGGGAGAGAATCCAGCTGGCCCAGACGGCATCAGGCATCTGTCCCCAATCTCAGCCCCTGCGAGCTCCCCTGTGCAGCATCTGGGGCCAGGCAGGGGGTTTGGGTGGAGAGATGTGGGGGCCTGCCAACCCCTCCCGTGCTGCTCTCTGCCCCCAGTCCTGCAGTGCGCCACTGTCATCGGCTTTTCCTACTGGGCTTCCGAACTCATCCTTGCCCAGCAGCAGCAGCATAAGAAGTACCACGGCTCCCAGGTCTACGTCACCTTTGCCGTTAGCTTCTACCTGGTGGCAGGGGCTGGTGGAGCCTCAATCCTGGCCACAGCAGCCAACCTTCTGCGCCACTACCCCACGGAGGAAGAGGAGCAGGCGCTGGAACTGCTCTCCGAGATGGAAGAGAACGAGCCGTACCCAGCCGAGTACGAGGTCATCAACCAGTTCCAGCCGCCCCCCGCCTACACCCCTTAACACCAGCCCCTGGGGTCATCCTCAGCCCCCACCCCACCTCGGCAGCTCCTCCCCAGCAGGCCTCACTCAGCACCCTGAACGTCTGCCCCACCTTTCCCAGGAGAGACTCGGCCGTCAGGCTGTTTGTATACCCTGTGCTTGAGACCTGGGTCCATAGGTTTTATGTAATGCACCGTTTGCCCTCTCGCCACCTGCCTCTCCCTTCAGTCATGGCACAGCTCGGGGTGGTCATGTTTTCTCCCACCATGGTCCCTGTCTTTGGGGCTGTGACTCTCCTTGGGGGACTCCTCGCAGAGGACAGTCCCAGATG
Source organism: Tamandua tetradactyla (assembly GCF_023851605.1). Taxonomy (NCBI): domain Eukaryota; kingdom Metazoa; phylum Chordata; class Mammalia; order Pilosa; family Myrmecophagidae; genus Tamandua; species Tamandua tetradactyla. The sequence continues at coordinate 2,401,361 of NC_135343.1, read as the reverse complement.
GAAGAGTCAGCAGGGCCCCGCAGGCTCGCTCCTGACCCTCCCCACTCCTGCCCGGAGTGCCCACCCCAGGCCACCCACTCCGTGGCATTCTCTGCACTTTAGTCTTTGGACTTTGGCGCATGCCCTCTGGTTTTATGGGAGAAGGAATTGCTGCTGGGAAGCGGAGCAGCTGCCCTCCCCACCCTACCCTTTCCACGTGGGCTGGAGTCCAGGCCAGCGAGCAGCGCTGACAGGAGACGGGGCCTCCTGGTGTCCACCCAGGATCAGATGAAGGCGAAATCTCCACAGCCCCTTCACCTTTTAAACTGTGGGTGGTTTTTAAAAAAAACTAAACCAAGCCACAGCAGCAATACTCTCTGCTTATACAGGGACAAGGCTACTGTCAGTTTTCAGAAGTCCCCTCCCCTCCCCAGCCCTGCCCCCCCTCTGGCTCTGTAGTCTTTTGGGCCTTAGCTCCTCCCAAGCCTGTGTAGTTCCTCCCTGACTCTCCCAGCAGAATGCAACCCCCCCGCCCCTCCCCCCGGGGCGCACCCTCTGCCCCTGCTGCGAGGACTGTGGCCTACTGGCCGGCCAGCGGGGCGCCCCCCAGGACTGCAGTGCTGAGACGTAAGCTGGCCACAGCAGACAGGAGGTGCCCCTTGCTCCACAGTGGGCCCCACAGGGGCCTGGGAATACCCTGCCAGGGCAGCGGGCTGTGGCCCTCAGGCTCCGCATGGGCTGTGGCCCTCAGGCTCCGCATGGTCTGTGCCCCTCAGCCGAGGCTGCAGCTGCCCAGGCCCCACTCCCCCTCCTCAGTGTGCTCTGGACTCACGTGGCCTATGGCCTCTCCCTGCCGGGCCACCCTTTAGCTGCCCTGTGCACCCACCTGGCTGAGGGTCTCGCTGAATTTTCTGGGTGTGACATGGGCAAAACCGGAGAGGCTTTCTTTGTGGATTCAGATGGCCAAGCTGTCCTCAAATTACCAGCTTCCATGGAATTAGCGTCCAGTGGGAGCTGAAAGGGAGAGAGATCCCAGGCTCCTGCCCCTGAGGAGACCGCAGGACTGGAGAACGGACACTGCTGTGGGCTGCTGTGGAAAGGGACTGTTCTGTAATTCCAGTGCCCTGGTCCTTCAGCTGGAAGGACAGGCCCATGTGGTGGCGAGGGCCACATTCGCGTGAGTGCCTGGCCGCCTGGTGCTCCTGCTGCGGCGCTCGTGTCCTGGGTGACCCAGCGGTCTGCAGGCCGCTCCCAGGCGGGGACGTGTCCAGCTTGTCGGCAGCCTTCTGAGGAGTGGCCAGCTCTCTGGCCGCGGGTGTCTGAGTGGGCAGGCAGGAGAGCGGCCACTGAGTCCCCACGCCAAAGCCACTCGCCCCACGAGGACCTGGACACAGCCCAGCGGACTGGCTGCGGGTCCAGAGCCACTTTTTATTAGCCCCCCCACGCCTCTGGTCTGTCTCTTTCCCGCCATCCAGACTCGGGTAGTTTGTCATATAAATTCCTCTGGTTGTGTTTTTTTTTTTCTAGGAAAAAAACTTTTAAAAGAAAACAAAAAACCAGAAATCACAAGTAAGAATGTAAATGCCAGTGGTCTCCTGTCTTTTTTCCCGTGACAGTTTCCCTGATTGGTTTGTTTCCTTCCTCTCAGAGAAGCAGAGGTTGATGAGGTTTGTAATTAAAAGCGAGATGCAAGGGGAGCGCAGGGTCCCCTGAACCCCACCCGCCTCGGCCCTGCGGGCACCCCGGTGGCTGCAGGGAGAGCTGCCCTGGACGCCACCTTCGCGGGGAGGAAGGTCCCTGTGGGGGCCGTGGGTGGGGACTCGGACAGGAGCCCCTGAGGGCCCGCCAGGCCTTGGTCCACTCTACGCGGCCTGGTGTGTCCCGCCGAAGGGGCCCCTTTGGGGATCGTCTCCGCCAGGCATACTTCCGTCACTCCTGGGGAAGAGACTTCCTCCAGCGGGGGTGGGCACCGTCACTTCAGCACAGACCCCAGGGGCCCCGCGGCTGTGCCAGGCTCAGGGTGGTGGGTCCGTGAGCGGGGGAGGCGGGGGCAGAGGGCCACTGGGTCTCGCTCAGCCGTGCAGCTGAGGGTGCTGCCCAGCCCGAGGGAGAGGATTTGGGGCAGGGTAGGTCCCGGCTAAGGCACGGTGGCCTCAGACCCAGGGGAGCCCTGGAGGGGTTCTGAGGAGGAAGGAGGGCGGTCGTGGCTGGGGAGGCTGAGAAGGAGGCGGGCTGGGAGAGCCTGGGGGGCCCTCTGGGTGGGGGGGGCAGGCAGCAGTCAGGACCCCAAGGCCTGGTGTCTCTGCGGGGAACCGGGACCCCCAAATGCTGGCAGCAGAGTTGGCAGGGGAGCCTGGCAGGCCGACTGAGAGAGCCTGGGTGCCCCCAAAGGGCGTGGGCTGCAGGGCAGCAGAGAGAGCCCCGGGCAGCCAGGAAAGGGGGCTCTGCCGGCTGTCAGCTCACCTCCCAGGGCCACCAAAGGGAGGACTAGGGTGGCAGCAGGTGGTGCTCCCTTCCCCTAGTCCTTTCCTCCCCTGCTGCGGGGTTTGTAGGCCTGGTGTTTCAGTGGGGGTGGGGAGGTGCCTGGAGAGTCCCCCTGAAGGGGAGGCGCTCCTGGGGACACTGGTTGAGAATTAAGGTACCTGGACAATACCTGGCATCGTTGCTGAGGGCAGGAGGGATGCAAGGGGAGGAGTTTCCTTAGGAAAGATTTTCCAGAGCCTGTGGGAAAGCAGCCTGGGAGGTAGGGAAGGGCTTTCTGAGGTATGCAGGGAAAGGGAGAGGCCCCCACCCTGGGCTTGAGCGGCTAGGTAATGAAAGAACTTTCAGAGGCAGCTGTGGTTCCAACAGTTTTAAGAGGTTGTCCAGGTCTCAGGATGGGCCCAAAGGGCTTGGAAGGTTCCTTGTCCTTCCTTCCTGTCTCTGAGGCCAAAACGGCAAGTAGCTGTAAAGGACTGTCCCGTACAGGTGAGATCCCGCAGACCTGGCCCTGCTCCCCACTTCTCCCACCTGCATTGCTTCTACCACCCATAGGAGAGTTTCCTTTTAGAATAACTGGACTGGTGGGTGGGTTCTGTTTTAATAAAGGTGGTGGTACCCACCCATCCCCTCAGCACCTTGTGCTCTACCAGGGTGAGAGAAGCTCACACTCAGGCCCACGAACACACCCAATTGCCATCTGTCAACAAGGCTATGTCTTGTGTTTTCTTCAGAGGTTCATTGGGGCCAGCGGGTCGTTCTTTACTATGCAGTGTTCATTCCCCAAGTCTAAAGGCAGCGTGTTGGGGGGGGAGGCCGGGCAGTTCCAGGGCCCGCCTGCTCGGCCACTGGGAAAGAGCAAGTCCGCAGAGCCTGGGGTGAGAAAGGGCTCACCAAGGGTACATGCATCTGGTCCCCAGAAATGGGTGGGTATTGGTGGGGGAATGATGGTGACACACGGCGGAGATGCCACGGGCTTGGTTCCAGACCACGGCAATAAAGCAAGTACTGCAACAAAACAAGTCACACAGTTTTTGGTTTCCCGGTGCATATAAAAATTAATGTTACACTATTTAAGTGCATAATAGCCTTATGTATAAACAGCAGTGAACATTAATTAAAATGAGACGCAGAGATCTGGAGAGAGCATATGCTGTTAGAAATGGTGCTGATAAACTTGCCTGGCTTAGGGTTGCCGGAGACCTTCAGTTTGTAAGAACACAGTAAAGCGAGGCGCAGTAGGTGGGATAGCCATCATCAACGTGAAGGCAAGAGAGAAAAGGCCATGGCTTTGGGGAAACACCAGATTGGTGTGGTGAGAGTAGGTGGGTGGCCCAGCCAGCCCTGGAATGCCAAGGTCATTGTCAGTCCACTCAGAGCCGCACGACACGGGCCTCGATCCTGTAATGAACTGGAGCGTGCTGGTTTCCACGACTGGGTAGTCCGGGAACTTGGCTGGACCCGGGACTCAGAGGAAAGCATGAAGACGCTGTTCCTCTCTCCATCTCCCTGCTTGGGCATTCCCTCCCTAGGGTGACACCCTCAGGCTCACAGAGGTCTCTTTGTTTCAGGCTCTGGGATAAACTAAGGTCTTTTGCTCAATTTAGATCACGCCCCTGTCCCTGGACTGTGGACAAGTTCATGGAGCTTCATCCTGTGGGCCAGGATGGGGGGCCACGTGATTCCAGACGTGGCACCACTGATGGTGGTGGGGTGGGGGAGCACAAGGGCAAGGCCTGCGCCCCCCAGAGGTCCTGGCTGGAATTGCCCTACAATATAGAGAGAGCCTCCCCCATAATCTCTCCCTCAGCACCCCTCCTGTGATAAGACATGAAGCCACTCACCAGCTCTGCTCTCCTGCAGAAATTCTGTGTGTCCTGCCTTTGAATATTGTGTTCAGAGAATGCGCCAGCTGGTCTTGAAGTAGGCCCGACCACTCTCAAACGGGGCAGACGGAGCCTCAACTGCACTGGCCTTGTTCCTACCACCTTTTGCTTCTCTCCTGCCCTTCCCCCTTCTTGCTCCATTCTATTGTCCACCCAGTTCTGACTTGACTTTGCTTTTCCATTCCCACCCTGAGCTCAATGCTTTGCTTGAGTAGTTCTTGGCATTCTTTTTTTTTTAATGCAGTTTTATTGAAATAAATTCACATATTGTACAAACCATCTGAAGTATACAATCACTGGCTCACAGTAACATCACATAATTGTGCATACACACCCATGATCAATTCTAGAACGTTTCCAGATCAGAAAGGAGGAAGCAAAACTCTTTCATTATTTGAGATGACATGAGCCTATATTTAGAAAACCTCAAGAAATCTACAACAAAGCTACTTGAGCTAAGAAATTTAGTAATGTGGCAGGATACAAAATTAATGCACAAAAATCAATTGTGTTTCTATACACTAGTAATGATCTCACCAAGGGAACAATTAAGAAAAAAATGTCATTCACAATAGTAACTAAAAGAATCAAGTACCTAGGAATAAACCAAGGATATAAAGGACCTGAACACAGAAAACTACAAAACATTGCTAAAAGAAATAAAAGAAGACCTCAATAGGTGGAAAGACATTCCATGTCCATGGATAAGAAGGTTAAACTGTTAAGAAGTCAATTCTACCCAAACTGATCTACAGATTCAATGCAATACCAACCAAAATTCCAACAGCCTACTTTGCAGACTTGGAAAAGCTCGTTATCAAAACTTTTTTTGGAAGGAAAAGGAGCCTCAAATAGCCAAAGCATCCTAAAATAGAAGAGTGCAGTGGGAGGACAGACTTCACGACTTCAAAGCTCATTACAAAGCCATAGTGGTCAAAACAGCATGGTGTTGGCACAAAGATAGACATATTGACCAATGGAATCAAATTGAGAGTTTGGAAATAGGCCCTCATAACTAATGTCAGTTGTTTTTTTGACAAGGCCCCCAAATCCACTGAACAGGGACAGAACAGTCTCTTCAATAAATGGTGCTGGGAGAACTGGATATCCATATGCAAAGGACCGAAAGAGGATCCCTACCTCACACGCTATACAAAAACTAACTCAAAGCAAATGACCACATGACCAGAGAGCAATTCTGCTCCTAGAAGAAAATATAGGGAAACATCTTCATGACTCAGTGATAGGAGGTAGCTTCATAGACTTTACACCCAAAACACAAGCAGTGAAAGAAAAACATAGATAAATGAGAATTCCTCAAGATTGAGCACTTCTGTGCTTCAAAAAGCTCCGTCAAAAAGGTGAAGAGGCAGTGAACTCAAAGGGGGACAATATTTGGAAACTGTATATCTGATAAGGGTTTGATATCCAGTATATATAAAGAAATCCCACAACTGACAACAAAAGGACAAACAAATTATAAAATAGACAAAAGATATGAGCGGACATTTTTCAAAGATGAAATACAGCGGCTGAAAAGCACACGAAAAGAGGCTCATCTTCATTAGCTATTAGGAAAATGCAAATCAAAACCACAATGAGGTATCACTTCACACCTATAAGAATGGCCACTATTAAACAAACAGGAAGCTACAAACGTTAGAGAGGATGTAGAAAAATAGGAATACTCATGCGCTGCTAGTGGGAATATAGAATGGTACAGCCACTGCAGAAGACAGTTTGGCAGCTCCTCAGAAAACTAAATACTGAGTTGCCCTAAGATCCAGCAGTTCTGCTACTTGGGTATATACCCAAAAGAGCTGAAAACAGTGACACAAACATTTGCACACCGATGTTCATAGAAGCATTAGTCACAATTGCCAAAAGATGGAAACAACCAAACTGCCCATCCACAGACAGGTGGATAAACAAAATGTGGCATAAATGTACAATGGAATATCAAGCAGAGTAAGACAGGATGAGGTCCTGAGGTATGTGGCAACATGGGTGGTACTTGAGGACATAATGCTGAACGAAATGAGCGAGACACAAAAGGATAGAAGTTGTCTGATTCCACAATATAACCACCTAGAAAATGTAAATTCAGAGTCTTAGAATGTAGGCTATAGGGTATCTAGAACAAACAGAGGCTAGAAAAGGGGGAGCAGTTACCTAGCATGCACAGAATTGTTAATGAGGTTGAACTTAGATGTCTGGGAGTGGATAGAGGTGACGATAGTTTGTTATGGGGATTATGAATAATAGTGCCGCATTGTAGGTGAATTTGATAGGAAGGGGTTGTTTAAAGACATGTGTCTCTGATTAACAATACAAATATAAATAAGTTCTTGCATGAACTACTACAAATGTATGACACTTGCACAAAAAGTTAATAGTAGAGTGGGATATGGGGAAAGATTACCTATTGCATGCTGTGGACTACATTTAACAGCTATACCTTAATATCCTTGAGCAATAGTAACATGCACCACACCAGTACTAGGAGTAAATAACGGGGTAAGGGATATGGGGTGCTTGGGGTTTTCTTTTTCATAGGTGACTGTATCTGTTATTTTCCTCTTTGGAGCAATGAGAGTTGTCTAAAATTGAGAGTGATGATATTTGCACAACTAAGTAACAATACTGTGAGACATTGCAAGTTTGGATAGAATATACAGTATGTGAATATAACTCAAATTTGGCAGATTTAAGAAATAATAAATAAACAGAAAGATCCAAGTGCTGGAGAAGATGTGGAGAGAGGTAAGGAAGTAGAACAGTGCAGCTCCACTGGAGAGCGGTGTGGAATCCACAGGAGGCTACGTAGAGGGCGGCCATATGATCATGCAGTCCCATTACTAGAATATACTTGAAAGAAATGAAACATCATTTGCACACTGATGTTTATGGAAACATCCATGATTTATCCATGGTTGCCAATGGATGGAGGTAGCCTAAGTGTCCGTGGACTGATAAGCAGAAGGCTGAACTGTTGTGCATACATACGATGGAATATTGTGTGGCTACAAAAAGGAATAATGTTGTAAGGCGTGCACCGAGGTGAACAAACTACGAGGATATTATGTTGAATGAAATAAGCCAGAAACAAAAGGACAGACATTGTATGGCCTCCTTTAGAAAATGCTTGTTAGAAAACCAGGGTCTAGGCTGTAAGCTCTTACTGCAACCACATTTGTTCCTGAGTTTTAATTCTTATTTCTAAATTCTGAGATACTGTGTGGTTTGTGTCTAACCTGGTAGTTCCCTGGAACTTTGGGTACCTGTGTGACACCCGAGACTCAGAGTTGGAGTCCTACAGCTCTGACAGCCACCACCACCCCATACAGCAACTATACAGAAGTGGAAAAAGAGATCAAACTTCAAGCAGGGATATGAATGAAGCTGATGTGCTTGAGACTAAGGTAGATCAGAATGCAGGGTAAAGGATGATATTGTCTGTATTTTAAAACTTTAACATTTGGTGTGAGACCAAAGAAAGTGTTGTTTATTTTCTCCAAAATTTAAATTTTTTGTAGCATACTGTCTAACTTAATCTGTCTAGCCAGTTTATTTAAACAACCTAATTACATGGAGCTTTGAATAGGGAAAGAGATCTTGTTATTCTGTATAGCTTAATGTATTACTCTGATATATTTCAGAGTATTTTGGGAAGAAAAAGAAAAATAAAGTATTTGTGAAGTCCATTGAAGGACTGGAGAAAAAATATGGAGCTATTAAACTTCCCCAACTGGAAAATTCCTGATATTCTCTCAAGCATTAGGGACTCCCAATTTAATAAGCTAAACTCTTGATCTTTTTTTTTTCATTTATATTTACCATTCATTTTTGTTGTTGTTTTTCTTCATACAGAAACATTTTTTAATTTGTACATTTAGTCACTATCAATGTACACTCTAGGCATTCCTAGATTATACCATCTTAGTCTTTATCGTCTATCTTTCCTTCTGGTTTCATTTGTATCCCCAGCCCTCCTCCTTCTGTCATTCTCACATTCAGCTTCATTCAGTGTTCTAATGTTATTGTGCTACAGTCAGGTAGTATTGTGCTATCCATTTCTGAATTTTTACAATCGGTTCTGTTGCGCAATCTGTATCCCTTTAGCTCCAATTACCATATCTACCATATATCTATCTCCTGATGGTCTCTGTTCTTAACTGAAAGTTTCCATGTTCATTCATTAATATTGGTTCATATCAGTGAGATCATATGGTATTTGTCCTTTTGTTTCTGGCTAATCTCACTCAGCATAATGTCCTCAAGGTTCATCCACATTGTTACATGCTTCACGACTTTATTCTGTCTTACAGCTGCATAATATTTCCATCGTATGCATGTACCACAGTTTGTTTAGTCACTCATCTGTTGATTGACATTTGGGCTGTTTCCATCTCTTTGCAATTGTAAATATAACGCTGCTATAAACACTGGCGTGCAAATGTCTGTTTGTTTCCTTGCCCTCATGTCCTCTGAGTAGATACCTAGCAATGGTATTGCTGGGTCATATGGCAATTCTATACTTTGCTTCCTGAGGAACAGCCAAACTGCCTTCCACTGCGGTTGTACCATTTGACATTCCCACCAACAGGGGATAAGTGTGCCTCTTTCTCCACATCCTCTCCAGCACTTGTTGTTTTCTGTTTTATTGATAATGGCCATTCTGGTGTAAACCCTTGATCGTTTTCTTAAAATTTTTATTGATAAAACAAAACAACATACAAACATGAACATTCCCAACATATGAACATTCCATACTTGGTGTGCAATCAATAGCTCACAATATCATCACATAGTTGTATAATCATCACCATGATCATTTATTAGAACATTTGCATCACTCCAGAAAAAGTAAAAAGAAGAAACTCATACATAACCATACCCCCTCCCTCTCATTGAGCACTAGTATTTCCCTCTACCCAATTTATTTTAACATTTGTTCTCCTATTACTTATTTTTAATCTATATTTTTTTACTCATCTGTCCATATCGTAGATAAAAGGAGCAACAAGACCCAAGGTTTTCACAATCACATAGTCACATTGCAAAAGCTGTATCATTATACAATCATTTTCAAGAAACATGGCTACTGGAACACAGCTCTATAGTTTCAGGCACTTTCCTCTAACCTCTCTAATACACCTTAAACTAAAAAGGGGTCATCTATATAATGCATAAGAATAATCTCCAGGATAACCTCTCAACTCTGTTTGGAATCTCTCAGCCACTTACTGACACTTCATTTTGTCTCATTTCTCTCTTCCCCCTTTCGGTCGAGAAGGTTTTCTCAATCCCTTGATGCTGAGTCTCAGCTAATTCTAGGATTTCTGTCCCACGTTGCCAGGTAAGTTTACATCCCTGGGAGTCATGTCCCATGTAGAGAGGGGGAGGGCAGTGAGTTTGCTTGTCATGTTGGCTGAGAGAGGCCACATCTGAGCAACAAAAGAGGTTCTCTGGGGGTGACTCTTAGTCCTAATTTAAAGTAGGCCTAGCCTATTCTTTGTGGGGATGTTTCATATGAACAAACCCCAAGATTGAGGGTTTGACCTAATGATTTGTTTGTCTTCAATGCTTGTGAGACTATCAGGAATTCTCCATATGGGGAAGTTGAATTTTCTCCCTTTCTCCACATTCCCCCAAGGGGACTTTGCAAATACTTTTTTCTTCACTGTTCAAATCACTCTGGGATTTATCAGGATATCACACTGGGCAAACCTACAAAATCTCATGCCCTATTCAAGGTTCCATGTACTTATGGTGTTCAATTAAACCGTCCATATAAGTTATATTAGGAAATGCACTAGTCAAAATATAAATTTTGAACCAAATAAACATTTTTGCTTAGTCACACAAATAAGTTATAAAGTTTTAAAATATTGATTACTATCTATTTTCAACGCCCTGCAATATTGACACTCCTTTGTTCTTCCTCATGCAAAAACATTTTTAAATTTGTAAATTTAGTCACTATCATTGTACACTCTAGGCATTCCTAGATTATACCATCTCAGTCTTTATCATCTATCTTTCCTTCTGGGTAAACCCTTGATTTTAAGGCTTTCGCTTATGAAACTTATTTCTGTGATGGCAAAGCTAAGCCTACTTATAATTATGCCTAAGAGTCGCCCCCAGAGAGCCTCTCATTGCTCAGATGTGGTTGCTTTCTAAGCCAAACTCTGCAAATAAACTCACTACTTTCCCCTCTACGTGGGACATGATTTTGAGGTATGTATGTCTCTCTGGCAGTGTAGGACATGACTGCCAGGAATGAGCCTGGCCCTGGCATCGTGGGATTGACAATGCCTTCTTAACCAAAAGGAGGGAAAGAAATGAAACAAAATAAAGTTCCCATTGCTAAGAGATTTCAAATAGAGTCAAGAGGTCATCCTGGAGGTTACTCTTATGCAAGCTTCAGCCGATATCGCAGCTTGCCACAGTATGCCAACCCCCAACCAACAGTTTTCCTGAAAACCCTAAATCTCAGCTTTAAGACTCTATAAAAACTTTACTTATTAAGTTAATTTTTTCAGAACCTTAAAGTCTCCAGATGGTTCCTAGGCCAGATAAGCCCTGAAACCTAGAGGTAAAAGTTTCTCTGAGGCCATCAACCAGTTTCATTCTGCTACTCATAATGTCAACTCCCCCTTTCAGCAATGCCCATGTTATCCAACCTCAAGGCTACCTCAACCCCCCAGCCCTTTGCCACCTTCTGGTCTGCAGGGACCTTGATCTCTCCATTCCACAAGATACATGGTCCACTAGACTGGTATTCTCACGCTGACTGAGAATAGCAACTACCCTAGTCACCTTGATTAGACATATCTGTGCCAGAGGGTGGGAAATAAACCCCACAAAACATCCGGGACCCTTCTCGGAGTCTAAAGGTCTGGGCCCTGTTGAACTATGCCTTCCAAAGTGAAGGGCAAGTAGCTGTACCTGGAGCCTCCTACCACTAAGAAGGAGGCATGACGCTCAGTGAGTGGACAAGGGTGGCTGCATCCGCTTCATCTGGACCTGCTTCCCCAGCCCATCTGCTGAGTGACCTGAAAAGCCTAGAACAGGTGGTAATGCCAAGAACACTGGCAGCCAGGGCAGCTGCTCTGCCACTCGGCTCGCAGGACCAGCAGCAATGAAGGTGCTGAAGTGGCAGGGCAGACAGGGATGCTGTGTGGAGCCTTTGGCAGGCTCCAGGAGCTGGATCACAGCACAGACCTTTAGGATTCTGGAGTGAATCTATGCTGTCTACAGATCACTGTTCTGCAGTTTCTGGCATGCAGAGACTGAACACCTGACACAGTCACCAAGTTACCAAGCAACCTGAGCAGCCCAGCATGAACTAAGTGTTGTCCGACCCACCAAGCCACAAGATAGGGCGTGTGCAGGAGCACTCATCATTAGATGGAGATGGTGTAAATGAGCTGGGTGTGAGCAGGCCCTGAATGTACGCACTGTTGGCATGGGGGGCCCAGTGCTGTGGTCTGCTCCAGCCATGCAGCTCCTCTTTCAACCAACACCTATGCCTCATGGGGAGGCCCTTATGGCCAGGTGACCAAGGAAGAAAAAGTTCAAGCCTGCTACAGATGTCTCTGCTTCATATGCTGGAATCCTTCAAAAGTGGTCAACTGCAGCACTACAACTCCACTCAGAGGTGGCCCTGAGGACAGCGGTGAAAAGAAATTCACCCATCAGCAGAACTTTGAGCAGAATACCTGGTTGTTCATTTTGCCCAAAAGGGAAGAGGGCCAGAGTTGCAGATATCCCTTGAAGGAACACGGTTGACAGAGGGCAAAATATTGAAAGCTTTCCCAGTGAGACTGGGAACAAGGCAAGGATGTCTGCTCTCACTACTTCCACCCAACACTATATGAGAAGTTCTAGCCAGTGAAATACAGCAATAAAAGAAACAGATTGGTGGGCCGCGGTGGCTCAGCGGGCAAAGTGCTTGCCTGCTATGCCGGAGGACCTCGGTTCGATTCCCGGCCCCAGCCCATGTAACAAAAAACGGAAAAACAAAATACAATAAAACAAGAAAATGTTTAAAGATGTTTCCCTTTCTTCCTTCCTTCCTTCCTTCTATCCTTCCTTCCTTCTCTCTGTCTTTCCTTTAAAAAAAAAAAAAAAAAAAAAAAAAAAGAAACAGATTGGAAAGGAAGGAGTAAAACTGTATTTTCAGACAACCTGATTATGTTTGTAGAAATTTCTAAGGAATTGACGAAAAAGCTACTAGAACTAATAAGTAAGTTTAGCAAGATTGCAAGATAAAAGGCCAATGTTAAAAAAAAAAAAAACTTTTGTATTTTTATATACCAGGAACAAAGAACTGGAAATTGAAATTTTAAAAGACCATTGGCAATAGCATCAAAAATCATAAAAATGCTTAGGGATACATTTAACAAAATATGTACAAGACCTATACACTGAAAACCACCAACACTGCTAGAGATATTAAAGGAGAGTTAAATAAATGGAGCGCTATACCCCCATATTTGGGGCTGAGAAGACTCCATATTGTTAGGATGTCAATTTTCTTCAAATTAAAGATTCACTGCAATCCCAATCAAAATCCCATCAGGCTTGCCTTTTGAAGCAGAGGACTTGGAATAGCCAAAACACTTTTGTAAAATAAGAATCAGTTTGGAGAAACTTACATGAACTGATTTCAATGCTTACTCTATAGCTGTAGTAGTCAAGACAGTATGGTACTGACATAGGACAGACATATGGAATGGATAAAACAATGAAACCCACAGGAAGTCTACACATTGGCCCACACATACTTGGCCAGTTGACTTTTGACAAAGGTGCCAAGGCAATTTAATGGGGAGCGTGGGGGGGACAGGAAAGCCTGTTCAACAAATGGTACGTCAGATGTAAACGGAATTTAAAGAACCCTTACCTCACGTCATATACAAAAACTAACTCCAAATGCAGCATAGATGTAAGTGTGGAAAGTAGAACATTTTTAGAGAAAAACAAAGGAGAAGGCCTTTGTGAAATAAAAAAATTCTTTAGATCCAAAGAACATAAACCATTAAAAGAAAAATTTGAGGGAGAAGATGGCGGCTTAGTAAGACGCGCGGGTCTTAGTTCCTCCTCCAGAAAAGCAACTAAAGAAACAGAAACAATACGAAACAGCTCCCGGAGCCACGACAGAGACCAAAAAAACAGCGTACCCCATTCTGGAACGGCTGAATGGGCAGGGAGAATCCGCTGCGGTGAGATACCCGAGGGGCGTGCGTTTTCCCGGCCGGGGCGGCTGGCGACCAGGGTCCCTTCCACACACGTGGCTTCCCGGTCCGACTGGGAACGTTGGATAGCGGGGCCCTCCCGCCACGCTTGGCGTCTCGGGCCAGCTGGGCAATTTGGACCGGCACTCCCCCAAGCCGCGGTGGCCGGCAACCCCCCCTCCACGCTCGGTTTCCCGGGCCGACTGCGAGATTCGGATTGGCAAGTTAAAGGAGCCACAGCATCTTTTACTGGTGGGACCCGCAGACAGACGAGCGCCACCTACTGGGCAGGAAAAGAAAAACAGAGCCCAGAGATTTCACAGAAAAACCTTTCAACCAGCCGGGTCCCACACCCAGAGAAATCTGATCAAATGCCCAGACACCAGCAGAAAATAATGGATGACGCTCGGAAAATTGAACATATGGCCCAGTCAAAGGAACAAACCAATAGTTCAAATGAGATACAGGAGCTGAGACAACTAATGCTGAATATACGAACAGAAATGGAAAAACTCTTCAAAAACCAAATCAATAAATTGAGGGAGGACATGAAGAAAACATGGGCTGAACAAAAACAAGAAATAGAAAATCTGAAAAAACAAATCACAGAACTTATGGGAGTGAAGGACAAAGAAGAAAAAATGGAAAAACAATGGATACCTACAATGGTAGATCTAAAGAGACAGAAGCTACAATTAGTGAACTGGAGGATGGAACATCTGAATTCCAAAAAGAAACAGAAACTATAGGGAAAAGAATGGAAAAACTTGAGCAGGGGATCAGGGAACTGAATGACAATATGAAGTGCACAAATATACGTGTTGTGGGTGTCCCAGAAGGAGAAGAGAAGGGAAAAGGAGGAGAAAAACTAATGGAAGAAATTATCACTGAAAATTTCCCAACTCTTATGAAAGACCTAAATTTGCAGATCCAAGAAGTGCAGCGCACCCCATAGAGAATAGACCCAAATAAGCGTTCTCCAAGACACTTACTAGTTAGAATGTCAGAGGTCAAAGAGAAAGAGAGGATCTTGAAAGCAGCAAGAGAAAAACAATCCATCACATACAAGGGAAACCCAATAAGACTATGTGTAGATTTCTCAGCAGAAACCATGGAAGCTAGAAGACAGTGGGATGATATATTTGAATTACTAAAAGAGAAAAACTGCCAACCAAGACTTCTATATCCAACAAAATTGTCCTTCAAAAATGAAGGAGAAATTAAAACATTTATAGACAAAAAGTCACTGAGAGAATTTGTGACCAAGAGACCAGCTCTGCAAGAAATACTAAAGGGAACACTAGAGTCAGATACGAAAAGACAGAAGAGAGAGGTATGGACTAAAGTGTAGAAAGAAGGAAAATCAGATATGATATATATAATACAAAAGCCAAAATGGTAGAGGAAAATATTATCCAAACAGTAATAACACTAAAAGTTAATGGACTGAATTTCCCAATCAAAAGACATAGAATGGCAGAATGGATTACGACCCAGCAATACCACTGCTAGGTATCTACTCAAAGGACTTGAGGGCAAAGACACAGACGGACATTTGCACACCAGTGTTTATAGCAGCATTATCTACAATTGCAAAGAGATGGAAACAGCCAAAATGTCCATCAACAGATGAGTGGCTAAACAAACTGTGGCGTATACCTACGATGGAATATTATGCAGCTTTAAGACAGACTAAACTTATGTAATAACATGGATGGACCTAGAGAACATTATGCTGAGTGAGTCTAGCCAAAAACTAAAGGACAAATACTGTATGGTCCCACTGATGTGAATCGACATTCGAGAATCAGCTTGGAATATATCATTGGTAACAGAGACCAGCAGGAGTTAGAAACAGGGTAAGATAATGGGTAATTGGAGCTGAAGGGATACAGACTGTGCAACAGGACTAGATACAAAAACTCAAAAATGGACAGCACAATAATACCTAAGTGTAATGTAACTATGTTGGAACACTGAATGAAGCTGCACCTGAAATATAGTTTTTTGTTTGTTTGTTTGTTTGTTTGTATCTTTTGTTTTTGTTTTTTTCTTTTCCTTTATATATATATATATATATTTTTATTAGTATTATTATTTTAATTCTCTTCTCTATATTAACATTCTATATCTTTTTCTGCTGTTTTGCTAGTTCTTTTCCTAAATCGATGCAAATGTACTAAGAAATGATGATCATACATCTATGTGATGATACTAAGAATTACTGAGTGCATGTGTAGAATGGAATGATTTCTAAATGTTGTGTTAATTTCTTTTATTTTCTTTGATTAATAAAAAAAATTTAAAAAAAAGAAAAATTTGATATATTGTTTTTCACCAAAATCGAATACGTGTGTTCTTCAAAAGACACATTTAAGAAAATGAAGAGGTAAGCCCAGACATGGAGAAGGTATTTACAATGCATATATCCAACAAATAACTTGTATAAAGAATAAATAAATAACTCTGTTCTAGTTTGCTAGCTGCCAGAATGCAATATACCAGAAACACTGTGGCTTTTAAAAAGGGGAATTTTATAAGTTGTTAGTTTACAGTTCTAAGGCTGAGAAAATGTCCCAATAAAAACAAGTCTATATGCAACTAAGTGATGATATTGTGAATTACTGATTATATATGTTGATGTTTTATTTGGTTTCTTAATTTTTTAATTAATAAATAAATTACAAAAATAAAAAAATATATTTAAATGTAAAAAAAACCGAAAAAACTAGTCTATAGAAATGTCCAATTTAAGGCATCCGGGGAAAGATACCTTGGTTCAAGAAGGCCGACGATGTTCAACGTTTCTCTCTCAGCTGGAAGGGCACATGGCGAACATGGCAGCGTCTGCTTGCTTTCACGTGGCTCTACCAAAAGGGACTCTCTCCAAAATGTTTCCTCTTTTAAAGGATTCCAGCAAGCAATTCCACCTTCAGTGGGTGGAGACACACCTCCATGGAAATCATCTAATCAAAAGTTACCACCCACAATTAGGTGGGTCACATCTTCATGGAAACAATCAAAATGCTCCCACCCAGCAATATTTAATGAGGATCAAAGGGCATGGCTTTTCTGGAGTCCACCACAGATTCAGACTGGCACAAACACTTACTACTCAATTAATAAAAAGACAAAAAGCCCACAATAAAAAATGGGCAAAATATTTGAGAAGACAACTCACAAAAGAAAATATACAAATGGTCACTAAGCACATGAAAAAATGCTCAATATGATTAGTCACCAAGGGAGTACAAATTAAACCCACAATGTGATACTGCTACACAACTACTGGAAGAGCTAATGATCCCAAAGGTAGACAAGGACATGGAACAACCAGACCCTCATACATCGCTGGTGGGAAACAAAATACACAACTATATAAAACTGTTCAGCAGTTTCTTAACCATACAACCTAGCAATTCTGCTTCCGAGTTTTCACTCCATATAAATAAAAACATATGCTCACACGATGACTTGCACTCAAATGTTCCACCAGCCCACATTGGAAACAACCCAAATTCCACCAGGAGTTGAGTGGATAAGCAAATCCGGCATATCTACACAATGGAATACTACTCAGCACAAAAAAGAACAAACTACTGATACACATAACAATAAGGGTCAATCTCAAAATGTGGGAAAGAACAGATCATATGAGACTGCAAAAGGAGTAGCACCCTGCGGTTCACAGGGCAGCCACAATGGACTGAAGATGGAGACAGTGGTCATAGCTCAGAGCAGAAAATAACAGCATAGAAAGGACAAATCACTCCAAAAACTCTCACTTGCGTGTTAAAACCTCAACTTTCCAGCAGATTATCATGCTTCAGCTTTTATAATGAAAAGCTTTTGAGAGAGAAAGGATGCTCTGCCTGGGACTCTGTGATCAGTCAGGACTCTGCCTGGATGTTCCCAGGACTTCCCAGCCTGTGAGCTCAGATGTGGTTTCCTTCATCTGGCAACACATTCTCCATCTGAAAGCAGCCCCTGTGGATGGACCACAGAAGACAGAATACCTGATTATTGAACACCAAATAACTATTTCAGCCAAACTTAACACACATGAAATGTGTGTTATTTAATTCTCAGAACAATACAATTTAACAAGCATTATAGCACTTCACAAAAAAATAAAAATCTTATATAGGAAACTGTTGGAGATTATATCATGTACCCCACAAACGATATGTTCAAGTCTTAGTCCATGTTTCAGTGGGTGTGAACTCATTTGTAATTTGTAAATAGCACCTCTGAAGATGCTATTATTAGCTGAGTTATGGACTTATTTGGGAATAGGGTATCTGAAGATTCTACTTTGGATGAGGCCAAATTGAATCAGGTGGTCCTCAAACCATGTGACTGGAGGCCTTGTAAAGAGAGGAAATTTGGGCACACTGAATCAGAAGAGTACAGAAGCCAGAAGTAAGAGAAAGCCACAGGGGCAGACCAATGAGGGGATCCCCGTGTGACGAAGGCAGACACACAAGGCAAAGAATCCCAACTGCAGCAAGCTAGCATCTGCATGCTGCAAACTGCAGGACAAAGCATGGCCTTCTGAGATCTTGATTTTGGATTGCTAACCTTGCAAACTAGGAGATAATTCTTGTTGCCTAAGCCTTAAAAAAAAAGTGGGAAAGAAGTGAGAATTCCACAATTTCATTCGCGTGACAGTCTAGAGGCAAAGCCATAGCGACAGCGCAGATTAATGGCTGTCAAGGTTGGGGGAACGGATCAGTTGCAAAGGGGCACAAAGGAACTTCTCCAGATGATGTTAAAAGAAATATTTTATAGCATGATTGTGGTAATGAATTTAAGCGCGTTTCAGTTCACTGCCTAGAGAGTTTCCATATTGCAACACAGGAAAGGGCACCTGGTCGGAGCCCAGCAACAATCTGAATTGAGGACATGGAGCTGGAAGGTCACTGGGAAATTTGAGGTGTCCCCTCTGTGAGTCTGCCAAATGGTGATGGGTCTGGGGCCTTTAGTCATTAGGGCCATAAATTGGGAGGAAGTCTTGAACAAAGACCAGAGAACACTGAGCGTAAGCTGGAAACTGCCACTTGTGTAGTTGTCCTGCACCTTATTTGATTACAGTTTTTCAGAAAGTCATTGTCATGCTTTACTTCTGCCTCCCAAATGTGGCACAAGTTCCTCTTTCAGCCAGCTCTAATGGGAAATACAGTTCCTGCTTGACTTAGCTGACGCTAGAACAACATAGCGCATGGGCACACACATACACATATTTAAAGAAACATTTTTCATTATCAACTATTATGTAAAATTTTTTGGTGCTAACAAAAATGAAAAAATAAGACTTGGTGCTTAGCACTGGATTTTCTAGCAATATGTAAAGATATTCTTCCAACAGTAATTGAAAAATCATCAATCCTATGTATCTCATATGAAAGGTTTCCAACAAATTTTTATTTTTTTGTGTAATAATTATTGACATAATATATATTGTTTTAATCTAACAATGGAAATAAACCACTTCAGAAAAAATGTTTTTTAACATTGAGAGGTTTGAGTGGAAAAATTTTTAATAATTGTTTTTCTCTATAGATACAGTTTTTAGTGTGTGGCAGAGAGAAGTATGATGAGAGCTCAGTAAAGCATTTATGTGCAAATATAGTTCATTAAGATAAAATTCTGCAGGCGAAGCAGAATGGACCACATTAGGATTTGGAAAAAAGTGACAAGGTAAAATGACCAGCTCTCAGAAAAAAAGAACATTTTTTTTTTAAAAGAATAAAAGTGGGAACCAAATTGCCATCGTAGAGTCTACTAAATACAGCTGAAAGTCAAAGAACAGTTTTATTTACTTATTTTTTTCCGCAAGGGCAGGCACCAGGAATCCAACCCGGGTCTCTGGCATGGCAGGCAAACGAACAGTTTTATTTAGAAATAATACAATGTATCAGAAATGGCACCATTTGTAATCATTTCAGTTCATGATGGAGAATTCTGGGTCAGCATAAAAATAGGCAAAGGGGACATAAGGTCTTTAAAAATTGTTCTGGGGTACAGCAAGGAAATGTTGCTGGCGGGCCTGGAAGCCGGGGGGAAGCGGTGAGGAAGAACCCGATTTAAAAGGCGGAAGAGCGGCGGGGAGAGCAGGGCGGCGGCCACCCCGCGTTCAGGAACGAGGTCCAGGCTGCGGAAGAAAGAGGGGCGTCATCCGGGAAGGGGAGTCGGAGCCTCTTTTTCGGTGGTTCCACGCTTTTTCCAGGGCTCTGGAGTTCAAGACGCACTTGGGTCGAACCGAACCGAGCCGAGGTGAAGAGCCCTGTCAATCGAGGAGCAAGCGGCCAGCGGGGCCCTCCGGCCAGGCCGGGCCTCGGCCCGTGGAAGCGTTCTGGGAGCATCCTCTTCCTCCTCACCCGCCGCCCGGGGGCCGCGGAGGGCCCGGCGTCTTGGAGCAGCGGCCCGGTTCGGGGACGGCTACCGGGCTCACGCGTCCATCCTCGGCGCGTGGACCGACGAAGGCTTTCACGCCAGCCTGCTCTCTGACCGTACTGCTTCCTGTTTGTCTGTTAGGTGTTTAAAGGCCAGCACGAAAAGGAAACAAGGAAGCCATTCAGCCCGAAGTCTTCCCGGGCAGTGTGGCTTTCCTGCGTCTGGCCCGGGAACCGCAGGCTGACGCTCGCGGTCGCTCTCGCCGGTGGGGCTGCCACCTGGTCGCAAGCGGGGCGCCGGCCCCACGAGGCTCCACTCTGCGGGTCTCCGGCGGCCTCTGCGGCTCGTCCGGGGACGCCCCGTCGCCCCGCAGCGCCCTCGAGCAGTCAGGCAGAAGAGGGAGGCCGAAGATGGCGGCGGCGGGGCCCGAGGGACGCTCCCCCACGCCCTTGACCGGCCCGCGCCACCTTCCTCACTACCGAGCGGCCGCGGGGCGGGGCCGCGGAGATTGGCGGCGCGCGGGACCAATGAGCAGCCGCGGTTCCGGGCCGCGCCCAATCAGGGCCGGGGGAGGGATGCGCGCGGAAGGCCGCGCGGGGGCCGCGGTCCGCCTGCCCCAGCCTCGCCTCACGCTGTTCGCGGGCTGGGCTTTGCGGTTCCCGCGAGGGCGGAAGGGAGGATCTGGCTGCCTCTTGTACGGCCGCCGCCGGGACCGACTCGCCCCCCCCCCACCAAACGGGACTTTTCCTCAGCTGTGGCTGCGAGATGAGGGGCGTCTCCTGGCCTCGGGACAGGGACACGGGCTCCGCGCCGGCCGGCTAAGGAGGGTGTGCGGGAAGGCGCGGGGGAGGCGAGCGGCGCGGCGGCTCGTGAGGGAGGCCTGTCCCGGCGCGACCGCTCGGTAGAGGAGGCCTGTCCGGGCGCGGGGGAAGCGGCGCGGCGGCTCGTTAGGGGAGGCCTGTCCGGGCGCGGGGGAAGCGGCGCGGCGGCTCGTGAGGGAGGCCTGTCCCGGCGTGGCGGCTCGTTAGAGGAGGCCTGTCCCGGCGCGGGGGAAGCGACGCGACCGCTCGTTAGAGGAGGCCTGTCCCGGCGCGGGGGAAGCGGCGCGGCGGCTCGTGAGGGAGGCCTGTCTCGGCGCAGGGGAAGCGGCGCGGCGGCTCGTTAGAGGAGGCCTGTCCCGGCGCAGGGGAAGCGGCGCGACCGCTCGTTAGAGGAGGCCTGTCCGGGCGCGGGGGAAGCGGCGCGGCGGCTCGTTAGAGGAGGCCTGTCCCGGCGCGGGGGAAGCGACGCGACCGCTCGTTAGAGGAGGCCTGTCCCGGCGCGGGGGAAGCGGCGCGGCGGCTCGTGAGGGAGGCCTGTCTCGGCGCAGGGGAAGCGGCGCGGCGGCTCGTTAGAGGAGGCCTGTCCCGGCGCAGGGGAAGCGGCGCGACCGCTCGTTAGAGGAGGCCTGTCCGGGCGCGGGGGAAGCGGCGCGGCGGCTCGTTAGAGGAGGCCTGTCCCGGCGCGGGGGAAGCGACGCGACCGCTCGTTAGAGGAGGCCTGTCCCGGCGCGGGGGAAGCGGCGCGGCGGCTCGTGAGGGAGGCCTGTCTCGGCGCAGGGGAAGCGGCGCGGCGGCTCGTTAGAGGAGGCCTGTCCCGGCGCAGGGGAAGCGGCGCGACCGCTCGTTAGAGGAGGCCTGTCCGGGCGCGGGGGGAAGCGGCGCGGCGGCTCGTTAGAGGAGGCCTGTCCCGGCGCAGGGGAAGCGGCGCGACCGCTCGTTAGAGGAGGCCTGTCCGGGCGCGGGGGAAGCGGCGCGGCGGCTCGTTAGAGGAGGCCTGTCCGGGCGCGGGGGAAGCGGCGCGGCGGCTCGTGAGGGAGGCCTGTTCCGGCGCGGGGGAAGCGGGCGGCTGTAAGGGACGCGCGTGCCGCCATGTTCCCGCGGAGGCCGCCCGTCGCGGTGGCGGCCTGGCTGGTGGGGCGCGCGGGGGCGCGCGCCGGGGGCCTGCTGGCCCTGCTGGCCAATCAGTGCCGCTTCGTGACGGGCCTGCGCGTGCGGCGCGCCCAGCAGATCGGGCAGCTCTACGGCCGCCTCTACACAGACAGCTCCCGCCGCGTCCTCCTCGGCCGGTTCTGGCGCCGGCTGCGCGGCCGCCCCGGCCATGCGTCGGCGCTGATGGCGGCTCTGGCCGGCGTCTTCGCGTGGGACGAGGAGCGGATCCAGGAGGAGGAGCTGCAGAGGTGGGCTCGGAACGGGGGCAAGGGGGAAGGGGGCTCCGGGGTGGGATTGCCCCGCGTTGGGCTAGTCGCGTCTTTTTGTGCCTCGTGCGGCTGGAAGGGAGAAGCAGCGTTGGCCAGGGAAGGAGGAAGACCTCGCCTGGGAGTGAGCCGTTCTCGGGCAGGGGCGGTGGAAACCCGCATTTCATTCTGCATTTGGCCGAAATTCCTTCGCACCAAAAGGACCCAGGCCCTGTGGGAATGCCAGGCGGGCTCTCTGCCATCGTGACTCGCACCGAGGCAGACTAGGAGGCTGCCAGGGGTTGTGCCCTCCTTAGGAAAGCCGGTAGCCCACGTTTCGACCTGTAAGAATTAGGTCGGGTTTTTTGTAACTTTAATTAGAGCCTTGGAAGTACTGTCTCTGAGGCTCTGATTTCGCACTGTCATCAGAACTGCGTGGAATAAGTGCGGTGCCATTGATCGAATTTGTTCATCTGTGGTTCAGAACCTGAGCCCTTTTTAGAGTGTTTCAGAAGGCACAAGGGGAAACCTGCCTTGGCGCTTGTGATTTTACACGCTTTGCCTCTGTATATCCTTTTAAACAGATTCGTGAACAGTGCACCCCCCACCCCCATCCCATCCTCAACTTTGGAACTTCCCTAAGACTGCTTTGAGGATCCTGGGACATCCCCTTCTTCCTGATAAGTTTAATTTGGACTTTTCTTTAACAGGGGCACAACTTTTTGGCCTTTTGTTCAGTTTTTTGGTTAGGTTAAAAATGGAGAAATACCCCATTGAAGAAGTTGAAAGTGTGGCCTCTTGGGAGGCAAAGCATCTGATTGCCATGCAGCTGTTTGTGCAACTCTATGAATTGTGGGTAAATGGAAGGCTATTTTAAGGACCGGGAATACTTTTCCTAGTAGGACAGATGACTTATGAATGCAATTTAAAATCATAACTGCAAACAACTTATGCAAGTAGAGAGAGAAAAAAACAAACTAGATAAAATACCTACTTATAGGGGTTGCAAGGGTAGTGCAGTGGTAGAAATTTCGCCTGCCATGTGGGAGACCTGGGTTCAATTCCCAGTCTGAGTGCACTTCCCGAAAAACAAAAATTTGACAAATGGTGCTGCAATAACAGGATACTCACGTGGAAGAATTAAATGTGACTCCGCCACACAGCATACAAAAAGAAAGGGAAAAAACCTACTTATCCGTTTTAATCAATTTTAGGTGTGAGAAGAATTTATGGGAAGATAACTTTTAAATTGAGAAATTACCCATTAATTGTTTGGACTTTGGTTATTTTATTTTTGATGATAAAATACTTAGCGTTCTACAGTGATGAAGATCCCCATTTGGATCATGTGGAAAAGAGGAGGAAGACCAGAGGGCTGCTGGGTGCAAAAGACAGAGAAGATGCTATTTTGGGGGTAGGGGTTGAATAGTGTTGAGGCTTAGGTGGTAGGCTTTTTACTCTTGGGCTCCCCTCATGTGTTTTTATGGTTATGTCCAGGAGCCTCTTTTCCAGTTGTCCCATTTGCAGAAACTAGAGGGAAAAAACAAGCTAGGGAATGAGTGTGGGAAATATATTTGAGTCAGTAGTCAACCTGTATGTGGGAGAGTCAGACTGACCTGGCCAGGTATTCATTCTTTTACCCTCACTTTGGCTCTCTCCAACCTGGGTGCAGTTGAAACATTCTTAATTCTAATCCTCCTCCAAAAAAGGCATAATCTCTGGGTTACCAGCTTTGCATTTCAGAAGCTTAGATGAAGACAGGCAGAATGCTTTTAGGTTGCTTTCAGCCCTCCTCAGGGTGATGATAGTAAAGGCCTTCTTTGAACCCTTTGTTGTGTTCTTACTTGTATTTTTTCTTACACTTAAAATTTGATCAAGTTACCCATCCTGAGGATCATTTGTGTTTTTGTTTTAGTATTTGTTACCTTGATAGAGAAGTAAATAATATGCTATTCTGCTACATCTTGGTTGGACAATAGTCCCTTAAGTTTTTGTTCTGATAGCTTGTGCTGTTTATATTTTATTGAGTAAAATATTCTGGGTACTGGTTAAATTTTTGCTTGGTGATTATTCTGTTGGCTTTAAAATAATCAGTGCTGAAGTCGTCATGGCTGGTGTAGGACACGTCATTGCTGGTTGATTTGGGGTAGCTTCCGTGGTGGAGCTCAGTTGAGTGTATCTCTGCAAGTGCTTTTCTTTCCTTGTTAATGGGGCAAAAGCATGACTGTTATCTCGCCCCTAAAATCAAAACCTTTTGTTCTTTTGTGCTATTTCTGTACCATCTTGATGCAAATTAATTCTTATATTACCATGTTGGTAAAATTATATGAGGTGTGCAGGATATCTCTGTGTGTGCTTTAACTGACATACATATTCCCATTTTAGAGTTTTTATTCAGAATGAGAAACAATCTTGCTTTCTATTCTTTTGTGCTTAACATCTTACCAAATAGGGTCTCATCAACAGTAACTGCAAGAAGAAAGTTTGAGAAAGGAAATGGCTTACACAGAGTGATTTCCACTCACTGCTGGGGTCAGGGGTAGGAATCTTTTTGTGTTCTTATCCAATTGACTCACTTAAGCCATCAAGCAAAATACCTCTCCACTGAATTTGGTGCTAGCTGGAGCCAAAGGCAAATCTTTATGAAAAATTATAGAAGCAATTTTTTTTTTATTGCTTTGGAATGCTAAAAAAAGTGAAACAGCAGAAAGAAGAAGGAAGAAATACTAAGGGCTGGGGAAGAAATATTCCATTAATGCCTACACCTTCCTTTTTGTTTAAACTTTTTTTTTCAACTCCCAAACACGTTTTTTATTTCTCGAGCTCCTACACTTTCTACCTGGATATACTGAGGGAGAAGTGGAAATGGGCTTTATTTTGAGTCCAAGAACACTTGCTGACTTCCACCCAAAATAAGAACTCTGGAAATGAAACAGAGTTAAATAAAGAACTGCAGAAGAAAGTAAAGTCAAAAGCCTCTGAAGTCCCTCTGAGAACTAATGGGAAAATAGCAGTTCAACTGAAATACAGACAATCTTTGAGATGATACTTAAAATAGGTAGCCCAAGTTGGGTCAAGATAGAAGAAAAATACATTAGAGTTCTTAGATTAGATTCAGTTAATGAACAGGTGTAAATGCCCACACAATGTTTTTAAGAAAGTAATGTTTTTTTCTTCCAATGTTTTTCATAATTTTAGTGTTACTATAGCTTTAAAATGTCATCATACAAAAATACCACATACATGGCTATAAGTTCAGTTATCAACAGAGGTAGTAACAAAGGAACTCCTAGGAATAGATTTTTAAATGGATCAGAATGTGACTGTACATTCAAAACCCTAGAGCCGTATAATCATCCCCAGAATGAACTGCTTTAATTTAGAAAAGCTTAAAAAAACAATAACAATGAAGCACTGATGTGCCTTAAACAAGTCCCTAATCAGTGCCAACTTAAAGCTAAGTCCTCTCTTTCCAAGAAAGAGAAAACAGAACAAAGTTCAATCTACAACGGGAAGGTACAGAACTAAAAGAAAACAACCAAAACGATGCTTTCCACCAGACTAGATTCTTCTTTGTGTTCAGGCCACACCACTAGAAATGCTTATTCTTCTTATATGAGTCATTTCCTCACAACCTTTATTTTTTTAAAAAACTGCAATCTGCTGAACAAGAGATGCCCACATTTCCACTGGCAGGAGAGCTACTCCTGTGAACAGTTTTGCTTCCTTGGTATAGGTCCTCCTTCCCTGAAAGTGCAAAGAGAACAAGCTGACACCTGCAGGGCCAGAGCCCCAGGACTATTTCAGCTCCCCTTCTAGAGCAGGGCAAAGGATTCACTGCATTTGTGCTTCAAAGATCCAGTTCACTTTGGTTGGCCTTCTCAGTTGGCAAACTGCTCATAAAAAGCAAACTTGATCCTCTCTGTGTGATGGCAAAGCTTGATGGCAGGGCCCAGTTTTAAGTCCGTGCACTCTTGAACAGCGGGAAGGGTAAGTAGCAACAGAGCCTGTCCATCAATTTCCTGGTCCAGGAATATTCGTGCTAATGGAGCACAGTCTGTGGATCTGATGAACCACACAGCATCTGCCACACTCCATTTCAGGGGATTACTGTCCAGGTGAAGCCTTTTAGCAACTTCAATCCTTATTTCCCTTGGTGAAGGAGGTTTATTCTCATCATCAGAAAATGAAAAAGTGCGAAGCTCTCTTTTTCGCCTTTCTTTGTCTGGAGGCAGAGATGTGGATACCTCACTTTGGGTAGGAGAGGAGGAGCAGGACTTTTTTTCTGACATTTCTGACTCTTCCTGTAGCTCGTCCTGCTGCTCAGATGTACTGCCCTCACTTAGGGAATCATCATCCCCTTCATCTGGGTCATCCTCATCTTCACCCCCACTTCCCTGGGGAGATAAACTTTTTTATTAATTTTTAAATTTTAAAAAAATATATGACAAGGAAGAAACACAAACATTCTTAACATATCATTCTGTTCTACATATATAATTGGTACTTCACAATATCATCACATAGTTGCATATTCATCATCATGATCATTTCTTAGAACATTTGCGTCAATTCAGAAAAAGAAATAAAAAGACAACAGAAAAAGAAATAACGAAAACAGAAAAAAAAGTTATATGTACCATACCCCTTACTCCTCCCTTTCATTGATCACTAGTATTTCAAACTAAATTTATTTTAACATTTGTTCCCCCTATTATTTATTTTATTCCATATGTTCTACTTGTTCCCGAAGGGGACTTTGCAAATACTTTTTTATTCACTGATCAAATCACTCGGGGGTTTATCAGGGCATCACTCTGGACAAACCAACAAAATCTCATGTCCTAGTCAAGGTTCCATGTATTTACGGTGTTCAATTAAGCTATCCACATAAATTATATTAGTAGATGCACTAGTCAAAATATAAATTTTGTACCAGATAAATATTTTTTGCTTTAGTCTCACACATAAGTTGAAACTTTAAAATATTAACTACCATCTGTTTTCAGCACCCTGCAGTAATAACATTCCTTTGTTCTTCCTCATGCAAAAACATTTTAAAATTTGTACATTTAGTCACTATCATTATACACTGTAGGCATTTCTAGATTATAGTACCTTCCTTTTTAAGTTGCAGTTCATTGCTCTAGAAATTTGAGTGCATAAGTTTCATAAGAAAATTGGCCATTTCCCTTATTTCTGTCTTCCAAGGCATTCAAAATACTGTAATTCAGTATTTACTAACTAGATAGATGCAGAGCGTAAAATCCTCTTGGCTTAAAGGAATTACTACTTTTTGCCACTGTCACGTCTTACTGTACCCTTCTTAGGTCATCAGAACTACATAAAAGCTGACTTGAACTTAACTATTATTCAGTTGGCTCAGAATTGCAATGAGTCTGTTTTTTATTTCTAGGCGTGTCCCATATCAATAGTATTGAAAGTCCCTAACTTTGACAATGACAATAATTTGGGAATTTAGTGGGTCGTGTGAAATGAGGTAGTTGTCTTATTGAAATTCCTTAATGAAGAGGTGGCTTTATTTGGATCACTTTGGAGCCTTCCGTCAAGCTCTAGGCTGAGAGTACTGCCACTAGGTGAACCAAACGTGGTTATGCTAATTATTTTGGTTTTTTCCCAAGGTTATGTGCTTCAGTTTCCATGAGTCTCAACCCAGACTATGTCAAATACTGAAATGATTTTAGTTTTGGGGAAAGGAAAGTATTGGCTTCTTTTCTTAATCCTTTTACTAATGGGCTAATTCTATCACTATTTTGGAAGTAACCTTTTGTCCTTTTTTCCTCAGTT
Source organism: Tamandua tetradactyla (assembly GCF_023851605.1). Lineage (NCBI taxonomy): Eukaryota > Metazoa > Chordata > Mammalia > Pilosa > Myrmecophagidae > Tamandua > Tamandua tetradactyla. The sequence goes on along the minus strand of NC_135343.1, from coordinate 2,373,357 downwards.
CTTATTGCTTAAGTCTCTTAGAGACCAAAGTTTAAACACCCATTCCATTTAAACAAGATTTGGCACAGTAGGCTAAAGAGAAGTTTACATTGCACGATTCAGTTTTGCAGTGATGATGTGCTGTTCAAAGAATGACTGTCATGCCTCTACAAGGCATTTCCATCTCTCTTCAGGGTCTTAGTTTTATAGTTTAAATCAAGGCCATCTAGTACCCTTAATTATATAGGAGTGCTTGATTAAGCGGTGGGTCAGAGCCTTGTACTGAACTGAGTCTTAGATGGCCATTAAAAAATATTTCCTATTGTCGTGCCTTTTAGAACCTTGTTACTATATAATTCTTTTATGAGCTCCTGATTTACTAAGACATTCCACAGAAGGAAACAGATTCCTGCCCCTTGTCGTTTGTGATGAAATGACATTCAGGAGAGATGCTTATTGAAGGAGGGCTGCTAGTTCTGAGAAACGCCATCACTGGTGGCCATGACTCTGGAATTGTTACCTGAGCAGGGCTAGCAGTGGTTTAGTTTTTGCGTTTCTCCTCTGCAAGATCTTACTGTCTACTCTAAGTTTCCTTATTTCTGTACTTGTTTGTGGTGGCAGCAGTCAATCCTGTTTGCAACTTTAATGCAAATTTAGAACCTTCAAAAAATGGTTAAACCTTTGTTTCGTACTGGTCATGGTTCTTGGCTACAAGCAGAGAAACTGATAGTGGTTAAGGTCATCCTGAAGAGTCAGAGTGGTCCGAGGTGTGGGTCTCTTGGCATTGGCAGGAAGGCCAGGAGACCTGCCAAGACCTGCACGGTAGTAATCTGCTTAAGCAGCCTGCTGGCCACTCGGCTCCCTCAGGTTCACCGAAGCTAATCTCCAAAAGACCCTCTGCTTGTGTGTGAATTCCTCAGGATTCAAAGCCCCTACCAAGAGCCTCAAAGTAGCCTCACTGAAATTGGGAGCTGTGTTAAACTGCTAGACTGGACATGACCGTTTGTAGCATTATTCAGACTAGCCCCAGAGCAGAATACCCAGATTTCTATCAGCTAATGAATGGATAAACACAATGTGAGATAACCATACCATCCAATATTATGCCAGAAAAACGTGGATGAACCTCGGAAACATTGTGCAAAGTGAAAGAAGCTAGACAAAAGGTCACTTATTGTATGATTCCATTTTTATGGAATGTTCAGAGCAGACAAATCCAGAGACAGAAAGTCAATCCGTGGTTGCCAGGGACGAAGGGAGAGGAGTATGGGGAGTGACTGCTGAAGGGTAGGGAGTTCTTTTTTTGGGCTGAAGAAAGTGTTCTGGAATTAAATAGTGGCAATGTCTGTACAATTTGTGAATATACTAAAAACCACTTGTAAGTTTTAAAAAGCCTGAGTGCTACAGGTTTTCATCCTGCCGTCGCACTTCATTTTGGATTAGGTCAAGAGAGTCACTGAATTGAGTGACATGTGCACTCTTCTTTATCTCCCCCACTGAGGTGTTGTATGAGATGGCCTCCCACATCCTTCACAGTCAGCTGGCCCAGGACCCTGGCCTGAAGATTATTGGGCAGAATGTTGGACTTTTTTTTTTTTGCTATGAAACTCAGTTTGAGTGTTTAAATATATCACATATAAAATAATCACATGGAAGTGACAGAGGGAAATTTTCATTTATCATGGGAAATTTAAGGAAAAAATTCAGCCATTGCCACTCCGTGTGAATACTTGGCAGTTTAAGGAGGCTGCTGTGTCAGTAGCTCCCCTAAGAGTGGCAGTCCAGTGGTTCTGTGGAAGCCCTGTGGACATTGGTCCTGCTTGCCCTGTGAGTAACCTGTTGCCTTAGAATGAGTCTTTTTGTATCCAGTGTCTCAAGAGAGAATGCCTCAAAAATTCTAATTCTCCCCTTTTAAGGGGTTTAGGTTTTGAGTTTCTGTTGTGTACGGGGGACTGAATCAGGTATAATACAATATTACATTAAAAAACTAATTGTCCTTAAAGCGTTTATAAGCACGATTGTCCTACAAACTGCATTTCTTTCTGGCGAGGAGTGTTGAGGAATTTACATTGTTAAATTTGCATTGGTAAAGCCTGATTCAATTAAGAGTCTCCAGCTTTTTTTTTTTGTATGCTATATGGTGGGGATCACATTTCATTCTTTTTCCATGTGAGTATCCCATTATTGCAGCACTATTTGTTGAATTTTTTTTTTGGTTTGTTTTTTTGGGAATTGCATGCCTGAGAATTGAACTCAGGCTTCCCCCATGGCAGGCGAGAATTCTACCACTGAACTACCCTTGCACCCCTAAGAGTTCAGCTTTTAATGAAATATTTGTTGGTTTTGAAAAATATTTTAATGTTTTAATTCTTACTTTAAATGGTTCACTGTTTTTTTCCCCCTTAAATATTTTTTTCCCCCTCCTTTGGCTAAGAGTGGCACAATTCATTTGTAAACTTGCTGAGGTCAAAGGCCATCTCATTGTTTTGTTTCCTCTGTAGCACATTCCATATATTCATTCATTGCACTCTGTGCCAGGTGCTGTGCTAGCTAGACAAAGTATATGATCATTGAGCATTACTTTGAATGATGCCGCAAAGAACATTTGAGTTCACTTAATGGTTCTGTTAAGTGTTTTTTTTCTTCCAGTTTTTCATTGGTGGCTTATTTCAAATCTCTGTTCTTTGCCACTTATCAAAATGTCTAAAATGTAAAAGGTTAATAATACCAAGTTCCAGCAAGACGTGGCACAACCAGAACTCTTTAACACGTTACTGGTGTGAATGTAAAACAGTTTAACCACTTTGGAAAATTGGCAACACAACCCTATAACCCTATAACCCAGCTGTTCCACTCCTTTGTATTTATCCAAGGGAAATGAAATCATATGTCACACAAAGAATGTTCTTGAGCAACTTTATTCATTAAGACCAAAAGTGGAATCAGTATAAGTGTCCATGAGCATGTGAATGGACAAATAGGTGTTTTCAAATAATGGAGTAAGGGATAATAATTTAAAAAACAAACTAATATACACACCAATATAAATGAAACTCAAAAACATTGAGAGAAGTCAGTTAAAGAATGCATACTGTAGAGTACATTTCTGTGACATTCAAGAGCAGGTGAAACTAATATAAGGCGCTAGTAGTCAGGATAGCAGTTGCCTGTGGGGATGGGGATTGACTGGTAAGGGGTAGAAGGGAACGTGAAACTTCTTGAGGTGCTGAAAATACTCTTCCTCGTGATTTGGGAGATGGTTACATGGGTATGTTTTTGTCTACATTTTATTTTATGTCTACATAAATGTTCAAGTGTTGTTAACATAAAAAGTAGTGGAAATGAACAAATACATTTTCCGTATTGTAATCCAGTATCCAGCTACCAAGGAGGATTATTTATATTTCAGTTTGACAATATTTGCTTTTACAAATGAAAATCTTAGAACTTTATGGCCAACATCTTGAAAATTTGTTTCTTTTCCGGGGAAAGCAGAGACTAACTCCAACCACCTGCCTCACATCTGTTCCTCTCCTTTTCAGATCCATTGATGAGATGAAACGGTTGGAGGAAATGTCAGGCATGTTTCAGAGTTCTGGAATTGAGTGCCGTCCCCCAGAACCAAAATCCCAAAGAGAAGGGAAGGAGAATTTAGGCAGCCAAGAGCAACCGTGGGAAATGGTGATGGATAAGAAACATTTTAAGCTGTGGCGGCGCCCAATTACAGGCACCCACCTTTATCAGTATCGAGGTAAGGCCTGGCTTGGCTGCCTTTCAGTGTGTCATGTGGTTGCTGGATGCATGGGACTTTCTGTGTGTCTCACCTTTCTCAGTTACTCTCTTCTTGTTTCTCAGAAAACCTGTCATGTTTTTTAGTTTGTTGTTTTTCCTCTCCAAGCTGACAGGGTGTCTGTCTCCATTGCTCTAGATTGTCTGTGTCTTGCTCTGCTGCTCCAGTGTGACTTGTAGCGTCTAAGTCCACTGTAAGCTCAGTCAGTACTCAGATGAAATGTCACTCTGTCATAGGAGCAGGGTGAGTGCTGGGAGAGTGCAGGAGTGTTCCCTCATGCTTTCTTGTCGTTCTAGTTTTTGGAACCTACACAGATGTGACTCCCCGGCAGTTCTTCAATGTTCAGGTGAGTTAGTTTTCTTCCCAGATTTTGAATCTCTTTGTCGAGACAGCCAGTTGCACTTGCCTCTGTCCCAGTGAATAATTTCTCTGACTCAGATGACATTTGCTTCTGTCCATCCATCTATGTACCTTTCTACCTCTCATCCCATGTTGAATAGCATCTGGGTAAACATTTAACTTGTAATTTCTTCATCTATCCCATGACATGAGACTGTTCTGCCCCCTCACAGTGCTGTTGGAAAGACAAAACAGAGGAATGGATTTGAATATTTTAAGGTATTTTGTATGGCTTTATTGTTTCATATTTAACATTTAAAAAATCAATTTTGTGATAAAGATGTTAGAGTTCCAGCCAGAATAATATAGAAAATTCCTTCTAGTTTTTCTTGGAACTTGTAGTAATTGAAATGGCATGAAGTGGGATTTGTTTTGTGTGCTATTTAGATTAGATGGTTTCAACTTTTTTCATGATCCAGCTTGCCTTCTTAAATCATACCAGGTTTCCTTTTATATCTCAAAATTTTGCCTCTGTTTAAAGTTTGAAGTTAGTTGAGCTTTGTTTCTTAACTTGCTTAATAAAAATTAAGCATGGGTAGGCACCAAATTGAGGGCTCCCTGTGGAGGGTTAACATGGAGTAGTGTGATATCTGAGGGTCACTCTCTGCATGTAACTGATTTGTTTCATCTCCAGCTCCAGGCATATGTGTGTGCTAGGTGAATTATTGACAGTTATTTACAGTAAGGTATTTTGAAGTCAATTTTCCCATAAATAATCCTAATTACAAAGGCTGTAAACAACTCCAGTGTCCATCAACAGATAAATGGACAGATTGTGGTCCCTTCAGACAATGGAGCACTGCTTGTCTGTAAAAAGGTGCGGTCTCCTGTTATACACAGTAAACATGGGTGGCTTTCAGAAGCATCGCGCTGAGCCCAGAGTAGCTGGGCTGAGAAGAGGTCACATTGGAGGATACCATTTAAAAAGTGTAGGGACCTGTGAAAATAATCAGTGATGAGAGACTTGCCCCCCCAAAGGTGTGTTTTGAAGAGGAGGTGTTTTGAGTTTTTTCCCACTTTTTATTTGGCTATAACTTCAAACTTATAGGAAAATTGTAAGAGTAAAAATACTATAAAACACATTACTCCTGGAAACGGGATGGTGTTTAAAATAAAAATGAAAAGATAAGGGTAGGATCACCTAGGGTTGTAGAAAAAAATTTTTTCTTCCTGAATTTTTCATTTGCTTTGCCTGACTCTCAGTAACTAGTTTATTGACTGTGACACCCACCCCTAGTATGCGAGTACCCACTTTCCCCTGAGCACTGAAGTCGTCAAGTTGTATTGGATTTTTGTTACTTTGGATGTGTTTGATCATTTTATCTTAACTTGAAATACCTTAGTTACTAGAGATGCCAGCACTTCATTTATTTGTTTTAAATATTTTTTTATTGTGAAATATAATGTATACCAAAAAGCAGTAAATTTCAAAGAACATTGTAACAAGTGATTTCAGAGTTTGGTGAGGGTTACAGTTTCACAATTTTAGGTGTTTCCTTCTAGCTGCTCTAAGACACAGAAGGCTAACAGAAATATCAGTATAGTGATTCAGCCGTCACACTCATTTGTTAGATCCCATCTTCTGTGTTACACTCCTCCTTCTCCTTTGTTCCCAGTCTTTAGGGGGTGTTTGGTCTCTGCTCATTCCAACTTTTTTGTGTTTGGAAGAGGTGTTGATAATATGGGATGAGGGATGAAACTGGTTGATGTTCTTGGAGAGCTGGCCCCTCTGGATTTCAGGACTTATCTGGCCTTGGAACCCATCTGGAGTTTATAGGTATCCGGAAAGTAATCTTAGTGCATGAAACTTTTGCAGACTCTGAGATAGAGACCTAGGTATTCCTTAGTATTAACAGGGCTGCTTTTGGTTGGGGATTGGCAAATTGTGGTAACTAGCAAAATGTAGCTAAAGCTTGTGTTAAGAGTAGCCTCCAGAATAGCCTCTGGACTCTTATTTGAATTCTCTTAGCCACTGATAACTTATTTTGTTACATTTCTTTACCCCTTTTGGTCAGGAAAACATAGTCAATCCCACGGTGCCAGGGCCTGGCTTATCTCTGCAAGTCATGTCTCATGTTGCCAGGGAGACTTCCACCCCTGCATGTCATGTTCCATGCTAGCAGGGAGGGCAGTGATTTCACTTGCAGAATTGGGCTTAAAGAGAGAAAGGCCACATCTGAGTAACTGAAGAGGTTTCCTGGAACCATCTCTTAGATGCCAGCATTTTAAGAATGCTGAGTCCATTTCTTTGGGTGAGGTGTCTACTCATGCTTTTGGACTTTTTGTCTGTTTACAACTTTTTTAGAATTGTCTCACGTTAATATAGCTGTATCACTATCTGTTCTATTTTCTCCTCATATATTTATTACAGTATTTTTTCTTATTCTTTTCTTTGGTTTGTCCTTTTTAAGATTCCCTTTCAGTACCTCTTTTAAAAGAACCATCTGTAGTGAACACACCCAGGTCAGGTGAGTGTTTACTCATATTAAGGCTGTTAGGTCAGAGTATCCCACGAGCCTTCTGCTGCTTTGTTCTGGCTCCCTCAGGACTCCATGGTCTTCTCCCTTTCCGCAGCTGGACACAGAGTATCGGAAGAAGTGGGACGCCCTGGTCATCAAGCTGGAGGTGGTTGAGAGGGATGCGGTTAGTGGTTCTGAGGTTCTGCACTGGGTAACCCATTTTCCTGTGAGTATTTCTACTTTTGGTTTTACTTTTGTCAATTTCATGTGATGACAGAACACTAATTCTCACTTTCCGTTGCCCTAGTATCCGATGTACTCGCGGGATTATGTTTATGTGCGGCGGTATAGCGTGGATCAGGAAAACAACGTGATGGTGTTGGTGTCACGGTATGTATGGCTGATTGTGGCTCTTGCTAAGTTCCTTTAGGTGTGTCCTTTCTTCATGTATAGTGATTGTAAGAGTGTGTGTTCTTGGTCCCCTTAAGTGTTTTCCCATTGGGGTGCCCTGTAGCCATCACCCCATCCATCCCAGGTGGAAGGCAAGTGGTCTCTGATTGTCTAGGAAGGTTAAAGAGAGGTAAGGTTTCAGTTAAAAACATTTCTTCATGTTTCTTAATTTGATTAATTTTAAAAAAAGCTCAGTGTGACATGAATCAGCAAAGACTCTTGTTTCATTTTTAGAACTTAGTATATGGCCTTTTGTCTTAATTAAGTCTACTGTTTTGTTTGTTTGGAAAGTTAGAGCCAGTTTTTAAGGTCTTTTCCTTAGTCTCAGCTTCTGTGTGGTGTTTTTTTTTTTTTTTTGTTAACTTTTTTTATTGTGTAGTATAACATATACAAAGAAAAGAAAAAAAGCAATAGTTTTTGAAGCACTCTTCAAAAAGTGGTTACAGCACTGAATGAAGCTGAATGTGAGAATGATAGAGGGAGGAGGGCTGGGGGCACAAATGAAATCAGAAAGAAAGATTGACAGTAAAGACTGAGATGTTATGATCTCGGAATGCCTAGAGTGTGTAATGATAGTGGCTAAATGTACAAATTTTAAAAATGTTTTTGCATGAGGAAGAACAAAGGAATGTCATTACTGCAGGGTGCTGAAAATAGATGGTAATTAATATTTTAAAATTTTATGTGTGAGACTAAAGCAAAAAATGTTTATTTGGTACAAAATTTATATTTTGACTAGTGCATTTCCTAATATAACTTATGTAGACAGCTTAAGTGAACTTACGTGGAACCTTGAGTAGGACATGAGATTTTGTTGGTTTGTCCAGAGTGATACCCTGATAAACCCCCAAGTGATTTGAACAGTGAATAAAAAAGTATTTGTGAAGTCCCTTTTGGGGAATGGTGAGAAAGGGGGAAAATTCAACTTGCCCAAGTTGAATTCTTGATATTCTCACAAGCAGTGTGGACAACCAAAGTTATAGGCTGAGCCCCCAGTCTTGGGGTTTGTTCATATGAAACTTAACCCCACAAAGGATAGGTCAAGCCTCCTTAAAACTAGGCCTAATGGGTGGGCCACGGTGGCTCAGCAGGTAAGAATGCTTGCCTGCCAAGCGCGAGGACCCGGGTTCGATTCCCGGTGCCTGCCCGTGTTAAAAAAAACAAACAAACATAGTTTCCTAAAAAAATAAATAAATAAAAATAAAATAAAATAAACAAACAAACAAAAAAAAGTAGGCCTAAGAGTCACCCCCAGGAGAACCTCTTTTGTTGCTCAGATGTGGCCTCTCTCTCCAGGCAACACAACAAGCAAACTCACCACCCTCCCTGTCTACGCAGGACATGACTCCCAGGGGTGTGGACCTTCCTGGCAATGCGGGACAGAAATCCTAGAATGAGCTGAGACTCAGCATCAAGGGATTGAGAAAACCTTCTCGACCAAAATGGGGAAGAACTAAATGAGACAAAATAAAGTGTCAATGGCTGAGAGATTCCAAACAGAGTCGAGAGGTTATCCTGGAGGTTATTCTTACGCATTAAGTAGATATCACCTTGTTATCCAAGATGTAATGGAGAGGCTGGAGGGAACTGCCTGAAAATGTGGAGCTGTGTTCCAGTAGCCATGTTTCTTGAAGATGATTGTATATGACATAGCTTTCACAGTGTGACTGTGTGATTGTGAAAACCTTGTGTCTGATGCTCCTTTTATCTACCTTGTCAACAGATGAGTAGAACATATGGAATAAAAATAAATAATAGGGGGAACAAATGTTAAAATAAATTTAGATTGAAATGCTAGTGATCAATGAAAGGGAGTGCTAAGGGGTATGGTATGTATGAATCTTCTTCTGTTTTTGTTTTATTTCTTTTTCTGAATAGATGCAAATGTTCTAAGAAATGATCATGATGATGAATATGCAATTATGTGATGATATTGTGAATTACTGTTTGTATATATGTAGAATGGAATGATCAAAAGTTGAGGATGTTTACATTTATTTGGTGTTTTTTGGTATTTAAAAAAAATAAAAAATTAATAAAAAATAAAAAATATAAAAAGTGGTTATAGGATAGATCCCAGAGTTTTTCATGGGCTACTATACTATCCTCTCATATTTTTCCTTCTAGCTGCTCCAGAATATAGGAGGCTAGAGGGCTTAAGTACTTGTTTATCATCACAATTGACTCCTCTGTTGTTTTATATATAGATTTTACAACGTTTGCCCCACCTCTTTCTCTTTACCAGAGCTGTGGAGCATCCCAGTGTGCCAGAGTCTCCAGAATTCGTCAGGGTCAGGTCATATGAATCCCAGATGGTTATCCGTCCCCACAAGTCATTTGATGAGGTGAGTTTTACATCATCTAAGAGATTCTCAAGGAATGCCTTTCATCTGAATTTGGAGGGGATGGTTTACTGTAGGGCAGCATGCTATAAATGCAAATCCACTGGAACTTTCTGGGCCCACCTCTGTTTTAGATTCAGCAGGTCTAGGGTACAAAGTTGAATTTCTAGCAAGTTCCCAGATGAAGGAACCACACTTGAGCCACCACTGATGGGTGATACACTGGAAGATCCTGCAAGACCAAATGGGGATGGTTCATCACATCCCTTTTTCCTAGAGATGATTACTAGCCCATCATTGGAACATTCTTCAGTTCTTAGAGCAAGCACCTATTCAGTTAGAGTCTCATTACAGTGGGCAACAGTCTTCAAACCTCTCTGGACCTGTTCCTTGTCTGAAAAATGAGAAGATTGGACTGATGAATTATGTATTGACACAGTGGTGGCTGTTTTTAGTTCTATTTCACTTTTTGATGTCTTTGTTTCTCCCTATCAGTTTAGTTTTCTTTTAGCACTGAATGGACTGTGTCCTGTAATATGGTTTTGTTGTTTTCATTAAATTATTTTATTTTCACTACCTGACTTACAAGTATGACAGAAACAGTAGTTAACTTCAATCAAAATAAAATTTGACTATTTTTTTGTTTCAAATGGGGGACCAGTATCTACTTCTGTGCTATTTTTAGAATACTGCTTACTATTTTTCAAACTATGAACTGTTATTCATTTTGGAAGATAAAATTAATTTAGTGGGTTATGACTAGTTTCAAAAAGAAGAAATAGAATACAAACTGTGTATCTGACGTAGTAAGGGTGTTCTGTGGTTACTTAGGTGTGTACAAGTGTGTATGCATGTGTGTGTGTGAGAGAGCAAACTGGGCTACAGTGTTAAAAAAAATTATTTTCTCTGTGCTGTGGTTAAAAATATTTCAAAGTCCTTGCTTTAGGAGATAGAAAACAGCTAAGGCCACTATGGATGGTGTTCTAGTTTGCTAGCTGCCGGAATGCAACACACCAGAGACGGATTGGCTTTAAATAAAAGGGGATTTATTTTGTTGGTTCTTCAGATGAAAGGCAGCTAACTTTCCACTGAGGTTCTTTCTTACGTGGAAGGCACAGGATGGTCTCTGCTGGTCTTCTCTCCAGGCCCCTGGGTTCCAACAACTTTCCCCGGGGTAACTTCTTTCTGCATCTCCAAAGGCCTGGGCTGAGCTGCTAGTGCTGAGATGAGGAATGCTGAGCTGCTTGACTGTGCTACATTGCGTTCTCTCATTTAAGCACCAGCCAATTAAGTCAAACGTCACTCATTGCAGCAGACGCACCTCCTAGCCTACTGCAGATGTAATTAGCAACAGATGAGATTCATGTACCATTGGCTTGTGTCCGCAGCAACAGAACTAGGTATGCTTACCTGGCCAAGTTGACAACTGAATCTAACTAACACAGATGGTTAGTTGCCTTTAAGAAGAATGTACTTGGTGAAGCTGGGAACAGTGTGAGAGGAATACTCAAGTTTCACTTTATTCCCTTATGTTGCTTTTGACTTTTAAAATTTGGACCTTGTCCTTGTATTGCTTATTTGAAAAAAAAAAGAAGTGACTTGTTTCCAGCATTTCTGCCTTTGGAAACAATGCTGTGAAACAGTTCAATGCAGAGTGTTTAGCATCTAGTAGGTACCTGAGAAAATATTTCTTTCAGCTGGGATGGGGCAACAGTTAGGAATTACAAATAAAACTTTTTAGTATATCTGTGGCATGCACTTAAGAAAAAAGTAGCACTTGAGTTGATCTTTATAAAAAGACAGACCATGGACAAGTAGAAGAAATCAAGGACAATGGTAGAAAAAGAAGACATGACCCCAACAAAGGGAAAGGTAAGAATGAACGATGGAGACTCGTCCAGAGGCCCATGCAATTAGAAGGGAAGGTAGCGATTAGGGGTAAATTACGTTAGTGGTCAGTTACATTGACCATGTATAGGGAGACTATTTGGAAACCAAGTAGCCGGGTTTGACTTTGCCAGATGGAAAGTAGATCCTTGTGCCAAGCTATAGTGTCTTGTTTGTTCTACTTTTTTATTATGAAAAATTTGAGATTGATAAAAAAGAGAACTAGAGAGAATGATATACTGAATCGTATATATCTGTTACCCAGTTCCAACGATTAGAACTCATGGCCAAGCTTGTTATCTGTACCCCTAATCATTCTCATTCCCCTGATAATTTTAATATAAATCCTAGCCATCATATTAATTCATCTATAACTGTTTCAGTATTCATCTGATAAAGAATTTTAGAAACTTAACCTTAATATCAGAATCAGTTATTAAAGACGATAATCCCTAATATCAGGTATCTAGTCTGTGTTCAGATTTTCCTGATTGTCTCTGAGTTTTTATTAATTTATAAGTTAAATTTAGATCAAGATCCAAATAAGATCTAAACATTGAAATTTATTAATATTATCTCTTGAGTTACTTGAAAATCAGTAAGCCCCGTCTGCTTTCTCCTCTTGTGCCCTTAAGTGTTGCAACTCTTTGTCCTGGGCCTGGTGGCTGTGACTCCATGGTGTCCACAGGGTCACGTGACATCCTCCTTTGGCCCCTGCCTCTCCTGGATATTGATTGTTAGTTAGGTCTGGAGACTTGAACAGATTCAGGTCTTTTGCTTGTTTGGGTAAGACCATTTTCAGGTGGCAAATAATGACTGATTCATTTTTTGTGAATTTAGAAGCTATTGATGATTATTGCTTAGATTCACTGTTTCATAAGAGGTTTAAAAATGTTGATTTTATAATTGCTTCATTATTTGTTTATTTTCATGTATTAGCTGGAATATTTTAGAGAAAAATGTCCTCGGCAGCTATTTGGTTTCCTATAGTTCAAATAAGAAAGGTAAATAAGAGAAACGCTTGATTAGTTTTCAAAATAATGAGTTTGTTCCTTCAACTAGGCATCCTCTAAAGGCAAGTTTTTGGGTTTTTTGGTTTTATTTTGTTTTTAATAAAAAAGAATATATTGTTAGTAACTCACAGATTTTAAACATATTTAGTTAGTTTTAATCCATTATAATTATTCTTAAGATGCTCAAATTATCCCATTTTTGGCCTTTGGGAGTCTCTTCACGTTGTCTCCTGAGTCCTTTTGACATGGCTCTAGCAGCTTTTCTTGGTTTTTTTTTTTTTTTTTTTTGCATGGGCAGGCAGTGGAAATCAAACCCGGGTCTCTGGCATGGCAGGCGAGAACTCTGCCTGCTGAGCCAGTGTGGCCCACCCACTTTCTTGGTTCTTGGAATTACAAGATGTTTCCGGCTCATCTGATGTTTTAGCTGCAGAACTGGAAATTCATCTTTGTTATGGAGTCCTGGTTCCTTTTTGTAGGGGTTTGTGTGTGTATCTTTTGGTTTATTTATTTTTTAAAATTATAGTAAAATGGACATAACATGAAAGTCATCTTTTTAAATAATTTTTTATTAATTAAAATTACAAGAAAGAAATGCAAACATCCTTAATATATGCTCATTTCATTCCACATATATAATCAGTAATTCACAATATCATCACATAGTTGCATATTCATCATCATGATCATTTCTTAGAACATTTGCATCAATTCAGAAAAAGAAATAAAAAGACAACAAAAAAGTAAAACAAAAACAGAAAAAGAAAAAAAAACTTTTACAGTCCATATTCCTTACCCTTCCCTTTCATTGATCACTAGCATTTCAAACTGAATTTATTTTAACGTTTGTTCCCCCTATTATTTATTTTTATTCCATATGTTCTACTTGTCTGTTGACAAGGTAGATAAAAGGAGCATCAGACACAAGGTTTTCATAATCACAGAGCACATTGTGAAAGCTATATCATTTATATAATCATCATCAAGAAACATGGCTGTTGAAACACAGCTCTACATTTTCAGGCAGTTCCCTCCAGCCTCTCCATTACATCTTGGATAACAAGGTGATATCTGTTTAATGCGTAAGAATAACCTCCAGGATAACCTCTCGACTCTGTTTGGAATCTCTCAGCCATTGACACTTTATTTTGTCTCATTTTGCTCTTCCCCCTTTTGGTCGAGGTTTTCTCAATCCCTTGATGCTGAGTCTCAGCTCATTCTAGGATTTCTGTCCCGCATTGCCAGGAAGATCCACACCCCGGGAGTCATGTTCCATGTAGACAGGAAGGGCAGTGAGTTTGCTTGTTGTGTTGACTGGAGAGAGAGGCCACATCTGAGCAACAAAAGAGGTTCTCTTGGGGGTGACTCTTAGGCCTAGTTTTAAGGAGGCTTGACCTATCCTTTGTGGGGTTAAGTTTCATATGAACAAATCCCAAGACTGGGGGCTCAGCCTATAGCTTTGGTTGTCCACACTGCTTGTGAGAATATCAATAATTCAAGTTGGGGAGGTTGAATTTTCCCCTGTTCTCACCATTTCCCAAAGGGGACTTTGCAAATACTTTTCCACTCACTGATCAAATCACTGTGGGATTCATCAGGGCATCACTCTGGACAAACAAATAAAATCTAATGTCCTACCCAACTTTCCATGTACTTACATTGTTCAACCAACTATGTACATAAGTTGTATTAGGAGATACACTAGTCAAAATATAAATTTTGTACCAAATAAACATTTTTTGCTTTAGTCTCACACATAAATTAAAATTTTAAAATATTAATTACCATCTATTTTCAGCATCCTGCATTAATGACATTCCTTTGTTCTTCCTCATGCAAAAACATTTTTAAATTTGTACATTTAGTCATTATCATTATACACTCTAAGCATTTCTAGATTATACCATCTCAGTCTTTATTGTCTGTCTTTCTTTGTGATTTCATTTATGCCCCCAGCCCTCCTCCCTCTATCATTCTCACATTCAGCTTCATTCAATGTTTTAACATAATTGTATTACAGTTAGGTAGTGTTGTGCTGTCCATTTCTGAGTTTTTATATTCAGTCCTGTTGCACAGTCTATCCCTTCAGCTCCAGTTACCCAATATCTTACCCTATTTCTATCTCCTGATGGTCTCTGTTACCAACGACATATTCCAAGTTTATTCACTAATGAGTTTATATCGGTGAGACTGTACAGTATTTGTCCTTTTGTTTTTGGCTAATCACACTCAGCATAATGTCCTTAAGGTCCATCCATGTTGTTACATCATAACTTTATTCTGTCTTACAGCTGCATAATATTCCATCGTATGTATATGCCCCAGTTTGTTTAGCCACCCGTTCATTGATGGACATTTTGGTTGTTTCCATCTCTTGGTAATTGTAAATAATGCTGCTATAAACATTGATGTGCAGATGTCCATTTGTGTCCTTGCTCTCATGTCCTTTGAATAGAGACAGCATATAGATGGGTCTTGTTTTTTTAATCCATTCTGCCAGTCTGTGTCTTTTGATTGGGGAGTTTAATCCATTAACATTTAGTGTTATTACTGCACGGGTAGTACTTTCTTCTACTATTTTGCCTTCTGGATTTTATATGTCGTATATAATTTTCCTTCTTTTTACCTTTACTCATAGTCTTCCTTTCTACACTCTTCTCCACACCTCTCTCTTCTGTCTTTTCGTATCTGTCTCTAGTGCTCCCTTTAGTATTTCTTGCAGAGCTGGTCTCTTGGTCACAAATTCTCTCAGTGATTTTTTGTCTGAAAATGTTTTAATGAAAGTCATTTTTAAGTGAACAATTTAGTTATATAAAGTACATTGATGATAGTGTGTAACTTTCACTGCTATCTGTTGCAGAACATTTCCATCATCCCAGACAGCACAAGCTCATACCCAGTGTGTGTTGGGGTCCCCAAGACCACCCCCAGATTTGGAGACTTACTCAAAGGACTCGCAGGACTTAGCAGATGTACTTATGGCTAACATTTATGACAGGGACACAGGATACCCAGCCAGATCCTTAGGCAGAAGAAGGTGGAGTCTGGAAGCATCCATGTGCATAGTTCCTCATATGCCCTCCCTCCCATGAGGGTCACAGAGTTCATTCCTCCCCCAACTGTGAGAGTACAGTAACATTTGCGAGATTTCTTTCCAGGAAAACCTATTAGACTCAGTGCCCAGGTTCTTTTATTGGGGTTGTCAATAGGTGCCCTTTACTTAGCACATACTAAAAATTCAGGCCTCCAGAAGAAAAACCAGTGATCAGCATCAGCTGCATTGTTTGCATAACCCAGGCACAGTGAGCCACCCTCCTCAGTAACTGCTGACCAGGGCACTGAGAGCCCGGTTCCTAAAGGTCAACCAGGGACCTGCCTTGTGAGCAGGTCATTCTGAGGAGAGCAGTGTTGGGCCTTCTGTGTTAACTCTTTTCTGCACAGAGTGAAATCTACAGCACTCCCTGCCCCAGAATCGAATCGTTATTCTATGGTACTGGTTATGGAGGTTGTGGTAAATCATTTGATACTCTCATCTTTGCTTTCTTTTCTTTTTTCAGAATGGCTTTGACTACTTGTTGACATATAGTGATAATCCCCAGACTGTATTTCCTCGCTACTGTGTTAGTTGGATGGTTTCCAGTGGTGAGTGGTGATGGGTGCCGGGGTGGGGGGTGGCTTAGAACCTGGAGTGAGCATTTCATTTTTCTGTGGCTATTTAATGGCAGCAAGAAGACCAGTACTTGTCTCATGGAGCCCTCCAGGAGAGAATGCAGTGTCCTTCAAAGTCCTGTCTTAAATATTGTATAGATATCAAAGCCTCCAGCTTGGGTTTGGAGGGAGGAGATTTATAGGGTCCCAGAAAGGAACTTGGACCCAGAGAAGAGTTTTAGAAAGAACATTTGTTTCAGTGGCTTAAATAGGGGTTGTTCTAGTTTGCAAGCTGCTGGAATGAGATATACCAGAAACGGAACAGCTTTTTAAAAAGGGGGATTTATTAAGTTACAAGTTTATAGTTCTAAGGTTGTGAAAACGTCCAAATTCAGACACCACCAAGAGATTACCTTAATTTAAGAAAGCCCGGTGAAGGTCCAGGTTTTTCTCTCAACTGGGTGGGCACATGGCAATGTCTGCAAGCCTTCTCTTCCAGCTTCTTGTTTCATGAAGTTCCCCCAGGGGCATTTTCCTTCTTCGTCTCCAAAGGTCTCTGGCTATGTGAACTCTGTTGGTTCTGGTTGCTCTGGTGGCTCTAAAGTTTTTTCCAAAATGATTCCCTCTAAAGAACTCCAGAAAGCAACCCATCTTAAATGGGTGGAGACACATCTCCGTGGAAGCCTTGTAATCAAAAGTTACCCCCCACAATTGGGTGGGCCACATCTCCATGAACAATCAGAAAGGTCCCACCCAACTAATCCTTTAATAAGGATTAAAGGACATGGCTTTTCTGGGGTACATAATAGCTTCAAACCGGCACAGGTTCATGCATATTAATGCTTTTTCGTAGGTAGTGTTTGAGACCATAAAATCTCACATGGAAAATGTGGTAGGCAAAGGCTCCTTGCCACAGTAGTAGCTGTATCTTTCCCTTCCCATTTCTTGCTTCAAAAGGCTCCTCATATAACTTTCTTTTTCTGGTCATCTATAGGCAGCTTCTTTCTTAGGGAGAGAATGGAGCGGCGATAGGGTATTTCTGATTGACATTTATCTGAATCAAATCAGCAGTGATTTAGGCTGTGCCGCACTGATAACTGATATTTTAATCGGCCAAAAAGGAAGTCTTTTGGAACTTGTCAGGCTTGATGAGTACCCCTGTGAAAGCATTGGAGGTCATAGCTTGTTTTCACTCCATGTACCTTCTGGGAGGCAGCTGTTGCTCATAGGTTATCAGTCAGACTGTGGTCTCTTAGTAAAGAAGACCTAGCTCCCTTCCATCAAATAAATAAGGCCTTCTAACTTTGATCCTACTGGTTATATGCCAGCCTAACCAAATTTTCCCGTCAATCGGCAGGCATGCCTGATTTCCTGGAGAAGCTGCACATGGCCACCCTGAAAGCCAAGAATATGGAGATCAAAGTAAAGGACTACATCTCAGCTAAGCCTCTGGAAATGGGTGGTGAGGCCAAGGCCACCACCCAGTCATCTGAGAGGAAGAATGAAGGTAGTCGGGGTCCTGCCCGGATCGAGTATGCCTAAAAGGCTTTGGGAGAAGACAGGCTACTTCTGCCCTCATCTCAGTCCCATATCACTTGGTTGCGGAATGGGGACGAGACACCATGTGTACTAGAAGGTATCTGCTGTGATCACCAGAGCCCTTACTGCGCCTTTTCAAAACATGGAGAAGAAGAAGACGTCCAGGGGGATATCATCATATTCTCAGGCCAAGCATTTTGAAATTTGGTATTTCACTGATCTAATCTGGAACAAACTTCTCACCTCAAGCCAGAAGGGGACAACTTCCGTTGTTTCCTCTGAGTGGTTTCCTCTGCCAGCATTCCAATTCCCACTTGGTTCTACAGTGCTTTGGATTTCTTCAGTTCTGAAGGTGCAACTGGAAAGTGGAGGTGGCTGGTTAAGTCTTCCAGGAAAGGATTTGGGGCATGCTCCTGGTAACAGGCTATGGGGGTTGGATGTGAAGGGTCACCGTGCAGTGCAAGTGCCTTGTCCTCACCTCATTTCAGCTTTAGGGCCATAACGTCTGTACAGGAAATACCCCTCTGCTCTCCTCACATGTCATTACTGCCCACAGACTCACCCGTACCTGTGGAGGTGTCCTTTGAATCCACAATGTATTCAGGTTGTACATTGCCTCCTGCCTGTCCTCACCCCATTTACCAAGAGCACTGAAAGTGAACCCTCTCAGACAGTAGTCTCTGTGCTGTCAGTGTTCTCATAGGATCAGTGGAGCTGCTGAAAATACCACCTTTAAGTGTAGTTAGTGTTTGTGTTTAATCTTTTGTATCAAAAAGAAGAAATTAGGGAGTTGAGTGAGTTCTTTTGATTCCAACATTATTTTCACACTTTAGTTTTGCCTCGATGCCGTGGACTCATCCTTTTCAGGCTAAAGGCAGAGGAATGGGCACATGCCTCCCTCCAAGCCATAAACTGACTGGGAAAGAGTAGATGTGATCTTGCCCAAGATACTAATAGGATGGGGATGTGGTTTATGGTCCTTTCGCTTCTCTGAAAAGTTTTCTTCCTCCCTTCACCGCTAAAAATAAAAGCTATACTGTTCTGAAGAAGTCATGATCATATGGTGTCAGCTTGGCTTATCTGGTTTTCCTTCAGGCCATGCCTCGGTCTAATGAGAATAGGGATCAAGTTTTAAATATTTCCTTAACTTTTTTTCTAGAATTTAAATGGCAGGATTTTTCCTTTTTTTTCCCTGCTTGCTACCCTTTTGTGGCCCTGAAAAAGAAGTCTAAACCTGAGACTAACTTAAGCCTCTCCTTGGCCTTGTTGCCAGTTAAATTTTGTGCCAAGGAAATAACTGCCCCAGTGCTTTAGTCTTGCCTTCTGAGTTGTTGGCAGAGCTTAGAGATATATTGAGAGTCCCAGCTTCTTTTCCTTGATCATTTCTCTTCTGATCCCCAGGTCCTGACAAAACAGTCCAGGGTTATATCCAAACCTGACACCCACAGTTGTTGGCGCGTGCGCCAACGGTGTTTGTGTGAGGGTGTGTGTGCAGCAGGTACTGAGGAGTCGGGTGTGGCTCCATGGTCTGATTCACAGCAGTTTGACTGCACTTAGGGTCTGTCTGTACATCCATTTGTGTTATTGTAATGATCTCACTCCTAACTGTGACATTTTTATTAAACGTGTGAATAAAAACATAAGGATTAGTACCTAAAGAGCGTTTGTCTTTGGAAAGGTAGTGGTGGGGAAATATGGTGTGTGGGGCCTGTCTCCTGATCAGAAGAGTGTTCTTTATGCAGGTTGGTGTGTGGGGCCTCAGCCTTGGTATTCAGCGGCTGACAGTGCTATAACCTTGTCTAGAGTGTGAGCTCTTCCAGGTGACCAATTTAGCAACAAAATAGGCTCCCACTTCCTCCTCCCTCATCTTGACCTGCTAACGGGTGCCCTTTGCTCTTAAGGAAGGGCCAGACTGGAGGAACTGGTGGTGGAACTTTGTAAATAAGCCCCTAATTTCCACCCCTTTGACTCGACCTACTAACCTGTGTCCTTTGCTCTTAAAGAAGGACCAGGCTGGGGGAATGGGTGATGGAGCTTTGCAGACCGTGAGACCTGGGAGTGAGTAAGGAGAGGAGGGAGGGGACTCTAGCAGCACAGTATAGAGGAGCTGGGGACAGCTCCCTGTCTTTGTCAGAGGGGAGGTGGTGAGCTCAAAACCCACTGTGCATGGCAGGATATAGAGGTAGATTTACTGGCAAGTCCACCATGGTGCTTGTTTTGAAAACGCATATGTCAGTGCAGTTCATGTACTAGAGAGCCCTTTGAGCTCTCTAGTGTATGAGCATGGCATGAACTTTAAGTTCGTTTATGTAAGATTGTGGCCGGCAGAATCTGGCTGCATGGCAATACACCGTGTGCACACCCCAAGGACAGCAAGCCCCTCCTGGCCCTGTCTGGTACAGCTTCCACGTTATTGCGGAGAACCCTCCAGCTCCCATCTTAATGGTCACTCAGGCTACAGCCCTTCCAGGGCTTCCTGGCCCTGGGCCCCACAACCTGCCCTAATTTCTTTTTGTCCCTGTACTTTTTCCCTTTCTATTTCTCTTGTTCTATTCCTCTCCTCACAGGTTGGTGTCTGTGGGAGCTGAGTGGGTAGGCTGGCAGACTGCTACAGTAAACAGCAGGTTGTTTTCAAGGTCAAGTGCTGCGTGTATTATAATTTTTCTGTATTTCTTAACCATTTAAAGTATATAAAGCTGTTCTGCCATTTTTATGTGTCATCAGCAAGGTTTTGAAGTGTTATGCGCTTACCGTGGTTTTTCCGTAAGCCCTGTGGTTTTCATTGTGTGATTTTGCATGGCGTGGGGTCATGTAGGAATGCAGTGTTGCGTTGCAGAAGTGATAACACTGTGGAACAGGAGAACGGTACAGTGGAAAGAGCCAGTGCGGGTCTGGCCTACATGTAATTCCCAGAGTGCAGTGACATTGGCCCAGTGGAGCCTCTTCCTCTCGTTAGTGGGAAACTGGCTGGACTCTATAGGTGAGCCCACAGTCCTGGTGTCTCTCTTCTCTCCTCCTGTTGCCCTCATGGGTACAGCATGTGAGGGGTCAAAGAGAAGGCAAGAACAAGCAGAAAAGCTGTTGGCTTTTGTCTGACTTAGGTAGGGTCATGGCTTAGCTCAAGCCACGGTGTTTGAGCAGTGGAGGAAGAAATTGTCCCAGGGGACTGTGAAGTCGGAGTAGTGAGTAGGCCCTGAGAACCAGGGCCCACCCTTCATAGGTTCAATTTAGCCAGATAAGACCCCGTTCTGGGATTCCTGTGGAAATTGTGGGGTAAGGGAAGCTGCTGAGGTTGTTGAGCTGAGGGTGTCAGCCTGGACTGGAAGGGAGAGCTTGCCTGAGAGCAAACACAGAAAAACAACCCAAGAGTTGAAATAAATGCCCAGCTCTGCAAATACCTCCTGAGTTTCTGGAAACACTTGTGCCTGAGGCTGACTTTCTCCTTTTGGTTGAGCCAGTGTGAGCTGGATTTCTGATTCTTGGGAAGCAGGGAATGTGAATGATTATAACTCTTCTACAGATTGCTCCAAGGTAATCATTTCAAAGCAAATCTCTGCTTGTAGACTTCTTGTCAGAGGTGTAAACTTGTGGGTTTTAAATGTCCCAACCTCCACCCTGCCGCTGAGGTCCCCTGCACAGCCTCCGTGATGACATTGCCAGCAACTGTGTGACAAGCAGTGGTGCCCTCAGTGAGAGCAGAGTTTGCCGTATCAGGCAACTCTGGCTTTATATATACTAAGTATCTACAGTATATATACTAAGCCTCCTCCTCCTGATGTTCTTTGTTTTTGGAGTATCACAGGAAAACATCTGTGGGATAGTTCTTCAAATTCTTAAAGACAGAGCTCACATGTCCCTAAGCTTTTTCCAGACTTTATATCACCAGCAGCTTCACCTGTTAAAAAAAAAAAAGACAAGCCTCCCCTCCAAAGAAAATTTTGCTTTGAAAATTTTTATATATACTGAAAAATTGAAAGGATAATAAGAGAACATCTTATCTAGCTTTCCGCTATGATGACTGGTTTAAATCTTCCTATGTGTTTTATCTCTTTGTCTGTCCCCTTTCTCATAACCATTTAAAAGGAAGTTGGAAGCGTCATAACATTTCACCCCTTAACATTTGCGCCTGTGGTTTTTACAAGCCTAAGACCGTTTCACCTAGCCAGGTGTACCTAAGCAGGGTAACCGTGGCACACAGATAAATGGCACCGATGTCTTTCAGTGCTGTGTGCAAGGGTTGAATGTCAAAAGCAGTCAGGTACCTCCTCGATCTGCATTCTAATACAGGAAAAGATGTCATTAATTTGTCATTGGTCAGGTCACAGCTGTTGGCTTATGTTGATGAAGGGGGTCAGCTAATCAGAGTCACCATCCCCGAGCACTTGTTCCAGGCCACATGCTGTATGCTTTTATACATGTGTCATCTAATCCTGACAACCCTGTGAACACATGGTCTTTATGGACAAGAAAATGACAGGCTCTTGGGGATTGAGTCACCTCCCTTCTCCTGGTCCTGAGGTGTGAACTCATTTGTAAATAGGACCTTAGAAGATAGTATTAGCTAAGGAGTGGCCAAAATTGAATGAGAGTGGGACTTAATCCAGTCTGGCTGAAGTCCTTACGAACAAAGGAAATTGGGCCCAGGAGAAGCCATGAGACAGGCAAGAAACGGGATCACAACTGTGTGATAACCGTCAAGAATGTTTGTATGTCAGTAATGTTTGTAAGTCTGTTTGTGGTTTACAATAAAATATTTTTGAAAATATGGATAAAAATAAATAATAGGGAGAACAAAGGTTAAAATAAATTGAGTAGAAGGAAATACTTGTGGTCAGTGAGACAGAGGGGTAAGGGGTATGGTAGGTATGAGTTTTTCTTTTTGATTTCTTTTTCGGGAGCAATGCAAATGTTCAAAAAAATGATCATGGTGATGAATGCACAACTATGTGATGATATTGTGAGCCATTGATTACACTATATGGAATGTTCATATGTTAAGAATGTGTATATGTTTTATTAATAAAAAATTTTTTTTTTAAATTGAGGGTGAAATATTAGTGGGAGATTTTGAAAGGATACTCTGGCATTTGCTTCTGTGCATGTACAGCTGAAAAGTTAGACCCCATCTCTAGGTCTATTAATGTTGAGAATGCTAATCTATTTGAGTATCTGGAGAGAACTAGTTTAAAGATATAATGTCTGCCTTGGGACATACTGAGTTCTCTTTTGCTGGAGTTGTTCAAGCCTACTACATGTGGCTAGACCAATTCTGTCCAACAGAAATATAATGTGAACCAGGTGTGAAATTTTAAATTTTCTAGTAGCCATGTTAAAAAGGTAGAAAGAATCAGGTAAAATAAATTTAAGAGTATATTTTATGTAGCTTGGCAGGTTCAAAATATTATTATATTACATTCTTTTTGTGTGTGTGTGTGTGTATGCTGATTCTTTAGAATTTGGCTTATATTCTATACTTAAACCACATTTCAATATGGACTGGCCACATTTCAAGTGCTCCTTTGTCAATATTGTGACTACTGTATTGGACAGTGTCACGCTGAATAATCATTCAGAATTAAAGAAGAGACGTAATCCTGAAAAAAAAGAAAGAAAGAAAGAAACTGGTGGTCAACAGAGCCTGGAACAGAAGAGAGAGGACCTCAACATGTGTATTGCCACATAATGGAAAAGGCAAGGAACCCCAGATGTTGCCAGCCAGCCAGATGGTTTCAACCTCTAACCTCTGAAACTGAGACGGTAAATTCCTGTTTTGCCAGCCCCATTGTTTGGTATTTGTCGTAGCAGCTAGGACATGAATATGGGGGTTAAGTAGTTTGCTCACAGTCACACAGTAAGTGACAGAACCATGGGCAGACCTATTTGGCCTCTTTAAAGACTGCTGGCAACAGGTCTTAAGACTTAGGTTAGTTTCTTTTAAATGCTGTCATGCTAAATTTCTTTCCCTTAGTCGGTTGACTTTATTTTGAAACTTGGATCACAGACTTTCTTTATGTCCATCCTTGTTAATTCTTTTTAACGTTCTTTTATTGTGAAATATAACATACATACAAAGAAAAGAAAGAACAAGCAATTCTTTTGTAAAAAATATTTTTTCTACAAACCACATACCTATCATCTGTACATGGTGTACAATCAGTTGTTCACGGTATAACAGTTGAATATTCATCACCATGATCATTTTTAGAACGTTTGCATTACTCCAGAAAAAGAAATAAAAAATTCATGCGTCTCATGCCCCTTACCCCTCCCTCTCATTGATCACTAGTATTTTAATCTACCCAATTTATTTTACCGCTTATTCTTCCTATTTTATTTTTTTATCTTTATTTTTAAATTTCTTTGTCCATGCCCTGGATGAAAAGAGCATTAAATGCAGGGTCTAACTGACTTTTTAGTCATTCTAGAAGAGCACTTCTAGCCTGGGTGACCTTTTTGTTGCTGGTATTGGATGCTTGCTAGAAACATCTTGTTAGAAACTTAATTATGATGTCCTTTTCATTGGTAGATTTGTATTTTGAGCTTCTCTCAAGTCTCTGTTGCGTTTAAGTTGTGCTTCAGCCTCATGTGCTGCCTCTTAGAGGCTGGTGTCTTTCATCAGTATTTACACCCACCAGTGTACTCCCTTGTGCTGAGGCAACACCTGTTGTAGTTGCAGAACGTTGTGGGTATAGGCCATGTTCAACCTAATTTACTCCTGCTGAAATCAGGCAAGCATGAGGGGCATAAATACCATGTCTCGAAATTTCTTTTCTAGCTTTTCTAAACATCACTGGCACAGAGGAAGGATCATGGCTTCATGCCAAAGGATGTAATTCAACACTGTTCTGGCCCCGTTGTAGAACATACTATCAGCCAGCTGGCACATTGGGCTTGGAAAACAGAGTTAGTAGCAATGCTATAAGCAGCATCATGACCAGTTTGTTGATGCAACCCTTGGTGAATAAGAACAAACTTTATTAAATTTTGTCTCATGATAATAAAAATCATCTTTGTAATTGCTGCGGCCATCCAAGTTTTTGGACACTCTGTAATCCCTGCTCAGAGTATACTTGAACTTGCATAGTTACGTTTTCAAGACAGTACCTTCTATGCACTTTGGAAGGAATAGACTACAAAAAGCTACAAAAGCACAAATCGGCAGGCGTGGCACTCAAGCTGTACAAGGTGTGGAGTTTGATTATTTTGGTTAATGGAAAATTAAGTTTGTAGAATCTGTGGTACTCGGATGCACTATGGTATATCCATTCTCACTACAGTGTTTCACAGTAGTAGTTTTAGTGAACTGATCAATTTGCTTATCAGTATAAGTTACTAGAAGTGTTAGTATACTAACAGTCATCTAGCTGATCACTGAAATGTATTCCAGTCTCGTCAGCATCGATTATCAATCCTGTTTGATACATGGTAAAACGTTGCTTTCCTGGTCCTAGAAAAAGAACTATGAATTTCATACCTTCGTATGCTATTAAGTCATCCATACCTAATTTTATTTGGGTAGTATTGGTGTTTATGTTTATGTTAGTGATTTACCAGTGAATCAAGGGAATAAAAAATTTAATGTTCTTAAACATTTTTTTAAAAACATCTTTAATTGTTAAATATAACATACACAAAGAAAAGAAAGAAAAAGCAACAAGTACACTTCAACAAATAGTTACAGAATAGATTTCAGAGTTTGTTATGGGTTACCATTCTTCTATTTCAGATTTTTCCTTCTAGCTTCTCCAGAACATTGGAGGCTTAGAAGAAATATATATATATTTTATGTGTGAAAAATAACATATACAAAAAACCAATACATTTCAAAGCACATCACAACAACTAGTTGTAGAACAGATTTCAGAGTTTGGGATGGGTTACAATTCCACAATTTTAGGTTTTTACTTCCAGCTGCTCTAAGATACTGGAGACTAAAAGAAATATCAATATAATGATTCAGCATTCATACTCGTTTGTTAAACCCTACCTTCTCTGTATAACTCCACCATCACCTTTGATCTTTCTCCTACTCTTTAGGGGTATTTGAGCTATACCCATTCTAACTTTTTCATGTTGGAATGGGCTATCAATAATGTAGGATGGGGGATAGAACTAGTTGATGTTCTGGAGAGGCTGACCCCTCTGCATTTCAGGACTTATCTGGTCCAGGGACCCATCTGGTGGTTGTAGGTTTCTGGAAAGTTACCCTAGTGTATGGAACCTTTGTTGAATCTTATATAATGCCCTAGATGTTCTTTAGGATTGGCAGGAATGGCTTAGGTTGGGGTTTGGCAAGTTATGATAGGTTGTAATATCCAACTGAAGCTTGCATAAGAGTAGCCTCTCGACTCTATTTGAACCCTCTCAGCCACTGATATCTTACTTGTTACATTTCTTTTCCCCCTTTGGGTCAGGATGGCATTGTTGATCCCATGGTGCCAGGGCCAGACTCATCCCTAGGTAGTTCTCTCCCACGCTGCCAGGGAGACTTTCACCCCTGGATGTCATGTCCCACGTAGATGGGAGGGCAATGATTTCACTTGCAGAGTTGGTCTTAGAGATTGGCCAAGAGGTCCTCTGGAAGTAATTCCTAGGCATACCTACGGGTAGGCTAAGCTTCATTGCTACGTACATGAATAAGCTTCACAAGAGCAAGCCTCAAGATCAAGGGCTTGGCCTATTGATTTGGGTGTCCCTAATGTTTGACACAGTATTGGGGGTTTCCCTAGTGGTTTAATAGTTTAATAGTTCCTTATTTTCTTTCCTCCCATCCTTCAAGGGACTTTGTCAATACTTTCTAATTATCTGCTTAATATACTCTGGGATATATCCAGGCATTACATTAAATCTATACAGGATTTAAGGCCCTCATTCTTATTCTAGGCTTCCTGTGTTTGGATTGTTTAAATGATCTATCCAGACAGACTGAGTTAGAATATGTGCTCTCTACCAATACTTTTTGTCAGCCCACTGTAGTCTGATTATATTAAGCTACACAGAATTACAAGGCCTCGTTCCCATTCTGGACTCAAGCAGTTTGAGTTGTTTAATGAGCTATCCATATAGGTTGGTTTCGATTGTTTGTTATAGAACAATCTATATGTCTAGACTTCGTAAACCTCTCTGCCTTTGGGTTCATACAGGAGATGAAGTTCTAGAGTACAAACATTATCAACTTTTATCCTCTATTCTGATTTACCTTAGTCCCAGCCAGATTGGCTTCCTTTTTATCTCTAATTGAGGCCTGATCTCATTTTTGGTTACTTTAACTGTTGCTGTATGTAGCTACGCTAACTTTTAGGGCTGCAGCACTCTATTGCTGGGTCTTGGGTGTCATAAAATTACTCTGAGTTCCAGGGAAACACCAGCCGATCCACATAGGCTCACAGTTTGGAGGCCAAAAGTCCATCATCAAGAACTGGACAGGCCATGCCATCTCAGAGTCTGTAGTGTCCTAGTGCCAGCTTGCCACATTCCTTGAGGTTCTTTGGTTGCATCTCTGCCTCTGTCATGTGGCAAGCTATCTCTTTGGTGTCCTCTTGTGGCTTTCTCTGACTTCCAGTCCTTACTGTTTTCCAGCTACTCTTTGTAAGGCCTCCAATAATCTGAATTAAGACGTGCCCCACACCTGGAGAGAATCTCGGAGGACTCTACTCATAAATGACACCACATATTCAAAGACCCTGCTTCCCAATGGGTTCACACCACGGGAGTGCAGATTAAGACTTGAACTTGTCCTGAGGAGTACAAGATTCAATCCCCAACAGCACTCAGTGTGTTTCTGCTATTTTATAATAATTTTGCTATTCAGTAATATTTCTGGTATACTGTAGTTGGCTAATGCCCTTCCCGAAATGTGGGGCCCAGAAGGTGAGCATCTTGAGGACAGGAACCACGTCTGGCGCACTGACTGCTTCAGTGGGGCCTGGTCCCGGCTACTGTGTTACCTGGACAGCCGCCATGTCTGTGCCCCACCAGAGAAAAGAGCAAAGCATGTCTCCTGCCTCCACGGGCATTTCCCAGAATGGCACAGCCTGACAGCTCCATGGCCAGAATTTAGTCACACAAGGGGAGCTGGGGAGTCATGTCTTAGCAGCCAGGTGCCCAGTTAAAATTCAGAGGTATTTTTTGCTGAGGAAGGAGAGAAGGAGACAACTGGCAAATTAGAAATTTTTTACAATTTTTATAATTTTGCAACACAGAGTGCTTGGCTTGACAAAAAAATATGTGTGTGTAAGTTTTTTTTTAACTTAATTTTTAATTAACAGTAAAGTTTACTTTTTCAGGGCATACAGTTCTATGAATGTTAGCACCTATGTGAACTTGTAACTACACAAATCTCAGAGTAGCTCTCATTACCCCCAAAACTCCTGCTAACGCTTTGTAGTCATGCCCTACCGCACACCTAACCATTGGAAATCTGTCACTATAGTTTTTTCCTTTTGAGAATGTCATATAAATGGAATCACACAGTTTTTAACTTTGGAGCTGGCTTCTTGCACTCAGCATAATGCCTGGGAGATTGAGTCATGTTATTGCCTGTATCAGTACTCCATGTTTTTCATATTCCGTGGGAGTATGTATGTTTCTAGTATATATGATGGATGGATGGACGGACCGTGATTGTTAATCCTTTCATCTGTTGAGGACATTTAGGTTGCTTCTGCTTTTAGCAATTATGCATGGAGCTGCTGTAAACATTTGTATACAACTTTTTGCATCAACGTAGGTTTCATTTCTCTACGGTGAATACCAAGGAGTAGTATTGCTAGTTTATATATTCTTTTTATGTTTAACTTTAAAGAGAAACTGCCACACTGTTTCCCAGAATGTCTTTGCATTCCCACCAGCAACTAAAGAGTTTTTCTTTCTCATCAGCACTGGGTATTATTAATATTTGTTACTTTACTGATATTTCATCATGGTTTTGTTTCGTTTTAAATGTGAATAAATTGGACATTTTAATTGTCCAAACAGCTGTATGATGTGGGATTCTAGAATTTTATTTGGCATCAACATCAAACCAATTGACTGGTAATTCTGGGACCTTTTACCCCATCTTTTTTTTTAATTTTTAGTTTAATTTTTTTAAATACCAAAAAACACGTAACAAACGCAAGCATTCCTCTTTTGATCATTCCGTTCTACATATATAATCAGTAATTCACAATATCGTCACATAGTTGCATATTCATCATCATGATCATTTCTTGGAACATTTGCATCTATTCAGAAAAAGAAGTAAAACGAAAACAAAAAAAAATTCATACATACTATACCCCTTACCCCTCCCTTTCATTGATCACTAGCATTCCAACTAAATTTATTTTCATTGATCACTAGCATTCCAACTAAATTTATTTTAACATTTGTTCCCACTATTATTTAATTTTATTCCATATGTTCTACTCATCTGTTGACAAGGTAGATAAAAGGAGCATCAGACACAAGGTTTTCACAATCACACAGTCACATTGTGAAAGCTGTATCATTATTCAATCATCCTCAAGAAACTTGGCTACTAGAACACAGCTCTTCACTTTCAGGCAGTTCCCTCCAGCCTCTCCACTACATCTTGAATAATAAGGTGATACCTACTTAAAGCATAAGAATAACCTCCAGGATAACCTCTCAACTCTGTTTGTAATCTCTCAGCCATTGAGGCTTTGTCTCATTTTACTCTTCCCCCTTTTGGTCGAGAAGGTTTTCTCAATCCCTTGATGCTGAGTCTCAGCTCATTCTAGGATTTCTGTCCCATGTTGCCAGAAGGTCCACACCCCTGGGAATCATGTCCCATGTAGACAGGGAAGGGTGGTGAGATTGCTTGTTGTGTTGGCTGGACAGAGAGGCCACATCTGAGCAACAAAAGAGGCTCTCCTGGGGGTGACTCTTAGGCCTAAATTTTAAGTAGGCTTGACCTACCCTTTGTGGGGTTAAGTTTCATATGAACAACCCCCAAGACTGAGGGCTAAGTCTATAGCTTTGGTTGTCCACACTGCTTGTGAGACTATCAAGCATTCAACTTGGGTAAGTTGAATTTCTCCCCGTTCTCACCATTCCCCAAAGGGGGCTTTGCAAATACTTTTCCACTCGCTGATCGAATCACTCTGAGATTCATCGGGGCATCACTCTGGACAAACCAACAAAATCTCATGTCCTACCTGAGATTCCAAGTAGTTATAGTATTCAATCAAACTCCCTACATAAGTTATATTAGGAAATGCACTAGTCAAAATATAAATTTTGTAACAAACATTTTTTGCTTTAGTCTCACACATAAGGTGACATTTTAAAATATTAATTACCATCTATTTTCAGTACCCTGCAGTAATGACATTCCTTTGTTCTTCCTCATGCAAAGACATTTTTAAAATTTGTACATTTAGTCACTATTATTATATACTTAGGCATTCCTAGATTATACCATCTCAATCTTTAACATCTCTCTTTCTTTCTGATTTCATTTATGCCCCCAGCCCTCCTCCTATCATTCTCACATGCAACTTCATTCAGTGTTTTAACGTAATTGTATTGTAGTTAGGTAGTACTGTGCTGTCTGTTTCTGAGTTTTTGTATCCAGTCCTGTTGCACAGTCTGTATCCCTTCAGCTCCTATTACCCAATATCTTACCCTATTTCTATCTCCTGATGGTCCTTGTTACCAACGACATATTCCAAGTTTATTCACTAATGTCAGTTCATATCAGTGAGACCATACAATATTTTTCCTTTTGTTTTTGGCTAGTCTCACTCAGCATAATGTTCTTAAGGTCCATCCATGTTTTTACATACTTCATAACTTTATTCTGTCTTAAAGCTGCATAATATTCTATCATATGTATATACCACAGTTTGTTTAGCCACTCGTTTGTTGGTGGACATTTTGGCTGGTTCCATCTCTTTGCAATTGTAAATAGTGCTACTATAAACATTGGTGTGCAAATGTCTGTTTGTGTCTTTGCCCTTATGTCCTTTGAGTAGATACCTAGCAATGGTATTGCTGGGTCATATGGCAATTCTATATTCAGCTTTTTGAGGAACCGCCAAACTGCCTTCCACAGCAGTTGCACCATTTGACATTCCCACCAACAGTGAATAAGTGTGCCTCTTTCTCCACATCCTCTCCAGCACTTGTCATTTTCTGTTTTGTTGATAATGGCCATTGGTTTTGATTTGCATTTCTCTAATGGCCAGGGATGTTGAGCATCTCTTCATGTGCCTTTTGGCCATTTGTATTTCCTCTTCTGAGAAGCGTCTGTTCAAGTCTTTTTCCCATTTTGTAATTGGATTGTCTGTCTTTTTGTTGTTGAGTTGAACAATCTCTTTATAAATTCTGGATACTAGACCTTTATCTGATATGTCGTTTCCAAATATTGTCTCCCATTGTGTAGGCTGTCTTTTTACTTTCTTTTTTTTTTTTTTTATTAATTAAAGAAAAACAAAGAACCCAACATTTAGAAATCATTCCATTCTACATATGCAATCAGTAATTCTTAATATCATCACATAGATGCATGATCATCATTTCTTAGTTTTTACTTTCTTGATGAATTTCTTTGATGCGCAAAAGTGTTTAATTTTGAGGCATTCCCATTTATTTCTTTCTTTCTTCAGTGCTCTTGCTTTGGGTGTAAGGTCTATAAATCCGCCTCCAATTATAATATTTATAAGATATTTCCCTACATTTTCCTCTAACTGTTTTATGGTCTTAGACCTAATGTTTACATCTTTGATCCATTTTGAGTTAACTTTTGTATAGTGTGTGAGATATGGGTCCTCTTTCATTCTTTTGCATGTGGAGATCCAGTTCTCTAGGCACCATTTTTTGAAGAGACTGTTCTGTCCCAGGGGAGTTGGCTTGACTGCCTTATCAAAGATCAAATGTCCATAGATGAGAGGGTCTATAGCTGAACACTCTATTCAATTCCATTGGTCAATAGATCTATCTTTATGCCAGTACCATGCTGTTGCCCACTGTAGCTTCACAGTATGCCTTAAAGTCAGGCAGCGTGAGACCTCCAGCTTCGTTTTTTTTTCCCTCAAGATACTTTTGGCAATTCAGGGCACCCTGCCCTTCCAGATAAATTTGCTTATTGGTTTTTCTATTTCTGAAAAGTAAGTAGTTGGGATTTTGATTGGAATTGCATTGAATCTGTAAATCAATTTAGGTAGAATTGCCATCTTAACTATATTTAGTCTTCCAATCCATGAACATGGTATTCCCTTCTATCTACTTAGGTCTTCTGTGATTTCTTTTAACAAGTTCTTGTAATTTTCTTTGTATAGGTCTTTTGTCTCTTTAGTTAAATTTATTCCTAAATATTTTATTCTTTTGGTTGCAGTTGTAAATGGAATTTGTTTCTTGATTTCCCCCTCAGATTATTAATTACTAGTGTATAGAAACACTACAGATTTTTGAATGTTGATCTTGTAACCTGCCACTTTGCTGTACTCGTTTATTAGCTCTAGTAGTTTTGCTGTGGATTTTTCAGGGTTTCGACATATAGTATCATATCATCTGCAAACAGTGATAGTTTTACTTCTTCCTTTCCAATTTTGATGCCTTGTATTTCTTTTTCTTGTCTAATTGCTCTGGCTAGAACTTCCAACACAGTGTTGAATAACAATGGTGATAGTGGACATCCTTGTCTTGTTCCTGATCTTAGGGGGAAAGTTTTCAGTGTTTCCCCATTGAGGATGATATTAGCTGTGGGTTTTTCATATATTCCCTTTATTATTTTAAGGAAGTTCCCTTGTATTCTTATCCTTTGAAGTGTTTTCAACAGGAAAGGATGTTGAATTTTGTCAAATGCCTTTTCTGCATCAATCGAGATGATTATGTGGTTTTTCTGCTTTTATTTGTTGATATGGTGTATTACATTAATTGATTTTCTTATGTTGAACCATCCTTGCATACCTGGGATGAATCCTACTTGGTCATGACATATAATTCTTTTAATGTGTTGCTGGATTCGATCTGCTAGATTTTGTTGAAGATTTTTACGTCTATATTCATTAGAGAGATTGGTCTGTAGTTTTCTTTTTTTGTAATGTCTTTGTCTGGCTTTGGTATGAGGGTGATGTTGGCTTTGTAGAATGAGTTAGGTAGCTTTCCCTTCTCTTCAATTTTTTTGAAGAGTTTGAGCAGGATTGGTACTAATTCTTTCTGGAATGTTTGGTAGAATTCACATGTGAAGCCATCTGGTCCTGGACTTTTCTTTTTGGGGAGCTTCTTAATGACTGATTCAGTTTCTTCACTTGTGATTGGTTTGTTGAGGTCGTCTATTTCTTCTCGAGTCAAAGTTGGTTGTTCATGCCTTTCTAGAAAGTTGTCTGTTTCATCTACATTGTTGTATTCATTAGTATAAAGTTGTTCATAGTATCCTCTCATTACTTCCTTTATTTCTGTGGGGTCAGTGGTTATGTCTCCTCTTCCATTTCTGATCTTATTTATTTGCATCCTCTCTCTTCTTCTTTTTGTCAGTCTTACTAAGGGTCCATCAATCTTACTGATTTTCTCATAAAACCAGCTTCTGGTTTTGTTGATTTTCTCAATTGTTTTCATGTTCTCAATTTCAGTTATTTCTGCTCTAATCTTCATTATTTCTTTTGTTTTGCTTGCTTTTGGGTTAGTTTGCTGTTCTTTCTCTAGTTCTTCCAAGTGGGCAGTTAATGCCTCGATTTTTGCCCATTCTTCTTTTCTGATATAGGCATTTAGGGCATTAAATTTCCCTCTTAGCAATGCCTTTGCTGTGTCCCATAAGTTTTGATATGTTGTGTTTTCATTTTCATTTGCCTTGAGATATTTACTGATTTCTGTTGTAATTTCTTCTTTGACCCACTGGTTGTTTAAGAGTGTGCTGCTGAGCCTCCACATATTTGTGAATTTTCTGGCACTCTGCCTATTATTGATTTCCAACTTCATTCCTTTATGATCTGGGAAAGTGTTCTGTATGATTTCAATCTTTTTAAATTTATTGAGCCTTGCTTTGTGACCCAGCATATGGTCTATCTTTGAGAATGATCCATGAGCACTTGAGAAAAAGGTGTATCCTGCTGTTGTGGGGTATAATGTTCTATAATGTCTGTTAAGTCTAGCTCATTTATTGTATTATTCAAATTCTCTGTTTTTTTATGATCTTCTGTCTAGATGTTCTGTCCATTGATGAGAGTGGTGAATTGAAGTCTCCAACTATTATGGTAGATGTGTCTACTTCTCTTTTCAGTGTTTTCAGTGTTTGCTGCATGTATTTTGGAGCATTCTGGTCAGTGCATATATATTTATGATTGTTATGTCTTCGTGCTGAATTGTTACTTTTATTAATATATAGTACATTCTGAATTAATTGTTTCAAATCCTGTATCTCATTTGAATTGTTGGTTTGTTCCCTTTGACTGGGCCATATCTTCAGTTTTCCTAGTGTGATTTGTTATTTTTGCTGGTGTCTAGGTTTTTAATTACCTTAATTAGTTTATTCTGGAGATTGCTTTCACTTCTTTTACCTAGTGTTTTCTTGCTGGATTAATTTGTTGTCTATCTGTTCTTTCACATTCAGTTCAGCTTTTTCCGGACCTCCAGCTTAGGTTTTGTTTAACAGAGAAGAATTTTTCAGTTCTTGTTTTCTTGTTTCTTGCCCTGCCTGTATGGTGCCTTCCACCCCACCCCACCCCCACCCCACCACCCTGCCACCCTTAGGAGGGTCTACTTAGGTATTATAGACCCCAGCTGGATTTTCCTAGACCAAGCTGGCCTTCTGTCAGGAAGAGAGAGTCACTTGCATCAATTTTCCCTGAGGGTGAGACCCAGCAGGTTGAAAGACTTTCCTGTGAAGTCTCTGGGCTCTGTTTTTCTTATGCTGCCCAGTATGTGGTGCTTGTCTGCCTGCAGTTCCCACCAGCTTAAGATGATTTAGTACCTTTAATTTTGGCAGACTCTCCCTGCTGGGGCATGGTAGAGACAGAGGAGAGGTTGTAGGCTGGTTTTAATGGCTTCAAATTTCCAAGCCCTGGGGTCTGAATTCCTTGAGGGAGGGATTCCACCTGAGTTGGGCCTCATCCCTGCCCTGGGGAAGGCACAGGCTCCAGACAAGCCCTCCAACGAGTTTGTTTCTGTGTACCCCTGGGGCAGTTGCAGCCTGAGAAGCCCTGCCACTGTATCCAAAGGCAGTCAAGCCACAAAAACGTGTGTTTCTTTTCTTTTTTTCTTTTTCTGTCAGCCCTGCCCCCTTGGCACCAGGGCAAAAATGATTGACCTCTGCTTTGACCAGGTCCACCTGAGCTGGGGGCCTGTTTTTAGTACTCAGAATTTGTTAATTAATTCCAAAATTGGTGTCTGGTGGGGCTCAGCCCCTGCTGTTGGTAAAGTTCCTTTCCTTTCCCCTCTGGGAAGCGGCCTGTGGGGGAGGGGCACCAGCCTCTGTGCCTTGGGGAACTCACGGTTCTGGGGAGGCTTGTAATCCAGCTGGTCCAGACTGGGGTACGCTCTGTGTCCGGTCACTGATGTGGCCCAGGAGCTGTTCTGTAATGTTTCTGGTTATTTAGTAGCTGTTCTGGAGGACAAACTAAATCACAGACATTGCTAAGCTGCCATCTTGGTCCGCCATCTTTGAGAGGTATCTTTTACCCCATCTTTAAGAAATCCTAATGACTGGAAGCAATTAGCTCCATCGCAAGCCCTACAAAGGGCTGCCAAGTGTGGCGCTCAGAAGAAAAGCCTGTGTAGCTCTGAGGCAATTTTTTGCAGGGCTGACTCAAATGTGGATTAGTCTTAAAGATTGTAAGGGATACTTGGCAAAGCATGATGGCACATGATGAGATTGGAGGTCTCCTACCTTTTAATAGGACCATTTGAGTCCTAGATGTTAATAATCAGTCCTTCAGAGAACAAGAGGAGCCAAGAACAAAAGACTTTGACCTCTAACTTGGGTCACCTCCTTGGCACATTTGGTCTCTCCTGTAAGAAATGGAGCAGGCAGATGCTTTGGTCAAACAATGCTTACCCCCCTGTGATGACAACAGATCCCTGGCTTCTGCCCAGAATTCATATGGCAGATCAGCAGTCCTAATACCTGCCAGAAGAAGAGATCATGCGCCTGTGGTCAGAGGTGTTTGACTGCAGAATAGAGGAGAGCAGAGAACTTAAATGTTAGGAGGCAATATATGAAATGTCTCGAGGTGAACAGAATTTAATTGAGGCTCTCAAACTTGCAAGAAGGGCTTCCCATGATCCCATGTTGTCTATTATGTCAGAAGAGGAACACACACATTTTTAGTGATTTGAACATTTACATACCTTTGCATGAAGATTTGTCAAGAATAGGAGCAGCAGCCAAGCCTGATGGAATGGTGGAGCAAGTTGGTCTGGTTCTTGTGGACAGGATGCCAAACCTGAGTGCCTGCAGATGCTATTGTAGTAACCAGTTGGCAACCAAAGCTCTTTTTGATAAAAAAGAACAAGATTCAAGAGTCCGAGACTTCCTTTGGTGATGTCTTGAGTCTCCTTTCAGTCAAAAAGATCTTTGGAACTTCCTAATTATTCCTCAAAGTTGCCTAGTCAAATACCCATTGCTATTAAAAGAAATTCTTAGACATACTCCAAAAGACCCCCTAACATTCAGCTTCTGGAGGAAGCTGTATCGATAATACAAGAAGTTCTCTCTGATATCAACTTGAACAAAGGTGAATCAGAATGCCAATAGTATATTGAAAAACTTGAGTATCTGGGTGAAAAGCAGAAGGATCCTAGAATCAAAACAGGCAATGCTTTACTATGGGGAGTGAAGAATGAAAACGACATAAACTTTACATTTTCCTGTTTCAAGGCATCTTGGTTTTGACACAGAATGAGCATCACTCTTGCAAGGTTACTGGCCACCTCAGAAGACCTGCAGGACTTGTGGGATTGGAAGGATCCTTTCCAGGGGTTCCAGCAACTCAGATAAAGCTAAAAATATCTTGAGAGTTTGCTTCCGCGACCCCTCTCCAGGCCAGTCTCACGCTCTGCAGGCCAGCGATGTGTTCCCTTGGCAGCAGTGGTTCAAGTGCATTCAGACCACTGTTCCCCTTTCCAGCAGAAAAGCCAGAGCTGGAAGGAGACAGCAAAGAGAACAACCCCTCTGCGTCAGATGTCAAAGCCCAGAGAAGGGCATACGTCTCCAGTGTTATTCTAGTTCCAGTGCACACACGCGGAAGACACCAGGAGTGTGGAAGCACATCAAACACTGCCTGAGTTCTGAAAGCAAGAGACAAAGTCCAGTTAAGTGACGAACAGTAGGAGACATTGGTATAAAGAGAGCTCTGTATATTAACTGATGGAGAAACTGTTAATTCATAAATGTATACAGCTTTTTTTTCTTGTAATGTATGCATGGCAGCATTGTAGGGTTACTTTACACAGTCTTAATGTTTTCTATGTTTTTTGGTTGTTAGGTTTTTGCTTTTTTTCCTCCAATGGCAACTAAAGGTATATAGATTACCTTTTTTTTTTAAACATGGGCAGGCACCGGGAATCGAACCTGGGTCCTCTGGCATGGCAGGCAAGCATTCTTGCCTGCTGAGCCACCATGGCCCTATATAGATTACTTTAAAATTACAATCTTTTCTTTTGTTAAGATATGATTTTATGGGTTCATTTCAAACATGCAACTCTGTTATTTTTAATCAAATGAAATATTTGTGAAATAGATTTTCACCTAATTCTGAATCCATCCTGACTTTCCAATGCCAACCAATTATGATAGTTACAATATTTGCCAAAACTTAAAATTTTACAAATCCTGGTATTTTACCAGTGTTCCTTTGGTAAATCTTCTATGCAGAATTTTAAATTTTAACATGGGCACCTAAAATCTACATGAACTAATCACTTGTAGTATTTCAAAATTTCCATTGAAGCAATTCCTTGGAAAAAATCATAAAACTAAAAAAATTTCCATTTCACCAATTGGAATGCTTTATATTAGCTTGTTTTTCACTGCATAGTTTTCTTTTTCATCCATTTAACTGGTGAGTTATTTAATTTTTTAATTGTTGTAGTTTTAAGTATTTACTTTTATTATTATTATTTTTTACTGTGATAACTTTTTAAGTTGGTGTGTCTTTAAAATACTTTTCTTCCTTGATTAAAAATGTGTGTGTGTGTGTGTGCATGTGTGTATTTTTTTCTTAAAGCTATTAACTCTGCCAAATGAGACCAAGTCAAACTGTTCGTGAGCCAATTAAGAAAATTGCAATTTTTAAAATGCAATGTTTTGGGGTGGCTAACACACATGAAACGGCTTAGTATATTCCAGACTATTGAAAAAACTACCTTAAGAATTTCATTGAAATTGCAATTTTTAAAATGCAATGTTTTGGGGTGGCTAACACACATGAAACTTTAAGCATCTGAAAAGCAAGAGGGAAGGTAAATTAACTGGCCTGGGGCAGCTGGATCCTGGCGCCTCTGGGCAGGCCAGCCTTGAGCCCGTGGTTGGGGCCGACCCTCAGCAGTCCACAGGCCACAGACTCAGTGGGTCTTGCTGGGCTCGCAGGAGAAAGAGGCGTGTGTGATCCAAGGAAGACAGCTGGCTGGGGTGGCCGGGCTTGCTCCTCTGAACTTGTCATCTCCATGGGGAGTCAGGCCTTTGGGAAGCTGCTTGCAAAGGCTGTGGTCAGGGGGTATTAGCTCTGCCCTCTGTGGCCACTGTCCCTTCTGAGAACATCGGGAACTTCTGGGGGCCCTGTGGGTTTCTTTTATATGCCCTCTCCTGTTTGGGCTGCAGGCATCCAGGGGGTGTGCACACTTCAGTTTGCATTTCCCTGGACAGGGCTGAAGCCCATATTTGGACAAATGCAGTATAAAAGGGGAAGGCCCATTAGAGGCCATTGAGTCCAAATCTTTCGTTTTATAAATGACGTTCCGAAAGGCCAGGATTTATCTCAAGTCACGTGCCTTGTCCCACTTGGGCCAGGTGTAGAATCTTCGTCCTCTGGGAGCCTGTGCAGCCCTCTGCAATCTCCTGGCAAAGATTTGGAGGAAATCTTTAAAATTCACAAACAGTACGCTGGAAAACAGTTTATAAACCTCTCCCAACTGCCCTAAGAGAATGCCCTGGAGGAGGGAAGATCCACGGAGAACTTGTATTAAGGAATGGCTTTTCAAAGAATTGGCTAGCGGCCACTGCTCTGGAGGCCTGGCCAGGCCCTTGTCCTGGGATCCTTGTCCAGTGGCTTGGGTACAGCAGCAGCAGGGGGCAGTGGCCCCCGCCAACAGCCTGGGGATTTCACTGATGGCCCCAGGGGCTCAAGGTCCTCAAATGAACAAAGGAGTAGGAAGTGCCAGAGGGTGGCCAGCTGTGCAGTGTGGTGGGGTCTGTGGGGAGAGGAGGGCCAGGGGTTGCCCGCTTGGGCACATGGGAGGCTCCCAGGCTCCCAGCCCAGGGACCCAGGTGGCTTGTGTGCGTTCAGGTGTGCACATGCGTGTGTGCGTGCACATGCATGGGAGAGGGAGGGAGGCCGAGCTCCCAAGGCCCTGGGTATGACCTGCCGCCCTCCCCGCCCGCCTACCCAACCCGTGGGGCCCTCCCGCTTTCCAGCTAGGTGGACCATCAGCTCAGCCAGGGCTGGCGGTTGCGCGGATGGCACCCATCTCCTGTCACAGTCTGGCCTTTCCTGTAATAAACCGTGTCACTTTGCCATGTGCCGGAGCCAAGGAAAGGGCATTATGTGGTGGCACCAGCTCGGGTTTCTTGAGGACCCATGTGCTAGACAACTCAACGTCAACCTCAATGATGAAGACGCTGACGGACTGGACAGACATCCAGGTGCTGTGGGGAGGACAGGCAGACAGGGGCGCGTGCTGGCCAGCCTACCCGCGGCCTCGGACGTGGCATCAGGTCCCCCTCAGCCATCGCAGAGAACCTTCTCGACACAGTTCGCATTTTGTCTTTGTGCTCTTTTGTCTTTCAAAGTAATGATTATGTGATTAAAAAGGTAATGCGTCTATGCATTTACTCTGTTCATGAAAGTAGAAACTCTGAGAACCGAGAGAACGGTATGGGCCAGTTCATCTTCTTTCTGCTCTTAGGTCAGCATATACCATTTTTCTTTTCAGTTGTATGGAAGTATTTTATGCCAGTAATTTTTAAAGTTAGGTGGTTCTCTCAGGGGTTTGGTTGAGTTGGTCTTTACCTCTAGGCCTCCGAATAACACGGTTACATTGCCCCAACTGTATTTCTCACTGTGGGCTTTATATGGAAAGCCCTCTCTTCCTTGGCATCCCCTCTTCTGCCCCGGAGGTCTGAGGTCGCTTGCATCATTATTTTTGGCTTTCTGGCATTAATACTTTGGTTTTCATTTGCCTAGTCTTGTGTCCTTGTCACTGACTCAACCGCCTGCTGTGATCCCCCCGTGGATATTCCGAGGTAGCCTCCTCGGGGTGGGCTGGGCGGGAGGGGCCCCACTTGCTGCCCAGCTGCCCCCCACCCCACGTCCCTGTCCCCACCCACCTGCGATTCCTTCCACCCGTGCCTGAGTCCTCTGCACCCCACGTCTTCCTCCTGGTTTATTTCCTTATTGATTACCAAAGGAGAAAGGGCACGCAGCAGGTAAAATTTCTGAGACCCCCACCTGTTGGATAATCCAGCTGAGCCTAGAAATATCCATTGGAAGTGATTTTCCTTGGAATTTTGGTGACACCTGAGGACGTTCTAGTGGCCGGCCTCTGGGTCAGACCCCACGCCTGTGAAGTCTCTCTCTGCTCCAGGTGTCCCGAGCCTGGTTCTGTCCGGGTCATGTGCCAATTCACCTGCCATCCTGAGGAGCTTGCTTGAGTTATTTCACTTTCCCTCCTCTCCTTTAGCACTTCTGTTGTTCATGGGTTCAATCACCTGAACTTGTCCTCTCACTTTCTTACCTGTTTTCAACCCTTTGTGTTTTTGCTCTACTTTCTGAAAGATTCCTTCATCTTCATCTTCCAACCCTGGTATCAAGCGTTTTGTTTGTTTGTTTGTTTGTTTTTTGGCTTTTAGAAAGAGGAATTTAATAAAAAGAGTTCTAAGGTCAAGAATATGTCCCAATTAAAACAAGTCCATAGAAATGTCCAATCTAAGTCATCCAGAGAAAGATACCTTGGTTCAAGAAGGCCAGTGAAGTTCAGGGTTTCTCTCTCAAATTAGAAGGCATGTGGTGAACACAGTCAGGGTCTCTCTCTCATCTGGAAAGGCACGTGGCAAACACAGCATAATCTGCTAGCTTTCTGTCCTGCTTTTCTGCTTCATGAAGCTCCCCAGGAGGCATTTTCTGTCTTCATCTCCAAAGGTCACTGGCCGGTGGCTTTGCTTCTCTTGTCTGCACCATTCAGCTCTGTTAGAATCTCCTGCTTTCTCTCTTCTTGTTCTGTTTTATAGGATTTCAGTAAACGAATCAAGATCCACCCGAATGGGTGGAGACAAATCTCCATCTAATCCAGCTTAACAACCACTCTTGATTGAGTCACACATCTCCAGGGAGATGATCTAATTACAGTTTCAAACATACAGTGCTGAATAGGGATTAGAAGAAATGGCTGCCTTTACAAAATGGGATTAGGATTGAAACATGGTTTTTCTAGGGTATATCATCCTTCAAACCAGCACATGATCTTAATATTTTTTCTCTACTTTTCCTATTTTTAATAAGTTTTTATCTCTTAATGTTTGCCTTCTATCAGATTAATTTTATAAATTGTTCTGTTTTCCACATTTGTTAACTTGATAGATATACAACCTTTCATTATTATTTTGGTGGTTACCCTGGAGAATACAACTTGTATTCTCAATTTCCCAGAGTCTAATATAAATTGATCCTGTATCTCTTCCCAGAAAATGCAACTACCTTAGTACTCTTTTTTTTTTTTTTTTTTTACAAACAAACAAACAAAAAACTATATTTCAGGTGCAGCTTCATTCAGTGTTCCAACATAGTTACATTACACTTAGGTATTATTGTGCTGTCCATTTTTGAGTTTTTGTATCTAGTCCTGTTGCACAGTCTGTATGCCTTCAGCTCCAATTACCCATTATCTTACCCTGTTTCTAACTCCTGCTGGTCTCTGTTACCAATGATATATTCCAAGCTGATTCTCGAATGTCGGCTCACATCAGTGGGACCATACAGTATTTGTCCTTTAGTTTTTGGCTAGACTCACTCAGCATAATGTTCTCTAGGTCCATCCATGTTATTACATGCTTCATAAGTTTAGTCTGTCTTAAAGCTGCATAATATTCCATCGTAGGTATACGCCACAGTTTGTTTAGCCACTCGTCTGTTGATGGACATTTTGGCTGTTTCCATCTCTTTGCAATTGTAGATAGTGCTGCTATAAACACTGGTGTACAAATGTCCATCTGTGTCTTTGCCCTTAAGTCCTTTGAGTAGATACCTAGCAGTGGTATTGCTGGGTCGTAATCCATTCTGCCAGTCTATGTCTTTTGATTGGGAAATTCAGTCCATTAACTTTTAGTGTTATTACTGTTTGGATAATATTTTCCTCTACCATTTTGGCTTTTGTATTATATATATCATATCTGATTTTCCTTCTTTCTACACTTTACTCCATATCTCTCTCTTCTGTCTTTTCGTATCTGACTCTAGTGCTCCCTTTAGTATTTCTTGCAGAGCTGGTCTCTTGGTCACAAATTCTC
Organism: Tamandua tetradactyla; assembly: GCF_023851605.1. Classification (NCBI taxonomy): domain Eukaryota; kingdom Metazoa; phylum Chordata; class Mammalia; order Pilosa; family Myrmecophagidae; genus Tamandua; species Tamandua tetradactyla. The sequence goes on along the minus strand of NC_135343.1, from coordinate 2,331,193 downwards.
TCAGTGACTTTTTGTCTATAAATGTTTTAATTTCTCCTTCATTTTTGAAGGACAATTTTGCTGGATATAGGAGTCTTGGTTGGCAGTTTTTCTCTTTTAGTAATTTAAATATATCATCCCACTGTCTTCTAGCTTCCATGGTTTCTGCTGAGAAATCTACACATAGTCTTATTGGGTTTCCCTTGTATGTGACGGATTGTTTTTCTCTTGCTGCTTTCAAGATCCTCTCTTTCTCTTTGACCTCTGACATTCTAACTAGTAAGTGTCTTGGAGAACGCCTATTTGGGTCTATTCTCTTTGGGGTGCGCTGCACTTCTTGGATCTGTAAATTTAGGTCTTTCATAAGAGTTTGGAAATTTTCAGTGATAATTTCTTCCATTAGTTTTTCTCCTCCTTTTCCCTTCTCTTCTCCTTCTGGGACACCCACAACACATATATTTGTGCGCTTCATATTGTCATTCAGTTCCCTGATCCCCTGCTCAAGTTTTTCCATTCTTTTCCCTATAGTTTCTGTTTCTTTTTGGAATTCAGATGTTCCATCCTCCAGTTCACTGATTGTAGCTTCTGTCTCTTTAGATCTACCATTGTAGGTATCCATTGTTTTTTCCAGCTTTTCTACTTTGTCCTTCACTCCCATAAGTTCTGTGATTTGTTTTTTCAGATTTTCTATTTCTTCTTTTTGTTCAGCCCATGTCTTCTTCATGTCCTCCCTCAATTTATTGATTTGGTTTTTGAAGAGTTTTTCCATTTCTGTTCGTATATTCAGCATTAGTTGTCTCAGCTCCTGTATCTCATTTGAACTATTGGTTTGTTCCTTTGACTGGGCCATATCTTCAATTTTCCGAGCGTCATCCATTATTTTCTGCTGGTGTCTGGGCATTTGATCAGATTTCCCTGGGTGTGGGACCCAGCTGGTTGAAAGGTTTTTCTGTGAAATCTCTGGGCTCTGTTTTTCTTTTCCTGCCCAGTAGGTGGCGCTCATGGTGCTCGTCTGTCTGCGGGTCCCGAATCTCACAGTCGGCCCGGGAAACTGCGCGCGTGGAGGGGGGTCGCCGGCCGCCGCGGCTTGGGGGAGTGCTGGTCCAAATTGCCCAGCTGGCCCGAGACACCAAGTGTGGCAGGATGGCCCCGCTATCCAACGTTCCCAGTCAGACCGGGAAGCCACGTGTGTGGAGGGGACCCCAGTCGCCAGCCACCCCGGCCGGGAAAACGCGCGCCCCTCGGGTATCTCACCGCAGCGGATTCTCCCTGCCCGTTCAGCCGTTCCAGAATGGGGTACGCTGTCTTTTTGGTCTCTGTCGTGGCTCCAGGAGCTGTTTCGTATTGTTTCTGTTTCTTTAGTTGCTTTTCTGGAGGAGGAATTAAGACCCGCGCGTCTTACTAAGCCGCCATCTTCTCCGGAAGACCTACCTTAGTACTCTTAATCTACATTTACCATTGCCTTACTTTGATACTATTAATGCCATGTATTTCAATCACACATTGACATATACAAAAAAAAATATGCATGGTTTTAAATGCGAAAGACATTATCATTGCCATCTCTATTAAAAAAGGCAATATCATTTAAATATAGCTACGGTTTATGTTTTGTGTTCCTCTTCATGAATCCCACATTTAAAAATTTTCTCAGGGGTCATTCTCCTTTTGCTTAAAGAATATTTCTAAGTATTTCCTTTAGCATGGATATTCTTATGAAACAGCATATGTTCTGTTTGTATAATATCTTTATTTCACCTTCATTTTCAAAATGTATATTTTTCAGGCTACAGAGTTTGTAGTTGCCAGTTATACCACATCAACACTATGAATGTTATTCCGTAGCCTTCTGCCTTCCTTGTGTACACTGAAAATTCACTTAATAGTTTCATTGTCCTCTTTTCAAGATTGCTTATTGGTTTTCTCTCCTTGCCTTGATGATTTTCTCTTTGATTTCCTGGGTGCTTACCAGACAGATGGGCAGTGCTCCCAGATACCTGCTTCCAGAAACTGTCTCAGATCCATCACCACTCCAGCAATGACAGGCGCCCCACCTGGGGAGGTTAGGAATGCAAGAGATGGGGGAGCGCCCTGCTGCTGGCACTGGATTCCATCTTTGGTTCGGTCTCCGCCTTATATCCTGGACAAGCCCCCAGAAATGTAGTGCAAAAGCCAGAACAAGGCCGCAGGCCCCCAGGAATGCTCTTGGGGTGAATGGCTTCAGTTCCTGTGCTGTAGCTGTGATTCTCCTTCACTGCACACACTGATCTTCCACACCTGATGCCATGTCTGTAGCTGAAGACTTACTCTGTGTTCCTCACATGGGGGACCATTTGTGGGCGACACCACCCACGGTAGTTATTCTTTGTCCCACAAAGAATCAGCGCAAGAAGAAAACACTTTGACACAAAGTCAGAAAGCAAGGAAGTCTCTGTCCCAAGAGACAGCCAGAGCCTCAAGTTTATTTTCTGCTAGCTATTTATTGGTATTGAGTTTTTGATTTCTGCTTTTTTTATTTTTAATATCCAAGAGATCTGTGCTGATTTGAAAGGATGTATGCCCCCTAGAAAAGCCATGTTTTAATCAAAATCCCATTTCATAAAAGTAGAATAATCCCTGTTTAATACTGTATGTTTGAAACTGTGATTGGATCGTCTCCCTGGATGGTGTGATTTAATCATGAGTGGTTGTTAAACTGGATTAGGTGACGACATGTCTCCACCCATTTGGGTGAGTCTCGATTGGTTTACTGGAGTCCTATAAAAGAGGACACATTTTGGAGAAAGGGAGATTCGGAGAGAGCAGAGAATGCTGCAGCACCACGAAGCAGAGTCCACCAGCCAGCGACCTTTGGAGATGAAGAAAGAAAACGCCTCCCAGGGAGCTTCATGAAACAGGAAGTCAGGAAAGAAAGTAGCAGATGACGCGGTGTTTGCCACGTGCCCTTCCAGCTGAGAGAGAAACTGTGACTGTGTTCGCCATGTGCCTTCTCACTAGAGAGAGAAACCCTGAACTTCATCAGCCTTCTTGAACCAAGGTATCTTTCCCTGGATGCCTTTGATTGAACATTTCTATTGACTTGTTTTAATTGGGACATTTTCTCAGCCTTGGAACTGCAGACTAGCAACTTATTAAATTCCCCATTTAAAACTGTTCTGTTTCTGGTATTTTGCATTCTGGCAGCTAGCAAACCAGAACAAGATCTTTTTTTTGTTTTCTGAGTGCTCCCTTCTTGCAATAAGTCTCGCCGTTTCCTAGGTGCGTATCTTCTCCTTCTCAGGACCTTAGTGGTTTTTGTTATGTTCTCTTCCCCTGCACGGTGGGTTTCCTCCATGTTGCTGTTTCCTGTTAAGTGGCCCTGCTATGTGAGTACCCCTCCCTGCCGGGCTGGGAGCCCCAAGAGGCCGGCTGGGTGCTCTGTGCACGGGGTGTCGCTGCTTGACTGTGGGAATGGGTCAGTGGGGGCCGCGGGCTTCACCCTCAGCCAGTCCTTCTCTCAGCCCTTTCCTCTTGTACTTGGTGCCCCACTTGCCCTGAGCCTTTTGGGGCTGCTTCTCTGTCGGGTGGATTGGCTCTCGGCTTTCCCCACTATGGGCTAGGAATTCAGTTGTTTTGTTTTGTCCTCCTAAGTTATTTACCATTTTGTCCATCTGCTTTCTTGTTTCCTTGTTTTTTTTTTTTTCTGTGTTCTTCTCCTTTTTCCTTGATCTTGTGTGTTTTTCCTTAAATTTGATTTCTTTTTCTGTTATTTTAAATGGAATTTCAGAAGGGAGCAAAAGCGAACGTGTATTTTCAATGTCATTTTATCTAGGGCCTCACATTTCTGTTTCTCTAGTAGTTTATTCTCCCATCTTTAGGGAACTGAAGTTCAGGAAACTGTGCATATTTAAAATGTGCAGTTGAATCATTTTTGACATGTGTTTACACTGTGACATCGTCATCACAGTCAAGATATTTCATTACCCACATCCTTGTGCCCTTTGAAATTCTCCCCTCCTTCCTCCCCACACAACCACTGATCTACTTTCTGTCATGTGGCTTATTTACTTTCTAGAATTTTATATAAATGAAATTGTACAATACATATTCTTTTTTTTAATGGCATCTTTCACTCGGCATAATGATACTGAGATTCGTCCATGTTGCATTTATTCCACCGAATGAGCTCACCACATTCACCTATTGAGCTCTTTCTAGTTTTCGACTGTTACGAATAGAGCAGATTTGAACATTTGTGTATAGTCTTTGTATAGACATAAGCTTTCGGTTTTTGTTTTTTTTTTTCAATTTTGCAGTTCACACACCACACAAATCAAGTACACAGTCACTGGCGCATGATATCATCACATTGTTGTGCATACAGCCCCATGAATCGACTTTAGAACATTTTCATTACTTCAGAACAGAAATAAAAATAAAAAAATAAAACCCCAAATCCTCCCCTACCCCATTTTCAGTCTTTTTATGTAAATACCTAAGAATGGAATGTCTGGGTCGTGTGGTGGTAGTATGTTTAAATATTTGTAAGTAACTGGTGAACTGTTTTCCAAAATGGTTGTCATTTTATATTTCTACTAGCAGTGTAGGAGAGTTCAATCGCTCTACCTCTGTGACAAACTTAGTTATGGCCAGTCTTGTTAATTTAGCCATTCTAATGGTTGTAGACAGTATCTCATTACGACTGTGATTTGCATTTCCCTAATGACTAAGGATGTTTAGCATCTTTTTTTGTGCTTCTGGCCATTCATAAATCTTTTGTGCAATGTCGTTTGGAATAGTTTCCCAAGTTGTATTGGGCTGTTTGTCTTTTTCTTATTACATTATAAAAATATTTATCTGTTTTCTCCTTTTAAAAAAATGGAGATAAAATTCACATACCAAAAAATTAACCCTAAATTTTAAAGTGTACAATTCGGTGGTTTTTAGTATACTCACAAAGTTGTGCAACCATCACTACTATCTAATTCTGGAACACTTTAATCCCGCCAGAAAGAATCCCCAGACCCACTGGCTGTCGCTCCCTATTCCGCTCTCCTCTGAGACCTTGTCAACCATGAATCTATTTTATAGATTTTTCTGTTCTGGGCCTTTGATGTCAGTGGGATCATACAATGTGTGGCCTTCTGACTGGCTTCTTTCACTGAGCATCATGTTCTCAAAGCTCATCCAAGTTGGAGCATGAATGAGTATTTCATTCCTTTTTTAAAAAAAACATTTTTTATTGTGAAATAGAGCATTTATACAAAAGCAACAATAAATTTCAAAGTACATTTTAACAAGTAGTTATACAGCAGATTTCAAAATTTGGTGTGGGTTACAGTTCCACTATTTCAGGAGATACCTTCCAGCTGCTTCAAGACACAGGAGACTAGAAAGAAATATTAGTATAATGATTCAGCAGTCATATTCATTTATTAAATCCTATCTTCTCTGTTATAATTCCTCCTTCTCCTTTGATCCTTCTCCCAATATTTAGGGCTATTTGGGCAATGACCATTCTAACTTCTTCATATTGAAAAGGGTTTTTGATATTATGGGGTCAGAGGATGTGACTGGTTGATGTTCTTGGAGAAGCTGGCCCCTGTGAGTTTCAGGTCTTATCTGGCCTAGAAACAATCTGGAGGTTTTAGGTTTCTGAAAATTAAACTTAGTGAGTGAGACTTTTATAGGGTCTCAGATAGAGTCCTCAGTGTTCATTAAGGTTTACAGGAATACTTAGCAAACCATGGCAATTAGCAATATCTAGAGGAAGCTTGTATAAGAATAGTCTCTCAACTCTATTTGAACTCTCTCAGCCACTGATTCCTTATTTTGTTACACTTCTTTCCCTGCTTTTGGTGAGGAAGGTGTTGTTGATCCCCTGATGTCAGGGGCAGGCTCATCCCTGGGAGTCATCTCCCACATTGTCAGGGAGGCTCACACCCCTGGATGGCATGTCCCACATATGGGGAGGGTAATGATTTCACTTTCAGAATTGGGCTTAGAGAAAGAAAGGCCACATCTGAGCAACAAAAGAGATTCTCTGAAAATAACTCTTAGGCGTAATTATAGATAGGCTTAGCTTCTCCTCTACAAAAATAAGTTTCAAAAGAGCAAGCCTCAAGATCAGGGGCTTGGGGTGGGCCACGGTGGCTCGGCAGGCAAGAATGCTCGCCTGCCATGCCAGAGGACCCGGGTTTGATTCCCGGTGCCTGCCCATGTTAAAAAAAAAAAAAAAAAAAGATCAGGGGCTTGGCCTGTTCACTTGGGAGATCCCAGTGTTTGAGAGAGTACCAGGGATTTCCCAGGTGGGAAGGTGTGCTGGTTTGAAAAGATGTATATACTCTAGAAAAGCCATGTTTTAATCTTAATCCCATTTTGTAAAAGGCAGCCATTTCTTCTAATCACTATTCAGTATGGTATGTTTGAAACCTTAATTAGATTCTCCCTGGAGATGTGACTCAATAAATAGTGGTTCTTAAGCTGGATTAGGTGGAGACGTGTCTCCACCCATTCTATGTGGGTCTTGATTAGTTTATCAGAATCCTATAAAAGAGGAAATATTTTGGATGAAGCTGGAGATTCAGAGACAGCAGGAGCAGAACAACATAGCCGTGAGAAGCAGAGTCCACCAGCAGGCAACCTTTAGAGATAAAGAAGGAAAATACTTCCTGTAGAGCTTCATGATACAGGAAGCCAGGAGAGAAGGCTAGCAGATGATGCCGTGTTCACCGTGTGCCTTTCCAGATGAGAGAGGAACCCTGACCGTGTTCACCATGTGCCTTCTCACTTGAGAGAGAAACCCTGAACTTCATCGGCCTTCTTGAACCAAGGTGTCTTTCCCTGGATGCCTTTGATTGGACATTTCTGTGGACTTGTTCTAATTAGGACATTTTCTCGGCCTTAGAACTGTAAAGTAGCAACTTATTAAAATCCCCCTTTTTATAAGCCATTCTGTTTCTGGCATATTGCATTCCAGCAGCTAGCAAACAAGAACACATTATAAATGTTACATCTTTATACAATCATCTTCAAGAATCAAGGCTACTAGAAACCAGCTCAGCAGTTTCAGGTACTTCCTCCAGCCATTCTAATACACCATTGTGTCAGTTAGATTCACTTGGCCAGGTGAGCATACCTAGTCTTGTTGTTGCGGACATAAGCCAACCGTACGTGAACCTCCTCTGTTGCCAATTACATCTGCAGTCAGCTAGGAGGCGTGTCTGCTGCAATGAGTGATGTTTGACTTAATTGGCTGGTGCTTAAATGAGAGATTGCAAGGTAGCACTGCTAGCAGCTCGGCATTCCTCATCTCAGCACTTGCAGCTCAGCCCAGGCCTTTGGAGAAGTCACCCCGGAGAAAGTTGTTGGAACCCAGGGGCCTGGAGAGAAGACCAGCAGAGACCATCCTGTGCCTTCCACGTAAGAAAAGAGCCTCAGTGGAAAGTTAGCTGCCTTTCCTCTGAAGAACCAACAAAATAAATCCCCTTTTATTAAAAGCCAATCCGTCTCTGGTGTGTTGCATTCCGGCAGCTAGCAAACTAGAACAACCATACACTAAAAAGGGATATCTATATAATGCATAAGAATAACCTCCAGTATAACCTCTTGACTCTGAAATCTCTCAGCTGCTGAAACTTTGCAAATACTCCCCAAGGGTACTTTGCAAATCCTTTTTAATTCACTGCCCAAATTACCTTGGGATATAACAGGCATCACACTAACCTGGACAAACTAACATCTCATGCTGTATTCAAGAGTCCATGTACTTATGGTGTTCAACTAAGCTGACCAAACAAGTTAAATTAGGAAATGTACTACCCAATGTATAAATTTTGCACTCAGTAAACATTTCTCCCTTTAGTCTCGCACAGAAGTTGAAGTTTTTAAAAAATGGACAATGTCATCCTTTACCCTGAATTCTGATATGCCTTTGTCCTGTCCAGATCAGCTCTACTGAAATTCTACTAGAAGCCTTATTTCTTCCTACTGCTGCATAATATTCCATTGTATATATATATACCACATTTTGTTTATCCACTCGTCTGCTGATGGATGCTTTGATTGTTTCCATCTTTTGGAAACTGAATAATTCCATTATGAATATTTGTGTACAAATGTCTGTTCATGTCACTGCTCTGAACTCTTCTGGGTATATTCTCAGAAGTGGCGTTTCCCGGTCATAAGGCAAAGTGATATTAAGTTTCCTGAGGAACTACCAAACTGTCTTCCACAGTGGCTGCACCATTTTACATTCTCCCCAGCAGTGAGTAAGTGTTCCAGTTTCTCCACATCCTCTCCAACACTGGTGGTTTCCTGTTTGTTTAACCATTCTTATAGGTGTGAGAAGATAGCTCATTGTGGTTTTGATTTGCATTTCCCTTATAGCTAATGAAGATGAACATCTTTTCATCTTGTTTGTATTTTGCATATCCTCTTCGGAAAAATGTCTATTTATATCTTTTGCCCATTTTATAACTGAGTTGTTCTTTTGTTGTTGAGTTATATGATTTCTTTATATATACTAGCTAGCAAACCCTTATCAGATATATGGTTTCCAAAGCTTTCTTCCATTGCATTGGCCGCCTCTTCACCTTTTTGACGAAGTCTTTTGAGGCACAGAAGCTTTCGATTTTGAAGAGTTCCATTTATCTATTTTTTCTTTTGTTACTTGTACTTTGGATGTAAAGTTTAAGAAGCTCCTACAACTAGGTCTTGAAGATGTTTCCCTATATTTTTTTCTAGAAGTTTTATGGTACTGGCTCTTATATTTAAGTCTTTAATAATACTCTGGGTTAATTTTTGTACAGCATGTGAAGCAGGAGTCCTCTTTCTTTCCTTTGGTAACGGATGTGCAGCTCTCCCAGCCCCATCTATTGAAAAGACTATTCTGTTCCAGATCAGCGAATTTGGGGACCTTGTCAAAGGTCAGTTGACCATAGATATGGGGTCTATTTCTGAACTCTCAATTCAGAAAACTCTGAATTCATCAATCAATATGTCTATCTTTGTGCCAATACCATGCTCTTTTGACCATTGTGGCTTTATAATAAGCTTTAAGATTAGGAAGTGTAAGTCCTCCCACTTCATTCTTTTTTGTACATTTTTGGCTAGTCAGGACCCCGTTCCCTTCCAAATAAATTTGATAACTAGCTTTCCAAGTCTGCAAAGTAGGTTATTGGAATTTTGATTGGTGTTGCATTGAATTTGTAGATCAATTTGGGTAGAATTGCCATTTTAACAGAGTTTAGTCTTCTGATATATAAACACAGAATGCCTTTCCACCTATTTAGATCTTTTTAAATTTCCTTTAGCAATGTTTTGTAGTTTTCTATGTATAGGTCCTTTACATTCCGGATGTGCCGGTTTGAAGCTATTATGTACCCCAGAAACGCTACATTTTAATCCCGATCCAATTTTGTGACAGCAGCTGTTTCTTTTAATCTTAACTCAATACCATGGGGTAGAAACTTTTGATTAGATTTTCTCCATGGAGATGTGACACACCCAATTGTATAGGTGACCTTTTGATTAGATGGAGATGTGACTCAACCCATTCCAGGCAGGTCTTGATTAGTTTACTGGAGTCCTTTAAAAGAGGAAACATTTTGGGGAGAGCAGAGCTGACAGATGCCAGCACCTGGAGAACAGAGACACGGATGTTTGGAGATGCTTGGAGCCCCGCAGATATCGCCATGAGATGTTAAGCAAGCCAGAACCTGGAGAGAGCCAAGGGAAGCAAAGAGAGAAAAGCCAGCCCCAAAGAAGCAAAGTGAGGAACCCCTAAAGGAACAAAGGTTAAAAGCTATACAGCCCAGAAGCAAGGGACCAGCAGACGCCAGCCACGTGCCTTCCCAGCTGGCAGAGGTGTTCCTGACCCATCCGCCTTCCTTGAAGGCCTTAGTTTAGACAATTTTATAGGCTTAAAACTGTAAACTCATAACCTATTCAATCCTCTTTATAAAAGACATTCCAATTCTGGTATATTGCATTTGGCAGCTTACAAACTAAAACTCCTGGTTAAGTTTATTCCTAGAAGGTTGATTTTTTAAGTTGCTATTGTGAATGGAACTTTTTTCTTAATTGTCTCCTCAGTTAGGTTATTACTGGTATACAGAAATATTACTGATTTTTACACATTAATCTTGTATCCCACCACTTTGCTGGTGTATTAGCTCATGTAGCTTTGTTGTAGATTTCTCAAGATTTTCTAAATATAGGATCATGTCGTCTGCAAATAATGAAAGTTTTATTACTTCCTTTCCAATATGGATGCCTTTTATTTCTTTTTCTTGTCTAATTGCTCTAGCTAGAATTTTTAGCACAATGTTGAATAACGGTGACAGGGCATTCTTGTCTTGTTACAGTTTTAAGGGGGAAGGCTTTCAGTCTCTCCCCATTGAAAATGATGCTGGTCTGTGGGTGTTTCATATATACCCTTTATCATACTGAGGAAATTTCCTTTGATTCCTGCCTTTTGAAGGGTTTTCATCAGAAGAGGATGCTAAATTTTGTCGAATGCTGTTTTAGTATCAATTGAGATGACCATGTGATTTTTTTTCCTTTTTCATTTGTTAACGTGCTGTATTGCACTGATTGATTTTCTTGTGTTGAACCACCCTAGTATGCCTGGAATAAACCCCACTTGGTCGTGGTACATAATTATTTTAATGTGCTGTTGGATTCTGATTTGTAAGTATTTTGTTGAGAATTTTTACATCTATATTCATTAGGGAGATTGGCCTGTAGTTTTCCTTTCTTAGAGTATCTTTATCCAGTTTTGGTATTAGAGTGATGTTACTTTCAAAAAATGACTTGGGCAATATTCCTTTTTCTTCAATTTTGGGGGAAGAGTTTGAGCAGAATTGGTGTTAGTTCTTTTTGGAATGTTTGGTAAAATTCCCCTGTGCAGCCATCTGGCTCTGAACTTTTCTTCAAAGGAAGATTTTTGATGACTGATTGAATCTCTTTACTTGTAATTGGTTTGGTACGGTCTATTTCTTCTCGAGTCAGTGTAGGTTGTTCATGTGTTGCTAGGAATTTGTCCATTTCATCTAAATTGTCTAGTTTGTAGGCTGTAGTTGCTCATAGTATCCATTTCTGTTTTTTTTATTTCTTTGGTCCATGGTAATGACCCCCCCATTTCTGATTTTATTTATTTACATCCTCTTTCTTTGTTATTTGTCACTCTAGCTAAAGGTCTATCAATTTTATTGATTTTCTGAAAGGACCATCTCTTGGTTTTATTGATTCTTTCTATTGTTTTTTTGTTCTCTGATTTATTTAGTTCTCCTTTAATCTTTATTATTTATCTTCTATTTGCTTTGGGATTAGTTCTGCCCCTGCTCCAACCTGCCCATTACAGCCCACTCCAGGTACAATCACAACTGGGCAAACTAACCCCATCCCTTCAATCTGAATTTCTCTGCTTTTTCATCCAGGACCTTCCTATTTAGTGTAGAAGACCCTCTCTGGTCACTCATACCCTGGAACGGCTGTCTCAGCCATTTTTCTATCACTTCTCTAATTGATCCATGAGACAGGGGTGAAGTCAGCCTGTCCTATTTCACCTTCTTCCTGGAAGTCTTATCATGGTCACGGGGCAGCTGGCAAGCAGGGACCCAGGGCTCATTGGCACCTGTCACCTCCCCCTGGCAGCTCTCCAGAATTTCTTCATTCCTTTTTATGGCATAATAAGATACCTTGGCATGGCTATACCATATTTTGGTTGCCCATTCATCAGGTGATGGGTTGTTTGGGTTGTTTCCACTTTTGTGCTGCTACAAACATTCATGGACAAGATTTTGTGTGAACGTTTTTTCAATTATCTTAGGAATATGGTAATTTTATGTTTAACTTTTTCAGGGCTTCCCAAACTGTCTTCCAAAACAGCTGCACCATTTTACATTTCCACCAGCAATGTGTGAGGGTTCCAGTTTCTCCACAACCACTCGAACAATTGATATTGTCTTTTTTATTCTAGACACCTAGTAGGTGTGACGTGATATCTTATGGTGATTTTGCATAGCTTATTTTTATTTGCATTTTCCTAATGACTAACGATGTTGAGCATCCTTTCAAGTGCTTATTGGCCATTTGCATATCTCCTTTGGAAGAATGTCTGTTTAAATTCTTTGCCCATTTAAAAATTAGAGTGTCTTTTTATTGTTCAGTTGTGCGTATAGTTTGGATTCAAGCCGTGTGTCTATACGTATATACACATAGACACACTGTCTGTGGCTTGCCTTTTTTTAAATGGTGTCTTTCGGAGAGCAAAAATTTTAACTTTAATACGATTTAGCAACTTTTTTCTTTCATGTTTTATGCTTTTTGTGTTCTGTCTGAGAAACTTTCATCTAAGCCAAGTGTGCTGGTTTGGAGGAATTATGTGCCCTAAAAAAGCCATGCTTAATCCTGAGCCGTCTCACGGAGGCGGCCATTTCTTTTACTCCCTATTCAGTACTGTAGGTCAGACACTTGATTATATTGCCTCCAATGTGACACACCCAGTGGGTATTAACCTTGGATTAGAGGGAGATGTGACTCCACCCATCCCAGGTGGGTCTTGATTAGTTTACTGGAGTCCTTTAAGAGAGGAAGCATTTTGGAGAAAGCTTCGGAACCACATGAGAGAACGAGACCCACATAAGCCCATGGCCGCCAGAGAGCTTTGGAGATGAAGAAGGAAAACGCCCCTGGGGGAGCTTCATGAAACAAGAAGCCTGGAGAGGAAGCTAGCAGACATCACCATGTTCGCCATGTGCCTTTCCAGTTGAGAGAGAAACCATGAATGTCATTCGCCTTCTTAAACCAAGGTATCTTCCCTGGATGCCTTAGATTGGACATTTCTATAGCTTAGCTTTATCCCTTCTCTCTTTTTTTTTTTTTTTAATTAACAGAAAAAAAGAAATTAACCCAACATTTAGAGATCATACCATTCTACACATGCAATCATTAATTCTTAACATCATCACATATATAGCTTAGCTTTAATTTGGACATTTTCATAGCCTAGAACTGTAAACATGCAACTTGATAAATTCCCCTTTTTAAAAGCTGTTCCGTTTCTGGTATATCGCATTCCAGTAGCTTGCAAACTAAGACACCGCCCTGCGTGGCATGCCTTGGCTCGTGACGGTTACTCAATCTCTGCCTCTGTCACGTGGCCATCTGCCGGTGTCTCTATCTCCCTGTGTCCAAACGTCCTCTCCCTAAAGGGACACCAGTCCTACTGGATTCAGGCCAACCCTAATCCATTTGTCTTCATCAAAACTAAGAACATTTTCAGAGATCCTGTTTACAAAGAAGTTCACATTCCCAGGACCCCTGGGTTTGAACATGGCTTTTTGGGGGGGACAGAATTCCAGCCACACCCTCGGGCTGCCCACCCCCAGGCTCTCTCAGAGGGGCCGTCAGTGAAGCCACTGCCCCTGCCAGCAGGAGCCCGTGGGGTGGCCGCAGCCCCTGTGGCGTCAGTGGCCTGGTTCAGGACACGGGACACCACCCCACTCATGACACAGTCCCTCCAGGCCCAGGGATCCCGGCCACCCGCTGACCTTTGTCCCTCCCTCCCCAGGGCACCGGTTGGCGTGGGGTCAGAAGAAGGAGGGAGGAAAATGCTCGGCCATCGTGGGGTGGGTGCTGTGGGGACAGGGGAGATGGGAACCCCAAAGGCAGGAGGGAATTGATGTTCATACACAGGCAGGATCATTTGTTACAGTTGGGTGTCATAGTGAGTCCCAAACTAACACAGCAGTGTCTGCCTGGAACGGCACAAAACGCAAAACCAACCCCCCAGAGAAACCTCTGAGCCTGGCACCCGCTCCTGCGTCCTCTCACATAGGGTGGCGGGCAGGCCCTGCCCACATGGCCCTCCAGCCAGGCGCCCAAGCCCCACGCCCTCTGCCATGGGTCCCGCTGTCAGCCCCGCCCAGCCTGGGGCAGGGCGAGGGGGTCCTTGAGGTGGCAGAGGAGGAAGGAGATGTCCCCCACCGTGACTCGGCCCCACGGGGGGACCCTCAGTCAGAGCCGAAGTGGGGGTGCGATGTGAGCTGGCATGTCTCTTCTCTGGGCCTTGGTCTCCCCCTGTTTATTGGGGTTGGGGGTTGCCCCAGTTTGGGAGTAGGGGAAGAGGACAAAGGGGGGCCCTCGGCCTCATAGGCCTGTGCTCCAGAGCAGGACAAGGGGGCTCCAAGGGGAGTGGCATTGAGGGTGGCACCTTTGCAACAGAGACCACTGGTCCCGGCCAGAGCGCACGGCAGGACCCAGGGCTTGTGCTGTTAGAGCAGACCAGGAAGAGGGGAGGGGGTTCAGGGCCCCCAAGTCTGCTGAGCAGATTCTCACCCCTGAATTAGGGCTTGGGACAGGCTGGCCTCCTTCTTCTCACCCCTTCCCACGGAGCTGAAGAGCCCAGCTACCAGCCAGGCCAGGGGTGCCGCCTCCTGCTCAGCAAAGCTGGGCCTGACGCCCCTTGGCCGCCACTGCCACCAGCCCCGCATCAGCACTGCTGTGGCCCCGCGTCCCCCGCTCTGCTGTGGCTTCGTCACAGTGGCCTTCAGAGGCCCCAGGATAAGGAAGGAGGGAGAGCAGGTGTCCAGTGCCCAGGACGGGGCTCAGCCTCCCGGCCCAGGACCAGCATGGGAGAGCAGCTGGGCTGATGTGTGCTCCATTTACAGGTGGGACAGGAAGGCCTGAGAGGCGATGTGGCCCCCAGGGAACTGGGGCTTCATCCTGAGGGTCAACCCTGCACCCCTCTCCCCCGTGGGTCCCCCATGCAGACTCCAAGCTCCACCACATAGTGGAACCACCTGCACTTCCTGCCCTGACACACCAGACCAGAGCCCCCACCCCATCGAGAGGAGTCCAGAGTTTATGAGTGAGGTCTGGGGGTCCACAAGGAAGGTCTGGGTGCAGGCCTGTGGGCAGCTGAAGGGCGTCCCAGGGGGCACTGAGGGGCTAGGTCAGGAGCTCCCACACGCTAGAGGGGGCCGCTCAAGATGCCGCCCCCACTGCCTCGGAGCTCTCCTACCAACATTTCTTGCCCCCCCCCCCCAGTCCCCCCACACACCTAATGCTCACCTCATCCAGCATCTGGCCTGGTGGCCGGGGTGGGGGTGGCCAGAGGGAGGGAAATGGCACCGCCCCTTTCCCACCCCTCGGACCTGCTCCCACCCCAGGCCTGGCCCCTGCTGATGGGGAGGGCCGGGGACCCCAAGGGCGGCTGCACAGTGCTGGGGCTGGAGGTGGGTGGGGAGGGGGGCAGGCTCTGTGAGCTCTTGGTGGGGCTCCCGGGGGCCCGCAGAACAGAGCTGCATCACAGAGCTCCCCCTCAGAGCTGGCTTGTGCTGTGGGGGAAGAAGCCTTCCCGGAGCAAGCTGTCCCCCCAAAGACCCCAGGACCCTCCTCATCTGACCCGCCCCAGTGTCCGGGGTGCTGGGGCCCAGGGAATTGTGTTCTGGTCTAGCCTGGCCCCAACCTGCAGAAAGACTGAGGGCTAGTCTCGTCTGGCAAGGAGGCCTTTCCTCAGCCCAGGCCTCTAAGCTGGTGAGAAAAAGCACATCTCCAACCCAGGTGGCCCTTGGTGGCCCCAGGCAGAAACCACAGGGCCTGCAGTCCTGTCAATCTTTGTTGTAACAAGTCCCCTGAGGGGGAGCCGGGACCTGGGAAGGAAAGGGAGGAGGGAAAGGGAGGCCGGAGAGGAAGGCCAGAGAGGAAGCAGGGGAGGGAGCTCTGAGACTTGGCAGGTGGGTGTGAGAAAGCTGGGTTCCCATGGGCCCAGGAAGCTTGGAGCAGGCAAGGGGATGGCGGCCATTCGGCCCACCCATGACAGCTGCCCCCGGGCTCCCCGCCCCACCCCCCACCCCCCCACACCCGCCTTCCTCCTCCACAGCCTTTCCTGGGCTCCAGGGGCCGACCCAGCCTGCGCCCCACGTGGGGCTGCGGGGACCAGCCCTTTCCCACGCTGCCCTGGTGGGGGGGTGCTGCTCCTACAGGCTGGGGCCATCGAGGATGGAGGCCCTGCCCAGGGCAGGGCCGCGGTGGGGTTGGAGGACGTTTGCAGGCGCAGAGCCGGGCGGGCCCTGGAGAGCGCTCCTGCGCTACCGCTGCGGCCCCTTGGCTGCTGGAGTACGGCGTGGGGCTGGACCTGGGTGGCTGCACAAGACTGGCGCTGGGGCCATCGCCAAGACGCCCCCGGCCGGGTCCCCTACTTTACCCAGCCCGGACTCCCCAGCCAGCCTTTCGCGGCTCATCCGGGCTCCCCGGGCGGGAGGCTGTGACGGCTCCCAGGCCTGCTGTCCTCAGTGCGCCCAGAGTGCCCCTCCTGGGGTTGTCCCAGCTGGGCGGAAGCGGGTGTCCCCACCCCAGGGCTCCTGTCTGTGGCAAGGACAGTTGAGGCCTGGGCTCTTGGTTACTACTGCCCCTTCTGCAGAGGGTCAGACCTCCACCTGTGGCCCAGAGCCTTTATGAGTGTGAGCACAGACGTGTGTGCATTGGCACACCTGGGGGCGGGGGGGGGGGTTGGGGGCACAGTGTCTCGGCCCCTGCACACCTGTGCACATGTCTGCTGTGTCCCGGGTCCTTCCCTGGGCAGGTGGCCGTGGCGTCCGGGCCGGCTGGGGATGCATCTGCCCTGGCCCTGCCCAAGCGCACTTGGTGGGCTGAGGGGTTCCACGCGGCTCCCCTACCACGTGGAGACCTTGTCCTTTCTGTCTCTGGGCAGCCGCCACTCCCCCGCAGGCCCAGCGGTAACCCTTCCAGGGCCTCTTGCACTGAGTGAGCCGCGGGGAGAAGAGGGGCGGGGAGGAGAGGGCGGGGAGAAGAGGGGCGGGGCCTCTGCGCCTGCTCCCTGGAGGCTCCGTGGGGAGGGGTGGCCTCAGCTCTGGGGGCAGCGCTCCCTCTGCGCGCCCCTCTGTATCTGACTGTCCCCCACCCCAGGCAGGCTCGGTGGGGAGCAGCGGGGGCTGAGGGCTGGGGCATGGCCCCATTATGCAGAGCCGCTGAAGTTCCAGACCCGGGGCTGTCATTGAGGGACCGCCCCCACCCCCAGGTGGCTGCCCCAGGCCTGGAAGAAGTCAGGACCGCAGGGCTCCCCTCTGACCCCACAGTCCCCCGGCCCGGGTGTGGATGCTGCGGCCTGGGGAAGTGCAGCCCGTTGTGGGAGGTCAACATCAATAAATCAGGCCCTAGCAAGAAGAAGGTATCTGGAGTCACAAGATCCAGGGCAGAAAGTTCCCAAGAGTTAAAAATTGGGCAATAATCACTGTTAAGAAACTTAAAGAAAGGGATGTATCGTGCAGGAGCTAACTGCATTTTCCTGCTTCTGTAGATAAGCTTGCTTGCTTACAGCTGCAAACCAAGATGTGGCTCTAAAAAGATAATTCTCCTTTCCTGCTTCTGTGGATAAGCTTGTGGTTTTTGCCTTTATAAGCCCCCCTTGAGGACCTCTCGGGGCTGCTCTCTGAATCTTCCTTCTTGGGGGTTTCTGAGGCAGTCACTGGCCGGCTAATAAAGACTCCAGATTGGCTTGCAGATTGTTTTTGAATTGTGTGGTTTCTCTTTTGGTGCACCCCACAACACCGTGTCCTCTGGGGACGTGTGCAGGGTGCAAGCGTGTGCCCGTGCCGGCACGGGAGGTTGTTTGTGTCCCCAGGGCGGTCAAGCCTCCTGCCCGTCCCCGCTTCCGCCAGCCTGGAGGGTGGCCCGGGAGCAGCACTGTATAAAGACCTTGGGGCTGTGTCCAGAAAACATTGTTTTGGACAAAACCCAGCAGAACCCCAGGCATCTGGGGTCAGCACGATGCGGGGAGGCCCCCAAAGTTGTTTCTTGATGTGCCCTCATCTGCCTTCTCTGACTGGGCGTGGGGGGGCCCCAAGCCCCGGTGTCCGCCCCGGGCTTCTGTCCCCCTGCAGGGCGGGCTCTCCGTGGGTCCCAACCTCATCCCGGGGCTGCCGGTCTGGGGGTACCCTCAGCTCGGAGCCAGGCCCCCTGCCCTGGGACCCCACTTCGCCCTCAGAGCATGTGTCTGTGCATGGGGCCTATGGGCAGCTCTTCTACAGGCGTGTGTCTGTGCCTGTGCAGTCCTATGGGTGTGTGTCCCGTGTGTGTCTCTGAGTCACATGTGTGGGTGTTCCTGTGTTTGTATCTGTGGCAAGTGTAGGTGTTACTGTGTGTGTTTGTGTCACATGTGTGTGTTCCTGTGTCACATGTGTGTGTCACATGTGGCTGCTCCTGTGTGTGTCTGTGTCACGTGTGGGTGTTCCTGTGTGTCTCTGTGTCACGTGTGGGTGTTCTGTCTGTGTCACATGTGGGTGTTCCTGTGTGTGTCACACATGTGTGTGTGTTCCTGTGTCATGTGTGGGTGTTCCTGTGTGTGTATCTGTGTGTCACCAAGACACCCGTGGGAGCCTGTGTGCCTGCATGCCTGCGCGTGTGTGCACGTGTGCCAGGCCAGGCCTCCACTTCCTCACAGAGGGCGGCCCAGCCCGCCACCGCTGCCCCACGTCCTCTGAGTGCCCGTCCATGCTGGTCCCGGGGCAGCCCCTGTTCCCAGGCTCCTCCTGTCCCCAGAAGGCGTGCCCCTGGAGTGGGGTGCCAAGGACACGTCACCACGATGGGTTTAGTGTCTCTTCCCCCCCACCCGACCTGCTCTCGGCCAGCACAGGGTGAGGGTGTTTGGGAGGCCCGAGACATGCTGCCACTAAGAAGCAAGGAGTGCTTCCCAGGCCACCAGGAAGGAAATGAGTGCTCCCCAAACCACCAGGAAGCAGAGGGTGCTCCCCGGGCCACCAGGAAGCAGAGGGTACTCTGCAGGCCACCAGGAAGCAGAGGGTGCTCCCCGGGCCACCAGGAAGCAGAGGGTGCTCTGCAGGCCACCAGGAAGCAGAAGGTGCTCCCCGGGCCACCAGGAAGCAGAGGGTGCTCCCCAGACCACGAATTGCGGACTGTGACCCGCCTGAGCGTGGGCTGGGCTGAGGTCCCAGGGCTGGTTGTGCAGGAGCCCCCGTGCTCCCCGATAGTCCCAGCTGCTTGGAGTGCATACAGCCACCTCCATTGTGTCCTTTCACACTCAGCTCAGGGCGTATCCCTGCTGGATGCCGTCCTGAGCACGTGGCATGGTGCACTTGACGAGGTGACGTAGTTCCGTGGTGGGGCTTGGTTTTTTATTAAAACTTTTTTATGGTATAGTGTAACGTATATACAGAGTGAAGAAATAAAAAAGCAATAGTTTTCAAAGCACTCTTCAACACGTAGTTACAGGACAGATCCCAGAGTTTGTCATGGGCTACCATACGATCCTCTCAGATTTTTCCTTCTAGCTGCTCCAGAATATAGGAGACTAGAGGGCTTAAATGCTTTTTTATCATCACAATCGATTTTTTTTCCTTCTCCTTTTTTTGTGAACAATAACATATAAACAAAAAGCTATAAATTTCCAAGCACAGCACCACAATTAGTTGTATAACGTATTTCAGAGTTTGACATGGGTTACAATTTCACAATTTTAGGTTTTTACTTCTAGCTGCACTTAAATACTGGAGACTAAAAGAGATATCAATTTAATGATTCAGCATTCATATTCATTTGCTCAGTCCTATCTTCTTTGTATAATTCCAGCATCAACTTTGATCTTTCCATACCTCTCTTTAGGGTTGTTTGGGCTATGGCAATTCCAAATTTTTTATATTGGAAGAGTCTGTCACTAATATGGGATAGGGAGATGGAACTATCTGATGTTCTGGAGAGGCTGGGCTAGGTTTCAGGACTTATCTGGACCAGGGACCCATCTGGAGGTTGTAGGTTTCTGGAAAGTTACTCTAGTGCCTGGAACCCTTGTGGAATCTTATATATTGCCCTAGGTGTTCTTTAGGATTGGCTGGAATGGTCCTGGTTGGGGGCTGGCAGGTTATGATAGGTAGCAAGGTCTACCTGAAGCTTGTGTAAGAGCAACCTCCAGAGTAGCCTCTTGAATCTATTTGATCTCTCTCTGCCACTGATGCTTTATTAATTACACTTCTTTTCCCCCATTTGGTCAGGATGGAATTGTTGATCCCATGGTGCCAGGGAGATTTTCACCCCATGTCCCACGTAGGGGGAGGGCAATGATTTCATTTGCAGAGTTGGGCTTAGAGAGAATGAGGCCACATCTGAGCAACAACAGAGGTCCTCCAGAAGTAACTCTTAGGCATGCCTATAGGTACCCTCAGCTTCTACGCTACCTACATAAGCTTCACAAGAGTAAGCCTCATGATCGAGGGCTTGGCCTATTGATTTGGGTGCCCCTAAAGTTTGACACAGTGTCAGGGGATTCCCTGATGGTAAGGTTTAATAGCTCCATATTCCTTCTCCCCTCCCTCAGGGGACTTTGCCAATACTTTTTGATTATCTGCTTAATATACTCTAAGATGTTTCCAGGCATTACAATGATCTATACAGGATTAAAGGACCTCTTTCTTTTTCTGTGCTCCCTGTGTTTCAGTTGTTCAAATGAGCTATACAGATAGGTTGAATTAGATTATGCACTACAGAAAATTTCAGTTCCAGATCAAACAAAATTTTCTTCCACTGGTTTCAAAGAATATGCGTGGTTCTAAAATATAGACACTGTCTTCCTTACCCCTATGTTCTGAATTACTTTAACCCCAACCTGTTCAGCTTTGTTCCTATCTCTAAATATCAAGCTATATATATAAAACAGCCTCTCAGAATCCAGAACAGCAATCACCACACCAAACTCGATTTGTCTGCCCTGGGGCTGGCTTTGCTCCACCCAGCTGAGTGTCAGTCTCCTTGTTTATAAAAAGGCTTTAGCATTAGCCCTTCCTCCAAGCGTGGATGACACAAGCCAGCCCCTGGTACACAGCAGATGCCCAGGAGATGAGGGTACCTGATGGGCCCCGGGGAAAAGGTTTCCAGGTGTGTGCAGGCATGCAGGTGTGTGCAGGCGTGCAGGTGTGTGGGTGTGTGGACGTGCAGGTATGTGCAGGCGTGCAGGTGTGTGGACGTGCAGGTATGTGCAGGCGTGCGTGTGTGCAGGCGTGCAGGTGTGTGGGTATGCTGGTGTGTGGACGTGCAGGTGTGTGCAGGTGTGCAGGTGTGTGGGTGTACAGATGTGTGGGTGTGCAGGTGTGTGGACATGCAGGTGTGTGCAGGTGTGTGGGTGTGCAGGTGTGTGGACGTGCAGGTGTGTGCAGGTGTGTGGGTGTGCAGGTGTGTGGACATGCAGGTGTGTGCAGGTGTGCAGGTGTGTGGACGTGCAGGTGTGTGGGTGTGCAGGTGTGTGGACGTGCAGGTGTGTAGGTGTGCAGGTGTGTGGATGTGCAGGTGTGTGCAGGTGTGCAGGTGTGTGGGTGCATCACGACCAGGCAAGCCATGCAAGGCCCGGGCCTCGCTCCCCGAGGCCAGATGAAGGATGACCCCCTCCCAGGCCACCGCGGCCCTCGTGCCCTCTGCTCTCCATGAAGACCGAGCAGAGCTGGGTGCCCTGAGGGGCTTCTGTGTGGATTGCCCACTCAGCGTGGAGGGGGGCAACTGGGGTCCTGGGCCATGAGCACCCCCATGCCTAATAGGCCTGTGGTTGAGGCCCCTGCCACCTGCCCCACACCTACCCCATCCCCCTAGCCTCACCCACCCCACCCATTCACTCCTACCCTTGTTTTTTTGTAGCTTATCTTCCAAACAGACAACTTTCTTAAGCATCTTGAGCTTCCCCAAGGTAAGAGCCACCTCATTTTTAATTTTATTTATTTATTTATTTTTAAATACAAAAAAAAAAACACCAAATAAATGCAAGCATTCCTATTTTGATCATTCCATTCTACATATATAATCAGTAATTCACAATATCATCACAGTTGCATGTTCATCCTCATGATCATTTCTTGGAACATTTGCGTCACTTCAGAAAAAGAAATAAAAAGACAATAGAAAAATAAAACGAAAACAGAAAAAAAATTCATACATACCATACCCTTTACCCCTCTTTTGCATTGATCACTAGCATCTCCAACTAAATTTATTTTAACATTTGTTCCCCCTATTATTTTTTTATTTTTTATTTTTATTAATTAAAAAAATTAACAAGCAAAACATTAAGATATCATTCATTCTACATATACAGTCAGTAATTCTTAATATCATCACATAGTTGCATATTCATCATTTCTTAGAACATTTGCATCGATTTAGAAAAAGAAATAAAAAGACAGCAGAAAAAGAAATAAAACAATAATAGAGAAAAAAAGATTGTACATACCATACCCCTTACCCCGCGCTTTCATTTACCACTAGCATTTCAAACTAAATGTATTTTAACATTTGTTCCCCCCTATTATTTATTTTTATTCCATATGTTCTACTCATCTGCTGACAAGGTACATAAAAGGAGCATCAGACACAAGGTTTTCACAATCACACAGTCACATTGTGAAAGCTATATCATTATCCAATCATCTTCAAGAAATATGGCTACTGGAACACAACTCTACATTTTCAGGCAGTTCCCTCCAGCCTCTCCATTACGTCTTAACTAACAAGGTGATATCTACTTAATGCGTAAGAATAACCTCCAGGATAACCTCTCAACTCTGTTTGGAATCTCTCAGTCATTGACACTTTGTCTCATTTCACTCTTCCCTCTTTTGGTCGAGATGGTTTTCTCAATCCCTTGATGCTGAGTCTCAGCTCATTCCAGGATTTCTGTCCCATGTTGCCAGGAAGGTCCACACTCCAGGGAGTCATGCCCCACGTAGACAGGGGGAGGGTGGCGAGTTTGCTTGTTGGTTGGCTGGAGAGAGAGGCCACAACTGAGCAACAAGAGAGGTTCTCTTGGGGGTGACTCTTAGGCCTTATTTTAAGTAGGCATGACCCATTCTTTGTGGGGTTAAGGTTCATATGAACAACCCCCAAGATTGGGGGCTCAGCCTACTGCTTTGGTTGTCCGCACTGCTTGTGAGAATATCAGGAATTCAACTTGGGGAAGTTGAATTTTCCTCCTTTCTCACCATTCCCCGAAGGGGACTTTGCAATACTTTTTTTTTTTAATTAAAGAAAAAAAAGAAATTAACACAAGATTTAGAAATCATTCCATTCTACATATGCAATCAGTAATTCTTAACATCATCACATAGATGCAGGATCATCATTTCTTAGTACATTTGCATCGATTTAGGAAAAGAACTAGCAAAACAACAGAAAAAGATATAGAATGTTAATATAGAGAAAAAAATAAAAATAATAATAATAGTAAAAAAAGGAAAAAGAAAAAAGACACAAACAAACAAACAAACAGACAAACAACAAAAAAACCTATACCTCAGATGCAGCTTCATTCAGTGTTTTAACATGATTACTTTACAATTAGATATTATTGTGCTGTCCATTTTTGAGTTTTTGTATCTAGTCCTGTTGCACAGTCTGTATCCCTTCAGCTCCAATTACCCATTATCTTACCCTGTTTCTAACTCCTGCTGGTCTCTGTTACCAATGACATATTCCAAGTTTATTCTCGAATGTTGGTTCACATCAGTGGGACCATACAGTATTTGTCCTTTAGTTTTTGGCTAGACTCACTCAGCATAATATTCTCTAGGTCCATCCATGTTATTACATGCTTCATAAGTTTATTCTGTCTTAAAGCTGCATAATATTCCATCGTATGTATATACCACAGTTTGTTTAGCCACTCGTCTGTTGATGGACATTTTGGCTGGTCCCATCTCTTTGCAATTGTAAATAATGCTGCTATAAACATTGGTGTGCAAATGTCTGTTTGTGTCTTTGCCCTTAAGTCCTTTGAGTAGAAACCTAGCAATGGTATTGCTGGGTCGTATGGCAATTCTATATTCAGCTTTTTGAGGAACCACCAAACTGCCTTCCACAGTGGTTGCACCATTTGACATTCCCACCAACAGTGGATAAGTGTGCCTCTTTCACCGCATCCTCTCCAGCACTTGTCATTTTCTGTTTTGTTGATAATGGCCATTCTGGTGGGTGTGAGATGATATCTCATTGTGGTTTTGATTTGCATTTCTCTAATGGCCAGGGACATCGAGCATCTCTTCATGTGCCTTTTGGCCATTTGTATTTCCTCTTCTGAGAGGTGTCTGTTCAAGTCTTTTTCCCATTTTGTAATTGGGTTGGCTGTCTTTTTGTTGTTGAGTTGGACAATCTCTTTATAAATTCTGGATACTAGACCTTTATCTGATATGTCGTTTCCAAATATTGTCTCCCATTGTGTAGGCTGTCTTTCTACTTTCTTGATGAAGTTCTTTGATGCACAAAAGTGTTTAATTTTGAGGAGCTCCCATTTATTTCTTTCTTTCTTCAGTGCTCTTGCTTTAGGTTTAAGGTCCATAAAACCGCCTCCAATTGTAAGTTTCATAAGATATCTCCATACATTTTCCTCTAACTGTTTTATGGTCTTAGACCTAATGTTTAGATCTTTGATCCATTTTGAGTTAACTTTTGTATAGGGTGTGAGATACGGGTCTTCTTTCATTCTTTTGCATATGGATATCCAGTTCTCTAGGCACCATTTATTGAAGAGACTGTTCTGTCCCAGGTGAGTTGGCTTGACTGCCTTATCAAAGATCAAATGTCCATAGATGAGAGGGTCTATATCTGAGCACTCTATTCGATTCCATTGGTCAATATATCTATCTTTATGCCAATACCATGCTGTTTTGACCACTGTGGCTTCATAATATGCCTTAAAGTCTGGCAGCGTGAGACCTCCAGCTTCATTTTTTTCCCTCAAGATACTTTTAGCAATTCGGGGCACCCTGCCCTTCCAGATAAATTTGCTTATTGGTTTCTCTATTTCTGAAAAATAAGTTGTTGGGATTTTGATTGGTATTGCATTGAATCTGTAGATCAATTTAGGTAGGATTGACATCTTAACTATATTTAGTCTTCCAATTCATGAACACGGTATGCCCTTCCATCTATTTAGGTCTTCTGTGATTTCTTTTAACAGTTTTTTGTAGTTTTCTTTGTATAGGTTTTTTTGTCTCTTTAGTTAAATTTATTCCTAGGTATTTTATTCTTTTAGTTGCAATTGTAAATGGGATTCGTTTCTTGATTTCCCCCTCAGCTTGTTCATTACTAGTGTATAGAAATGCTACAGATTTTTGAATGTTGATCTTGTAACCTGCTACTTTGCTGTACTCATTAATTAGCTCTAGTAGTTTTGTTGTGGATTTTTCCGGATTTTCGATGTATCGTATCATATCGTCTGCAAACAGTGATAATTTTACTTCTTCCTTTCCAATTTTGATGCCTTGTATTTCTTTTTCTTGTCTAATTGCTCTGGCTAGAACCTCCAACACGATGTTGAATAATAGTGGTGATAATGGACATCCTTGTCTTGTTCCTGATCTTAGGGGGAAAGTTTTCAATTTTTCCCCATTGAGGATGATATTAGCTGTGGGTTTTTCATATATTCCCTCTATCATTTTAAGGAAGTTCCCTTGTATTCCTATCTTTTGAAGTGTTTTCAGCAGGAAAGGATGTTGAATCTTGTCAAATACCTTCTCTGCATCAATTGAGATGATCATGTGATTTTTCTGCTTTGATTTGTTGATATGGTGTATTACATTAATTGATTTTCTTATGTTGAACCATCCTTGCATACCTGGGATGAATCCTACTTGGTCATGATGTATAATTCTTTTAATGTGTTGTTGGATTCGATTTGCTAGAATTTAGTTGAGGATTTTTGCATCTATATTCATTAGAGAGATTGGTCTGTAGTTTTCTTTTTTTGTAATATCTTTGCCTGGTTTTGGTATGAGGGTGATGTTGGCTTCATAGAATGAATTAGGTAGCTTTCCCTCCACTTCGATTTTTTTGAAGAGTTTGAGGAGAGTTGGTACTAATTCTTTCTGGAATGTTTGATAGAATTCACATGTGAAGCCGTCTGGTCCTGGACTTTTCTTTTTGGGAAGCTTTTGAATGACTGATTCCATTTCTTTACTTGTGATTGGTTTGTTGAGGTCATCTATTTCTTCTTGAGTCAAAGTTGGTTGTTCATGTCTTTCCAGAAACCCGTCCATTTCATCTAAACTGTTGTATTTATTAGCGTAAAGTTGTTCATAGTATCCTGTTATTACCTCCTTTATTTCTGTGAGGTCAGTGGTTATGTCTCCTCTTCCATTTCTGATCTTATTTATTTGCATCCTCTCTCTTCTTCTTTTTGTCAATCTTGCTAAGGGCCCATCAATCTTATTGATTTTCTCATAGAACCAACTTCTGGTCTTATTGATTTTCTCTATTGTTTTCATGTTTTCAATTTCATTTATTTCTGCTCTAATCTTTGTTATTTCTTTCCTTTTGCTTGCTTTGGGATTAGTTTGCTGTTCTTTCTCCAGTTCTTCCAAGTGGACAGTTAATTCCTGCATTTTTGCCTTTTCTTCTTTTCTGATATAGGCATTTAGGGCAATAAATTTCTCTCTTAGCACTGCCTTTGCTGCGTCCCATAGGTTTTGATATGTTGTGTTTTCGTTTTCATTCGCCTCGAGGTATTTACTAATTTCTCTTGCAATTTCTTCTTTGACCCACTCGTTGTTTAAGAGTGTGTTGTTGAGCCTCCATGTATTTGTGAATTTTCTGGCACTCCACCTATGATTGAGTTCCAACTTCATTCCTTTATGATCCGAGAAAGTGTTGTGTATGATTTCAATCTTTTTAAATTTGTTAAGACTTGCTTTGTGATCCAGCATGTGGTCTGTCTTTGAGAATGATCCATGAGCACTTGAGAAAAATGTGTATCCTGCTGTTGTGGGATGTAATGTCCTATAAATGTCTGTTAAGTCTAGCTCATTTATAGTAATATTCAGATTCTCTATTTCTTTATTGATCCTCTGTCTAGATGTTCTGTCCATTGATGAGAGTGGTGAATTGAAGTCTCCAACTATTATGGTATATGTGTCTATTTCCCTTTTCAGTGTTTGCAGTGTATTCCTCACGTATTTTGGAGCATTCTGGTTCGGTGCACAAATATTTATGATTGTTATGTCTTCTTGTTTAATTGTTCCTTTTATTAGTAGATAGTGTCCTTCTTTGTCTCTTTTAACTGTTTTACATTTGAAGTCTAATTTGTTGGATATTAGTATAGCTACTCCTGCTCTTTTCTGGTTGTTATTTGCATGAAATATCTTTTCCCAACCTTTCACTTTCAACCTATGTTTATCTTTGGGTCTAAGATGTGTTTCCTGTAGACAGCATATAGAAGGATCCTGTTTTTTAATCCATTCTGCCAGTCTATGTCTTTTGATTGGGGAATTCAGTCCATTAACATTTAGCGTTATTACTGTTTGGATAATATTTTCCTCTACCATTTTGCCTTTTGTGTTATATATATCATATCTGATTTTTCTTCTTTCTACACTCTTCTCCATACCTCTCTCTTCTGTCTTTTCGTATCTGACTCTAGCGCTCCCTTTAGTATTTCTTGCAGAGCTGGTCTCTTGGTCACAAATTCTCTCAGTGACTTTTTGTCTATAAATGTTTTAATTTCTCCCTCATTTTTGAAGGACAATTTTGCTGGATATAGAATTCTTGGTTGGCAGTTTTTCTCTTTTAGTAATTTAAATATATCATCCCACTGTCTTCTAGCTTCCATGGTTTCTGCTGAGAAATCTACACATAGTCTTATTGGGTTTCCCTTGTATGTGATGGATTGTTTTTCTCTTGCTGCTTTCATGATCCTCTCTTTCTCTTTGACCTCTGACATTCTAACTAGTAAGTGTCTTGGAGAACGCCTATTTGGGTCTATTCTCTTTGGGGTGCGCTGCACCTCTTGGATCTGTAATTTTAGGTCTTTCATAAGAGTTGGGAAATTTTCAGTGATAATTTCTTCCATTAGTTTTTCTCCTCCTTTTCCCTTCTCTTCTCCTTCTGGGACACCCACAACACGTATATTTGTGCGCTTCATATTGTCCTTCAGTTCCCTGATCCCCTGTTCAAATTTTTCCATTCTTTTCCCTATAGTTTCTGTTTCTTTTTGGAATTCAGATGTTCCATCCTCCAATTCACTAATTCTAGCTTCTGTCTCATTAAATCTAACATTGTAGGTATCCATTGTTTTTTCCATCTTTTCTACTTTGTCCTTCACTCCCATAAGTTCTGTGATTTGTTTTTTCAGTTTTTCTATTTCTTCTTTTTGTTCAGCCCATGTCTTCTTCATGTCCTCCCTCAATGTATCAATTTGGTTTTTGAAGAGGTTTTCCATTTCTGTTTGTATATTCAGCATTAGTTGTCTCAGCTCCTGTATCTCATTTGAACTATTGGTTTGTTCCTTTGACTGGGCCATATCTTCAATTTTCTGAGCATGATCCGTTATCTTCTGCTGATGTCTGGGCATTTAATCAGATATCCCTGGGTGTGAGACCCAGCAGGTTGAAAGATTTTTCTGTGAAATCTCTGGGCTCTGTTTTTCTTATCCTGCCCAGTAGGTGGCGCTCATGGCGCTCATCTGTCTGCGGGTCCCACCAGTAAAAGATGCTGTGGCTCCTTTAACTTTGGAAAACTCTCGCTGTAGGGGGGGGTCGCCAGCCGAAGCGGCTTGCAGGGGTGCCAATCCAAATCTCCCAGCCGGCCCAGGCATCCGCGCGCGGGGAGGGTTGCCGGCCTCCGCGGCTTGGGGGAGCGCCTGTCCGAATTTCCCAGCCGGCCCGGGGCGCCAAGCGTGGCGGGGGGGCGCCAGCCACCGCGGCTTGGGGGAGTGCCTATCCACCGTTCCCAGCCGGACCGGGAAGCCACGTGTTTGGAAGGGAACCTGGTCGCCATTCTCCGCGGCTTGGGGATTTCCGATCCAATTCTCTCAGTTGGTCCGGGGGGCCGTGCGTGGGGGGGGGGCGCCAGCCGCCGCGGCTTGAGAGGACCGCCTGTCCAATTCTCACAGCCGGCCTGGGAAGGAGGGAGGGAGGGACTCCGGCCGCCTGCCGCCCCGGCCCAGGGAAGCACGTGCCCCTCGGCGATCTCACCGGAGCGGGTTTTCCCAGCCAGCCAGCCACTCCAAAATGGGGTACGCTGTCCTCTTGCTCTCTGTCGTGGCTCCAGGAGCTGCCCTGTATCGCCTCTACCTCCCTAGTAGCTGTTCTGGAGGAGGAACTAAGACCCGCACGTCTTACTAAGCCGCCATCTTCTCCGGAAGTCCTGCAATACTTTTTTATTCACTGTTCAAATCACTCTGGGATTTATCGGGGCATCACTCTGGACAAACTAACAAAATCTCATGCCCTACTCAAGGTTTCATGTACTTATGGTGTTCAATTAAGCTATCTACATAAGTTATATTAGGAAATGCACTAGTCAAAATAAAAATTTAGTACCAAATAAATATTTTTTGCTTTAGTCTCACATGTAAGTTAAAATTTTAAAATATTAATTACTGTTTTCAACACCTGCAGTAATGACATTCCTTTGTTCTTCCTCATGCAAAAACATTTTTAAAATTTGTACATTTAGTCATTATCATGATACATTCTAGGCATTCCTTGATTATACCATCTCAGTCTTTATTGTCTTTCTTTCTGATTTCATTTGTGCCCCCAGCCCTCCTCCCTCTATCATTCTGACAGTCAGCTTCATTCAGTGTTTTAACATAATTGTCTTACAGTTAGGTAGTATTGTGCTGTCCATTCTGAGTTTTTACATTCAGTCCTGTTGCACAATCTGTATCCCTTCAGCTCCAGTTACCCAGTATCTTACCCTATATCTATCTCCTTATGATCTCTGTTACCAATGAAATTCTCCCAGTTTATTCATTAATGTCAGTTCACATCAGTGGGACCATACAGTGTTTGTCCTTTTGTTTCTGGCTAATCTCATTCAGCATAATGTTCTCTAGGTCCATCCATGTTATTACATGCTTCATAACTTTATTCTGTCTTAAAGCTGCATAATATTCCACCGTATGTATATACCACAGCTTGTTTAGCCACTCGTCTGTTGATGGACATTTTGGCTGTTTCCTTTCTTTGCAATTGTAAATAATGCTGCTATAAACATTGGTATGTAATGTCTGTCTGTGTCCTTGCCCTCATGTCCTCTGAGTAGATACCTAGCAATGGTATTGCCAGGTCATATGGCAATTCTATACTTAGCTTCCTGAGGAACAGCCAAACTGCCTTCCACAGTGGTTGTACCATTTGACATTCCCACCAACATGGGATAAGTGTGCCTCTTTCACTACATCCTCTCCAGCACTTGTTGTTTTCTGTTTTATTGTTAATGGCCATTCTGGTGGGTATGAGATGGTATCTCATTGTGGTTTTGATTTGCATTTCCTTAATAGCCAGGGAAGTTGAGCAGCTTTTAAGTGCAAATAGGCTTTATTTTTAAGGGCAGTTTTAGGTTTACAGAAAATCTGAGCCGACAGCGGAGAGCCCCTCTACTCGCCTCCACCACAGGCACCCTGGCTGGCACCAGCGGTTACAGCTGCCCATGTGGACACGTTGTTATCTGAGTCCCAGCATCACAGGGTGCTCTGGGGGGACAGTCCTGTGGGTTCTGACAACTGCATGAGCTGCGGCCACCAGCACCACCCCAACCAGAGCACTCAGCTCCCCAAACCCCCGTGCCCACCTGCCCACCCAGCGCCTGGCCCAGCCGTCTCTGTTCTTGCCTCTCCCAGCGGGCCCTGGAATGGGGCGTCCCGCTCGCCGCCTCTCTGGCCTGGGCGGCTGCCGGACCCTTTCGCACGTCCCCCTCCTGCTGGAAACCCCACACCAGGCACAGAGGGGCCCTCGCCGGACAGCAGCTGTGACCCAGGCCCAGGCTTCCCTCACGGTCTGCTGGCGCGTGTGGGGTGTCCCCAAATCCCGCCCGACGCTGCAAGCCCCAGGTCTCCAGGATGCAAGCCCAGGTGAGGCCAGTTATGGAACGTTCCCTGAGCTGCGCACCTGTGGCTGTGAGGTCTCTGTATGCATAGGAAACCAAAACTTTAGAAAGTGCCGTACCCGCTCCCTCCTTCTGAGGTTAGAGCTGAAGGGCGAGTTGGGAGGGGTGTCTCCCCAGGCTGGGGGAGGGACGTGCCCCCCAGCCCTGGGCACTCAGCACGCATGGAGGCCTCTAGCCATGTTTCTCTCGTGGGGGTGGGGCGGGGACCTATGGGTGGGGGGTCAGGGCCATAGGTGGGAGGAGGGGTGGGGGACCTACAGGTGGGAGGAGCGGGGCTGCAGGTGGCGGCTGTTGGGCGGGCACAGGTGGGGCTGCCGAGCTGCTCTTTAAGGGCCTGGCACTGCATGAGCCCGTCTGTCCTGCCAGCGGGTTGGTTCCTTGCTGTTGGGGAGCCGGGCCGCTGTGGGAAGCATGGGGGGCGTTTGGCCTTGGGTGCTGGCTCTGCTCTTCCTGCCAGGTAAGCTGCCGCTTTCCCCTCCCTGCCTTGGCCACAACCTCCAGAGCACCCTGGGGAGGCCGAGAGAGGCAGCTGGAGCTACTGGGGTGCTAGTTGACCTCAGAGACTCAGACGGTGAAGGTCAGCTCCCGGGGGCTGGGGAGAGGGGGCTCCCAAAGCCCGAGTAGCGGGCTCTCCAGACGCCCTCGCTCTGTGTGTGGGAACCACAGGTCCTGGCCCCAGCCCAGGGCCAGGGCTTGACCAGGCCAAGCCCATTCCCCAGAGGCGGGGGCTGCGCAGGGTCTGAGGCCAGTCCTGCCCCCTGCCCTGGGTGCTGGAGCCCGTCCCCTGAGCCCTCCTTCCTGTCCCCACGGTGCTGCGGGCCCTTCCGAGCCAGGTGCCGGTCCTGCCTGGGAGCACCTTCTTTGCGGTCGGTCTCCAGGCCGGGTGTTGGCTCTGAGAGGTGCGGCCTGTAGCCCTGAGGACTGCTTGCTGGTGGCTTGCCCGCGGTGCCCCCTGCCCCCGCACCTCACGTCCCATTACCCTGACTTGTGTGTGGGCCTCGCAAGCACGCACCTGGCGTCTGGGCCAGGCTCACTCCTAGGAGCACCTGCAGCCTCCAGCTGCCCCGGACGTGACAGCAACTTCCCGGAAGAGCTCAGCGCCAAGGGCACCCAGCGGGCCTGGGACGTGGACATCCCTGCGATCAACCGAGGTGAGGGCCCTGCGCCTTCTCTGGTGGGAGAGGCACAGGCAGCGACACACACGTGCAGAGAGGTGGGGGCCGGGACGCGCGTCCTCGGAGGGCTCATCGGGGTGGCCTCTGGTGTCCAGTACCTTCTCTGTTGTGTTTCCTACTTTATAAAATGGGGGAACTGGAGGTTGTAAAATGGCCTGCTGGAAGCACGGGTCTGACGTCTGACGACATGTCAGCCCTCCACGCAGGGTGGTCTGTGGGTGTGAGTGTGTGTGCACACACGTGTGTGCAGGGGGGCGTGCCTCCCAGGTGGTCTTGGCTGAGGAGTGAGCGTGTGTGAGCGTCCTGGGGCCGAGCAGGGACGATGGAGCTGGGGCCGCCCGGGCTGAGCGTCTGGGGACCAGGGCGTGGACCTGCCCCTGGGGCGGGTGGGGGGGCCGCCGCGCCATCTGCCCACGGATCTTTCTCGGCCCCTTCTTCTCGGGACCCCCCTTCTTTCCGAGCCCTGGCACCCGGCCAGGCATTGCCACTCGGCCAGGTTGTACCACCCTCCGGCTGCTGCAAAGTGTCTGGAGGTCGGTGGCCCAGCCTGGGTTTTGCAGGGACGCTGTGGAGAAAGCTCTGCCTGGACTGCAGGTGGCCCCACAGCTGTCCCGCTAGCGGGCCGCTGCCCTTCCCCCTCCCCGGCCACTTTGTGTCGGCCACTCAGTCTCGCCGTTGTGCCGGTCCCCAGAGAACTGCTGGTGACCAGCAGGAGCTGGGCCCCCTCCACAGCACAGCCTCAAGGTGGGGCAGTGGCGTCTCCCTGGCCTGCCCCTCCTGGGGCTTCTCAATCACCTACTTGGGGGTCCCTGCCTGGAGCTCCCTGGAACCCAGCCTAAGGCACCTCTTCTGCACGGGCCACTGTTCCATGCCCTGCCGCTGTGGAGTGGAGACCCTGCACAGAGGCTGCGGGAACGCGTGACAGGACCGCTGGCCTCGGGGGGTGGGGTGGGGCAGTGGGGGTCCCCTGGAGGGCTGAGCCCTTCGCAATGAGGGCACCTCAGGGTGCTGGGAACCCCCAGGGAGAGGAAACGGAGGGAGAGCGAGGCCTCCCCTCTAAGGTGATGTGAGCTGGGACCTGAGCCACTCACCTGTCACTTGCCCTCACGGGGTCCTGAATAAAGCCCAGCCAGGCAGGGGTTGGGGGGACACGAGGAGGGACAGGAGAGCCCAGGAGAGGGGCTGGGCCTGGTGGGTTGGGGCCTGCGGGTGGGGTAGGGTGGGTGCCAGGACAGGAAGGGGTGAATCCACGAGGCCCAGAGGGGCTGTGCCACCTGCCTGAGGCCACACAGCCGGGAGGCTCTAGCTCCAGTGTTGGAGGAGGGGCAGGCGCTTTGGGTCGTGGGACAGTGGCTGAGGCCCCCTGGGCCTGTCCCCTCTCCAGGGCTCATCCCAGAGGAGACCCCAGAAGGCAGCTTCCTCCTGGAAGGAGACATCATCCGGCCGGTGAGCGTGCCTGGTGGGGGTAGCCTCCTGGGCCTTGTGGGGCCCCGGCACCCAGGAACCCATCTGTGGTGCTCATAGCTGGATGGACACCTCTGGTTTTAAAAAGTCTGGAGATACTGGGAGGTATAGCTGAAGCGGTCAGTCTGGGAGGGCTTCCTCAAGGAGGGGGTTTGAGCCCTGGAGACCCACATGGTACTCTGCCCGGGGCGTGGTCCTCAGAACATACAGGGATGAAGAGGCGCTGCGCCCAGCTTGGCACAGTGGCTTTGGGGCTGTAGGGTGGGGGCGGGTGTCCCCGGGGCTGTGATGGCCCAGGGAGGGCACACAGGGAGGCCTGCAGGGACCCCACCTCGGCTGAGGGGCTCCGTCACCAGGGGAAGAGGCCGGATGGGAGCTGGGGTGGTGTGCCAGCAGAGGGGGAATGGATGGCAGAGGGTTCCGAGAGGCCCAGGGGGAGGGAGGGTGGCTGGGCTGGACCCCGGCGGAACAGGCAGGGGGCAGACAGAGCAGGGGGAGCCCCGGTTCCCCGTTATCCAGTGAGCACCTGCACCGACCACGGGACAAACCACAGTCCTGGTGGCCATAGGGGGTCGTGGGGGGCGTGTAGGTGGGGGTCCTGGGGCTTTGCTTGGTGGGAGGAGAGAGGGAGGAGCTGCTAGGTCCAGGGGTGCCCATGCCCCCAGGTGGGACCCTGTTGCCCTCAGGAGCTGCTGGAGTTTGGGGCGGGGGTCTGCCAGCTAGAGCGCCCAAACAAGGTGCTCCGTGGGCAGGAGCTGCCTCGCCCACCCCCTCAGGGACGGGTGGTTCTTAGACTTCTGCGTGGGGGAATAAATTGTGAGTCCTGTGCTATCCCAGGCCAAAGGATTGTTTTGGGCCTCGGAGTTAGCATGGCCGGCCCCAGCCGTGCCCCGCGCCTTGTCAAGTGTCCCCCCCAATCCGCTTCCCACCCCCTCGGGCTCCCACGGCCTGAGGTGCGGGGCCGGTCCGGGCTCCCCTCTCTCCCCAGAGTCCCTTCCGGCTGTTGTCAGCTGCCAGCAGCAGGTGGCCCAAGAGTGGGGGCCTTGTGGAGGTTCCCTTCCTGCTCTCCAGCAAGTACGGTGAGTGGGCAGGGGCTGCTCAGCCCGCCTCCTGGGACCCCCACGGCCTCAGCCGGCCACGGCCCCTCGTCCTGACGCAGCCCCTCGTCCTGACGCAGCCCCTCGTCCTGACGCAGCCCCTCGTCCTGACGCAGCCCTGGCTTCTGCCTGGGCTCCGCTTTTCCCACTTCCTCTGCCGTCAGCACCCCACACGCACACCGCACCCCCCACCACACACAGCACCGCCACACAGCACCCTTCACCCCAGCACCCCCACCAGCACCCCCCACCACACACAGCACCGCCACACAGCACCCCCCACTACACACAGCACCGCCACCCAGCACCCCCACCCTCAGTGAGTCCCCCTTCAGCACCCCCTAACCAGCCCCGTGGCCCTCTCAGCTCCTCTACCTCAGCCCCTTTGTCCCCAACCTGAAGGGAGAAGTCCTGGAAGGGCTGAGGGGAGGGCACCTGTAGGGGCTCGCCAGGCCCCATCAGTGTCCCTGCTGCTACGACAGGGGCCACCCAGCAGTGCCCTGGGCAGCAGGTCTTGTTGCCTGGTGGTCCTGGGGCTGGAAAGCCGCTTCCCCGGGTTGGAAGCCCCCACCGGGTTGTGGGGCTCTGTGGGGTGCCCCCTCCTTTCCCCCGGGGCTCTCCACTTCGGCCGTTCCCTGGGCCGTGTGAGCTGACCTTTCCTGGGCTCACTCCCCAGGGTGGGAGAGGACGAGGGCGCATCAACCGGGGGCAGGATTCAGGCCCCCCGGGCCCAGCCGGGGTGACTGTGCACCCAGCCTTGTCCCCCAGCATTCTTCGCTCCCTGCTTTGGGGGTTATGAGTTTGAAGCCCTGCTCAGCAGGGGGCTCTCTTCCCCAGATGAGCTCAGCCGCAGGGTCATCCTGGCGGCGTTTGCCGAGTTCGAGCACTCCACATGCGTCAGGTTCGTCCCCTACGAGGGCCAGAGGGACTTCATTTCCATCGTCCCCATGTCTGGGTGAGTGCTCTGCGCAGCCAGCCTGGCGCCACGGGCATCTAGGAGGCTGGGAGCCTATTTCTGAGTCCACAGTGTCCCTGTCCACCCTGGGGGGGCCTGGGCCTGCCAGCGCTGGGGCAGAGGCAGGGGGCCCTGGGCGCTGGGTGCTCTTTCACAGTCCCTATCTCCGGGGGGCTTCCTGACCCCAAAGCTTGATCCCAGGGTGCCCAAGCCACATCTCTCTGGGCAAGTCCCCTGCCTTCAGGGCCTCTTCCCCGTCGCCCTCAGACGGGCGGGGCGCGCTCCTCCCTGCAGCCCAGGCTGGGAACGGCCCACGCAGCCCGTTTCAGGAAGGCCAGGGGGTAGCAGAGCTGCATCCTGCCAGCCGGGCCTCTGGTTGGGGTCCCCGCCTGCTGGTCACCCATCCCGAGACCTGGGGTTCCGGGCAGGGCCCAGCACCCACCCAGGCTCTCTCAAACCCGCAGGTGCTTCTCCGGTGTGGGGCGCAGCGGAGGGCTGCAGGTGGTGTCCCTGGCGCCCGCGTGTCTCCGGACGGGCCCGGGCATCGCGCTGCACGAGCTCATGCACGTGCTGGGCTTCTGGCACGAGCACGCGCGCGCCGACCGCGACCGCTACATCCGCGTGGACTGGAGAGAGATTCTCCCAGGTCAGCCTGCAGGGGCCAAGGCTGGGGGGGCCGCGTGGAGCCCCCCGGAAGAGGCTGGGCTTCCTCCCTGCTCTTGCCCGCTCTCTGCCCCCCCAACCCACACCTGCCCGGCGCCACGGGGGGGTGGCGTGGGGGCTGCGCCTCAGCCGGGGGTTCCGAGGCCAGCAGGGCGCTGGACCCACCACACTCCTGTGCTAGTGCCAGACAGAGGGGCCGCGGTCCCTGCTGTAGGGCTCGGGGTGTCGGCCGCGGGCAGAGGGAGCCCCAGGGGACCCAGGTGGCCGCCGTGGGAATTGGGGGCAACCGGGGGTGTGGCCCGCCGTAGGGTGAGGGGCCGCAGCTGAGAGCTGTGGTGGAAGCCCACCCTCCTGGGCCCCTCAGCCTGATGAGAAGAGGAGGGACAGTGCCTCCTCGGGAGGGGACAGAGGAGGTGGGGGGCGCGGAGTTTGGTCTGGGGGTACAGGTGGGGGCCACTTCCAAGGGGAGTCCAGCTGGGGGAGGGACGGGTGGCTCGTGTACCCTGCAAATCGAGAAGGCGAGCCTCTCAAGGGCTCGGGAGACACCTGTGAAAACTTGCCATATCACAGCCAGGGAAAAACTCACATTTGAAAAAGGCAAGTTCATTGCAAGCATTCTGATCACAATGCAATGAAAGTAGAAACTAATAAACCAAAGCCCAAAACTTCTTCTACGTGCAAGTTTAAAAATAAAAACAACCCAAATCACAGAAACTTTCTTTTAGCTCTCAGGTCAGAGAAGAAATACAAATTGAAATTGCAGGAATTCTAAAAAAAGAAAACGGCCATGGAGCCATTCTATCCGGTTCACAGCTAAAGCAGTCCTGAGGGAAAACATGCAGATTTAAATACTTCTATTAGTACAAAGAAAGAACAAATAACTTGGATTTAAATGCTTAGTTTAGGAAAAAATAAAACAAAGCAGAAGGAAGGAATTAAGGTACACCCAGAAATAAATGAGTTAGAAAACAAGCCGTACTAATAAACTTAAAAGCTGTGTTTCTAAAAAAATATTTTCTTAACTGAACATGGCTAAAATACTGGTTATGCTACTGGAAAAGAAGTCCTTTTGCTTAAGGGTGGAGGGAAACTGGAGTATGTTTGTGTTTTAATGTGTGGAGGACAGATGCTGCTGTGTCCGCGCACTGATCACAGTCATGAAGGGGTAGGGGGGGCCCCGGGGGGAGAATGGGCGGGAAACTTGCACCTTCTATCCTTTAATATTTTATTTTGATTTTTGAACCAACTGAACAGGTTGCCTATTCAGAATTTTCTCTAATGATTTAAGGGTTTTAAAGGGAAGAAATAAGGACTGTAGGAGCAGATGATTTCAGGCAAATGAGAGGATGTAAAGGGGGTGTGGGGCGGTGGCTGGGCCTTGGGGGGTGGGGGGGCTACGGGTGCGGCACGGAGTGCTGGGGGGAGGCAGGGCTGCTGTGGAAGGGCCCAGAGGAGTGCTCGGGCACCTGGCCCTCAGCGTGGGTGGCACTCCTGGGGTCTTGGGGTGCCCCGCCCCCACCTCCGAGCTATTCTTCCCCAGGTTTCGAGATCAACTTCATCAAATCTCGCAGCAGCAACATGCTGGCGCCCTATGACTACGCCTCGGTGCTGCACTACGGGAGGTGAGCCGGCCCCCTGCTCGGTGCCGCACCCCTGCCCCTGCCCACGCCCCCCTGCTCGGCGCCGTGCCCTGCCCTCCGGCCCTGCCTCTGCCCCTCCCGCCCCTGCCCACGCCCCCCTGCTCGGCGCCGCGCCCCTGCCCCTGCCCACGCCCCCCTGCTCAGCGCCGCGCCCCGCCCTCCGGCCCTGCCTCTGCCTCTGCCCCAACCCCGCCCCTGCCCACGCCCCCCTGCTCGGCGCCGCGCCCCGCCCCGCCCTCCGGCCCTGCCTCTGCCCTCCGGCCCTGCCTCTGCCCCCCCCCGGCCCTGCCCA
This sequence comes from Tamandua tetradactyla, assembly GCF_023851605.1. Classification (NCBI taxonomy): domain Eukaryota; kingdom Metazoa; phylum Chordata; class Mammalia; order Pilosa; family Myrmecophagidae; genus Tamandua; species Tamandua tetradactyla. The sequence goes on along the minus strand of NC_135343.1, from coordinate 2,293,049 downwards.
CGCCCCCCTGCTCGGCGCCGCGCCCCGCACCCCCACCCCTGCCCACACCCCCCTGCTCGGCGCTGTGCCCCGCCCTCCGGCCCTGCCTCTGCCCCCCAGCCCCTGCCTCTGCCCTCCGCCCCCCGCCCCTGCCCACGCCCCCCTGCTCGGCGCCGCGCCCCGCCCACCGGCCCTGCCTCTGCCCTCCGGCCCTGCCTCTGCCCCCCATCCCCTGCCTCTGCCCCTCCCGCCCCTGCCCACGCCCCCCTGCTCGGCGCCCCGCCCCCCGCCCCTCGCCCCTGCGCCCGCCCTCCGAACCCTCCTTGCCCGGAACCCCCAGCTCCTGCCGACCCCCCTCTCTTCTGTCCCAGGCTCGCCTTCAGCCGGCGCGGGGCCCCCACCATCGTGCCACTGCGGGACCCCCGCGCCCACCTCGGGCAGCGGCGGAACCTGAGCGCCTCGGACGTCACCCGCGTACTCCGGCTCTACGCCTGCGGCTCCCCGCCGGGAGGTGAGTGGGTGGGCGCCGGGCAGGGGTCCACGCTGGGCGGGGGGTGGTGGAGAGGTGCGGGGTGGGACCCGGGAGGGCAGCCCCGAGCTGGGAGAAGGCCGCCACGCGCCCCCACGCGCCCCCACGCGCCCGCCCTTTAAAAAGGCCTGTCCAGGTCCCTTTCCGAGCACAGCTTAATGGTGTTTCACACGATCAGCTGTGCAAACACCAGTTTTAGAATAAGGTCATCACTCCCCAAAGAAACCCCTCCCCCCACTAGCAGTTACCGCCCCCCCTTTCCCCCCACACCCACCCACCCCTTTCTGTCCCTACACATTTCCCTGTTGTGGACAGGCTTCACGGGACCAGAAAAATGCAGCATGTGGCCTTCTGTGGCTCCTTTCACTCAGCCTCCCGTTTCAAGATTCATGGTGTTGTCACCTGGGTCAGGCTTTCACTCCGCTTTATGGCCAAATTACCCACTTTGTGGATATACCACCTTTTATTTATCTAGTCATCAGTTGAGGGAAATCTGGGTTGTTTCCATTTTTGAATTATTATGAATAATGTCGCTGTGAACATGTGTGTACAAGTCTTTGTGTGAACATATGTTTTTGGTTCTCTTGAGTATATACTTAGGAGTGGGATTGCTGGATCATATGGAAACTCTATATTTAACTTTTCGCCTTAGTGGGGGAGGAGAGGTGTTGGGTTGTGGTTTGGACCCTCTGTTTCCCTCATGGCTAATCCTTTCACGTGCTTTTAGCTGGTTCTATCTCTTCTCTGAGCAACATCTGTTCAAATACTTTGTCCATTTTTCAAGTGGGTTGTTTTTTAATTGTTGAGTTGTAAGAGTTCTTTATATATTCTGGTTAGAAGTCCCTTGTCAGCTACAGTCAACTCTTGTCCTTCCAGGTAGCAAATTCTGTAGAGTTGTTGCAAACACTGAACTAGAGAACAGGAACGGTGGCTCCTGGGGAGACGCAGGGTGAGGTTTTGTGAGCCTCTGTCACCATGTTTTCACCAACCGATCAATCCATAACCTTGTTTTAGGTAGTTTCTGTTTTAAAGACACCTTACCTTATTGAACAAATAGCATGGGTTCATTCATACTGACCTCATTCCTGAACAAAGCTTCTCCAACACATGTCTTCTCTGCAAGGCACATCACAGCCTTCGCCCACTTAGGAACACTGGACATTTCAGCTCTCCACTTGGGCCATTTTAAACAGCAAAATCAACAACAAAAGGCATAAAAGTAGAGAAAACATGGCATTAAATACCCCACAGAAAGGATGCTTGTTTACACCCTGAGACTGACGCGAGAGACTGAGCGGAAGGTTGCTCCACCTCAGCGCACATGCGCGTGTTGGCTGACTCACACTTCTCACCGCTCAGGGCATATCCATGAGGGTCTGCGAACACGCCACGAGTGTTGGCTTCGGGCCTCTAAATACGTCTTAGCGAGTTGGCAGATTCACAAATACAGAACCTGTGAATAACTGTCAACTGGACGTGATCTGCTGATATGTCCTCTCATCTTGTCGTTGTCTCTTCACTTGATTGATTCATTTTCTTTTCATTCTTGGTGTCCTTTCGACAGAAGCTTTTGATTTCAATGAACTCTAACTTGTCTATTTTTGCTTTGGTTGCTTGTGCAGCTGGGTGCCAGATCTAAGCAGGCTTTGCCTGGAAGATGTGTCCCGCGTCTTTTAAGGTGTTGTAGGTCTAGATTACATCAGGTCTGTGACGCGGTCTGAGTTCCTTGCTGCAGGTGGTGCAGGGAGGGCCTCGCCGCCTTCTTTTGCACGTGACAGCCATTTGTTCCAGCACCGTTTGTTGGAGAACCTGTCCTGTCCTCTGCACATATGCATATTTTAACTGTATCAAACATTACATGCCTTTTTTTTTTAACAAGAAGTCGGGGGGGGGGGGGGGCTGTGGCAGCACTGTGGGTGTCCTTGGCCTGAGCTCTGTCCTGAGGAGGAGGCAGCGACTGTATCAAAGGAAATTTGTATCAAGATGGCAGAGGCAGACTGTGGGGGGAGACCCCCCAGAGCGCTAGGGGAGCAGCTGCCATGGTGGGATCTGGGTTCCCTCCCGTGGGGAGCAGACCTGTGGGTGTGGCAGATTGGGATGCCCAGGGGCTAGGGGAGGACGGTCCCGGAAGCCCCGAGGAGCCTGGGGCCTGGCACAGGGGTTACCCTTTCCTGCAGGCTGCACCCCAGATCCCGGGAGTATGGCGCATCCCCTTCTCCTCTGGGATTCTGGGCCATGGCTGCATCTCCTTCCTGCTCCAGGGCCCCCGAGCCATGCCCCTGCCTCTGGGCTGCACCTGCAGAGACTGCTGAAGGCGTTGGCGGAACCCAGGGCACCCCACCCCGGCGGCTCCTGGCCTGGAGGCCAGCGTGTCGCGGCAGCCGCAGGAGAGAGCCCAGCTGGGCGGGGGCCTGCAGTGCTGAAGTCCGGGAGAGAGGCTCCTGCACGGCTGCCCCAGGCCCCAAGTTCAAGGCTGAAGGCACGTGTTCCTGGAACTACTCTGGTGCAGTCCTGGCCGGCTCGAGCCCCCACTGTGCCCCAGACCCCCACTGTGCCCCAAGCCCTGGAAGCAGGGGGCCAGCTAGCACCTGTCTAGGCTGCTTTGGGAGACCCTGTGGCTTCTGTTCTCAGGAGCCACCAGGTGCCCCCCTGGCCCCACAGGGTGCCCCGTCTTCCAGGTCCAGTCTGGCCTCTCTCTTGGAGGCACATTTTAGACCTCAGGGGGGCATCCCCAGGGGCTTGAGCCAGTAGCCCCGCTCCCCCTCCCCCCAGCACCTGGTCTCCCCCCACCCCAGGATGCTCCAGGGCCAGTCTCCAGGGGGCGCCCGTGAGCAGGCCTGAGCCAGACGTCCCTGTCCTCGGGCCTGCTGGGGTGGGAGGGTGCGGGGCCTCAGTGTTTGGGAAAAGAGAAATAAAAGGTGCTCCATACACCGAGCATTTATTAGTGCTGGGCTGACCCCATCGCACTCATAACCTTTGACCCTCACGACGGCCCTGGGAGTAGGCAGCCAGGGGGGCCGACCCATTTCCCAGAGGGGGAAACCAAGTTAGGGGCTTGCCACAGCTGCGTGGTGGGGGGCAGTGCTGGGGAGGTGTTGGGGCCATGTGGCTCTCTGCCCTCGGTCTTTGGGTTCAGGCTTGAGTTCTGAGCCTGAACAGGGTCCCCTCTGGGAAGGGGTCTGTGGGAAACGATGTCCCTCTTACCCTGAGATGAGGAGTCTGAGTGGGTCTGGGTTGAGGAGGGGCCATGGCTGTGCTCCTAGCAGGTGAGCGCCCCAGCGGGGTCTTTGCAGGTCGGGGAGCACGTGTGGTACCTCATTCACCCGAGCCTGGCACCCAGCCACCCTGGGCAGGGAAGAACGTGCCTTAGAAACAGCCGTAGGATTTGCCTTTTGTCTTGGAATCTGGGTTCTCCAGAGGATGTGGGGGGAATGGCAGGTGGCTCAAGGGGGGCTGCCCTAGTCATGGGGAGCCCCTGGCCTCCCCCAGGAAGCCACTGCAAAGGGACCCCCACGCACACAGGCCAGGCTGGGTCATGGGCTTGGGAATATCCATGTTGACAAAGCAGGGTCTCTGCTTCCAGGGGTGGGGAGGGGGACAGACCTTCAAAGGGCAAGTAAGCCATCCAGGATGGACAAGTGGCAGGGAAGGGGGGGTGTCACAGATTGCCAGGCGGGAAGGGGCCCTGGGAGGGGCTTCAGCTGGGGCCAGGGAGGTGGGCGTGGCAGGCCCGGGGTGGGGGTGGGGGTGCCTTGAAGGTGACAGGGAGCAGAGGCGTGAGACAGGCTCCAAGTTGTTTTAAGTCACATGGGGTTCCCTGCGGGAAGGGAAGGAGCTGCAGTCACCTGGCAAGAAGGCTGGGGGAGGGGGAGGGGCCGCGGGACCGTGTCCTGCAGGAGAGGCCGCCCGCACTGGGTGGGATAGAGGAGGTGCCGGCAGGAGTCCCTGGGACGTGGGCGCAGCAGCCCATCCGCCACGCCAGGGGAACCAAGGTGCCCACTGTCTAGGGGACGCCATGTGGGGGGTTCAGGAGCAGGCGGGCAGGGGATGCCTCAGCATCCAGATAGGAGCCTGGAGCTGGGCGAACCCCCTCCCCCAGGACCCACCCAGATGCAAAATAGGGCCCCGGGGGGGGGGGGGGGCTCAGGCTTTCCCAGCCTCGGCACTGTGGGCGCCACCCCGGAGCTGCCTGGCCCGTGCGCTGGGGGGTGTCTAGCAGCATCTTGGGTCTCTGTGCACTGGAGGCCAGGGGCATCCCAACCCTAGCCGGGGTGGTCCCCGAAATCTCCAGTTGCCAAGAGCGTAATGGGGGACAAAACCAGCCCTGGCGAGAGCCAGAGGATCTGAAACTGTAAGGAGCTGGGAAGGAGGTTCAGGGGGCGTGTCCGCCAGGAAGGAACTTGGCTGGAGGCAGGGGGTGCACCAAGCCCCCTGCCGTCCCAGTGCGGTGCAGTGGGTGATCAGTGGCCTGGCGCCTGGGAACTGGGGGGCGGGGGGCCCCTCTGCCCCAGGTGGTGACCGGGGCATGAGCTTGAGGAGCAGCTGGGGCCCACCACAAAGGACAAGGAGGGCATTTCCCACTTTGGGGGGCATGGGGGCCCTTGCGGGCGCCGCTGCCCAAGGCTGGCTATGTGGCTGGGGAATGAGCTCCAGGGTGGGGGCGAGGGGACGGGAGGCAGTGGATGTGCCTGGCGCAGGGCAGCTGGGACAGGAGTGCCCCGAGGTTTGCAAAAGGTCTGAGTTGGTTGCAGCAGAAAAGCCCAGGGCCTGCCCCCAGCCTGGGTGTGCTCACAGGTGGCAAAGGGCTGTCCCTTCCGATCCCACCAGGAAGGCGGAGATGAGCTGTAGTGGCCACTGGGATGGCTTCATCCTTGGCGACCAGGGATCCTGGTCCCGCCCGGTGAGCAGGCAGGTCTCGTCCGTAAGACCTGCCCCTGGAGGGGTCAGTGCGGCCCGGAGAGGTGAGGGAGGCTAGCTGCTTCCGACTCTCCGGGTTGTCGCTCCTGGCTGGCTGCACTTGGCACCTGGGTGGGGTCAGGGAGAAGCCACATGGCTGGGTGCTCTGAAGTGGGCAGGGTGACACAGCTCAAGGGCTCCTGGGGGGGCAGGGGTGAGGGTCTGGTGCGAGGCTGGGCTGGAGCGAGGCTGGGCCCTTGGAAGAAAGAGTGGTTCTCTCAGAGGCGCGGGATGCTTATTTACATGGGCACCGCCTGCCACACAGGCTTGGGTGGCACACCTGAGGCCGGGCATCAGGGACTTGGAAACTGAGAAGCAGCCTTGGGGCTGGCCGGCGGCCATGGCCTGTGCCCAGAGCCTGGGAGTGGGCACGTGGGAGGGAGGGGGAAGGGCGAAGGGGGCTGGGAGGGGCTCAGGGGGAGATGGGGAAAGAAGGTTAGTCTGAAATGTCTTTTTACCCCAACGCCTCTTTCCAGTGCTACCCAAGAGAACTGTGCTGTGTGTGAGTGTGTGGATGTGGGCATGTGTGTGCACGAGTGTGTGAGTGTGTGCACGTGTGTGTGCTCTGTGTGTGGATGTGGGCATGTGTGTGCTGTGTGTGTGTGGATGTGGGCATGTGTGTGCACGTGTGTGTGTGTGCACGTGGGCATACAGTCGGGAGGGCCTGGGGCAGGGACGGGTCAGCCCTGGCCTCCAGGGGCCTCTGCTTTTCCTGGCTGCTTTTTTCTGAGCTGTGTCCAAAAGGGCCACCCTTCACCCATCACCCTTCACCCCTCGCCTCTCACCCCTCACCCCTACAGGGTTCAGTGCTGCATGCCAGGAAGGGCCGCCTCTTCCTAGTGGTTCAGAGGCTGTAATTCCCCCACGCCCCAAACCCAAGCCGGTTTTCCTCTTACTTCCTGTGCCCTGAGGGGAGGAAACTGAGGCAGCAGCGGACCCCAGGTTCCGCGCCTTCTCAGCGTCCCCAGGACCGGTGGGGGGGGGGGGGGGCGGGGGGGCGGGACAGACTCGGCAACAGGCTCCCGCCTCCTCACCTCGCTTCCACTGCGGGCGCCAGGAAGAGGCGTGAGGTTCTCGGGATTCCCGCGGCCCCAAACACTCACCCACCGTCTTCTGGGGGCTCTTCGGCGCGGGAAGGGAGACCCGGGAGCCCTTCCTGAACCCGGGCGCTCCGGCCGCGTCCCAGCCCCGCGCGCACCGGCGCTTCCACGTCTGCTCGCGCCCCCCCCCCCCCGGGCCCTGAAGCCCCCGGACGCCGAGGACCCCCACACCTCCGGCGGCGCGGCGGCGGGCATCAGGGGCGGCAGAGGTGCCGGGTCGCCTGCCCGGGGCGCCGGGGCTGTGTCGGGTCTACCCGCCCGCCGGCGCGCCGCCTCCCTCCCCCCTCAGTCCTGCTCCCGCCCCCAGTCTCCACCCCCCCGGCCCCGTCCGCGCGCTCCCCTCCCCTCCCCTCCCCTCCCCTCCCCGGGCGCGGCTCCGGGCTCCAGCGAACGAGCCGAGCTGAGCGGCCTCTGCGCGTCCCCCAGGAGCGGGCGGCGCTGCCCCGGCCCGGTCCGCGCCCCCCGGAGCGCTCTGCAGCCGCGCCGCCCAGGGCGCACAGCGGTCCCCGGACCCGGCCGCTGCGGACGGGGACCGCGGCGGAACAAGTTGGCAAACTTCGGGGCGGCCGGCAGGGACGCTGGGCGCCGCGGGAAGAGGGTGGAGGAGGGCGGTGACCAGAGCCGGGCGTCCCCCGACCCCCTCGGTCCCGGCCATGGGGCCGCAGCGCCTGCCAGGCCGCCCCGGGGCCGCGCCCCTCCGCTAGCCGCTGCCCGGCCGCGCTCCCGCCGCGCCATGGACCACCAGGAGCCCTTCTCCGTGCAGGCCACGGCGGCCATCGCGGCCGTCACCACCTTCCTCATCCTCTTCACCATCTTTGGCAACGCCCTGGTCATCCTGGCCGTGCTGACCAGCCGCTCGCTGCGCGCCCCGCAGAACTTGTTCCTCGTGTCGCTGGCGGCCGCCGACATCCTGGTGGCCGCGCTCATCATCCCCTTCTCGCTGGCCAACGAGCTGCTGGGCTACTGGTACTTCCGGCGCACCTGGTGCGAGCTGTACCTGGCGCTCGACGTTCTCTTCTGCACCTCGTCCATCGTGCACCTGTGCGCCATCAGCCTGGACCGCTACTGGGCCGTCAGCCGCGCGCTCGAGTACAACTCCAAGCGCACCCCGCGCCGCGTCAAGCGCGTCATCCTGCTCGTATGGCTCATCGCCGCCGCCATCTCGCTGCCGCCTCTCGTCTACAAGGGTGACCCGGGCCCCCAGCCCCGCGGGCGCCCCCAGTGCAGGCTCAACCAGGAGGCCTGGTACGTGCTGGCCTCCAGCGTCGGCTCCTTCTTCGCGCCCTGCCTCATCATGACCCTCGTCTACCTGCGCATCTACCTGATCGCCAAGCGCAGCCACCGCCGGAGCCCCAGGGCCAAGGGCGCCCCGGGGCAGGGGGAGGCCCAGCAGCCCCGCCCCCCACCCGCGGGGGCTCCGGCCTCAGCCACGCCGCCCCCCCTGGGCTCCCCGGGGACCACCGCCCGAGAGGCCATCGGGCACCCCGAGGCTCCTGGGGAGAATGAGGAAGGGGGCATCCCAGCAGACCCTGCGGGCCAGGCCTTGCCACCCGGCTGGCCTGCCCTTCCGGACTCAGGCCAGAGCCCTGGGGACGGCGCCCTTGGGGCCGCTGCAGAGGAGGACGAGGAGGGGGAGGACGGAGAGGGGGAAGGGGAGGAGGGGGTGCCTGAGGTCCTTCCGACCGCCCCTGCCTCGGCCGGCAGCCCCCCCGTGCCGCGGCCCCAGGCCTCCCGGGTGCTGGCCACCCTCCACGGCCAGGTGCTCCTGGGCAGGGCCGCGGGTGCCGCGGGCGGGCAGTGGTGGCGGCGGCGGGCGCAGCTGACGCGGGAGAGGCGTTTCACCTTCGTGCTGGCCGTGGTCATGGGCGCCTTTGTCCTCTGCTGGTTCCCCTTCTTCTTCAGCTACAGCCTGGGCGCCATCTGCCCGCAGCGCTGCCGCCTGCCGCACGGCCTCTTCCAGTTCTTCTTCTGGATCGGCTACTGCAACAGCTCGCTCAACCCCGTCATCTACACGGTCTTCAACCAGGACTTCCGCCGCGCCTTCCGCAGGATCCTCTGCCGCCAGTGGGCCCAGACGGCCTGGTGAGCCGGGCTGCCCGCTGCCCGCGGGGGGCCGGTGTCTGGCGTGCCCTGGCCGCCCTGCGTCCTGGCCCGCGCGTGTGCCCACTCGCCACCGTGCAGGCCCCGTCCTGGCACTCCCCCCCCCCCCGCCCCGGGAGGGTCGCAGGCAGAAATGACCTCGCAGGGGCCCAAGTGCAGCCTCCCCACCACTGCCCGGGCCGTATGCGGGGTTCTCCTCCCCAGCCCGGGTGCAGGCCAGGCTAGAAATGAGGACCCCGTCCCAGGACCCCGGTGTCCTCCGAGCCCACAGGGGAGCTCCCTGCCTCCTGGGCCCCGACTCCCTGGCAGGTCTCCTGCTCGTGATGTTTTTGCTTCTTTCTTTCTTTCCCCCCAGTGAGCAGGGTGTTGGCCTGGCCTCCCACTTCTCCTAGGAGGGCCTTTTGCTGAGGAGGGGCAGGTGGTGACTGTCCAGCACCCCCCCCACCAGATGCCCACGGGCCCCATCAGGCCAGGTGCGGGGCTGGGGCTGTGCTGTCTCCGGACCCTTCTCCCCTGCCCACAGATTTGGAGCCCCTTTAAAGGCCGGGACCAGGGCTCGGTTTCCACCCGCGGCATCACCCTGGGAGGTGGGTGGGCACGCAGCAGTGGGGCGGTCGGAGGCCCCATGGGAGCTGCCCCGCCGCTGGCTTTCGCCCCCTTCGGAAGCCGGGCACAATAGCTGCCGCCTACTTGCTGGGGAGATGGAAGGCTTTGTAGAAAGCTTTGAGCTCTGTGGGGGGACGCCAGAGAACCAGAAAATGTGATTATCCGGAGATATGAAAGCCTCCTTTCTGTGTGTGCCCACCGCCTGCCTTCCTGCAGACTTCTGATCCGGGCCTGGGGCGTGCGGATTCCACCCCCGAGCTGGGACCCAGCGGCCAGCACAGGCCCCTGTCAGCTCAGGGATCTCTTCTGGGAATGTGTCTCGTTCTGCAAAGGTTTCGATGTCCGGCTGTGTGACAGCTTCTTGACATTTCCCCTGCTGCCCTGAGAGGGTTTCAGTGGCTTGGGGCTCCCGGTGGGAAAGAGGCTTTTGTCATCAGGCAGGCAGACATCTCCCCAAGAGAGCTAAAAATATGCACACGGGGGATTGGTCTGGGACGAGTGGCCTTGGCTGGGTGGTGGATCCCACAGGCAGGGTGCAGGGGCAGGAGCAGGTGAGGGGCTGTGGGGTCCTTGTGACAAGGACCCCAGGTGGGTGCCAGCTGACCGGCTCGGACCCGACCGCATGGCCCCACCTGCTGGGGGGCTCCGGGGCGGCTCCCTGCCATCTCTACCCCCCACTGCAGACCCTGGCGAGTGGGCATCTTGGCTTGTGGGACTGGAGTGGGACAGCTGTCCACTCCAAGGGCTGACCAGCTCTGGAGGGGTGAGGGAATGTTCTGGGATGAAGAGAACAAAAGGGACCCAAGGGAGCTCCCCCAGGAGGCAGGCGTCCAGCTGCTGCCTTGGTGCCAGTCGCGAGGCCAGGCCATCACCTTGGGTGGGGTGGGGCTGCCTGGTGATGTCTGCTGGCCATCCTGTGTGTGCCTCCCTGGGACTACCGGGACCCCTGGCATTGATGCCTGTGGCCTGCTGGTGGCATGCAGGTGTTTTTACAAAGTCTGACCTATTTTATCAATAAAGGATATTTTGTAATAAGCAAATTCTGTCCTCGTCACCCAGGCTGCCGGGAGGTGGTCACTGTCCTGCTCCCTGCACAATGGATGCGGTGTGGCCCCATGAACTGGGCTCCCTCTGGCTGGGATCCTCTTCCATCCCGGCCAGTGGGGGTGATGGTGGAGGGCTTCCCAGGGGAGGTGGCCTTGGGCTGGGTGCTGAGGGAGCAGCAGGAGTGTGCCAAGACCACACGGGCTCCCCGGGGGCAGCGCCCACAGAGGGGCATCGTGGCTGGCCAGTTTCTGACACGTGGCAAGAGGCAGCCCAAGACCAGCCCTGCCAGGGGTGGGCAGAGCGCGGGGGGTGCAGAGGGGTGGAGGAGCCACCCTCTGGGCTGGGTGGCGGCCCCCTGCAATCGGCTCTAAGCTGCTGTCCTCCATGAGGGGCGGGAGCGCCTGAACTCAGTGATGGAAGGACAGCAGGACAGAAGGACGTCGGAGCTGGAAGCCCAGCAGGCATCACTCTGACCTGTCTCCTCTGCATCCCCCAAGCTTCCTGGCCTACCCAGCTGTCTCTCCATGCGGCCGGGCTAGGCCATGTGGGCCCTGGTCCGAGAGCAGGGTCCTGACAGAGGCCTGGCCGGTGCCAGACCCCAAGGACAGTGAGGCCGGCGAAGGAGGCCAGGGTCCGATGGCGGGAGCCCCTATGAGGCCACATGCTGCCTCCACGCTCTCTGGGGGCCACGGCTTCTGCAGGGGCAGCTGGCGGGGACCCCACAGCACAGAGGCTTCACAGAGGCCCCCAGCTCCTAGTCGGGGGTCAGGGGCTGCCCGTGGCTGTGGTTTCCCAGGCCAGCGCTCTCCTGGCGTGTCGCTGATGACCGCACAGTGTTACACCTCGAGACTGAGTGTCAGCCCAATGCATTTAGGGAAAACCGAGGATCAGGGATGTATCATGACTTCCCAAGGGTCACTGGGCCCAGGCTCTCCCCACTGGATCACACTACCTCCCATGGCGTAGGGATCTGCGGGGGCTAGCCCAGGGGATAGAAGAAGAGGCCTTGGGGGCGAGCAGCAGAAGGCTTCCCTGGCCGAGCTGGACCATTCACAGCCCGTTCTCTCTCTAATCCTCAGCCTTGTTGGGCGTGCTCATTTTACAGAAGAGGAAACAGTGGTCACAAACTACCATGGAACCATGAAATTCAGGTGCAGAGGCAGGTGGCTCCATCTCTGGCTCCAGCTCCCATTGGAGATTTGGGGGCTGCATCTGGCTGGATTTGGCGGCAATAGTGCCATGATCGATTGTTCATGTCTGTGTTGCATGCTTCCCAGTCCTGACCACTCTGTCCAGTCCCTGAATTTCATTATAGAGGAGACCAAGGCCCAGAGAGGGGAGGGGCTCGCCCCAGACCCCCACCAGCTGCAGGGTGGTGGTCACCAATGCTGTGCCCACCGTGCCACACCTTCCACCCAAGGAATCTTAACCAAACTCAAGGACCCGCAGGCACACATGCTCAGGAAACACTTGCTGACAGCCCACCCTGTGCCAGGGCCGGTGTTGCTTTAAGGATTCAGGGTCAGATGAGGAAACTGAGGCTCAGAGTCCCCAGGACTTGCCCGGGGCCGTCCAGCGACCAGGTGGTGCAGCTGGGACTGGACCCCAGGGCCCCTGCCGCCCACCCCTGACCTCCACGTGAGCAGAAGCTGAGCACCTCAGAGGGCTGGAGAGCCAACGAGGCAGCTGGGAGTGCAGACGGGGGCCATGTCCCCTCCTCCCAGGAGCAAACCACAGACACCTCGGAGGGTGTCGGACGGCGAGCAGGGAGGCCTGGGAGCTCAGCAGGTGAGCGTGAGCTCTCCTGGTTGGCCCACTTGCCTTCGGAGACCCCTGACTGTGGGGCACTGGAGGTGCCGACAGAGAAGACAGTTAAAGAGGCGGTGAAGGGGGGGAGGGTCTTCTCAGGAAGACCTGACCAGCTGACCTGCTCAGAGAGGGTGGAGTCCCTGCCCAGCCCCGCCCAGCCCCGCCCCGCCTCGGGATCCTGGCTGAGAAGTCCTGGGCGGCGGGAATCTTCCTTGGAGCATCTTTGGCCCCCACCCATGCAGGAGGCTCCCCGTGGCGCCAGGTGGAGTCGAGCCCTGCCCACTGTCCCGTCCTCTGCATGACTCTACTCAGGGAAGGGGTGCTGGGAGGGGCTTGAGGCCCAGGGACCACCAGCCGGCAGATGGGGAGGAGGCACCTGTCCCCTGGGCTTCCGCTTAGAGACCCAGATCTGGGGGGCAGGGGTGGGGGCGGGCACTGACGTCCCAGGGGAGGGGCACAGGGCGACCAGAGCCCCTGTCCTGCCCCTGCCTGCTCCTGGTGGGCCCCAGCCCCCTCGACGTCCTGGCTGCCCACAAGGGCCTTGTGCTGTGGCCCCCAGACACCCGCCCTGCTCAGCACTGGGGACGGCCTGGCGTGCATCGGGCCTCTCGGAGTGGGTTGGGGTCTGCAGGGCGCTGGCCAGGGCAGCGGTGAGCAGCTCCCATCACCAGGGGTGGCTCCAGCCCCGTGCCCGGGGCATCCACGGAGATGAGTGTTTAATGCGCCCACTTCCCAGGTGGGGAAACTGAGTCCGTGGAGGCTGATGACTTCCAGGGCTCACCCAGAGCTGGAGCTCGGACCCAGACGATGGAATCTCCTCTGTCCTGAGCTCTTTCTGGGGAGCAGGCCCCCTCGGTGCCCCTGGGCCAGCAAAGCCCCTGCCCATGTGAGCGCAGCGGGCCCCTGCAGACCCCCGGCCAGGCCCCTGCTGCTGGCACGGCTAGGGCGGGCCCCAGGGGAGGCCCCCCACCGGCAGGCTGCGCTGGGCAGGGCCGGGCAGGCGCGGCTAAAATTAGGTGCTGGGATGTTGCAGCTCCCACATCCGTCCTTCCTTCCTTCCGTCCATCCGTCCTCTGGGGAAGGCATCGTCAGAGACTGGAGCTGGAGGGAGGCTGCATGTCAGCTTATGCCCGCCCCTGGGCTCCGGTCCTGAGCTCCTCACACCCTCCCCAGCCCCTGGCCAGAGCTGCTGCCCTTGACTCGTGGCCACTGTCAATTAGGAGGGACTTCAGAGGGCCAGACACCCCCTCTGTCAGCACCTGCCTCCAGGCCCTGGGATCTGGCTTTCCCTCCCCTCCCTGCCTCCTTCCCCCCCCCCTCGTCCTCCTCCCTCCCCTCCCCCTCCTCCTCACCTCTCCTCCCTCGGCTGCTCTCTCTCCTCTTCCCTTTCCCTCCCCCTTCCCTCCCTTCCCCTTCCCTCCCCTCCTCTCTCTCCCCCTTCCCTCCCCTCCTTCCCTCCCCCTTCCCTCCCCTCTTCTCTCTCCCCCTTCCCTCCCCTCCTCTCCCTCCCTCCTTCCCTCCCCTCCCTCCCTCCCCCCTTCCCTCCCCTCCTCTCTCTTCTCTTCTTCCCTTTCCCTCTGCATGGCCCTTCCCATTTCCCAGGCCTCAGGGGCCCTCTCCTCTCTCTGAGCCCCTCCGGCCTCCTGCTGCCTCCCCCTGGGGAGGGACCTGCAGTTCTGTGGGCCGTGGAGGCTGCCAGGGGACCGGAACAGCCTGGAGCCCAGCGAGGAGCCTCCCTCCCTGGGAGTCAGGGCTATTTCTGGCGCAGCTGCAGCCCTCTGGGCCCCTGACTCTCAGGCGGCGGGAGGGTGCAAGGGTCCCGGCCTGCGCCTTCGCTGGGGAGGGGCAGGCCCTGGTCTTCCTCCCTCAGAGGACCCCTACCTCCCCTGGGGACCCGGGGCTGCTTCAGGAGGCAAAGGCTGCAGTGGGCACCCAGGTGTCCCTACACCCCGATTCCCAGCCCAGCCCAGCTGCAGCTGGAAGAGGGAGCGTGAGAGGCGGCCTGAGCCCACAGCCCGCAGTCCCTGGACGCTGGTGGGGGGAGGGCAGAGGCTGTAGACCCCACAGGCCCCTGCGTACTCCTTGTCCGAGGCTGCATTGACCAGCTGTCCCAGTGCAAGTCCGGTGTACCACGTCCCTCCACCCACTGCTGGGGCAGGGCGGTGGCCTGGTGACCGGAGTTGGGGGGGTGGTACAGGCTGAGCGACCTGGAGCACACCCCTTCACCTCTCCGGGCTTCAGATTCCTCCGTGTCGGATGGAGGAGTTGGACTCGGGCGTGAGCCCTGGGCAGGGCGCATGGGGAAACTGAGTCGGTGTCTCCTGCCCCTTCCCCCCATCGCCCCTGCCTTTTCCTGCCTGTCTGTCCGGGTGGAGCTCCAGGGCTAGCCCAGACCCCATTCCACGCCCTCCCACTACACCCTCTCCGCAGACCCCACCATGCATCAGCTCCCCTCCCCGCCTGCCCAGGCCCCCTCTGCGCCCCCTGCCCACCAACATGGCCCCGTCCACCCCAGCCCCAGGCCACCCCCTCAGTCACCTCCCTGTCCTGCCCCCAATGCCTGCGCCCCAGGGAAACCCAGAAGGGCTGGTAGCCTGGGAGATGGGGCTGAGCGGTGCATGATGAGGGGCCAGGGAATGGCTGGGGCCAGGAGCGTGGGGAGGGGGCCACAGGGAAGGAGGGGGTCTTCCGTGTGGGGCAGGCAGGGGAGGCGTTCCTGGGGAACAGTGCTCCCGGGGTCAGGGCCGAGAGTGGCCCAGGGGAGAAGGTGGCTCCTGAACACAGAGCCCGCTTGTGCCCTGCTGCCCTGAGGCCAGCCCTGGAGGATGGGGCCTGTCTCCAGTGCCCCCCGTGCCACCTGACCCCGGGCAGAGCCTGGTGCAGGGGTATCTGCCGGGCTAGTTTCCCCAGCAAGTGGGGCAGGACTGTCATGAGCAGCTCCCTTGGAGCCCCCCGGGCCCTGGGAACGTGCCTCTGGCTTGGTGTTTTCTTGATTTGTTTTGTTTTTCCGTGTTTCCCGAGAAGCTCTGTTGGAAGATTCTATCTTGACCCCAGCTGGGTGAGCGGCTCGGGGCGTGGAAGAGTGGCCAGGCTGGACAGGGAGAGGATGGGCGGAGAGACGGCCAGGCAGTCTCTGCTGGAGGCAGCTTGGAGGAGCACTGCCCGTGGAGCAGTTCCAGGCTGTGTGGCCTCAGGCCATCACTAAACCTCTCTGAGCCCCGATGTCATCATCTTTCAAAGGGGATGACATGAAAGGGGATGGCGACAACAGCAGCTTTAAGGCTGGCAATGTGTGTTGAGGGTAGAGATGACATACGAAATGTGTGAGTGTGCAGAGCTGGCCCCGGCGCATGGCTGAGCAAGGGGGTAACTCCTCCGGAGCCCTTCCCTGCGAGGAATGAGGGCGGGCTCTGTGCCCCAAGGCTCACCCTGGCCCCAAATGGGTCTATCTGGCACTGCAGAGAGGGGAGGGCTCTTGGACCAATGTGTCCCACATGCCACACCTGTCCCCAGGGCCAAGGAGCATCCCAGCTGATCCTCGGGGGCTGTGGGGAAGGCAAGGGCTGCCCTTCCCTGAGGAGGAGGAGGGATGTAGGGCTCCTGGGGGCTGCTCAGGGGCACTCAGAGCAGGGCGAGGGTGGCAAAGGGCCATTTGTGCTGCCCGTGGGTGGACCTGGTCCTTTTGGGGTACAGGAGGGGACACCCCTACAGGGCACTGCAGCCGCTGTCCCCACCCCGGGGCCCTCCCCACAACATGAGGCCACCGTGCGCGCCCCAGGCCCCCTCCACGGCCCTCGCAGCCCGCCTCCCAGCTCACCGGCCTCGCCTGCCCCCTCCTCGGCGCACATGCCCAGGCCGCGTTTGCCTTGTCCTTGTCCCTGCCACAGCGCAAGCGCCTCGGGGCCTGGGAGAGTCGCCCTGTGCGCTCTGTGGAGGGCCAGGAGCAATCACTCAGGCCCAAGCAGGGAGAGTCCCCACAACATTGGGGTGGAATGTCCCCGAGAGTTAAACAATAACCAGTGTTAGGGAACTGAGGGAACGGGATGTGTTTTGGCAACAGCTGACGGCATTTTTCTGCTTCTATGATACACTTGCTTGCTAGCAACTGCAAAACCACAGCATGATTTTAGCCTTTATAAGCGCACCTTGAAAACCTCTAGGGGCTGCTCTCTGAATCTTCCTTCTTGGAGGTTTCTGAGGCAGTCGCTGGCCGGCTAATAAAGACTCCAAAGTGGCTTGCAGTTTTGAATTTTGTGGTCTCTCTTTCGGTGCGCCCCACAACACACTCCGCCTCCGGGATCCTGCCCGAACCCAGCAAATGTGCAAACGTCAGGGCTGGCACCCGACTCCCCAGGGGCTGAACTATCCCTGCAGTCTCTGCAGCTTGCGGAATCCGCGTTTATGAGGCCCCCAGGGACAGCCGAGGGCCAGGAGTGTATCTGAGCGGGGCCTGGGGGTCAGAGCAGCCTGAGCATGGAGGTGGGAGGAGCGCTGTGTCCTGGGAGCGTGGGAGCCTGCGGGTGGCGCCGAGGGGAGCCGCTGGGGACTGTGAGGCGGGCAGAGGCCGTCCCCGCCACACCACGGGGGTCCTGGCCGGGCTGGAGACCTGCCCCGGACACGTGCGGCAGCGGGGGAACTGCGTGGCAAAGGGCCAGCCCGGGTCTCTCCCTGTGGGTCCCCAGGGCTCGGAGCTCTGGGCCAGACCTGTGGCCCCAGAGACCCGGGGTGGGGGTCGGAGCCCAGTGGGGCGAGCTGGGACGCCCCAAGAGGGGGCTCCCTGGGGCCCGGGGGAGGGCGAGCTGGCAGGTGGGGGCAGGATGGTCTCAGGTGAGAGAAGACCGCATGGGTGTCTGGCAGCTGCTATCCCAGCTGCACCTGTGTGTATCGGCTCACAGGCCAGGTGACTTCCGGCCCCAGGCCACCCCTCAGGGGCAGCGACAGGGCGGGGACCTGGGCCGGCAGCCTCCCTCCACACCCCCCAACAGAGGCAGACTAAAAATAAGCTGATGTCAGGGTCTCCTGTCTCCAGGAAGTAGGGAGGAGTGAGGAGTGTCAGGAGCTGGCCTCAGAGGCGTGGGGGAGGGGAGGAGGGGAGGGGGAAGGGAGGAGGGGAAGGGGGAGGGGAGGGGAGGGGAGGAGGGGGAAGGGGGGAGAGGGAAGGGGAAGGGGGAGGGGAGGGGAGGAGAGGAAGGGGGGGAGAGGGGAGGGGAAGGGGAAGGGAGGGGAGAGGGGGAGGAGAGGGGTAGAAGGGGAGAGGGGGAGGAGGGGAGGGGACGGGTGGGGTGGAGTTGGAGGCCTTGGCCATGGGCGTCGGGTGAACGTGTCCGCTTGCCCGCCGCTCAAGCCTGCAGTCTGCCAGCTGCCACCCCGGCCCGAGTGAGAGGCTCGTGTCTCCTGGCACCTGCGGGTCTCCTGACCCCCCATTTCCCATGCAGGCCCTGAAACCCGCAGTGGAGGGGGTGCTGCAGGCGGGCAGAGGCTGCTGGAAAGCCCTGGCCAGGGCCTCCTGACCTCCAGACTGGGTGGGGCCCCCACAGGGCCGGAAGCCCCTTTCTCCTGTCATGGTCCCACCCCTGCGCCTCTGCTCCGCCCCTGTCAGATGCTCTGCAGACGAGCCTCCAGAGGGGCTCACGGCCCCCGCCTGCACACCTGCCACATTCCATCCCTCTAGTGCCTGCACACTCACACCCTCGCACAGCCACACTCACATGTGCACACACATGCATGCACACACACATACACCCTTGTGTCCATCCACACTCACACCCTCGCACAGCCTCACTCACACGTGCACACACACACATGCACACTCACATACACCCTTGTGTCCATCCACACTCACACCCAAAGCCACACTTACATGTGCACACACATGCATATACACACTCACATACATACCTTTGTGCACACCCACACTCACATACATGTGTACAGAAATATATGCACATGCATGCATACACTTTCATACATACGCACACACTCACACCCATGTGCACGCTTACCCACACTCACACATGCATATACACATGGACCAAATAGCATACACACATGCATACATGTTCACATGCAAACCACACCCATACCCACATGTGTACACACTCACATCTTTGTGCCCACATACACACAACTCACATGTGCACACACATATACATACAGAAATACATGTGCACATACATGCATACACTCACACACACATATACGCACACCTCTTCTCCCTCAGATGGCCCCACTCCCCAGCAGCAGGAAGCTCAGAGCCTCTGAAAGGCCACAGCCCCCTCTCCTCCCCCTGCTGGTTCACCCCCACCCCTCGCTGGCCTCTGCCACATTCAGGGGCTGCTTCAGGGAGGGGTGGGTGGGGGCTGGTCCAGAGAGCCCCACTGTCGCCCTGAAGGCATGCGAAAGGCCAGCCGCAGGCCCTCCCGCCCCAGGCCTGCCCTGCTTCCAGGGTCCTCCCTCTGCCAGGCCCGTCCTCTCCCTGCACTGGGGTGAGCCCTCCCTGTGACCCCACGGTGGTTGTCCCCAAGGCCCACACTCCAAGGACGGAAGCAGAGGGGCAGCTGTGGGCATGGCAGCTCTCGTCCTCAGCTGCAGGGACCCGGGGGGAGCCTGGGGGGACTGGGGAGGGTGGGGCAGAGGGGAGGGGGAGGGGTGAGATGGGGGAGGGGGGAGCCTGGGGAGGGAGAGGAGAGCAGGAGGGTGCGGGGTGGGGGCAGCTGGGGCCTCTGGGAACCCCAGCCCCAGACTTGTTCCCCAGTCCCCCCAGGAGCAGCATGGCCTCTGTGCCGCCTCTCAGCCTAGAGGGCCCGGTGCTGTAGTGGGTGCTGGGGCAGCCTCTGCCCCCCTGGGCAGTTGCATCCCATGGGCACGTCGCTGTCTTTCCTCAAGGAAGCTTTCTATTTATAAAATAGAAATAACTGTACAACAGGCAAAATGGGGTGATGTCTGTCTGTCTGTCCAGGGCAGGTGTACAGAATGTCCTTCTCCTCACCCTCTAGATGAGAGGCAGGTGCTGGGGCTGGGGTTCCCCGGTTTGTGGGACAGCCCATCTCTTGGTAGAGCCCAAGGCCCAGAACCCCCAGGGAGGGTGCTGCTCAGAGGCTGGCTTCTTTGCTGTGTGACTTCAGAGAAGCCGCTCAACCTCTCTGATCCTTGCGCCCTCCCCTGGAGAAAAGCCCAGCTGTCCCACATGCGTTCTGCTGACACGCTTGTCACAGGCACAGTGTCTGCACTTGCAGTCAGGTCCGCGCGGGCTGGGGGGACTGGGCCCAGGGACATGTCCAGAACCACCACCTGGGCCCTGGGCTGGGGGGCCAGGGCTGCCTCCCCAAGCCCCTCCCTGGAACGCAGCACCAGTCTCCCACCCATCATTCATCAGCACTTGCCCTAAGTGTTGCATCTGTTGTCATGACAACCCAGAACCTATCCTTAGGTAAAAGCCGTGTCAGCGGGAGTCAGGCAGCCCCGGCCCGGCCCCTCCCTCCCCACCTCCTTCCGTTCGGGCCTTTTAGAGACGTCACTCCTGGGTCCTACATTTCCAGAAAATCTTTTTCTTTGTCTCCGTCTCATCTGTGTCCGTGGGCCTCCCTCTGCGTCCCCCCCTTCCCTAGGAGGGAAGGCTCTAGTTCTCTGGGTCTTCTTCCTTCTCCCTTCCTCCTTTCTCCTTCCTGAGCCCTTCTCCAGCTCTCTCGGTTTCCCGCCTACTTCTGTCTGTCTGCCTGTCTCTCCCTCCTCCCCCCCACGCCCAACAGGATAGCAAGGAGGTGGCGGGGCCATGGGGTCGATGCGCAGGGTCTCGGGGAGGTGAAGCAGGGGGAAGGGGGACCCAGGGCCGCCCCCTCAGAGCCCCGGCGTCTCAGCGCCTCTGCCCGCCTGCCTCGGCAGCGCACGCAGGGAGCTCCGGGGCCGCGGGAGAGGCGGGTCGGAGGGCCCAGGGCTTGGGGTCACCAGAGCCCATGGCTGGCCCGAGAGGAGGTGTCCGATGCCCCGAGCCGTGGGGCAGCCGCCCAGTTTCCCACAGAGCCGTCATTGGGGCTCCTGCGACCCCCACGGCCCCCAACGAGGGCACCAGCCCCGACAGCCCAGACGTGCTCCCAGCCACGTCGGCCTCGGGCCCTCTCTGCCCCAGGGCTGGAGACGGAGGCCCAGGCACGTGGGTGCCCCCACCCTCCAAGCCCCGGGAGCCCCTCCCGGAACCCGTGCATGGCCTTGGGGGGCAGGTCCCCCAGGGTACCGGCTCTGCTGACCCCCACGTGGCCGGAAGCCCCGACGGCGTGGTGGCCTGTGGCCCAGCTCCGGACTCGCCCCAGCGGCCCTTCCTGCCCCATCACTCCCATCCCCAGAGAGCAGCCGGAACTCGGAACACGGCGTCCCAGAGCACGGCTGTCGGAGTGATGGAGAGGCCGGGTACTTTTACCAGCCGAGCCTCATGGACAGACGCCTCGTCCAGGCCCCAGGCCAGGGAGGGAGGGGCACCCCTCACGGCCCTCCCCCCTCACGGCCCTCCCCCCTCAGGGCCCTCCCCCCTCAGGACCCTCCCACTCCAAGGCCCCCCCTCAGGACCCTCCCCCAGGCCCCTCCCCCTCCAGGGCTCTCCCCTCCCGGGCCCTCCTCCTTCATTATGATTTCTGTCACCATAAATTAGCTGTGCCTCTTCCAGAACTTTCCAGTCAATGTAATAAAAGCATACGTCATTTGCTGCCCAGCTCCTCTTGTTCATATAGTGTCCATGAGAGTCATTTGCGTGGCCCCAGCGCCAGCATATCCTTTTCACTGCTGCTCCACAGTCTGGCGCGGCCTTGCCGCAGCGAGCTCACCCGTTCCCCATGACGGCGTTGGGCTGCTGTGAGTGAAGCCAACACGAGTGCCCACGGCTGAGCTCCTGGGTGGACACCCGCTGTCACTGTCTTTAGGCACGTATTTAGGGGTGGGATGGGCAGGGACTGAGCTGTAGTGGCTGCTGCCAAGCAGTTATCCAAAATGGTTCCACCGTGTCACACCTCACCAGCTTGCAGGCAAGTTCCCCCATCCTCGAGGCACCCGGGTGTGTGTGGTGTGTCTCCCTGAGATCCGAATCTGCATTTCCCTGAACACAGATGGTGTTCAGCCCCCTTCTTGCATTTATGGACAGGTCCCCTCTTTTGTAAAGTGCCTGCTCAAGTCCCTTGCTCACTTAAAAATTTGGGTTGTTTTTCATTTTCTTAGCTGGTTCCAAAACATTTTCATCACCCCGAAAGGACATGCTGGATCCATTAAACAGGTGCCCCCCATTTCCCTCTCCCCTTGCACTGATCTGCTTTCTGTTTCCTACGGATTTGCCTCTCCTGATCTTTCATATGAACGGAGCCCTTTTCTGCCTTGCTTCTTTCACTCAGCACAATGGAGTCGAGATTCTTGCACTGATACTTTGCATGTATCAGCATTTCATTCTTTTTTGTGGCTGGTTAATATTCCATGGTGTTCTAGTTTGCTAGCTGCTAGAATGCAATATATCAGAAACGGAATGGCTTTTAAAAAGGGGAATTTAATAAGTTGCTAGTTCACAGTTTTAAGGCCGAGAAAATGTCCCAATTAAAACAAGTCTATAGAAATGTCCAATCAAAGGCATCCAGGGAAATACACCTTGGATCAAGAAGGCTGATGACGTTTAAAGTTTCTCTCTCAGCTGGAGGGGCACATGGTGAACACAGCGTCATCTGCTAGCTTCTTCTCTCCTGGCTTCCTGTTCCATGAAGCTCCCTGGGAGGCATCTTCCTTCACCATCTCCAAAGGTCACTGGCTGGTGGACTCTGCTTCTTGTGGCTACATCGTTCTGCTCTGCTCTCTCTGAATCTTTCTCATTCTCCAAAATGTTTCCTCTTTTATAGGGCTTCAGAAACTAATCAAGACCCACCCAAATGGGTGGAGACATGTCGTCACCTAATCCAGTTTAACAGCCACTCTTGACTAAATCACATTTCTAGGGAGATGATCTGATTACAGTTTCAAACATACAGCATTGAATAGGGATTATTCTGCCTTTATGAAATGGGATTTAGATTAAAACATGGCTTTTCTAGGGGACATACGTCCTTTCAAACCAGCACACATGGTGTGGTTACACCACATTTTGCTTCTCCAGTCATCAGCTGATGGCCATTCAGGTTGTTTCACCTTCTGGCGATTGTGGACAGAGCTGCGGTGTCCACGTGTGCCCATGTGCTCATTTGCACACCTGTTCTCAGGTCTCCTGGGTCTATAGCGGGAGCGGGACTGCTGGGTCACGCGGTCGTTGTAGGTTTAGCTTTTCGAGGACTCGCCAGACTTTTCCGCGCGGCTGCATCATGTTACACTCTCAGCGGCAATGCTTGAGGAGTCCAATTTTCCCTTGTCTTTCCCAACAACTGTTACGTTCCATTTAAAAAACTGTAACCATTTGTCTGGTGTAAAGTGGGACCTCGCTATGGCCTTGATTTGCATTTCCCTAATGGCTAATGCTGCGGAACTTCATTCATGCATCTCTGGAGGGATGCCTGTCCACGTCCCTTGTCTATTAACAAACTGGGTTGTCTTGTTGTCGTCGAGCTGTAAGAGTTCTTTATAGATTCTGGATACTAGAGCCTTTTCAGATATTGAGGTAAAGATATTTTTTCCCATTCTGTAGGTTGTCTTTTCAGTTTCTTGATAGTGTCCATTCATGTACAAAACTTACAATTTTTAACAAAATCCAATTTATCTACGTTTTCTTTTATTGCTTGTGGTGAATTTGGTTTGTATATAAGAAATCAATGCCAAATCCAAGGTCGTGAAGATTTACGTCTGTTTTCTTCTAAGGGTTTTATACTTTTAGTTCTTTGATCCATTTTGAGTGAGTTTTTAGGAATGGTGAGAGGCAGGGATCCAGCTCTGCTCTTTACTATGGGGTGTCCGGCTTCCCCCACTCCATGGCTGGAGAGACTCTTCCCACTGAGCGGTGTCGGGGTCGTTGCTCAGACCTGGCTGACCACGGCTGCCAGGGTCAGGTCACCTCTGAAGTCTCAGTTCCAGCCCATTGCTCCATATTTCTTTATATAGGAAACATATTTTTGCCCCTTGGAGAAGCCAACCTCGGTGGCCCCAGGGCCTTTGCACCTGCTGTTCCAGCCGCTGGACTGCTCCTCCCTTCAGTTTCATGTCTCTCCTTTTTGTTGTCCAGCTCCTCTGGAAGTGTCTCCTGTGCAGGCCTTCCGTTCTCGCTTTCCACCCCTGTTTTCTTCCTAGTACTGATGTTTGGATTTCTAAACTGCAGGATCAAGTCTCTGCCCTCGCCACTGGGCACAAAGTGTCTTAAAATGTGACCCAAAGTTGCTGTCCCCAGCCTGGGGGTCTTTCCTCAGCTCTGCACTGACTTAAACGCCCCTCCACCCCCAGTCGCTGCCTTTCGAGAACCCACCCAGAGCCTGCCTTCAGCCCGCGGGCTCCCACTCTGACTCTGCCTGGAGGAGTCTGCCTCCCACATTTGCCCGGAAACACCCCGAGGACCCCACCTCTCTGCCCCGCCCCTGCCCGCACCCCCGGCTCACACTGGACGGGCCCTGGTCTGGGCCAGGAGGGCTGAGTGAAGGCAGAGCGGAGGGGCTTACCCAGCGGCCATGGGGTGCAGCACCGAGGCCAAAAGGCAAGGTCAGAGGTGCTCCCATGGCTATGAGTGCCGGCACCCGGGTGGCCCGTCATTCTCAGGCCAGAAATGTGGGGTCAAGTGAGGGGCCTGGGATGCAGACCAGGACTGTAAGTGGAAAGCGATGCCTGCGAGGGAACGGGGCTCCGGGGCGTTCAGAGCAGGAGGTGACAGCTCGGCTCCCTGCCACCGAGCTGCAGGGCTGGGTCCCCACGGCGGCACCTCCAGGGGGACGCAGGGGTTCAGAGACGTGACGTGACTTGTCCGAGCACACACAACGCAGACATGGGCAAGTGGAAACGCACACCCAGGGCTCTGACCGCAAGGCTGCCGGCCCTTCCCTGTGCCCCGAGCAGGGCTCGCACTGCGGGGGTGATTTCTGCCAGAACTGCACCGTGGATGCTGCCGCCCAGGGTGGCCCCAGGTGGAGGCGGAGGTTCAGATGGGGCAAGGCTCCCGCCCCCATTGGCCAGTTCCAGCCTCTCCCCGCCCCTGGGTGCCCCTGGCTCCCCCTCTGCCTCCTGCTGCCGTCTCTCCCTGCCTCCCTTTCCTTTCCTCCTGCCACTGCGCAGTCCTGGGGCTGCCACCTGCCCGGCCCCCACCTGAGCTGAGTCGCCGCCCTGGGGGTGCCGGGACCCCGCGCCCTGGGGGTGGGGACGGGGGGCTGCGGCCAGGGTCAGGGTCAGGGTCGGCCCCACAAAGGACATGAGGAGAGCGCTGGTGGGGCAGGGAGGGGGCCGCACAGTGGACAGCCTGAGGCCGAGCGCCAGGCACCCCAACCCCACGGGAAGTGCCCCCAGGCTCGGCACAATATCCCCCCGCCTCCGCCCCATTGGTGTGACCCTGGGAGGAGCACCCCCCTTCTGCTTTCTTGGCCACCGCCCGGCGCCGCCCTCCTGGCCCCTGCGGGGCTCTCAGGCGCTCTGGCCCCCACCTCCCCACGGTCCCAGGGGTCCGTCCCCCACTCCCGCACAACCCTAAAGAGGTTACTGGGAGACAGTCCTCCGGGCTGGTTAATGGCCGGGCCCCAGCCTTTTCCTGGCGCCAGGATGAAAGAAATGTGGTTATCTGTCCCCCCCCACCCCACCCTGCTGCCCCCGGGCGCCGGTGAGAGATTGACACCGTGGCCCCGTCCCGTCCCCTCCGCTGCCCTCTGGGAGGGGGCTGGGGGGCTTTGCTTAGAGCCCCTGCAGAGGAGGTATGGTGGGGACTTGGGGTGGCTTGGCTGCCAAGATGGGCTGGGAAAGAGGAGAACGAGCACTGGAGCAGGAGTCCAGAGACTCAGCTCCCAGCCAGGTCCACCCAAGTCACCAAGGATACTGAGCCGCTCATGTCACCTCCTGGCCTGATTTCCATACCCCCGTCCCCCACCTTCATCTCCCTGCTTCTCGGCCTTATCTCTCTGGAACCCAGACTTGCCGGCACTTCCCTGCCTAACGCCTGTCAGTGGCTCCTCACTGGCCACTGACAATGTCCAGACACCTGTCTGTCACATTCTGCCCTGCTGGCCTCTGGGCTCGTGCCCTACTGTCTCTTCCCCAGGCCTCCCTTGGAGCATGTGCATAAGGACACGGCTTAGGGTCGCTCAGCTGGGGTCCACTGGCACCCTTGGTCTCTTTTTCCTGGGCACCCTGTGAGTCCAGCTTTCCCAGCTTCCTTGATCTAGGGGTGAGTTAGACCAGTGGAAAAGGGGCCACTTTCATCTGGCCCATAAGGGTCTCTCATATGCGGCCCCCATCCAGTTCCCCCTTGGGCGGCTCACAGAAAAGACCATGCTGCCCCAGGATGGTGGCACCTGGGTCTCCAAGGTGGCCCTGGGAAGAGAGCTGCCCGACACACGGGGCTGCGACTCCAGCAGGAAATCGAGATGGGGGCTCTGTGGGGGGTGCCCGCCCTGACACAGGTCTGAGGAGCTCATGACTGGGCAAGTTGGGTGGGAGCCCAGCGTCCCCCACTGTGAAACAAGGCGACAAGCCCCCACCCCCAGCAAGCCGTGGCAGGTGTGTTGCGGCCATCTGGCTTGTCTGCCTTCTCCAGCTGGCTCCCCCAGGGGTGGGTACTGGGGCTCCACGAGCACGTGCATGGGGCACTCTCCACACGCACCTTCTCCCTGTCTGTGTGTCCATCCCCCGAGGCTGTCCTGCCCTTCTCAGGCCCCAGGACTCTGGGTGAGGAGGGGCCTCTGCAGGCCCCCCAGGGCAGCTCCACACCCCAGAGGATGCCCCTTCAGGAGCCCTGCCCACCAGGACCCCCCCACCCCCTGCCGCCCGTCTCTGCGGCCCAAGGACAGCAGGTGCCGAGGTCATGGGCACCAGGCAGGACTCAGTGAAGGTCTGCACCTGGCCACTGGCTGCACGCACCTGGGACACCCAGCCTGCGGAGCAGAGGCTGCAGCCAGCATGGCTCCTGTGCCCTCTCTCCTGCACCGGCTGCACGCAGGGCCTCTGCAGGCCAGGGGAGTGTGTGGGAGGCAGCTTCCTGGGAAGTTGGAGGTGGTAGGTGGGGTCTTTGGGCTTTAGGGAGCCCTCATGAGGGGGAAGGGAGGGCAGGGCGGTGGGGAGGTAAGGAGGTCCTGAGCCCGCCGGGTGCTTATGGCCTGGCCTGTGGACGCATCAGCCAGGCCTGGCACGCCTGACAGAGGGCCCAACCTGTCCCCGTGTCCTCTGGCCCACGCACCCCTCCTCAGACCTTTGCAGCCCAAAGGCCTTCCTGAGCACGGACCAGGGCTGCCATCGTCCTAGCGCCAAATGATATCCCTCTGCCTGGACAGACCACCGTTCCCATTCATCAGCTGGTTGGTGTGTGGGCTGCTTCCCTTCTTTGGCTATTGCAACGCTGCTCTGAACATCCGTGATAAGTTGTTCTGTGGATCTAAGTCCTGGTTTCCCGTGGGTACGTGCACGAGTGGAACTGCCGGGCACATGGCGACTCCACGTGTGAGCTTTCGAGGAACTGCCCGGCTGTTTGCCATGGGGGCTGCAGCATTTACACCCCCCCAACACACACACACAACAGCGCATGGGGGCTCCAACCCTGCACCCTCACCAATACCAGTTGTGATCTTTAACGCTATTTTTTTTGGATATATTCATGCACCATATTATCATCCGAAGTGTACAATCAGTGGTTCAGTGTCATCATATAGCTGTGCATTCACTGGCACAATCGATTTCTGAAGATTTTCATTACTCCAGAAAAGCACATATAGGAATAAAAGTAAAAATGAAAAAGGACACCCAGAGCATCCCATTCCCCTTATTCCCCATTATTCATTTGTTGTTTTTGTCTTTATTTTTTTACCCATCTGTTCATACCCTGCATTGATGAGTGTCAGCCACGAGGTTTTCACAATTACACGGTCACACTGCAAAAGCTCGACAGTTAAACAATCACCTTCAGGAGTCCAGACTACCGGCAGATGAGTGTGTAATGATGCAGCTTTCACAGTGTGACTGTGTGATCGTGAAAACTGCGTGTCTGATGCTCTTCTATCTATGGCATGGACAGATGAGTAAAAATATGGATTAAAATAATAAACAAATAATAGGGGGAACAAAGGTTAAAATTAATTGAGTAGATTGAAATGCTAGTGGTCAATGAAAGGGAGTGGTTTCTAGTTTGCTGGCTGCTGGAATGTGATATACCAGAAATGGAGTGACTTGTAAAAAGGGGAATTTAATAAGTTGACAGTTCTAAGGCTGAGAAAATGTCCCAATTAAAACAAGTCTATAGAAATGTCCAATCAAAAGCATCCAAAGAAAGAATCCCTACTCAGTACTGTATATTTGAAACTGTAATCAGATCATCTCCCTGGAGATGTGACTTAATCAAGAGTGGTTCTTAAAGTGGATTAGGTAGAGATGTGTCTCACCCATCCTGGGGGGTCTTAATTAGTTTACTGGAATCTTATAAAAGAGGAAACATTTTGGAGAAAGCTTGAGAATCTGAGAGAGTAGAGAACACCACAGCACCACAAAGCAGAGAGTCCACCAGCCAGCAACTTTTGGAGATGAAGAAGGAAAACGCCTCCCAGGGAGCTGGAGAGGAAGCTAGCAGATGACACCATGTTCGCCACATGCCCTCCCAGATGGGAGAGAAACCCTGAACGTCATCGGCCTTCCTGAACCAAGGTATCTTTCCCTGGATGCCTGTGATTGGACATTTCTGTGGACTTCCTTTAATTGGGACATTTTCTCGGCCTTAGAACTGTAAACTTGCAACTTATTAAATTCCCCTCTTTAGAAGCCATAGTGCATTATGGCAGCTAGCAAACTAGAATAGTTGGTATGTCGGTTCATTCTTTATAATAAAATATATATATATATATATATATATATATATATATATATATATATATATATATAAAGAATCAAGGCTATTGGAATACAGTTCAACAGTTTCAGGTACTTCCTTCTAGCTATTCTAATCCACTAAAAACTAAAAAGAGATATCTATATACTGCATAAGAATAACCTCCAGGATAACCTCTTGACTCTGTTTGAAATATCAGTTACTGAACTTTGTTTTGTCTCATTTCTTTCTTTCCCCTTTTGGTCAGGAAGGCTTTCTCAATGATATCAGGTCCCAGCTCATCCCTGGGAGTCATGTCCCACGTTGCTAGGGAGATTGACACCCCTGGGAGTCCTGTCCCATATTGGGAGGAGGCAGTGAGTTCACCTGCTGAGTTGGCTCAGAGAGAGGCCACATGTGAGCAACCAGAGAGGTTCTCTGGGGGCGACTCAGGCATAATCATAAACAGGCTTAGGCTCTCCTTTGCAGGAATAAGTTTTATAAAGGCGAACCCCAAGATCGAAGGCTTGGCCTATTAAATTGGTTGTCTTCAATGTTTGCGAGAATATCAGGAATTCCCCGGGTGGGAGAGTTTAATATTTCCACCAAGTCACTCAAGGGAGCTTTGCAAACAGCTTTTTATTCTCTGCCCAAATTACTCTGGGATGCATCAGGGCATCACGCTCACCCGTACAAACCAACAAGCTCTCACTCCTTATTCAAGGTTCCACGTAATTATGGTGTTCGAATAACCAATACTTGGCACTGTGGGGACAGCGCCGGCACCTGTGTTTGTGGGTCCCCCCGCCCCCACTGGGGACCCTCACCGCATTTTCCGTCCCCTGCTTGGCAGGCACAGGCTGCTCCAGCTCTGGCTCTTGGGAATAAAGCTGAAGTGTGTCCAGGAGGCTCCGTGTGGTTGTGGGCACATCCCCAGGACGGGTTGCGCGGGCTCCTAAGGAATCAGGGGTCTTTGCGAAGGGGCTGCCCCGTCCCAGCTGCCCCCACTGCCAGGGAAAGTGCTCGGTGCTCCTCGCTGCTGGGTTCATTTTGACCCTGGCTGTCATCATCCCCTGGGCTCCGACTGTCCTTTCTGCCCAGTGTGCTCTCCAGGTTGGCCAGGCGGCATGCAGGGGCCACCGCACTCGCTGAGAAGGTTTTCCAGCAGGACAGACCCCCTGTCCCCATGGGGGTTGCACTCTCCGAGGCAACTCTGCTTGGCCCAGAGGCCTGGTGGCCTGGGAGGCGCATCCCAGGCCTGGGTGCCAGCCCCTCGGTGGCCCCGGACTCGCCGGTCCACTCTGTGGCCTCAGTTGCCCTTTCTCAGTTGGGGTGCGGGTTCCTGGAGCCCCCTGGGGCCCAGGTGGGAGCCGATGCCCACTTCCGTTTGCAGCTACACAAGCTGCTCCACCTGCCCAGGCCTTGCTTTCTTCTGCACCAGGAGCGTAGCCCACGGGAGACCCCGGAGAGGCGTGGCACAGGGACCCTCAGCCCTCGGCCATTTGCAAGGGCTTCCCCACCAAAGACGCCCAGGCTCTCCCAGCCACCCTGTGGGACAGGTGCAGAGGCGGCCTGGCCTCCGGGGCCACCAGATGAGGGGCCCTTATCCCCCTGCAATGACCCCCCTCCCGCTGCAAGGAGCCCCTCCCCACAATGGGCAGGGGGGATGGCCCTGGGGGCACCTCTGCAGAGAGCTGCCCTCCCCCTGTTCCTGCTCCCGGCTGCTCCCTGCGCCCACTGGCCAGGGCTGGGAGTCTCGCTGCTGCTTGGGGTGGGGAAACTGAGGCTGGGGGAGCTCCCTGCCCTGGCGCCAGGAGCTGCTCCTGGGACGTGGTCTCGCGGCGTTCAGAGCAGTGGGTGGTGGAGATGCTTCTATGTGCTGACCCAACAAAAACTGTACGCTCCCACCCTTGACACTCTTTCATGGAGAATTTTCCATATTTACCATTTCTCTTGGCTGCGTAATAAATATTCTGCCTTATTGACATCATTGCCCCACGCCCCCGCCCCCAACTTGCAAAGCATTTTGGCAGATTGCAGATTTTTAAAACCATTATAAATAATGCTGCTATAAACAGCTGTGCGCATACAGCTCTTTCCCCTTTGCAATTATGTCTTTGGGAGAAGTTCCTAGTGGTGAGGTCAGCGGGCCAGGGAGCATGGGGCATGTTTGGGGCTCTGTCAGTGGTGGGGCCAGTCATTCTCAGCCCCAGGCTTACCTCTGGGGACGCCCACAGAACCCCGCCCTCGGCCAGAGTTGGGGGGGTGGCGGGGGCAGCTGTGGAGGGGGGGCATGTCCTCCAGTTCCTGTTCTGGGAACACAGAAAGGCCACTTCCTCCCCCCACGCCCCTCCTCTGGGAACCCCCCCCCTTCCTCCGACCCGCTCTGGTCTCTGGCTGGGTCACCGAAGCTCACAGGAGCGTTTAGAGGGAGGGGCCCAGCACTCAGGCTCCCCAGAACTCCCTGCTCCAGGCCACTGGGTGGAGGGGGAGGGCTGGATGCAGGGGCAGGGCCCCCAGCCACTCAGCCCCCAGCTCTGCCCCAAGCCAGGGGAGTTTGTCTATTGTTTAAGTTGAAATCTCTCCCCAGGTCCTCCCGTTGCCAGGTATCTCCCGGCCAACTCCTGGGCAAATTGCTTTAAAAGCCTCCCAGCCTCCCACAGAACCGGCAGGAGAGAAGCTTCTGGGGGCTGCCCCCGCCCCCAGGCTGGCTCTCAGCTCCGCAGGAGAAACCAGGGCCCAGAGGCCGAGCGCTGGGGCGGAGGGGCTGGGCCGGCCCAGCAGGCGGCAGTGCCAGGAGAGGCTGGGTTTTCAGCTAGCAGGCGCCTCCCCGACGCCACAATGGACGGTTGGCCCTGCCGTCCGCAAGGCGGGGTGGGGGGGGGTGGGGGGTTGACAGAGAAACTCTGGGCTCAGGACCTGTAGGGCAGCGGGCGTCATGACCCTCGGTTCAGGCCCTGCAGTGAGAAGCAGGCCCAGAGGGATGGGGCAGTGTCCCCTCTGCCTGTGGCCCAGGGGGATGGGGCAGTGTCCCCTCTGCCTGTGACCTACCCAGGGGGACAGGGCAGTGTCCCCTCTGCCTGTGACCTACCCAGGGGGACGGGGCAGTGTCCCCTCTGCCTGTGGCCCAGGGGGACGGGGCAGTGTCCCCTCTGCCTGTGGCCCTTGGGAGTATATCTGAGGGGCCGGGTACTGGCAGCTCTGGCCTTGTACGTCACCAAGCAGCTCACAGGAAACGGGGAGCTACACATGGTGGGGGTGGGGCTCTGCCCTTCCATCCTTGGCGTTGAAATCGTGCTCCCACCTCCTGACCGGGCGTGGCGGCCCCCCACCTTCCTCAGCGCCTCCCTGGTTGGGGGATCCTCTCCAGCCGGCCTGCCCCTTGCCAGGGGCTTGGGGAAAGCTGCGGTCCACGGACAGGGCCTCAGGCAGCCGCATCCCCAAGAGGCTGGTCCCAGGGACACGCAGGTGGCCTCTGCCGGGCTTCGGGGCTGCCTGCCCAGCAGCGCCCCGTGCCCCGCTTCTCCTCCGTCAGGGCCAACGCCCACCTTGGTGGGCAGCGTGAGGTTGGGGGAGGCGATGCCATGGGCGCTAAAGGGCGCTCCCAGCTCACGGGCTTCACCCCTCCTCCAAAAAGGAGCTGTCTTGCCAGGGCCAAGGTCCGGGCCCGGCCCGGTCACTGGGGAGGGTCAGAACTGTCTCGGGGCCGGCCGAGGGCTTAGGGTTGCACCCGAGGTGTGGCCCGGGATGCTGGGGCCCAGGCGGGCGCCCTCTCCAGGCCTCGCCAGCCCCCTTCCTGCCTGCAGTGCGGGAGGGAGGCTGGGCCGCGGAGGGCCGGGGAGGACAGGGGGCCCAGCACCAGGTCCCTGGGCCAGCACTCTCCTGTCCCTGAGCTGCTGGGACCCAGCAGGGCTGCTCTCGTGACCCGTCTGCCCTGTCTCCTGGCACAGCCCCTTGCTCGGCTTCCTCTCCTGGCCGTGGCCCCCACCCCCCCACCTTCCATTCGTCACCCTCGGGCCTGCGGCTGGGCCGCCCTCTCCCTGCTGTAGAAAGAAGAGGCGCAGGACGCAGCCCGGGGGCACTGGTCGCTCTCCCCCTCCCTCTTGACCCATTGCCCACTGCTCCTCTCTGGTTTGCAAAGAGTGTTCTAGTTCGCAGCTGCCAGAACGCAACAGACCAAAACAGAATGGGTTTTAAAAGGGGAATTTAATAAGTTGCTAGCTTACAGTTCTAAAGCTGAGAAAGTGTCCCAAATAAAACAAGTCTATAGAAATGGCCAATCAAAGGCATCCAGGGAAAGACACCTTGGTTCAACAAGGCTGATGACGTTCACGGTTTCTCTCTCAAGTGAGAAGGCACATGGTGAACACGATCAAGGTTCCTCTCTCATCTGGAAGGGCACATGGCGAACACGGCGTCATCTGCTAGCTTCCTCTCCTGGCTTCCTGTTTCATGAGGCTCCCCGGGAGGCGTTTTCCTTCTTCATCTCCAAAGGTCACTGGCTGGAGGACTCTGCTTCTTGTGGCTATTTTGTTCTGTTCTTCTCTCTCTGAATCGTTTGTTCTCCAAAATGTTTCTTCTTTTATAGGACTTCAGAAACTAATCAAGACCCACCCAAATGGGTAGAGACATGTCGTCACCTAATCCAGTTTAACAACCACTCGACTAAATCACATTATCCAGGGAGATGATCTAATTAGTTTCAAACATTCAATACTGAATAGGGATTAGAAGAAATGGCTGCCTTTACAAAATGGGATTAGGATTAAAACATGGCTTTTCTAGGGCACATACATTCTTTCACACCAGCACAAAGAGCAACACTGTTTTCTTTTCCAGCTGATGTCGCTCCTCCCGGAGCTCCCAGTACTCCATGTCTGAACCCTGAGCACTTGTCTTCCGTCCACACTCCAAATCCTGACGCCCTCTGCCCCTCCCTCTCCCCCTGTAGCCTGCCCCTGCCCCGAGCCCACTCGAGGCTTCCGAGGCAGAATGTTCCAGACGCGGGCTTGTTACATGTCCCGCTCAGCACGCGGTTCCGCCCCAGCCTCCCCCACTCCGACCCGAGAAGAGGCTGCGGCCGGCAGCCCCCAGCCCCCTCCAGGCCAGCACGGCCCACCTGCGGCGGGGGCCCTGAGATACACTGTCAGATGGGCTCAGCTCCACGGGGGACCCTGGGGGGGCGGACCTCCACCCCAGTGCCTGGCAAACAGGCACGGTCAGCGGGGCGGGTTCCCTCGGCTCTGCCACCACGCCAGGCACCGGCCACGCGGCCCCTAGGCCCAGGAAAGGAGGCGGGAAGACCCAAGACGTGCCAAAGACGTGCAATACTCGCCGGCTTCCCAAGACTCAGGGTGAAACAGAACCCAAATATCTTGGGAATGCGTCATGTTGCTGACATGCGGAGACGACGGCGTTTTGAATATGCTGGGCTGAGATGTATTTCCCCTGTACCCTGGGCCCAGCGTCCTCTCCAGTCTGTAAGGTCAGCTGAAGGCCAGCAGGATCCCGTCTTTCTCCGCAGCCGCGAAGGTGGTTCTGGAAAGAGGTGCCCCTCATTGTGGAGGCTGGGGGCCGCAGGAGGCTGGCCGCTGCGGAGGCCAGCTAAAGGGGGTGCCTGGCGGAACCAGAGTTGGTCTCATTCACATAACACACCTCAGTGGTCTCTGGATGGTCTCACAGCCCAGTAAAGTCAAAGCCCGGGGCCAGCAAGTTCCAGGTTTTCTTGGTATTTCTCTCCTTATGACAAGGTGGTTGCCAGGGCGCCACACATCACATCCTCACTAAATGGTGAACAAAAAGAAGGGGGAGAGGCAGAGGGGAGAGAGGGGCAGGGGCCTTCCATACAGAGGAAAATGTTTCCCAGAACGGCCTTTGCAGGCCCCCTCCTTCAGGCCCTGGGACAGGTCACACAGGTCTATTCTCTCTCTGAATCGTTCTCTAGCTGCAGCAGAGGCCACCGGGGCAGGCATTTAACCAGAGGCCGTGGTGCTGCCCAGCTGCCTGTGGGTCAGGATCCATCCCTGGGCCATGTACATGGCCACCTGCCGAGTCAGGCTGGGCGGGCAGGGTGTGCAGAGAGGGGGGCTGCTGGGCGGGCAGCTGGTGCTGCATGCCACAGGGGACCGGCCTGTCCAGGGCCGGATGGCAATGGTGGGAGTGGGAAGCACCTCTGCGTCCAGGGTGGACAGCAGAGGCTCACACCACACACCCTCCACAAAGTCCTGTGCTTCCTCAAGCCAGCTGCGGTTTTCCCCTGCTGGAGACGGGCTAAGAATGGGTGGGGGATGCAATTCTGGCCAGTGAGACATGATGGAAAACCTGCCAGGGGGACTCTGGGGAACACTCCTCTCTCTTAAGAAGACTTCTCTGAGAGGAGGGGTCTCCCCTGCATGTGTGGCCATACCTGATGTGATGTCTGGAGCTGCGGCAGCTATGTTCTGACCATGAAGGGACCTGCCTGAGAACAGAGAGGGTCCACTGAGGAGGGCAGCACAGATGGGGGAAGAAGCAGGCCTGGGCGCCTGCTGGTGTCACTGCAGCACTGAACTAAGACCTACCTCCGAGCCACGCCCCACAGGAGGAGCATCTTTATTGATTAAGGCCCTTTCAGAGGAGCTTTCTGGTCCTTGCAGCTAAATGCACACTGACAGATGTACGTGCCTCCGTCTGCTCCGTCTCCTGTTCTGGAGGTGCGGGTGCAGGCCAGCCTGGGGAAGCCGTGCTCTGGGAAGCAGCAGCACCTTGCACTCTTTGCCCACGTGGCCCTGGGTGTGAGCTCAGCCTCGAGTGGCTGTGCTTGCTACATAACCCACTGCTCACTGTGGACATAAAGAGACCAAGAACTGAGGACTGCAGCCCCAGGCGGGCGTTGGGAGGGGGGGAGTGCTTGGGGAGGGGTGGAGGGGATGCCACCCCTGACTCTCAGATCCCGCGTGCCCCCCCGTGGCTCTGCCCAGCCCAGCACGTTCCCCAGCGTCCCTGAGATAATGCCAGCACCCGGTGGCGGCTAATGTAAGACTCCCTGGGCCCTGGGCCTGCCCAGAAGTTTCTGTGGAGGGGTGCCACTGCTCTTTTCCACTGCTCGCTGGGTACAGACTGAACACAGCCAGTTAAGTACTTTCCTGGCAACTGATTCTATAGATTCGCTTCTGCAGAGCACCCCCCTCACCCCCTGGCTCAGGATCTCCAGGGGCCCCCGTAGCCACCTGTGCTGAAAACAGGCGTCACACACCCCCCTGGGAAAGGAGCTCTAGCAGGGACTGGTCCTAGAGGGAGGCACATGTGGGGCACATTCTTTCCCCAGAGAGGCTGCTAGAGGACCGTGATGTCGCCCCCGGGCCTCCTGGCCAGCTGTGAGGAACAGACCCCAGCACGCCTGCCGCTGTCCACAGGAGGGGAGAGTCCCACTGACCAGGCGGCAAGGGGCACCACTGCTCTCCAGCTCCACTCCCTTGGCTCCTGGGGGTAGGGGCACTGACCCAGGCCTATGTGGGGCTGTGGGACCCCCGGGGGAAGGGGTGCCCACTCCTCGAGGTTTCTAAGTGGGGAGCCTGGGCCTGGCCTTGCTGGGGAGCGTGATGGCCACCCAAGGGGTCAGCCTAAGGACGAGGGCAACGCAGAGAGCAGATGGGAAGCGCGTCAGCGGACATCCTGAGGCCATTGTTTGAGTCAATTGCTTCCCTTTGTTTAAAAATTAACCCACCTGAGCTGAGCTCCCCTCTCACCCACTTAGGCAGTAGCACAAGGCCTAAGAAACCATGCTCCTGCCGCTCCCGATGCTCTCGGAGCTCCCCATACTCTCCATGCTCCTAGTGCTCAGTCCTCCTTGTGCTCCCAGAGCTCCCAATACTCTCGGTGCTCTGAGTGCTCCCTGAGCTCTCAATGCTCCTGGTACTCCAGTGCTTTTAATGCTCCCAGTGCTTTGGATGCTCCCGATACTCTCAGTGCTCCCAGTGTTCCTGATAGTCTTAGTGTGCTGTGCTCCAGCCCTCCCTGTGCTGGCTGTGCTTCCAATGCCCCTGGTGCTCCCAATACTCTTGGTGTTCTCAATGCTCCCGGTCTTCCCTGGGATCCTGACACTCGCAGAGCTTACAGTACTCCCAGTGCTCCCAATACTCTGATGCTCCAGATGCGGTCAATGCTCCCTGTGCTCTCAATACTCTGATGCTCCAGATGTGGTCAGTGCTCCCTGTGCTCTCAATACTCTTGGAGCCCCCTGAGCACTGGTCCTCCCCCCTCCCCCCTTGAAGAGCGTTTGTCTACTTCTCTCAGCACCTGCCCAGGTGAGCCCTACCTACCTGCCCGAGGAGCAGCCGTCCCAGCAGCTCAGGGGTTGCCGATTTTGCTCTCAGCATCCCGGGTCCACACAGACCCCCCTCTCCCTCCATCTAGTCCCTTCCATCTCTGACCCCACCCCTTTCCCTCCCTTCCCTCCGCACCAGCAACCCGAGAATGGGTTTAGTGTACCTTGTCTTCCTTAGAATGAGTTCTTGCAGAGTGGACGCTGCTTTTATGTTTTCATTTCTGCAAATGGCAGTGCTTTACTTCTTGGGTTGCTCTTTTTGTTTTAAACATGGACAGGCACCAGGAATCGAACCCGGGTCTCCGGAATGGCAGGTGAACTCTGCCTGCTGAGCCATCATGGACTGTCCTGAGTTGCTCTTTCTTAAAAGCTCAACGCTGGCTTTAAGGACCACCCATATTACTAGGGCGTGACTACACTCTCTTCTGGCTGCCGCAAAACTCTCAACTCCTAAATGAAGGAGGGGCACTTGTTTTATTTTGCCTTTTTTCCCCAGCATCAGAACTTCAGGGTCTGGCTGTGGCCAGTGCACCCTGTGACACAAGAAAAGTAAAGCAGGGGACAAAGTGTGACTGCAAACCTGGCTAAAGCAAGTGGATACAGTCACTGCCCAGGTGGACAAGTGGCCCAAGAAGGGAGAGAGACAGCTGCACCCCTGGGGACAGGATGGAGTGGGGAGTTGTGCTAGGGGTGACAAAGCCAGAAAGAAGGAGGGGTGTGACCTCTGCCCTCCCGGCCAGCCTTGGCCTTGCTCTCCCAGTGTCACAGTCTGTTCCCACACCCTGGAATTCTCTGGCATGTTGGGGGGCTCATTCATTCCCTGGGGGCAATGCAGGCAGGAAGCAGCTGTCCTCTCATTTATACAGGGCTGCGTGTGGACCCCCTGCCAGCCCCCTCCGGGGCTTGGGCAAACAGTCCTAGGACGAATGGACCGTCTGCGTTCACACGTGCCTAGGTCCCAGGACCCGGCCGGGCTTGAGGCCAAGTACCCGCGGAACAAACGCGGCCCGAGATCGCTCCCACCGCCCGGCCGGGAGGGCCACTGCGCAGCCGCGCGTGGTTTCCGCGGGGCCGAGCGGCTACTGCCACTCTCTCTCCTTCCTCGGCGCCCCCAGCGAGGACGGGGAAGACTCCCGCATTACAGCCCGCCACCCGCGGGTCCGCGCGGAACGCACGCCACTCTCATCCCCCACCCCCACCGCGTGCCCGGCCACGTGCTGTCGCGAGGCTGTCCCCACGTGCACCCACGCCCCGCCCTCCCTTCCGCTGGAGCAGGCCCCACGTGGGTTGGGGTGGGGCGGGGCTTTGGGCCGGCGCGAGTCCGGGTTGGCTCTCCCTGCTGCCTGTTCAGCCGCCTTCCGGCGCGGGAGGCCGTCCTTGCGCCTCCGGGTCCCGCCCTCGGCCTTGGCGGGAGTTGGCGGCGGGCGCGAGGTGAGGCCGCGCTGGGGGGTTGGCGGGACGGTGGCGGGGGGCCCGGGCCCGCGGCGGGGTCCCCGAGGGCGCGGCCCAGGCGGGGGCTGCAGCCGGGGTGGGCCCGGGGAGAGGCGGCCAGGCCCAGGGCCAGCCGGGGGCGCGGGCCCCGGAGGTCGCGTCGGCCGAAACCCGGGTTGACCCTAACGCGCCTGGGCTGGACGGTGCTGGTTCGTGAGGTTTTGGGGCCCGGCGGATCCAGAGGGAAATAGATGCCCGCACAGGCAGGAGTCCGCGGCGCCTCTGCCCCCTGAGGTGTTTGTGGCGGCCAGGCCCCCCCACCCTGAGGCGCAGGCCGCCGTGGGCACACCGGGCCGTGAGACGAGGCGCCCTGCGCTTAGTGACGTGCAGGGTGTGGTGGGACACCCGGGAGAGAGAGGGTGTTGCTGGATGGGTGGTGTGGGGTGGGGGCACCACGGGGCAGTGGGAGATTGGGGCGGAGGGAGCTTTAGGGCCTGAGGGTTGGGAGGGAGGGTTTCTGCTCTTTTGTGGAATGGAGACGTTCTCAGTTGAGGGCCCGTGAGGGGCGGGGGCTGAGGAGATAGAAGCAGGCCTTGCTATGCAGAGCCACTGCTGACAGGGAGATGCGCAGGAGCCGGAGGCAGCCCTGACCCAGGCGGCTGAGCACTTTGGTTCCGTTCCTGATGACGACAGCCTCCCCGGGGCTGGGCCCACGTGCCCGCAGCGATGCCTTCTGGGGGCAGAGGCAGAGCCGTCCAGGGCCTGGGGGCCTGGCATGTACCTGTGCTGACCCCTTCTCTCTCTGCAGAGAGGGGTCTTAGGTGCCGGTGCAGCTCCATCTGTGCTGGAGATGGCAGGGTGGGTGCTGATGGGAAGGTGGCTATGCCTCCCCACCCCCACCTCTCCCACCCCCGTCGGCCTGAGGAACCCACGACCAGGCCCTGGGAGAGCCGCTCCTTCGTGGGGTTTTGATTTGCACCTGGCCTTCAGCTTTCTGCCGGTTTTCTCCACTGCTGTCCTGGCTGGTACTTGGCTGTTTTGGGATTAGCCACCAGGGGCTCTCTCTGTCCCTGCAGCTGTTCCTGTTAAGAGTTGCTGGTGCCTGGATCTCCTAGACTCTCATGGCTGCCCCATTGGGAGCCCCACTCCAGATGCAGCAGAGTCCAAGGAGTGGCCGTGGTGGCCAGGAGGTAGGGTGGACTCCCCCATCTCCAGAATTCCCTTTCCCATCCCTCTCCCCCCTTCCCCAACCCTTGCCTGAGACCCACCCTCCTGGAGCCTCTGCCACGCACTGTGCACCCTCTGAGCAATCCCTACGGTCTTGTTCCAGAGCAGCTTGTGGTCCTCTGGCTTCGGGATGAAGCTGGAGGCTGTCACCCCATTCCTGGGGAAGTATCGCCCCTTTGTGGGTCGATGCTGTCAGGCCTGCACCCCTAAGAGCTGGGTGAGTGATGGTGGGCTGGGCCCCTCACCCGGGAAGCCTCTCCCTCGTGTCCTCCCTGCCCCTGGCTTCTTGTCTTTCAGGGGAATGGATGTCGTTGGTTGTGCTCTTGGTAGAAGCTGACTCCCTAAGCCTGGGGGGCACTTTGGGTGGGGGGCTGCAGAGGGGCCTGAGAAGGGGAAGTGTGTGGCCAGAGAATTGGGGCCAGTTTGGAGGATATCTGCCCACCCAGACTTGGATGCACTCAGCAGTGTGTCCAGGCCACGTGCAGGTGGAGGTGGGGTTGAGGGTCCGGGGAGGCCGGTTGGTGCTCTCTGCCGTCCAGGTGCTCCGAGATGGAATGGGGTGTGTGAACCCAACTCCTGTGCCCAAGCTGGGGGTCGGGTAGGGGCAGGGAATGGGGCCACGCAGGGGAGTGGAGGGCAAGGCTTAGACTAGGGAGGGCCGGCGGAAGGAGAGCATACATAGGAGTCGGGGAGACACCAACACTCACTGCACGTGGTGCAAGGAGATTTTGCTTCTCTGATTCCAACAAATTTCACCAGTTGTGCAGGATGTTAATAAATGTTACCCGAAACCAGGGTCCATGATCAAAATTAGCTTGGGGATTTGAGCAAAGCTGTAAAGATCTCTCTCTGACTGACCTTGCAGAGACTGTGCTACCCTCCTCCCCAGGAGGGGTGGTTCTCTACAGAGTACCTCGCCCCGAGCCCTGCACGGCTCCCATGGGATGCTGGTGTCCTTTCTCTGGGGCCAGCCTCCTGGACCTGGGGTCAGACACCTCTTGGGAAATGCTGTGGCATGAGGCTGTGTCCTGGTAGACTGGGACCATCAGGCACAGGTTGGGAGGGGTGGGCAGGGGCTGTCCTTTGCCGGCGGTGAGCCCCCTGTTGTCGTGCAGGAGTCCCTCTTCCACAGGAGCATAATGGATCTGGGCTTCTGCAATGCGATCCTGGTGCAGGAGGAGGACACCAGGTAGCCACTCTGGGGCAGGGTCGTGGTGCCCTTTTCTTCCTCTGACGGGCAAGGCAGGGCCCTGCCCTCCACCCCACAGCCCAGGGCCCGGCAGCCAGGCCTGTAGCTGTCCTGCAGGTTCTTCCGTGAGCACTGCTGCTCACTGTGTGCCAGGCCCTGAACCTGCACTGGCTGGCAGGCAGGGGTTCCTCCTTCTACTCTGTGCTAAGGAATTTTCATTGCCTTGGGCCTGGGGACAGCCATCTGAGGACCCAGGGTGGGAGGAAGGGTAGACCTCTCTGAAAGATGGCCTCCCCTGCCCCTACTCTGGGGCCGCACCCAGGTTTCGGGGCTGGCTGGTTCGGAGGCTCTGCTATTTCCTGTGGTCAGTGGAGCAGCACATACCTCCCTGCAAGGATGCCTCGCAGAAGATCATGGAAAGCACTGGGTGAGGGGGTGGGGGTGGCAAGTTCCAGGTGAGGGATGGGGGCTGCCGGCTGGGCATGGTCTTGAAGGCCGTGGGGAGGATGGAGGGTGGAGATGGGCTGTGCGCTGGGGAATGACCAGGAGGCCTTGCCCACCCAGCCTGACCCCCTTTCCTCCCACAGGGTGCAGAAGGCCATCTCGGGGAGGGTCCCGGGAGGGGCTGGGGAGGGCCAGGAGCCTGGCCAGGCGAAGCAGGAGGTGCAGCGCCTGCTGAGCCACATTCAGGCTCCACCCCGCCCCTTCCTGCTCAGGTAACTGCTGAGGGGCCGCCCTGGGCTCCAGCCTCTGCCCTTCTGCAGAGTGGGAGTCGGCTGGGTACCACTCTC
Organism: Tamandua tetradactyla; assembly: GCF_023851605.1. NCBI lineage: Eukaryota > Metazoa > Chordata > Mammalia > Pilosa > Myrmecophagidae > Tamandua > Tamandua tetradactyla. Next base: position 2,252,058 of record NC_135343.1, on the reverse strand, counting down.
GTGGGAGCGGGGGTGCGGCTGCCCCGCACAGGTGTGAGCGCATTAGGCACAGGGCCCTGTCCCAGGTGTGCGTGGTGCTCAGGTCAGAGAAGACAGACAGACAGCCCTGTGAGGAAGATAGGAGGGGCTGGGGCTGCCCCTGCCCCCTGGGCAGGAAGAGGCCTGCAAGGTAGGGCCTAAGGAGGGAAAGGAGCCAGCACTGTGAGCGCAGGGAGTGTTCTTGCTAGGGGAGGGAGGAGCTGAGGCCCTGGGCCAGGAAAGGGCTCAGTCTTTTCTGGAAGTTGAAGGCAGAACGGGGTTGGGACCTGGCATGTGAAGCGGGGTTGTTAGATGTGAACTTGGGAAAGAGGAGGCACTGTCCTTGCAAGGAATTAGAAGCTGCCAGGTGAGGACCTGCTCGTACCTGCTTCTGCCTGGTGGTTTTCCTTCAGTCACAGCTGACCCCACAAGGCCTTTGGACACCCCCCCACCCAATTGCCCCTTCAGTTATCCTTTCTTTCTGGCATCACCAACTGCTCCCCGTCTGTTCCACCTTCCACGGCAGCTTGCTTAGACAGGGCCAGGTAATGACTGTGGCTCTTTTGTGGTGAAGGAAGTGGGGAGAGCCAGTGTAGGATAGCTGCATCGTCTTCTTGGGTGACAGCATGGGGATGGGGCCCAGCAGTCTGGGGTCCATAGTCAGGCCTCCCTTGTGACACGGGGGCAGCAGCGGTGCCTGCCCTGGAGGGTTGTTGGGCAGTGCCCTGTCTGCCTGGGCTCAAGCTGGGGGTCGGTCTGCAGGCTGCTGGGCTGGGCGCTGCTGTGGCTCCTGAACCGCCTCTTCCTCAACGTGCAACTGCACAGGGGTCAGCTGAAGATGGTGCACCAGGCTGCCCAGGCGGTAAGGCCGCCGCCGGCTGGGAATGGGTCAGGCAAGCCGGCAGCTGGTGGGAACATCCTCTGCTCTCCTGACTTGTTGGGGTCTCATGGGCCTGCTCCCCTGGGTTTCCTCCAGTGTCTGATTATCGTGCTCTTTAAGGCTTTAAGCCTTTCATTATGTCAGCACATTACCTTAAACACTGTGGAAAAGCTCCCCTTTGAAAATGCTGTTTGGGAAATGTACTCAGAAGGCAGAGCTGTCAGCTGAACCTCCCTTCAGGGCTCTCCTGGGCCTTCGGGGCAGAGGCACAGCTGGGCCTTTGTGTCTACCTCTCGGAGCAGGACTTGCCACTCGTCCTCCTGTCCACCCACAAGTCCTTTCTGGACGGCATCATGCTGCCCTTCGTACTGCTCTCCCAGGGGCTGGGTGTGCTCCGGGTGGCCTGGGATCCTCACGCCTGCTCCCCCGCTCTCAGGTAAAGATCTGGTGTCCTGAACACCCGTGGGGGAAGGCCCTGGCTGGGGCAGGAGGACATGGGCCTGAGCATGGGGGTCCACTGTCAGCAGCTTCCCAGGAGGCCTTCCTGGCTGCTGCCCAGCCTGGGGGCTCAGTGGAGTGTCCGTGGCAGAACCCAGGCTGGTCGTCTGTGGAGCTCCTTCTTCATCAGCCTCTGTCCTGTGCTCCACAGAGCCCTGCTGAGGCACCTTGGGGGGCTCTTCCTGCCTCCAGAGGCCAGCCTCCCCCTGGACAGCCCTAAGGGAGTCCTGGCAAGGGCTGTGGTCCATGCGGTGAGTGTCACTGTGATTGTGTATGGACTGGCAGGGGTGTGGGAGTTTGTCCCTGTACTGACTTTGATGCCTCCCCCTGCCACACCAGGCCATGGAGCAGCTGCTGGTCAGTGGGCAGCCCCTGCTTATCTTCCTGGAGGAGCCCCCTGGGGCCCAGGGCTGGAGGCTGTCGGCCCTGGGCCAGGCCTGGCTGGGCCTGGTGGTGCACACGGTGCAGGCAGGCGTCGTCCCGGATGCCATGCTGGTGCCGGTGGCCATCACCTACGACCTGGTTGCAGATGCACTGCATGATCCTCACCACGTGAGACCCTCCTGCCCTTGGGGACCCCCAGTGCCAGCCTGTCTCCCGACAGGAGGCACAATGCTGTGTTCTGTGGCCGAGCTCCCCCCATAGGGAGCTGGGGTCAAAGGGTCTACTCCCTACAGTCGTTCTCCTGCGACTGCGTTCTCCTTCTCCAAGGCAGTTAATCCTCAAAAGACTTGCCAGGGAGGGATCTGTTCTGTTTTGTGGGTGAGCAAATCAGAGCTAGCTGAGTTCAGAGTCACATATCAGGTTGGCCCTGAGATGACCAAGCAGGCTCTGGAGAGAAGTGGGGCCCCATGTGAGCCAGCCCCTCAGTGGCGTCCCTTCCTGCAGGCCGCGCCCCCCCTGGGGCTGTGGACAGGAGCTCTGGCTGTTCTGCGGAGCCTGCGCAGCAGCTGGGGCTGCAGCCGCCAGGGCTGTGTCCGTGTGCACCTGGCCCAGCCCTTCTCCCTGCAGGTAGGAGCCAGCAGGGTGAAACCTGGAATGTCTTGCTTGGAGTTTCCCATGGGCTCTGTCCTGGGGTTTCTGCAGCTGGCTGTGCCTAGCAGGTGTCGTGGTGGGCTGGGGCAGATCATCTAAGAGCCTTGTCCTGGGCAGGAATACATCACCAATTCCAGAAGCTGCTGGGGTAGCAGGCAGACCCTGGAGCAGCTGCTGCAGCCCCTCGTGCTGGGCCAAGGGTAGGAGCAGGGAAGTGTGTGGGCCCCGGGGCCCCTCCCCCTCCCCCTCCCCCTCCCCTCATACAGAGACAAGTCACGGAATCCACCTCCTTTGCCACAAGGTACCTGGGAGGGCAGTGCCAGGCACCTCTCCTGCGTGGGGTCTGTGTGGGTGTGTGGGCTATGGGCCCGGAGGGCTGCCTCCCACCCCAAGGCTGAAAGGGGAAACCTCCTCCACTTCAAGAGGGCTCTGAGTTCTCCGCAGGCCTGTGCTCACCTCACGCGTCACTTTGGCCTGCCTCTCCTAGGACTGTGGTCCCAGACACGGAGAAGGAGCAGGAGTGGACGCCGGTGGTTGGCCCCCTGCTGGCCCTCGGAGAGGAGACGCAGCTCCTGGTCAGGAGGCTGGGCTGCCACGTCCTGAACGGTGAGGGTGAGCGAGATCTGGGCCTCCGGGGCCCCGAGCAGCCCCTCCTCCTCTGGGTGACCCCGCTCAGGGCCTCCGCTCGTGGACTTGTGCACCTGCTGTGCTCTTGCTGTGTGGCGCACCGGGCACCCTGTCCCCAGGAGCTGACCTCTCCCTGTGCCTGAGAAGGCTTGGGGAGCCTCCAGATGGGAGCTCGGGAGTGGCCACCTGAACTGCAGAGGAAGGGCTGGGGTGGGGGTCAGGCCCCCAGGCCCCTGGGGCCACCCTGTGGCGTGCTCTGGGCCCGGGTTCTGGTGCACAGCACGCAGTAGAGAACATGTCTAGTGCTGCTCCGGAGGGGTCCATCTGTGTGGGAGGCTGGAGCCAGTTTGGGTCTGCGAGGAACAGGGAAAGTCCAGGGCTTGTGGAGAGGCAGGGCCAGGGACCAGGCCTGCTCTCCCCTGACCTGAGCTGGAGTGACCTCCATGGGGACTGCTGCCATGGAGCAGAGGTTTCTTGGCTGGGAAGACTTGCCAGGTGGCGGAGGCCCTGCAGCTGGCTCCTGGCCCTGACTTGTGCTCCCTCCCCGGCCCAGCCAGCGTGGCCAGCTCGGCGGTGATGAGCACAGCCATCATGGCGACGCTGCTGCTGTTCAGACGTCAGAAGGTGGGGCCGAGGGAGGTGGCGTGGTGAGGGGTGCAGGGGGCAGGGGGCCCTCCGGCTCAGCATTCCTTGCCCCAATTTGCCTACCCAGGGTGTGCTCCTCTCTCATCTCCTGGGGGAGTTCTCGTGGTTGACAGAGGAGACGCTGCTGCGTGGCTTCGACGTGGGCTTCTCGGGGCAGCTCCGGGGCCTGGTGCGGCACACGCTGAGCCTGCTGCGCCCCCATGTTGCCCTGATGCGCACCTGCCCAGGGGACGTGCTGGTGCTGCCGCGGCCTGGGCCCAGCCTCGCCCACCTGGCGCGCCTCAGTGCCGAGCTGCTGCCCGCCTTCCTGAGCGAGGCTGTGGGCGGTGAGGCCTGGGGCTCGGCCCCGGGGTGGGTGGGGGCGAGGGGCCTGGCCTCCGTCCTCCTCATGTCCCTTGGGCCCCGCCCGTCTCCCAGCTTGTGCCGTGCGAGGGCTGCTGGCCCGACGGGTGCCACCCGAGGGGCCCTGGGAGCTGCAGGGCCTGGAGCTGCTGAGCCAGAGTGAGCTGTATGGCCAGATCCTCCTGCTGCTGCACCTGCTGCCACGTGACCTGCTGCTCCTGCAGGTCAGGCCCCGCTTCCCACAGCCCGCTCGGCTCGGGGGCCCCTCCTGCAGGCTCTCCTGGGGCCCCATAGCTGTCTTTTTTTCCCCAGCCCTGCCAGTCTTCCTACTGCTACTGCCAGGAGGTGCTGGACCGCCTCATCCAGTGTGGGCTCCTGGTTGCCGAGGAGGTAGGTGCAGGTCCTGGCCGCCTCTTGCTCTGGTGGACAGTTGCCCCCTGGCCCCTCTGCTGTGTGCTTGAGGTAGAGTGGGCAGCCCCTTGGCCCAGCAGCTGCAGCCAGGACAGAGCCTGGTAGGTGGGCAGCCAGGGTCCCCCCACTGCCACCCTTTGTCTTGGGATCTGGGCACATCACATCAGCCCTGGGTGCATGTGTCTGTCGTGATGGCTGGACAGATGTACTCCAACTGCTGTCTGCAGGTGTGGCCTTGAGGGTGGGCTCTTCCTCTCTCTGCGAGGTGGCTCAGCAGATGGCCCATCTTGCACGGCCAGGATTTTCTTCTTGGGTTTCCTGGGTCTGCTTGAACTGGTTTTACACAACTGCATGGGTGTGCTTAGGGTGGGGCTGTGGCTGGGGGTAAGTCCTGGCCAGCCTGGCAGGGGCCAGCAGGGCCCACGTTCCCCAGACCCCAGGCTCCCAGCTGGCCTGCGACACGGGGCGACAGCACTTGAGCACGAAGCTGCTGTGGAAGCCAACTGGGGACTTCAGCGACAGTGACAGCGATGACCTTGAGGTGGCCGCGGGCCGGTACTTCAGGGTGCGCTGGGGGAAGGTAGTGGGAGGGGGCAGCGGGTGGCCGGGTGCCGCCCCTCACCTGCCCTGCCTTCCCCAGCTCAGCCAGCAGTCGCGCTGCCCGGACTTCTTCATCTTCCTCTGCCGCCTCCTGAGCCCGCTGCTCGGGGCCTTCGCCCACACTGCTGCCTTCCTCCACCAGGGGCGGCTGCCGGACACAGGTGAGGGCCACCACACCCTGCGCCACAGTGCCCAGCGCTGCCTGGGCCCAGGCCCTTCCTGCCCTGCAGGCGCCAGGGTGAGGCTGAGCGGAAGCCTGTGGATCCTGCCTGCGCAGGCCCCGGGTCCAGGTCTGGCCCTCTGCCCACAGAGCCTGGCTACTCGAGGCAGCTGCTCCGGTTCTTGCAGGCCACTGCGCGGGAGAAAGGGTGCTTCGGTGAGTCGGAGCCGCTGGCCAGGCTGATGGGGGGGGCGGGTCTGCTGGTGGCTGCTGCCCTCTGCTGGGCAGGGAGCACGGGGGGGGGGGGGGGACCGAGAGACCTTCTGGAAGGTTCAGTCTGAGCCCCGTGGCTCCCGGCCTGCCCTCCCTCCTTCAGACCTGTGCTTTGCTCTGCTTTCCAGAGTGTGTGGACCCACATCTCGCCATCAGGGCCATCTGGACCTTCAGAGACCTGGGGGTGAGAAGGCCAAGCATACTGCCCAACTGCCTCCCACCCCTTAACCCACACTCCTGGGCTGGCCCCAGCAATGCGTTGGGACCCTGGGCTTCACTCGGTGTCTACAGGACAAGGTGTGGAGTGGAAAAGGAGGGTGGAGGAGGCAGGGTGGTTTTTTTGCCCATCTTGGTGTCCCAGACCACTGACCATTCTCACTCCCAGAGAGAGGACAGATACCCGCGGGGGCTCCACAGGCCCCTCGCAGGGACTCAGAGGATTCAGTGCAGTGCTGCGGGGCAGGCTGCGCCCCTGAGCCCCTCCCTACCCTAGGTGCTGCAGCAGACGCCAGGCCCTGCAGGCCCCGTGCTCAGCCTGTCCCCCGCATTCGCCAGCCGTGACAGTCAGGAAAAGCTGGAGCAGTTCATCCGGCAGTTCCTCTGTGGCTAGGTCTGGGGGCCGGGCCGGGGCTTCTCAGACCCAGAACCAGCCTGTGTCCTGGGGCCTGAAGACTGACCCAAGGGCAGCAGAGTTAGCTGGACTATCAAGTCTTTTGAGGCCCAACTGTCCTTGCTGCCCCTTGCTGTGATTACAAGAACTAGATGAGTCCCCTTTCCCCAGCTGTGTCTCTGGTCTGCTTGTGTGTGTCTGCACTCACCTTCCCCAGCTCTGCGTGAATGCCCCGTCTCACCCCTAAAAGACAATAGCAGATGCCACACTGATGTCCTGGCCCGAGAAATTTATTGAGGAGGACCACCCCATCTCTTCTCCCTCCTGAGTACAGGAAGACTCCTGGGGGGAGGGAGGGCACCTGTCTGGCATCTGCAACCCTGTCTGGCACGGGGCCTTTCCCTGGGCTGGGCTCAAGAGTGGAGGCCCTGCCCTGTCTGAAGTCCAGGCCTGCAGCAGGGGTCTCACACCACCTTGTTGATGATCATGCCGAGTTCCTCGATCTCACACTGGACTTCGTCTCCCTTCTGAAACAGAGCATATCATGGCTCAGCATACCCGCAGCAATACCACACAGGCCTGGAGGGCATGAATCTGAGCCAAGCCCACGTGCTCTCAGGGTTCCTGCTCCCTGTAGCCACCCTACCTTGAGAAAGACAGGAGGTTTCCTGAACACACCAACACCTGGGGGGGTCCCGGTCAGGAAGACATCCCCGGGGTAAAGAGTGACGAACCTGGGGCAAACCAAAAGGCCCATGTGAGCATACCAGCCCAGAAGGCCATAGCCGGGATGGAAGGCTCGGCCACTCACCGGGAGACCCAGGCTACCAGCTCCTGCGTCTTGAACACCATCTGGCTGGTGCTGCTGGCCTGGACCAGCTCCCCGTTCACTCGGCAGCAGATCTTCAGGTTGTGTGGATCTGAGCGGCAGGGAGAGGCACGGGTTGGAGCTCCTGTCCCCTTGTGAGGTGCCAGGGGAAGGACTGCGCACACTGTCCCCATGTGAGCTGCTCGTGGCATGGCTCACTGGGCTCCGCCACCCCCCACCTGTGACTTCCTGCACACCTGCCTTCCCTGCATCCCCCTCTCCCAGGAGTGTGCCTGGTAGTGGTCCCTGTGCAGTAATATTGAGCGATGGGTGTGTTTGGGCTGGGACGTCCCTGGGCTGCAGACAGGAGAGGCCGCAGCACCCACAGAGCAGCAGGTCCTAGCACAGGCCGCGAGGCCTTTGGGGCCTGGTGCTGGCAGGGCAGGTCACCTCACACTGCCCTGGTGGAGAGCTCTCCATCACACACACTCTCGGGCAGAGCAGCTGGGACACTGGTGGTGTCCTGATGGTGCAGACCTGGCCCTCCCCACAATGTCGACGGGACAAGCCCCCGCTGGGTGGCTGTGCTCTGCCCTCTGAGCCACTCCCTCTCAGCCCTCATGCTGGCTGCCTGGCTTGCCAGGGCTGCGCCTGCGGTGCCCTCGGCCCCCTGGCTGAGGGAAGTGTGGGGCTTGGTGGCAGCTTCTCCACAGTGCTCAAGGGCCAGGGCTGCTTCCTTCCAGCCTAAGGGCTGGGCTCCCAGCAGCTACTGCTGGGGGGCCTGAGCAACCCACGGAGCCCTGTTCTCCATGCCCACCTCATGAGGACAGCAGTAGCATTGGAACCATGGTTCCCTGACCCCTGCCACAGTGCTCCCTTTCAGGTGTGGTAGGCGTGGGGAAGGGAGCCTGTGGGAGAACTCATGGCTGAGCTGAGACTTGCTAAGGAGGCGGCAGCTGGTAGGGGTGGGCTGTGCATTGAGCCACACCTCAACACTGCTGCTTCCTGGGGGTGGGCGGTGTCCTCACACTGAGGTCCCCAGGATGGGGAAGGAACAGAATCAGCATGCAGTGATTGGCCCACCTGCCTACCTGCCACACTGTCCTTGGTCACCAAGGCAGGGCCCAGGGGGCAGAAGGTATCGAAGGTCTTTCCCAGTAGCCACTGCTTCCCGTTGCGCTGCATTTGCCAATCCCGAGCACTCACATCATCCGCCACGGTGAAGCCGGCCACGTGAGCCATGGCATCTGCGGCCTACAGGGGAGCAGAGCTGGCCGATTGGAGGTGCGAGCCCGGGTGGCACTGTGCCCTGCGAGGAAGGCTCTTAGAGGGCAGCAGGGGTGGGGTAAGAGCACCAGGGAGCAGGTGGCCACAGTCACTGGCCCTAGTGGGCCCCTGCACCACTCTTGGGCAGGGAGCCCACCCCAGCTCACCTTGATGTGCTTGCCCTTCTTTCCGATGACCACGGCCAGCTCCACCTCCCAGTCCACCTCCTGTGGGCGGGAAGGGAGCCGTGAGCAGCTGGGGCCGCAGGGCCTGTTCCCACGTCCTGAGAAGCTGCACCGGGTGCCGGCTCATACCCACCATCACCACCCACCAGCGAGCTGTGACCTGTGGGCCCACAAGCTCAGTCAGTGGCAGGCAGCCCCCCACGGCGACTGCAGAACTGGACGAGGGGCAGGCTCTGGAGAACTGGATTTCAATGTCTTCATAGTATGGGCAGGAAGGATGCTGCTCTTATTCTTAGGAGGTGCACAGGCGAGTTTTTACAAGTAAATTGTCTTATTAGAGTATGCAGTTTACTTCCAAATGCTGTCCTCCCCCCCCCCCCCAAAAAAAAGTGGCAAGGAGGACTGGGGAACAAATGTGGCAAAATTGTAACAGTAATCCAGATAAAGAATATATGAGCGTTTACTATATTGTTTTTTTTTTCTGCAACTTTTCTGTAGGCTATTTGTTTTCAAAATATCTCAAAAATAAACTCTGAAGGAGAAATTAAGTTGTATCAATAAGGGAACACACTACTGGTGGGTGTGTAAATTGCTTTTACAACTTTTCAAAATGTCTACTTAACAGAATTTCTCCAGTTTTGAAACTTTGCCTTAACTTTGACCCAGACATTCAGATACTGAGTTTATTCAAAGGAAATAACCCTGTATTTGCACTCAGAGGTGCAAAGTCTTTTTCCTAAGGATGTTCACTGCAGCATCTTTGGTAAATGCCCCACACTGGAAACCATGTATGTATCCACCAATGGGGAGTCACTGAATGACTTATGGCCTTTGGTATAACAGGAAACTACACATTAACCTAAAACACATTAGGGGAGAATATTTAATGGCATAAACAAGGTTCTTGATGAGTCGTAAGAGGTAGGTGTCTGCACAGCAGACAGGCCTGGGAAGGCAGGTGGCAAACCAGGGTGTGCGCTGGGCAGTGGGCATACCAGCGACTACACTTATCAGCATTTATTAATTTTCTACCCCTGCAATCAGCGGCAGGTGGCTCCTCAGAGGGCAGTGGGGAGGCACCAACCTTGCTCTCGGGCGGGAGCACGATGTTGTCGTAGGGCCCCACGATGGAGCTGGCGAACTTGCTGAAGATGATGGGCTCCGTGGGCACGCGCACGTTCTGCTCCTTGCAGTGGTCCACGTAATTCAAGCCCACACACACCACCTTGTCTGGCCCCGTGACCGGGGGCAGGAAAGTCACCTCCGACCGCGGCAGGACTGGCAACGAGGCAGCCTGGGCTCTGCAGAGACCAGGGCAGGGGAGAGGGGCTGGCTGAGAGACCCTGGGCAGCTACAGGCTTTGCTTTGTAAAAGGTATTTTCCTCCCACCCTGTCAACCACCTGATTCCGTGTGCCGTCCTTAGAGAGGAGAGCACTGGTTATGAATGAGGAGTTTAAATGGAAATTCCCAGACATTCTCCTGGCTGCCCCGTTCCCCTCCTCGGAGACAACCCCTGTCTCCTCACAGCCACGCTGGGTGGCCCTTCCCGCCCCCCCTCGTTTGTGCAGATGAAAGGACGCTGCAGACGCTGTGGTTTTTTAAGTTAACACTATTTTGGCACTCTCTCCCTAACAGTAGGGAGTCAGCTCCCTCCTTTTCGGGGAGCTTGTTTTCAATCCTGTGCTGCTAGGAAGCCTGGGGCAGGGAACTACCTGGCACAGACCATATTTGCAAAAATGGAGGTGCAACTGCAGAAAAATGTCCTGAAAGTATAACTGTGGAGCCAGAAGTTATCCACATTTGTCATTTTTTCCCAAGATTTTTACAATGGATTTTGAAAATAATTTTTATTTTGGTGACATATATACAGCAATATATATATATATATACAAGCTCTTGGATGGGGGTAGGGAATTGGGAGTTACAAGGTTTAAAATACAGTTTCCATTTGGGATGATGGAGAAGTTTCGGTAATGGATGGTGGTGATGGTAGCAGAACACTGAACGAAATTAACAGCACCCAATTATATATTTAAACGTGGTTAAAAGGGGGAATTTTAGGTTGCATTTGTAATTTCACAGGTGTTTTCAGAGGTATTTCAGACTCTGTAGAGGCTGACCACTCCACGCCTCCCACCAGGACGCACGAGACGTTCTCCCATCCTGTCCCCAAGTCTGTGTGCTGGCAAACAGTTCTGTCTCTGCTGGCTCACTAAGGGAAAGGACACCTCAGAGTGGCGTCCGTGTGCTCTTCCCTGGCGCCCTCCAACCAGACCCCGCGGGGCTCCTGGCTTCAGGGAAGCCTCACATCAGCCAGCCCACGCCCAGGAGCCATCATCTCTGAGAAAACCTCTTTGCGGCCCTCTCTCCTCTAAGAAGCCTGGAGACCTGGAGACCAGTCACCCCGCTTCCCACAGTGTTGCTGAGGACCACGCGCCCCAGACCCCTCAGGCAGGGATGAAACCCTGAGAAAGGTGGTGGATGAAGTGGAGACCTGGCTCCACCACCAGACACCTTCCCTGGGCCTCATCTCCTCCGCCATAAATCAAGGATATTGTCCTTTAAGATTCCCAAGGCTGGCTGCTAAGAGAACAGGGGAGGGAAGAGGGAGGGTTGCCCTGTGCCCTTGCCGGCTGCCTACGGGTTCTGGTTCCGGGGTGGGGTGGGAGGAGGGGGAGGATGAGGTCCTGCAGCCTGATTTACCTTCTCGCCACGGAGAGGGCGTCCTCCCCCTGCTGCAGGAACTCCTTCATCATCTTGGGGAGCGTGGGGTCAAAGGCGTTGAGGTTGATGACACCCCCGCCATTCCCTGACTCCAGGCCTAGATGAGGTCCCACCAGGTGAGGGGCCTGGAACTGCACCAGTCTCATGTCTCTAGAAGGCTGAAAGGGCCACCTCTGAGCTTGTAGCAGAGCTGTGAGCAGCCTTCTTCTAACAGAGACCAGCATCAGAGCCTACAGAGAAAGAAGCAGATCTCGGGGGAGAGGGAGCCCGGAACATCACTGAGATCCCCAAGGTTGGTCAGGCTGCAGCCGAGTCCTGCTGCCCTATCAGCCATCCCTGGCACGTGACAAGGGAAGTGATCCCAAGTACGATTTAACCCTCCCTGTCACACCTGTACGTGGGCTTTTTGCTCAACTCAGTGCATACATTTAACATGTATAGAGGAGTAACTACTCCATGCCAGGTCCCAGGGAATCCAGTGTTCTTCCCACCAGTACTTTCTGAAAGTTCTCAATGTGCTTGCTGCCACTGGAGGCACTGGGGAAGCAATGCAGGGGAGACCGATGCGAGCAAGTGATGACATGAGTAAAACTCCGTGATGGTGATGAGCGCTGGAAAGGTCCCTGCTTTGTCTCATTTTTCAGGAATTGAGGCTGGGCTGGGCTAAAACAAGCAGGACTAGGAATTAGCTAAACCTATTGAATTCACAGGCTATTGTGAATTCAAGAATAGGGCCCCGGCTTGAGTAAACTGACCACTGGGGAACCAGGCCTCACAGTTGTCACAAGTAATTGGTAAAGTTCAAATGTGATCCTGTAGCCCTCCTGTTTAAAATGTTTCCACCACTTACGTGGCCAAGCCAGAACCTCTACCAGCAGCCCCCACCGGCCTCTCTGCACAGGATTTATTTAGCTCCTCCTGCTGGGGCACAGGTTACCTGGGGGAAGGGGCAGAGGCTTGCCCGGCACTGCAGAGCTACGACTTCCCTGAGTTCCGGGGCCACGCATGTCTCATCCCCCGCTGGGCCCAAGGAGCCCAGCATAGCCCTGTCCTGGACCATGAGAAGCATTAAGAAACTCCTGGTTGAATGAGCAAATGATCAGATGTCAGGTGCAGAGGCTTGCCTTTCAAAGCTTGGTGATTGTCAACCTCAGGAGACAAGGCTGCGCCTGCCCCTTTCAAATCACCCAGAAGGTATCAGTGGGATTCAGGCCATTCTGAGTTCCAGGTTCACGCAAAGCCAAACTCCATCCTTTGTTTTGTTCCTAATCAAAGTCTGGCCTCCATTCCTAACCAAATAGCCCCTCCCTTGCATGGCTCCATGATTTAAAAAAATAGCTCTGTACCCTTTGCACAATTTTCTAAAACTCTAAAAAATAAAGTCTGTCAAACAATACCACAAACATTGAAAAATAAAAAGACAAGATCAGAAGTTAATTTTCATCAAAAAGGTATATTGGGTGAAATAAAATAAAATTGAAAATCCAAGAAAAAATTATCTGATGGATATTGAACGAGTTGACTCCAGCTTCCTGAATTATTTAAAATTAAGTTGCTGAATCATCAAATACTAATACACAGTCAAGGAAAGGGAAAAGAACAACCAGAGCATTAAAAAAGAAATAGACCTTTATGCTCACTCCTGTGGGAGAGCTCTGCAAGCCCAGATTCCTGGTCTTTTCTTTACTGCCTTGTTCAGTTAAAGACTCATTAGTCCATTGTGCTGGCAGCTGAGGTTGACCAGGAAGCCGGGACCTTCTCACCTCTGCCCTGCAGTCTTATACAAGCTGCAATCATGCCACTGTCAAATGGCTGCGTGGCCAAAGTACATGCACCAAAATAACCAGTAACCACCCCCACTGAACACATGCATTAGGTTTAGTGCTTTACCACGACGTCTGACAACAGTGGACGGTGGGTCCTGATAGGTCTTGTTAGCCTAGAGAGGTTAAGGGATTTGTCCAAGGTCCCAAGCTTATGAGCTGGAGAGGGAAAAAGCTGGACTGACTCCAAGTCCAAGTGCCACTGAAGTCTTCTGTTCAGAAACCAGGTGTTGTGTGAACGAGATAATCCAGCTGCAGTTCACCCCACCCCTACGACACTACAGCACTGAGCCCAGAAGTTCGCGGTGAGAAGTGAGCACCGCCAACAGATCCTCAGAGGCCCGGGAAGCTGTGGTCGCCCTCTGGCCGCTGCTGCAGGGCTAAGACTGGCCCCGGTATCTCCTAGATACGCCAGGCCCCGCCCGGCCCCGCCCCTTCAACGGCGCAGCCCTGGGTGGCACTTTCCACCCCGACAGCAACGCTCTCGGCTAGAGCCTCCCACTGTACATACAAAAGGAGGTCCTGAGGACGCGAGGGCGGCCAGTCGGAGGGTGGCCCCAGGGGCCTTGCAGTGACTGCTACTCCCACAGGCCGCGCTCAACCCGATCCTGCCCAACGACCCGTGGGCTGAGAGACAGCGACACAGGGTGGACAAGGCGCAAGCGTGGCGGCCTGAGGGGCGGGGATCTCCACTCGCCCGGCACCGTTCGAGCGGCCGGGGACCTCAGCCCAGCCCTGCCGTCAGCCTCCCGGGGCGGTCCCCGCCCGCCTACCTGCCCGCGGCGCCTGGCCCCGGGCGAAACTCAGCGAGCGCCCGGGTTCTGGCAACGCGAGAACCGCCACCGCAGGCCCAGACACTCCGGCGCGCGACCGCAGACCCCGGACGCGCCCTCGGCGGCGGGCGCGGCTTGCTGGCGTCACATGACGCCGGCCAATAGCAAAGCGCCCTGTCGCAGAGGGGCGGGCCCAGCGCCGGGGTGGGGGGGCGGGGGCAGGGCCCCGCCTTGGTCACCCGCCCTGGGGCGCCACTGCGCCTGCGCGACCCGAGGGCTGTCCGGTGCGTCTGCGGTTTCCCGCCCGGGGCCGCAGCCCCGCCCGGTCCCGAGGGTGGCGCGCGGACCGCAGAGACGCGGGCGCGGGGCCGGGGCTCGCGGCCGCAGCCTCAGCAGCTGTGTGGTCCCGCACGGGGCTCGGAGGGCCGAGGAGGCGGAGGAGCGAGGCGTAGCCCCCGCCTCCGAGGCGGGCGCCGGGGGAGCGCCCACAGCTCTGCAGGCCGCTGGCGCCGGAGGGTCTGGGCCGAGGGCCGCGGCCGGAAGACCATCGAGCCGGTTCACCGAGGGGCCGGGACCGCCCCGACGCGCTTTCCTGTGGCCAGGGAAGGGTGTGCAGTGAGGGCTGTGCGGGCCGCACGCTGATCCCTGGCCACCCCTGGCCGCCCCTGGCAGCGCCCAGGCTCGGGGTCCAGCCGCAAGGAGACGCCACGGCGTGGTGGGCGCCGGGAGCGTGCAGGACGGATAATCGCGAGCGATCGCGGAGTAGTTACGAGGGGCTGGTCAGGGATGAGAAGAGCTCTGAAGAATAGAGAATGGCTAATGCAGGGAGCAGCCCGTCCCGAGGCCGAGCTAGAGGTCGCAGAAACGCATGCGTGCGCGCGCGCTCTCCCTGCAGAGTCGGAGAGGTGGCGGCTTGGCCCCTGGAAGGCACAGGTGCTCCCGCTGGCACTGCACCCTCGGTGCCCGAAAAGCACCTCACCGGGAGTGCTTAACGCGAAGCCAGGCTCCGGCTGCGGAGGGGGTGCCGCAGGACTCCGGGTGCGCTGGGACCAGCATCCAAACCTTTTCCTCGCTCAGTTTCTCTCTGGCACCTGCAAGGGTAACGTCAGGCCAACGAGCCTGTTCAAAAGGCCCAGATCTATTTTTACAGGGTGGGTGAAGGAGGAGCCGAGAGGCCCCACGCAGACGCCTCCGGGGGAGAAAGAGAGGGAGGGTGATGCCCGGGAGACAGGCGGTGCAGCCCCCAGCCCAGGCACTCACGTGTGGTGAGGGTGTTGTGGGGCGCACCGAAAGAGAGACCACACAATTCAAAACTGCAAGCCAATTTGGAGTCTTTATTAGCCAGCCAACGACTGCCTCAGAAACCTCCAAGAAAGAGGATTCAGAGAGCAGCCCCTAGAGGTTTGCAAGGTGTGCTTACAAAGGCTAAAATCACGCTGTGGTTTTTTTGCAGTTGCTAGCAAGCAAGTGGTTCATAGAAGCAGAAGAATGCCGTTGCCCAAACCTATCCCATTCCCACAGTTTCTTAGCATTGGTTATTGTTTAACTCTTGGGGACATTCCGCCCCAATGGTGTGGGGACTCTCCCTGCTTGGGCCTGATTGATTGTTCCTGCTTGGGCCTGATTGATTGTTCCTGCTTGGGCCTGATTGATTGCTCCTGGCCCTCCACAAGGGGACCTGGTAACCCTGCACCCCCATCCCCGCCACTGTGAGACCTGTCGAAGGAACCACCCGGCCAACCCCAGGACCACGAGACCTGCCGGTAGGGGACAATGATCGGCAGCAGCCCGCAGCGCAGCCTCGGCACCCGCCTCCCCCACCCGTAGGCCCTCTCCCGCTGGGGCTTCTCCAACACCCATTTGATGGAACACGTGTCAGTGTCTTCCATCTGCTGCCCGCTGCCTGCTGCTGACCTCTCCCGTTTCTCCACCCGGGACCACTTCACTCCCCTTTCTGCAGCTCACTCCAGCTCCTACCTCGGACTGCTCACTTACAGCTTCCAGGTCCTGTGCCCCCTCCAAAGGTCCCCGCAGGACCACGCACCTCTCCTTTGTGGCCTTGGCAGTGGTTGTATATTTACATTCTTTTGTGTGATTTATTTCATTAATGTCTCATTTCCAAGAAATTGTAGGCTTCAAAAGGGTTTGCATATGTTCTGCTATTTTATCCCCAGCCCCTGGCATGTTGGGTGCATAAGGGTCTTATTTGAATGGATGGATGGATGAATGAATGGTGCAGCAATGGGCTGGAGTGTCAGTGTCCTCCACCCCAGGACCCTCGTGCTTGCTCCCCGTGCTGGGGGACGGGGGCTGGAGTGCAGGCACAAGTCTGAGATGGGGTCTCCTCCCCTCTGGACCCTGTTTGCTCTGCCCAGGACCAAGTTCTGGTTCAGCTTGGGAAAGCGTGTCGACCACGCGGAGAACTTGGAGGTTTCTTTGCCCTGGATGGCGTTGGGCTGGCTGATGGCCTACGCTTTGGGGCCTTAGTTTTAGTTTCTGGATGTTTGACTGTATTTTGTGGTTTTTTAAAAATTGGGTAAACCAGCTGCCTGGCTCCCTTTGCTCTGCTGTGGGAGTCAGGTCACAGCCAAAGAGCTGCTGGAGGAAAGTGGCTGGAGGAGGAGCTGGGAGGGGGCTGGGGGTGGAGGGGCGTGGAGGCCACCTGCAGGCCACCGGGGGAGGCGTCTCCCAGGGACTTTGAGCCCCTTGTCCTGGCACCTGCTCAGAGCCTCGTCACCCCCCCCTCCCGGGAACCCTGCCTGGGTCTGGGGTATCTGGCTCCTCCTGAGAGCCCCCTTTCAGCAGGATTTGCCCACCGTTTCCTTCCCCAGCTGCGCCGTCTGCTCTGCCCGTCTTGGTGACCCAAGGGTGACATCTGTGGCTCCGGCTTGCAAGGGGCTCACCTGGCCCCTGCCCCCTTCGTCCAGGGCCCACTGGGGTCTGGAGAGCCAACCACCACCCACAGCTGAGCTTCATGGGAGGGGCCGTATAGTAGTTGAAAAATTTTCAGCTCAAAGTGCCAGACAATCCAGCTCCAATGGACTTAAGGAGGGGAAGAAAAAGAATGTTTAATGGCTCGAATGAGTGACAAGTCCAGAGACTCGCAGGGATGGCTCAGGGTGCAGCTTTATTTTGAGCTCAAGGACGATGCTCCCAGGTCCTCTTGCTCTCCTCCCCTCGCTTGGGCCTTACTTTGCGTTGGCTTCATCCCCATGGCTCCTTGTGGTGACAAAATGGCAACAGCTCCCGGACGCACACCCCCTTAGCTTCAGAGGAGGAGGAGGGGGTGACTTTGTCCCGGCGAAGGTCTGGTTGGCTGCCAGTAGGTCAGGGGCCTGCCCAGACCCATCCCCTGGGCTGGAGAAGGGCTGAGCCCCAGCTGGCTGAGGCCCAGCCGGGCTCTTCTCCCAGGGAGGCGAGGGAGGGTCGCAGGGGAAAGTGGGTGGGTCACTGCCCGGAGAAGGAGAGGCTGGGGAGGCGGAAGACTGGTGTCTAGTCAGGCGACAGTCCTCACTGACCCTAGGGACATTGGCCAGAGCAGTTCCTGACACACTTTACCTGGGGGACGTGGAGGGCCCCCAGCCAGAGGGCGGGCCTAGACCCTGCACCCGCAGGGAGGTGTGGGCACCTTCAAAGACGCCGCCACGGCTGGGCAGAGAGGGGCGCGTGTGGGGGTCGAGGTGCGGGACAAAGGCAGGGTCAGCGCAGGTGACGGGGAGCCCCAACCTGAGACTGGCCCCTGGGGGAGGGGGCAGCCGTCGAGAGCGTCTGGGGCCTGCTCAGAAGGGCCCAAACCCCTTCCTTCCAGAACACCCTTCTCCCCGGACCCCTTAGGGCTGGCCCGCTGACCCTGCACCTTCCCTCCAGGTGCACCATTTCTGGGGTGCGTGGCCAGGGCCTGGGGCTGGGGTGGGCACGGAATGTCACCACACATGCCGGCTTCCCCGGACCCCCTTGCACTGGCACCCTCACACACAGGGCTACCCCGGCCACACTGGCTCAGCAGCCCCTCAGGCCCCCTGCCCAGGTAGGCGGCCCACCTGTACCCCACGTTCCTGTCTGCGTCCTGCACCTGACCCAGCTCCCCACACAGAGCCTCACGGTCCCTTCATAGCCAGCTGCTTTGGATAAAGTCCATTTGCCTGATCTGGCCTGGAGGGCTTAGACCCCAGTGAGTGGGGGGGAAGCTTGAGCGCCTGCTCTGGGCCTGCCTCCTCAGCCCTAGCGCTGAGCCCGTTTACTCTCGTTTTGCTCACAATCCTATGGGAAGTCCAGGCGCTCCTGCGACCCCCCCCCCCCAGCAAACAGAGTCCCCCCCCCAGTCCACAGCCCATGACCCCGGTCACCTGAGTCTGCCGTGGGCGCCCCACACTGCACCCCGCCCCCACGCAGTGCCTGCGGTCCCGTGGCCAGCACCTGCCCTGCCAAGGCGTCTGCAGCCCAGTACCTCCCCAACCTCCCCCACCTTTGCATAGACCTGTCTCTGAGGGCATGGAAGAAGCACCCATGGGGGCAGGAA
Organism: Tamandua tetradactyla; assembly: GCF_023851605.1. Taxonomy (NCBI): domain Eukaryota; kingdom Metazoa; phylum Chordata; class Mammalia; order Pilosa; family Myrmecophagidae; genus Tamandua; species Tamandua tetradactyla. The sequence goes on along the minus strand of NC_135343.1, from coordinate 2,233,860 downwards.
CCCCCCAGGCAGGCACCCCCGCTCTCTCCCCCGTTTCCCCCTACTCAGAGCCACCTGGGGCAGGGCCTGCCCTGCCTGCTGACCCCCCTTCCCGTGGGACCTCCATACCCCAGCTGCTGCCCAGGCCCCTCCCCGTCCGGCCCTTGGGCGCTCTGAGTGCTGGGCATGTCCATTCAGGGCCACTGGAGCCCCTGGGTGAGGCCAGAGCACAAGGCCCACCTGCACTGTGTTTGCTCGGCTGGAGTGGAGCCCAGCGGGTGTGGGAGTGTGTGTTTGCGTATGCACAGTAATCAAATGCAGGGGACCCTCCCCCCGTGCCCTCTGGGTGTGCTGGTGGGTTATTACTTGACACCTTCCTTCAGTTTCCCAGGGAAAACCAGGGACAAAGGTATTCACGGTGTTTGGTGGCCAGGAAGGGAGAGGAGTGCTGGGCCCAGGCAGGCGGAGGGCCCTGGCGAGGCCTGTGGACTGCAGGAGCTGTGTCTGTGACGCAGATGAGGAAACCGAGGCACAGGGAGATTCTAGAACTTACCCAGGGCCCCGGGGCTGCTGCACAGCCCGGGTGGGGTTGTGGGGATCGCCCCTGCAGGTCCAGCATGGGGGGTGGCATTGCTGAGGACTAATGGTGGCGTTTCTATGCTCACCAGTCTGCAGCTGGGGCTCCACTCGGCAGGGGCTTTCTGTCCTCTCGATTCAGGTGGGATGGCCAAGGCCTGGGGCTGGACACCCCGAGACCTGCTCGCCCCTGTGCCTCACAGAGTTAGCTGGAGCCACTGGCAGGGTCATATACACAGTCTCTCCACAGGCAGGGCCTGTCCACCTGACACCTGGCCCCCCCATGTGCCCACCTGGCCTCTCCATGTGACACCTGGCCCCCCCATGTGCCCACCTGGCCTCTCTACCTGGCCTCTCCATGTGACACCTGGCATCCCCATATGCCCACCTGGCCTCTCCACATGGCCTGACTTCCTCACCCATGGTGGCCGTGTGTGCTGGTTTGAAACTGCTGTGTACCCAGGAAAAGCCGTGTTCTTTAAGCCTCATTCAGTATTGGTGGGTGGGGTATTTTTGATTAAGTTGTTTCCATGGAGTTTTCTGCCCATTCAAGGTGGGTCTAACCCCCCTACTGGAGCCCTTTAAGAGTTCGGAACCATTATGGAAAAAGCTTCAGAGCCAGCACAGACAGAGGAGACACTTGGAAACGCAGAAAGGAAACAGCCCCAGGGAAGCGGGGAGACAAAGCTAGCCGACCTTGCCATGCCCTTCCCAGATGAAGGGACACCCAGACTTCATCAGCCCTTCCTTGAGTCAAGGTGTCTTTCTCTGGATGTCTTAGTTTGGAAATTTTTATGGCCTTACAACTGTAAACTTGTGACATAATAAATTCCCTTTTTAAAAGCCAGCCCATTTCTGGTATATTGGAACACGTGTCCCATCACGGCCCACCACGTTGTGGGGACAGAGAGCCAAGGCTCTGGGAGAGCCGTGGGGCTGGAAGTATTGTGGGGGCCACTTTGGAAATTATATCGCGACATCTTCTTTTCTATTGTTTTTACAAGTAACACTATATTTCTTTAAAATTTTACCTCAATCGAGGCTGAAGTTACTCAGGAGCATTTCCAGATTCCACCCTGAGTTAACTCACTGCCATGTAGTTTCATTCCGCCGTGGATTTTCCCTCAACTCTGCGGTGCCACAAGGCGTCACTCATATCGTTCTGTGCAGTGTCAGTTGAAACGTGCTCGACATCGGCGGTTCTGTGCTCTCACGCTTCCCCGTCTCAGGACTTCCTGCAGACAGTTTGCTTTGCTTGGAGGAAGTAAATCCCGTGAAACTCCTTCAGTGAGCATCTGTTGGTGGCAGACTCTCAGGTGATGTTTTGGTTTCACCAGGTGTGGACAGCGCTATTGGCAGCTGCTTCCTCTCGATGGACTGCAGACGTTCCACTGTCCTGCAGCTGTCGCTGCCCGTGGGTGGCCGGCGGCCGGCCAGCTGCTCTTTCTTCCCGGCTGCGGCCGTGACCTCCCTGTCTTGGGCACTCTGCAGTTTCACTGTGGACGCCAAGGCTCTCCTTTCATTCATCCTGCTTGGAACTTACGCGAGTTTCTTGAATCTGTGAATCGGTGTCTAATACATTCTGGAAATTTCCAGCCATTGTCCCTTCAAATGTAACCTCTGTCCCATGTCCACTCTCTTCCATTTAGATTTATTCCATACTTTCTCATTCTCTTCTCTGTTAGCCTCTTTATCATACTTACCGTCTCTTTGTCTTTCTGAGCTACATCCTGAGTGATTCCTTCAGCTCCGTCTTCCAAGACACAAATACTTTTTTCAGTTGGGTCTGATAAACTGTTATACCTATTCCTTGAGTTTTTAATTTCGTTATTATACATTTTTTCATTTCCAGATGTTTTATTCGATTCTATTTTCAAATCTGCCTGGTCATTCATTACAGTGTCTTGATTTATGGATATATTTTCAAGCTTGTCTTTTTTTTCTGTAAACATATTATATATAGCCATTTTATAGCTGTCTGATAATTTCATCATCTGAAGCCCTCAGGGCTGTCTGTTGCCTGTTCTCTCTGCTAAGTCTCACTCCCAGGCTGTGTTTCTTTGAGTATTTGTTTGTTTTTTTTACCAAAAATCTTCTCATTTTCATGTAACTTTATAGGGGATCTTTGTAAATTATATTCCAAGCACATTTTCAGGGAAAACTTGGGCTGCAAACTCCCCTGAGGGCCGGCTTCGCTTCCTGATTCTCAGGGGTGAGTTTCCCACGCCATCCTACGCCAGCATTTGAGACAGTCACCTTCTCCCAGGGGGGCGGGGCGTGGTGGTCTTTGCCTGGTCTCCAAGGCTGTGCTGCAGTGGGGCCCAGGTGGGCGAGGAAGGACTTCCTGGCAGACCCCTCGGGGGCAGCCCCGGGGCTTCCGCTCCCCTGGCTTTGCAAGGATGTGAGAACACGGCTCCACCATGCCCACCTGTTTCAGAAAGTTCCCTCCACGGCTCTCTGACCTCTGACCTTCCACTTGGTCCTGGACCTGAGAATGCTTTCCCTTTTGTCAGTTCAATGACCCTTTATGCATTTTGTTCCGGACTTTTGGTTGTCTTCAGTGGGAGGGGCTATCCAGACACTTAGCCCTCCCATATTACTGGAAAGTGCAGTTCCCCGTGGTATATATATATTTTTTGTATGCTGTGTGGTGGGGTCACATTTCATTATTTTCCCACGTGAGGATCCGTTATTGCAACACCCATGGTGTATTTTTAAATATTAAATAAACCCAGCATTTCTGCTATAAACCCACATCTGTCACGAAATGCTACGTACATCATGTGTATAACATACATTATTGGAATGAGTTTATTAATATTTTAGGATTTTTACATGCCTGTTTAAAATTGAGATTGGCCTGAAAATTTTCTTTCTCATTCTATCCATGACAGAATATGTTTTTATCCTTGTATTACTATTCTTTTTAAATGAATTAGAAAATGTTCCCTCTTTTTCTATTCTTGGCCATAATTTACATGAAATTGAAGGAATCTGTCCAGTTCATGACTTTTGGTAAAATTCACCTGTAAAACTAACTATCTTAAGCTTGGTGTTTTTACCGTGATAGTATATTATATTATTTATGGTGATAAATCTTTTTAGGTATTCTGTTTCTTGGATTGGTTTTGTAAGTTCTACTTTTTTCTAGGAATTTAACAGTACTGTCTAAGTTTTCAAATACATTGGCATAAAGGTTTTCACAATATCTTCTTATTGTTTACATATCTGCTGTAGCTATATACTTTTTCAGTCCAATTTGTGTTTATTTCTACATTCTCTATTTTTCCAGTAGTGGAATGATTACTAATAAATTTTAAAAAATTTACCTTTGATTATCATCTCTATTTCTTTGTTAGAATATGCTCTTTTCTCTTTTATTTATTGTTTCCTGCCTTTTGCTTTCTCTAGGTTTATTAAATTATTCTCTTTCTAATCCAAATTGGACACTTAACTCATTAAGCTTTAGCACTTCTTTTAAAATAAAAACATATATATTTAATAGCTATAAATTTAAAATATTGCTTTTGCTGAATCCTACATAATGATGTACTTTCATTATAACTTGGTTTTGTATTTTTAAATTTCCACTATGATTTCTTTTTAACCCATGAGCTATTTTGAATTTTTAAAGTTCATTTCCAAACAAAAAGAAGGGTTGGTTATTTTTTTGTGCTTGATTTCTAACGTGACTGTGTGTTGGTCACAGACCATGGTATATGACACTGCTTCTTTGAAATTGTGTGTGGCTGGGTATGAGTTTGCTCTCCAGCCAAATCCATGGTCTCAGTTTTTGAAACTCTTCCATTTAAGCTTGGCACAATTATTCTGTAGTTGTTGGATGCGGTGTGTTTCGTGCCGAGTATTAAATCAGGATTGTTCACAGTGCTGTTTTCATCTCTTATCGCTTTACTAATCTTTTTGTCTCTCTGTCTACACATGTCAAATCTCAAACCAAGGTGGCGGATATGTCCAGTCCTCCTAGGGTTAAATAGTTTCTGGCCCATAGTTATTTGGACCTTCCTTGTTTATAATTTAAATCGTCCTGGTTAATTTAACCTTGTATCATTATATATTGAACTGTTTATCCCTAACAATGCTTTTTTTTTTTTTTTGCCTTGAAGTCTATTTATCTTTACATTTTTTATTGTGAAATATAATACATATACCAAAAAAAACTTCATAGCATACTGTAACAAATAGTTACAAAACAGATTGCAGAGTTTGGTCTGTGTTGCAATTTCACAATTTTAGTTTTTTTCCTTCTAGCTGCTCCAAGACACTGGAGACTAAAAGAAATATCAATATAATGATTCAGCCCTTATACTCATTTGTTAAATCTTATCTCCTCTGTTATAACTCCTCCTTCTTCTTTGATTCTCCTTCTCCTAATCTTTAGGGATTATGAACGATGCCCATTCTAAATTTTTTGTGTTTGAAAGGGGTGTCTATAATACAGGGTAGGGGGATGGAACTAGCTGATGTTCTAGAGAGGCTGGGCCCTCTGGGTTTCAGGGCTTATCTGGAGCTTGTACATTTCTGGAAAGTAATCTTAGTGCATAAAACTTTTGTAGAATCTCAGATAGAGGCTTAGATGTTCTTTAGTGTTGACAGGAATGGTTTTGGTTGGGTTTTGGCAAACTATGGTCTTGGTAATATCTAGCTAAAGCTTGCTTAAGAGTAGCCTCCAGGAAAGCACAGTCCATCCTGTGGTGCCAGGGCCAGGCTCATCCCTGGGAGTCAGGTCCCACGTTGCCAGGGCAACTTTCACCCCTGGATGTCATGTCCCATGCTGGGCTTAGAGAGAGAGAAGCCACATCTGAGCAACAAAGGTTTCCTGGAAGCATCTCTTAGATGCCAGAATTTTAAGAATGCTGAGTCCATTCCTTTGGGTGAGGTGTCTACTCATGCTTTTGGACTTTTTGTCTGTTTACAACCTTTTAGAATTGTCTCACGTTAATATAGCTGTATCACTTCCTGTTCTATTTTTTCTTCATGTATCTGTTACAGTATTTTTTCTTTTTCTTTTCTTTGGTTTGTCCTTTTAAAGATCCCCTTTCAGGGTAATGATACCTCTTTTAAAAGAAGCGTCTGTAGTGAACACACCCAGGTCAGGTGAGTGTTTACTCATATTAAGGCTGTTAGGTCAGAGTATCCCACGAGCCTTCTCTGCTTTGTTCTGGCTCCCTCGGGTCTCCATGGTCTTCTCCCTTCCCGCAGCTGGACACAGAGTAGAGGAAGAAGTGGGACGCCCTGGCCATCAGGCTGGAGGTGGGCAGTGTGAAGTGGGCATCCTGGGGCTGGGACATGGCCAAGTCCCAGAGGGGAAGGGCCCTCCCGCTGGCCAAACTCGACCCTGCCATGACCAGCTGAGGGGCCTCGAGCAAATTTCTTAGTTTCTCTGTGTGTATCCTGCTTGGGGAAGTGGGCAGATTGTGAGGAACTGAAGAACTAAAGCATGTGAAGGGTTCACACAGGGCCCAGGCGCTATTTCCCAGGCGGGTGTTAGCTGTGCACGTCGGCACCCGAGCAGCTGCTTCGCAGCCCGCTCCCCAGCGACCCTGGCTCCAGCCCCTGCCCTGAGGCCCCCTGCACCAGGCGTTCCCCAGGAAGAGTCTCGTGCCCAAGCCCCTGCCCACCTCTCTCCTGGCTCCTCTGTTTGCACACATGCACCCACTGAGCTCTCCAAACCGCCTCTCTCTGTCCCTGACAGAGACAAGCTTGGGAGCTGAAGGGAGTTCCGGCCCCTCAGTGGCACCAAAGCCACACACGGCCCCTCCTCTGCTGCCCCCTCCTCACCGCAGGACTCGGGGCCCTTGCCCACTCCCATCATGTGCAGGTGCCTGACCCGCCATGGCCCCTGCCAGCCCCACTTGGAGTCCGAGTCAGGACACAGAGCCGGCTGAGCCCCAGGAGGGCTCACCCCTGCAGCCCAGGCAAACCCAGGCTCCAGAGCGCACGGCACCTGTCCATGGACCTGGGGGGCTGAGGTTGCCCAGCCCCGAGCCCAGGGCTCCTTCCGGACCCCTCCCCGCGCCCACCGGCCCCTCCACACCCCGCACCACAGGAGGGAAGGGGCTGAGTGGACGAGTGGGGATGGACGTACAGACAGGTGCCAGGCTTTGCTCACTCCGAGCTCGTGCCTACATTTGGCCGAGGAGCCGCCTGTCTGGGTCTGAGTCCTGGGTCCCCTCCCTGGTGGGGACCCCACCCATCATGCCGTGGCCAGCAGGGAAGTGACGGGGGCAGGACAGGGGCATATCCAGGATGTCCCACCCAGACCCCAAGGTCAGGCCCCGCCTGGACTGTGCCCAGGCCCTGGGGTCCCCGGCGCAGAGAGGCGGTTGGTGTGGGTGCAGACGCCCACAGGCTGGGGTCTGGGTCACTGTGGGGGAAACGTCCCGTGGCCTGGGGTCCGGCCCTGAGGGTCCGTGCTCCTCTCCCAGAAGCCCCCTGTGCTCCCTTGGGGGAGCAACCCCGTCTCGGCCAGCTACTCGCTTCTCTCTAAGCTTACACTCTTTAAAATGAAACCCAGCAAATTCTGCTTTTGTCCTGTGACCCACGCCAGCCAAGGGGACACCAGGACTGACTTCCTGGACCCAGGAAAGAAAATCATCTGGGAACAAATCCTGGTGGCCTCTCAGCTCTGCTGGGAGGCTGGGTCTGGCCCCAGGGGCGCCACCTGAGTGGACTCTGTGGGTGCTGGGGTTGGGGGCTGAGGGGATAGGGTGCCAGGGGCTGGGGCCTGGGGGGACAGGGTGCCGGGGGCTGGGGGAAGGGGTGCTGGGGGGACGGGGTGCCGGGGGCTGGGGGAAGGGGTGCTGGGGGGACGGGGTGCCGGGGCCATGGCACAAATGCAGAGCCATGAGCCAGCTGCGCCAGCCCGTTGCCTTTGTCAGGGTTATTTTATTAAAATAGACAAGACTGAATACTGGGGGGCGCTGGAGCCGGAGCCATCCTCCCAGGCTGCGCCCCAGGAGACGCCACGGCCACGCAGGCATGCGACCACAGCATCCTGTAGCCTGGGCCCGAGGCCGAGGGGCAGCGTGGGAACCCCTCTGCTGGCTCCTCGAAAGCTGCACGGCCGGGAGCTGGGACGGGGCAAGGGGGGTCCCTGAGCCAGGGAAAGCCCATGCGTCCTGGAGACAGGGTCAGTGCAGCTCCAAGGGGTCGCCCCCTGCCCAGGGTGCCCTGCTCACCCTGGGGCCGGCCACTGGCGCCTCTGAGGACCCAAATGCGGGGCCCGGGCGGGCAGGGGCAGTGGCCGCTGGAATGTGTCATGTGGAGTGGTCCTCGGGCAGTCCCTGTCCCCGCCCCACTGTCACTCTGGCCTCCTGGGCGTTTGTGCTTCTCAGGTAGGCGGCCCGGCGGGTGCACCCAGCCCCGGGGCTCGAGGCACAGACCCGACACTGGTGTCTCAGCCGCTGGGCCCAGGCTGCAGCCGGGGGGTGGGGGTGGGGAGTCTTGCTGCGGGAAAGCCTTCCTCAGCCCTACGTGGGCTGCAGCCTGAGCCCCGGGGGTGCTTGTGCTTTTCTATGGGGGCAGAGGGTGCAGGGATGACCACACTTCAGGGCAGGGGGCTCAGCCAGGCTGCTGAGCTGAGGGAGGCAGTGAGAGGGAGGGGAGAAGCCAGACCCGGCATCTCAGATCTTGGGGCAGGTTTGAGCTTGTGAGGGGGAAGGGAGGGGGACGGGGAGGGGCAGGGGGAGAGCTTCCAGGACCCCAGTGAGTGTTTCAGGGAAGCAGTGACTCTGTCTCTTTCCCCTCTTTTCTAGTCAGCAGCCTCCTCCAGGGTCCTGTGGGGAGGAGTGTCTGGGAGTGTGGGGTGGGGGGAGGGGAGTGGGGGACAGTGGGGCAGGTGTGGGAGAGAAGTGGGGGACAGTGGGGCAGGTGGGGGGAGAGAGTGGGGGACAACGGGATGGGTGGGGGGAGAGGAGTGTGGACAGTGGGTCAGGTGGGGGGAGAGAGTGGGGGACAGCAGAATGGGTGGGGGGAGAGGAGGGCTTAGGGACAGGGGAGCCCGGGGAACCGGCCACCTGGAGGTGGGGAAACGGGGCGGCCAGGTGGAGGGGAGCAGGGAGCTGGGCGCGCAGAGGTGGGCTTTGCCCTGGAGACGGGGTGTCCTCTGCAGAGGAGCTTGCCCTCCTCTTTCTAGAATCCCAGCAACAGGCGATGCTGCTCCCAGCTGGCCCCTCAGACCCCCGCGCCCCTGCTTGCCTGGACCCAGCCCGCGGCCGCCGCAACCCCTCCCAGTCCAGAGGCGTGGTGTGGGGTGTGTGCACACGCGTGTGTCTGGAGCAAACTGTTCACTTTCTGTAACTATATTAGAAAAGAAGTTTCTCTGGAGGCCGCTCCTGCAGGACAGGTTTCTTTGGGGGCAGGGGCTGGGCCGGTGGGGCCCCGTGTGTCCTAGATGACATTCTCAAACAGCTGCATGGAGCTCATTATGTTCTCATCCTGGGCGAGGAGAAGGACAGCGCTGGGTCAGGCAGCTGCGGGGTGGGGGTGGGGCGCCACCAGCCAGCCCTGTCCAGAGTCACGGCCTTCAGTTCCCCGGGACCCCGCAGTGCCACCCTGTTGGTCTCTCCGGGGCAAGCTGGGGGGCTGCCGATGGTTGCAGGGCTCGGGGCCCTCAGCAGGCGGAGGGGCAGCTGAAGAGGTCGCTGGGAGCCCGGCAGGGGCCCCCTAAGCAACATGGGGGGCCCCCAGTGTCTCTGCCCCCACGTGATGGCCTCTCCCCTGGCCAGCCCGGCTGGCACAGGCCCTCGGAGGGTGGGAGGTACCCAGCGTGGGGGGCTTGCAGGGCCAGCGAGGGTGCAACCCAAAGGCGTGGCAGGGGGCAGAGGGTTCCGGGGGCCAGGGCGGGGGCCGCCTACCTTCTGGCAGGTCTCCAGAAACTCGTCGATCGTCACCACCCCGTCCTGATTCCGGTCCATTTTCTGCAGTGTGAGCCCGTGCTGAGTCTGCCCGCTTCCCACACCCCCACCCTGAGCACCCCCACCCCACGTACATGCCCTCCGGGCTGATCTGCCCTCTCGGCCTCCCACAGGGGGAGGCGGAGCCCCGGCCCACTCCTCTCCTGGGGGCCGTTCTCTGCAAGAGCTGGGGGGGGGCTCGGGGGTCCCCAGCTTGGGCAGGCGGGACCTCCTCCCTGGAGGTGGGAGGGCATCCGTCACCCCCTCCCAGGGACCCCAGTGAGCAGCCAGGTTGGGGACACAGGTCTGATGTCCTCGGAGCAGGGGACGAGACACGGGGAGTGGGGCTGCGGCTTGTCCTGGTCACCCTGCAGCTGAACCCCTGACGGCGGAGGCAGGTGCCCCTCACCTGGAAGAACCTCTCCACGTGCTCCAGGGGCGCGTCCTCCCGCAGGACCGGGTAGGTGCGGCGGCCCATCATGTCGTAGATGGACTTGACGATGGCCAGCATCTCCTGGGGGGCAGGGGGGCGGCGTGAGCCCAGGGGATGCTGGGCAGGGACTGGAGTGACCCGAGGGGGCCGCCGGGGGACTGGTGTGAGCCCAGGGGACAGGGGCACTTCCAGGGCAGTGGTGAGTGGGAGCATCGTGCTAGCTGGAGGGGGTGCATGTGTCTCCCAGGGGCTGCTCCTCTGACCCCGCAGCCCCAAAGCCTCCAACTGACCCAGAGAAGCTGGTGAGGATTAGTAGGTGCAGACTCAACAATGTGAAACTGTAGCAACTGTTTCAGATACAAGAAAATGTCTGGACCAGTCAAGTGCAGCCCCGGGACCTGTTATGGGAAGGGCCTTGTGCGCCCCTGCCTTAATACAGGGACCTGGCCCCTGCCTCAGTTGGCCTCTGCACAGCTCCCTGCAGCAGCACAGACCACGAGGGCAGCAGCTGAGCGCAGGGCTGCCTGTCCCCACCCCCCGCCCCAGGTGCCCAGGGCCATGCCTCCTGGGGCAGGAAGACCCGAGGCTGGGGAGGTGACCAGCCCTCTATGGACGGCCGGGGGTCCAAGCCAGACCGGGCGGCAGCAGTGGGGAGAGGAAAGAGGAGGGGGGGAGGGGTCCCCCTACCTCCTTGGTGACAAGGCCGTCCTTGTTGATGTCGTAGAGATTGAAGGCCCACCTGAGCTTCTCGTGGACAGTGCCCCGCAGCAGGACGGACAGGCCCACCACGAAGTCCTAAGGAGAGGAGGGAGGGGGATGCCGCGTGAGACCCCGGTGCCCGGTTCCACGGAGTTCACACCTGTACAGGTGAGGGCCTGCAGGATGGGGCGGGCAGAAGGCACAGGTGGGCCCCGCGGGGTTGGGAGGGAGAGGGGCCGCGTGGCAACCCCGCAGATCTTCTCAAATAACGATACACAAATGCAAATATTTACACACTTTATATGCATTTATATATACGTTAATACCTACATATAAACCTTTCCCATATAGGACGTGGCGCCCTGAACCCATTCTGTGCCCTGCAGCTGACCCAGCAGAGCTGGGGGCTGCTCTGCTCTTTTGTCAAGGGTCTGCATGCCGGAGGCACCTGCGCTCTTTCTTCCCCGTCTTAATAAGCTAACGCGCAGTGCCCAGCCCCGCAGTGGCGGTCACCACCGGGGTGTGACTCTCATAGCTGTGGCGAAGGTGAAAAGACGCGACCGGCCGAATGGCTTCGATGTGGGAACCCGGGCTGCCTGCTGTCCTGCTGGGTGGAAACCAAGTCTGGCCCTCGTCTCCCGGAGGGTCCAGGAATGAGCCTTCCCTGACCCTTGGGGTCCCCATGGGAAAGAGGGGTGCAGAGAAGGGGATGACCCCGAAAAAGTGGGGGCTGGAGGATGACCAGGCACCGAGGACAGGCCGGTGACCGGGGGTGGAGGGCCCCCAGCAAACGTGAGCAGATATTCAGGGTTCGAGGAAGGCTGACCACAAGGGAGAAGGACCAGGGCAGCTGAGAAGCCGCTTGGGAAAAGCAAAGTTTACACCAGGAGAAGAAATGGTTAAGACTCAGAGATGAGAAACCTTGCATCCCTGAAATAAGAACGGCATGTTATATCAAAAAGGAATAATTGAGAAAGAACCAGAAAGTGATCTTGGGAACTGAAAATGAGAAAGAAAAATGCAAACCCATCAACAGAATCTTTAAGTCACGTGCTCACAGATGATGAGAGCAAAACGTTTTAAGGGGAAATAACGGGATGTTTCTTCCACGTCCGAGTTTGGAGAATGGCAATCACTGAGGCTTGTGCGGGATTTAGGTAAGAAGTGGAGATTCAAAGCCAATCTCAAGTCCTGTCGCACCGCCCCACCCCGGCCTGTGCTCTGACAGCCCATCCCGGTGGGAGGTGACCCCCATCCCACATGGGGTGGCAGGGGAGGGAGAGCCCCTGAGACCCACCACCCCTCTCGTGGGCTGCGGGGGCCAGAGGCATCTGCCAGAGGGGAGGGCTGCCCCCACACGGAAGGGAGGGCGTGTGTGCACATGTATGTGCGCGTGGTGCCAGGCACGGGTGGGAATGGCCCCGCCGGCGAAGGTGAGGCAGGTGTGTGGCCCGTGCAGGTGCACGCCCGGCTGGCGCGTCGGGGCTGCGCACAGCAGGGCCCCCCGGATCGCACTGCGCGGTGGGCCGAGCCTGCCCCTTCAGCAGCGTCCCCTCGGCAGCTGTCCCTGCAGTGAGCACCCAGGGAGCTGGGCGCTCCTGCCGACACCCAGACAGACCCTGGACCCAGCTAAGAGCCCCCAAAGTGTGCGTGCAGGGGTGCGGGCTGGGCACTTCAGTGGGTGCCCGGCAAATCCTTCCCTCTGGTCACTGCCCTTGTTGGCTGCTGGGTGCCCAGAGAGATATACTGTGGGGGGGCTGAGAGGTGCCCACACACCCCCAGACCGCTCCTGTCCACTCCCCAGGGCCTGATTTTACCCCCCAAGAGACGGAACCCCAAGCCCTGAGCGTGACCTTAATTGGGAATGGGGTCTCTGAAGTTGGAACTAGTTAAGAAGAGGCCGAGCGGGGTCGGGGCGAGCCGTGTCCACTGGGGCCGCCTCCTAGGGGGGCCCAGACTCAGAGGCCCCAACCTGGGGGGACAGCTTGCAGGGATGGAGGCGAGGGCAGGAGGCGGCACCCACAAGCCCGGGCTGCCAAGGCCTGCTGCCAACACCAGGGGCCAGCGGGAGCCCCTGACCCAGTTCTGAGGGGGCAGGCCCTGCTGACACCCCAGTTCTGTGGCGCCTGTTGCTTTGCACCCCTGCTGGTCGTCCTCTGGGAGGGGGGCGGGGGCACCTGATCCTGAAGGGTTTTGCATTCTCAGCGGTCACTTAGCAGATGGGACAGCTGAATGAGAGGCGCTGGGTGCAGTGCCCGGGGGTGGGGTGCCTGCTAAGTCCTTCTCCAAGAGCCGGGGACCCCGACGGCCCCCCGTTGGGTAAAGGCTCTCCGGCGGGGGGACTGTGACACAAACACCCCGGAATTAAACGTGCAAGTCTCCCGAGAAACGCACGGGCGGGGTGGGGTGGGGCCGAGCGGCGGGTGGGCGCGTTCCTTCCCGGGGGGTCCTCGGCCCGAGCGCCCCTGGCGCCCCGCCCACGTCGCAGGGGCGCTACCGAGCGCTCCCGCGGCCTCGCCCGGGCGTGGGGGGCTGGCCGGGGACACAGCGGCGGGGTCGGCGCCCCCCGAGGGCCCGAGGCCGCAGCGCAGGAGCCGCCAGCGCCGCCAGCACCCGGGCTCCCGCGAGCGTCCCCTCGGCACAGCTTCGGCCTCGGCCTGCGGCGGTTCCCGGCCGGCTGGAAGGGTTCAGCCCCGGCCCCAGCACCTCCGCGCGGCCAGCGGCTCCCGGGCTGGAGGGGACCCTGTCCCCGACGCCGCGGTGGGTCCGAGGGGTGCATGCAGGGTGCAGGGTCCGTGGGCGCCCGGGGGACCGCGGGGGGCAGGGGACCTACCTCAAAGCGGATGGCCCCGTTCCCGTCGGCATCAAAGGCGTTGAAGAGGAAGTGGGCGTAGGTGGTGGCATCTGGGGAGGGCAGGGCCAGGGTCGCACCAAGGGGTCTCCTGGCCTCTCCCCCACCCGAGCAGCCCCACCCGGGACAGCAGGGGGCGCTCTGGGAAGAGCCAGGGGCTCTGACTCACCTCCCTGAGGGAAGAACTGCGAGTAAATGACCTTGAAGGTGTCCTCGTCCACCAGGCCCGTGGGGCACTCCTGCAGCGGGAAGCCCCTCAGCGACCTTGGCCCCACCCTCCCGGCTGGGACAGGGAGGAAGGGGCCGCTGGCGCCCTCAGCCCAGCCCATCCTCTGTGCTGCATGGGGGTCCCAGCATCAGAGACAGGGGAAAGGGCCCCGGGCCTCTACCCTCCCCCACCCCCATGCCCACCCCCACCCCACTCGCCCACAAAAGGGCCCCGGGGTATTAACTGCGCTACAGAGAACTTTCCAGAGGGTCTCCCTGCGCCCAGGCCCTCCTGCTGGGAGCCAGGGACAGGGACGGGGGTGGAGGTGGGAGGCGGGCAGCTCAGGCCTGGCGGGGTGGGGGTGGGGGGCACGCACATTCTTGAAGCCCCTGTAGAGGGACTGCAGCTCCTTCTTGGTGAACTTGGTCTGTGCCTGCAGCTGGTCCAGCCCCTCGGGCTGGTGACGCACCGCGGACAGCTCCAGCTCACTGTCACTGCTGTCTGCAGGGGACACAGAGGCGGGAGCTGGGACCCGCAGCCCCTCAACATGCTCCCGCATGGGGGCGGGGGCTGCGGGGGGGCCGGAAGGGTCTTCCCTGCGTGCCTACCACATGCAGCCGCACACCCTGAACAAAGGGCCAGGGTGGGACAGGGAGGGCAGATAGGAGGGACCCTTGATTTTTCCAGCCCCAATGCCAGGCCCCCTCCTCCAGGCAGCCCTCCCTGACTTCTCCCAGGAACGGGAGGACGGCACGCTGGCCCCCAGCTGCTGGGCGGGCCTGCGGTGTGGGTGTCATCAGCATTTGGGCAGGGGGTCAGACCTCAGGGACCGGGGGGCAGGGAGCTGAGCTTTTCTGGTAAAACCCCACCCCAGTTAACAGGGGGTGGGGTTTCAGATCTTCACTTTGCAATTCCCAATTTACTTTTACATTTTCCTAGTCTTTTTTGGTTGGAGTGCCTCCCTTTTATAACAAAACACAACCAGAGAGCACAGGCCCGGTGCTCCACACGCGTGCCAGCACCGCCTTGGCGCCCAGGGACGGGACCACCCGCTGGCCGCTGCCACCCTGGTCTCTCCCATGCCACGTGGGATTGAGCCCCTGAGCGTCAGCCTGGGTGGCTGCCGGGGCTGCGTCCGGCCTCCCTGTGGGCTGCACTGCCCGCCCCTGCCGGCCGGACGGGGACCCCGACACTGCCCGCCCCTGCCGGCCGGACGGGGACCCCGACACTGCCCACCCCTGCCGACCGGACGGGGACCCCGACACTGCCCGCCCCTGCCGACCGGACGGGGACCCCGACACTGCCCGCCCCTGCCGGCCGGACGGGGACCCCGACACTGCCCGCCCCTGCCGGCCGGACGGGGACCCCGACACTGCCCGCCCCTGCCGACCGGACGGGGACCCCGACACTGCCCGCCCCTGCCGACCGGACGGGGACCCCGACACTGCCCGCCCCTGCCGACCGGACGGGGACCCCGACACTGCCCGCCCCTGCCGACCGGACGGGGACCCTGACACTGCCCGCCCCTGCCGACCGGACGGGGACCCTGACACTGCCCGAGGGCCGCGGGAGTGGGCGCCATGTCCTTGGTCTGTGCCCCGAGGTAACTGCAGCACCCTCCTTCTCTTTATAAATCCCCCCAGCTCCTCCCCTGTCCTCGCTGTCAGGTCGCCCCCGGGTTCTCTGAGAAAGCAGCAGCCACAGAAGAAAAGTCCCCTAGCTGCCCCTCAATCCCTCCTGCCCTGAGCTGGCCCCTCTCTGCACGCTCGTTTTCTCTCTCCCCTGGACATTTCCATCACACGGATGAACTGTCCAGCCCTGCTGTCCACAGTCCAGTTACGCACAGGCCAGCCTGGAGCCAGCAGTTCTGCGCGGCAAGCAGCCCGGGGGGTTCCTAGCAGCTTCCCACAGGGACTCTGCAGGACGCCCGTGGCACCGTGTTAACACGGGGGAGTGGGGGACACTCAGGAGGTGGTGGCAGGTGGGGGGGGCACCAAAGAGAGAACGGTAGAGGGTTGGGTGTGCTCGCGGTGGCTCAGACGCTGGCTGAGAATATGTTATCACTTTGGTCAAGAGGCAGACACTGCATTAGCCCCGGCCACGTGCCGTGTACAAAACCCAGACCCTGAGTACAAGACACAGACTGAAAGCACAAGGTGGTCTTCGACAGGACCGGAGACCTTGTCGGTTTGTCCAGGTGAGCGTGGTGCCCCATTCGTCCCAGAGTAACTTGGGCAGAGAATAAAAAGGTATTTGCAAAGTGCCCTTGGGGGATTGGGGAGAAAGGAGGAAATATTCAACTTCCCCATCTGGGGGATTCCTGATATTCTCACAAGCAGTGAGGACAACCAGTTCAATAGGCTGAGCTTCGACCTTGGGGTTCGTCCCTATGAAACTTACTCCTGCAAAGGAGAAGCTAACCCTACTGATAATTATGCCTAAGAGTCACCCCCCCAGGGAACCCCTGTTGTTGCTCAGATGTGGCTTCTCTCTCTAAGCCAACTCAGCAGGTGAACTCACTGCCCTCCTCGCTACGTGGGGCACGACTCCCAGGGGTGTAAATCTCCCTGGAAACATGGGACTGAATCTTGGGGATGAGACAGGATCCCAGATCATGGGACTGAGAAAGGCTTCTAGACCAAAAGGGGGAAGAGAAAAATATGATAAAGTTTCAGCAGCTGAGAGATTTCAAGCAGAGTGAAGAGGTTACCTTGGAGGTTGTTCTTATGCATTATATAGAATCCCTTTTTAGTTTAAGGTGTGTCGGAGTGGCTGGAGGAAGTACCTGAAACCGTTGAGCTGTGTTCCAGTAGCCTTGATTCTTGAAAAAGACTGATAACGATATAGCTTTTACAGTGTAATCATGTGATTGTAAAAATCTTGTGTCTGATGCTCCTTTTATCCAGAGTATGGACAGATAAGTAAAAAAAAAATAAGGATAAAAAATAAATAAATAATAGTGGGGGATAAAAAGTAAAAACTGGGTAGATTGAAATACAAGTGGTCAATGAAAGGGAAGAGTAAGGGGTATGGGATGTTTGAGTTTTTTCTTCTGTCTTTTTATTTCTTTTTCTGAAGCCATGCAAATGTTCTAAAAATGATCATGGTGAAGAATACATGACTATGTGATGATATTGTGAGCCCCTGATTGTACACTGTGGTTAGACTGTATGTGTGTGAAGAGTTCTCAATAAAAATATTAAAAAAAAAAAAAAGCTCAAGGATGGAAAAGCACAGGAAAGCCAGTGTAGCTGTGTTCAAAACAGAAAAAGCAGACTTTGAGAAGAGGGCGGTTCAAAGATGTAAGAACCTGAAATATATATGTACCTAATAACAGAGCTTTAAAATACATGAATCATCCACATCATTGGAGATTTTCACAGTAAATGGTACAAGAAGTAAAGATACAAAAGATGTCAAAAGCATAAAAGATGCTTTTATGTGAAAAGCATCATAATCCAGTTTGGCCTAAGTGATTTTTATAGAACACTGTACTCAGCGATGGTAGAATATACATTCCTTTCAAGAGCACAAGCCTCCGTTACCAAGACACACCAGATGCTGGGACTTAAAAACGAGATGCTATCATAACTGTATTAAATTTAAAAATCAAAATAATATGGCTAGAAAATCCAAAACATTTGGAAATTAACACATATGTCAGAGAAGAAAAGTCACCAGGGGAATTTTTTAATATACTGAATTGAATCACAACGAAAGCACAGCATTTCAAAATTTGCTGGATGCAGGCAAAGCTTCGCTTAGAGATAAATTTATGGCTTTAAATTCCTTTATTAGAAAAGAAGACAGGTATAAGCTTCTATCTCCAGAATCTAGGAAAAGAAAAGCAAATTACATCCAAAGTAAGTAGAAGAAAGGAAATATAAAAATAAAAGTAAAAAATTAATGAAAGAGAAAATAGCCAAACACAGCAAAAAACAATAAAATCAATAAGAAACTGATTAGGGATGCCACAGATTGGTAAAACATATCCGCAGCACATCTATCTGACAAAAAGCTCATTTCCAGAATATGTAAAGAACTCCTACAAATCATCAATAAGACTGACAACTAATGTTTTAAAAATAGGCAAAAGACTGGGGCACTTTACAAGAGAAGATATTCAAATGGCTGATAAGTACAGGAAAATGTGCTTGACAGCATTAAATATCAAAGAAAGATAAACCAAAACCCAGAGATGTATCACCTCAAAAGACCAGCCTCTGGCGAGAACGTGGAGCAGCCGAGCCCTCAGCATCGCGAGTGGATGCGCAGAACAGCACAGCTGCTTGGAGAACTGCTTGACAGCTTCTTATGGAGTTCAACGCACATCTACCTTATGAGCGTCTGCACCTCCAGATAAACGGAGACAGAGGTCCCCAGAAAGACGCGTACACCAACATGTACAGTCCCAAATCAAACAGCACCCCAAAATCAGCACAAGAGCAAAACTGTGGTGCAGTCACATAACGGCACGCCAGTCTCCATTAAGGACAGAAAGAGCGTCTGACACACGCCACTGCACAGATGCATCTCGGAAACACTATGCTGAGCAAAGGAAGCCAGAGGCGAAGACTCCATCTGCGTGACTAGTCCTAGAACAGGAGCGCCAGTGCACGGAGGCAGAAAGCAGGGCGGCCGTGGTGGTTTCAGGTGTATACAGCTGTCAAAACTCGCTGAGCGGGACATTTAAGACCTGTGCATTTGTGTGGCCAATTTTTAATACCTCAACTTTTTAAAAAAGGAAACATATGGACTTGGACTGCTGCTTGCAGTCGCTATGGAGTAGTGGTGTCGAAATGGCCCTCCCACCGCAAACAACTTTAAACCTGGAAGAGCAGTGAGGCAGGTATCTGCAGGCTCCAGGCCACGGTCCTGGAGAGAAGGGATGCACCTGAAGCCAGCGCCTCCCTCCCTCTGGGCATCTGCCTGGGCACATTGAAGACCGAGGCACAGGGAGGTGGCACAGGAGCCAGATGCAGCAGTCTTGCTGAGCTGATGAGGGGGGGGTCAGAGTTGGGGGCACCGAGGCACATGGAGATTTCCTGGGAAGGAGCCGAGGCACGTGGAGATTTCCTGGGAAGGAGCCGTGAGGGGCTCCCGGGGGATGGGCTCGGCAGGCTCAGGGCGAGACTGTGAGGCTGGCGGGGAACAGGTGTGGGGTTGGAGGGGCAGACACCAGAAAGGAGGCGAGTCCGAGTCCACACAGGGATGGCGAAACTGGAGCTCTGCCCCAGCCAGACTGGAAATACGTCTCTAAGCCCCTCAGGCGTCTGCTGGAACCCCATTCCATGCTTCAGGCCCTGGGGTAAAGGCCCGGCTATACAGCTAAGGACGAGGTCAAAACAAACCCACCCCAATAAAGCCTAAAACAAAGGAAGGCAAGATCCAGTGGATGTGTCCGCTGTGCCTAAATTCAACAACCCTTAAATTAGGACCACGTAATCCAGATGCCCTGCGATATACCACCCATAACATTCAGTATGAAGTAAAAATTAAAAGACATGAAAAGCAGGAAAATGTGATCCATAATCCAGGGAAAAAGAAGTTAGCAAAAATAGACCCAGACTTTTTAATTAGTAGAAAGGAACTCGAAAACAGCTATTATCAATGTGTTGAAATAAATAAAAAGAAGACATATGCGTGAACAGGTGAGAAATCTTAACAGACAATATAAGCCATTTAAAAAGAACCAAAAGAAAGTTAGAAAACCGAAAAACACAATACTTAACATGAAAATTCGTTTGGTAAGTTTAACTAAAGAGGACACAATACAGTAGAATAGGTGAGTGAACTTAAAGGTAAATAAAAATTATCCAAACTGAAGTACAAAGAGAAAAAAAACAGACAAAACCATGAACAGGCCTCAATGACACCCTGACATAATGCACTTGAAATCTTGGAAGGAGAGGAAAGAGAAACTGGGACATTAAAAATATCTGAAGAAATAAAGGACAAAAATGTCCCAAACTTGTTGAAAACATCAACCCACAGATTCAAGAAACTCAGTGAACCCTACGTTAAAGGATGCATTAAAAGAAAACACACCTAGTAACATCCTGGTCAGACTGAGGAAAATGAAACACAGCAGATAATCCTAAAAGCAGACAGGAATGGGCATGGGGTAAAGCAGCAAGAGTGAAAGCTCACTTCTCAGGAGCATGACAGAGACCAGAGACAAGGGAATATGTCTTTAAGCTGCTGAAAGAAGAAAACTTACTTCAACCTAGAGTTCTATACCTAGGAATAATATCCTTCACAAAGGAGGTGATGCCAGAGACCCGGGTTTGATTCCCGGTGCCTGCCCATGGCAAAACAAAAGTAAAAAGGAGGATGAATAAAGGCCTTTTCAGGCAAATGAATGCTAGCAATGTGTCGTCAGCAAAACCACATTGTAAGAAATGCTAAACTGAGTTCTTAAGGCTGATGCGAAGTGGGGGTCAAATGGAAGTCAAAATCTGCAGAAAAGTAACAGGAAATGAACAAGAACAGTTTGAACCCAACTTAAGATGAAAATTCAACATATCAAAATTTGTGGGAACTACTTAACTTAGTACTTAGGGAGATTTAAACCATTAACTGCTTATTTTAGAAAAGAAAAATTTTAAATAAATAAGCCTTCACTCTAAGAAGCTAGAAAATAGAAGGTTAAAATAAGCCCTAACAAGCAGAAGGAAGAAAACAGAAAGCAGTAAGGGCAGGTGCCAGGGAAACTGAACATAGAAAAACAACAGAGGACACCAGTGAACCCAAAAGATGCTTCTCTGAAGACGTCCATAAAACTGATAAGCTCTAAGCCTCTGGCTGGACACACAGCAGGAGAGGTGCCTATGACAGAAGTGACGGGACCGTGGTTCCAGGGTGCGAGTGGTCACGGGGCCTCCTGCCCTGCCCAGGGAGGACCTGGGACCCGGGATGGAGAGGGTGGGGACGCATGGCTTCCACTTGCGGCCCCGCAGCCTGCATGGGAAGACTCCCTTCCACTCGCAGCTGGGCATGCCGGAGCGAGCTAGGAAGCTGGCAGACGCGCCTCTCCTGCGCACAGAGCCTCCAGTCAGGGTCAATGCTGGCTCCCTGCCCCTGTGGATGCCTGGCTCTTGGCAAAGATGGGGAGGAGGGGAGACGTGGAGGGTGCCCACCCCACATCCAACCAGAGAAAGTGATTCGCCTGTGTTCCTACTCCTGCCCCCCCCCCACACACACACAGAGGCCCGGACCACAGGTGTGTGCGGATGGACAGGTGAGGGAGGACGGGTCCAGCTGAGCCACTAGACCTGCACCTGCCATCAGGGACAGGTGGGCCTAGGGACAAGAAGACTCAGCGCCATCTGCTGGGGAGAAGTGGAAAGTGCAGTCTCACAAGCTGCCCGCCTGCCTAGCTCTCGAGTAAAGCCCCAAGTAGAACTGCAATCCCACTTGACATGAGCTTGGTTTCCAGGAGAAGGACTGAAAAGCCAAATCCCAAAGGGGATCGTCAAAGCTAATACAAGGAGATTCGGCAAAATAATTTTATTAAGACATAAAAATGCCCTGTCTACCACAGAAGATCAAATCATGTGAAGCTCCATGCAGATTTGGCTCAGCTAAACGACAAACTAAATTACCCGAGGGACACAGCATTTGGTTGTTCATCTTGACATAAAGGATATCAAGACACTGGAGGGGCATAAAGAAGAATTTGAAAGAACAAACAGAAAAATACCAGATCTCACAGAGATAAAAGATTCTGCAGACCAACTTAAAATGATTAGAGATTCATAATAGTAGACTTCAACAGGCAGAAGAAAGAGTATGCAAATTAGAAGATAGGACAACTGAACCTGAACTTTCAAAAGAACAAATGGCAAGAAAAATGAGAAAATGCAACTTGATCTCAGGGAAATGACAGGCACAAAGCGTACAAATATGGCATTATTAGTGTCCTAGAAGAAGAGTAAAGGATTAGGAGGGCTGGTTGAAGATATAATGAGGGAAAACTTCCCCCATGTTTAAAAGACATAAACAGCCAAATCAACAAGCCCAACAAATCCCAAACAGAATAAATCCAAAGAGGCTTATTCCAAGACACACACTTATCAGAATGCCACATCTTGAAAAGAAGCAAAAAAGTCATGAAAGCAGCAAAAGAAAAGAGATTTATTACATATGAGGCTGAGCTCAGACTACACAGCAGCACCATGGAGGCGAGAAGGCAGTGGTATAACAGATTTCAGATTCTGAATGAGAAAGACCTACAGCCAAGAATTCTTTATCCTGCCAAGTTGTCCTGCAAAATTGAGGGAGAGATTAAAATCTTCACAGTTAAACAACGGCTACGAGAATTTGCCAACAAGAGACCTGCCCAACAAGAAATAGGAAAGGGAGCTCTGGAGACTGAAAAAGGACAGAGAGGGAGGTCTGCAGAGGGTACAGAATTGAAGAGTATCAGCAAGGGTAACTTAAAGGATAAAAAGTGGGAGAGGGAAAAGAATAGATAGACTTGACAAATAAAACAAAAGGCAGCTATAGTAGTATTAGAGAAAATAGATTCCTGAAATAAAAACCTTTTTGAAAATGTTTAGTAGCAGGTATTACTACTGCAAAGTTGATACTTGTAATAACTTTCTACTTGATATTTTGAGAATGTTCACAGTTTAGGCAGCTAATCAAATGGTGTTTAAGATAATGTTTAATATTTAGAATTTAAGAAACTCTGTAATCCAAGCCCAGTACCTGTATTTGTAGGTGTTTTGTTTGACTTAATTTTAAATTGGTTTATGATACTCACTGTACAAACACAGGCTTTACAATGATTATTTGGATACTTTATTTAAATATTGCCTATGGATAAGCTAACTAAGATATCCATTTTTTTTTGGTGGTTCTGAGTGTATTGCTTGTTTCTTAAATAAAAATATTTAAATAAAAAAAAGAGTGACAAAGAAAAGGAGAGAAAACATAAATTACCCATGTGAGGAATAAAATGTGGGAAGGAACTGCAGACCTTGCCGACACCGAAAGGCTGCAGAAGACACAGGATATGGAGGAAATGAGGCCTCCCCATTTGGCCTTCCCTGAATAGGTCTGCGCCAATTTGAATCTGTGGTGGACCCTTAATCCTCCTTCATTATTGCTGGGTGGAAACTTATCTCCAAAGAGGTGTGGCTCACCCAATTGTGGGTACTGGGCTTGGATTACAGGGAGATGGGACTCCACCCATTCAAGCTGAGTCTTGATTAGTTTACTGGAATCCTATAAAAGAGGAAACATTTTGGAGAGAGTCCCTTTTTTAGAGCCACGAGAACCAGGACAGCCCACGCAGCCAGAGACTTTTGGAAAATGCCCCTGGGGTTGCTGCATGAAGCAAGAGGCCCAGAGAGGAAGCTAGCAGACGTCGCCATGTTCACCATGTGCATTTCCAGTTGCGAGAGAAACCGTGAACTTCACTGGCCTTTCTTGAGTGAAGGTAACCTCTTGTTGGTGCCTTAATTTGGACATTTTTATAGACTTGCTTTAACTGGGACATTTTCTCAGTCTCAGAACTGTAAACTGACAACTTATTAAATTCTTCTTTTTAAAAGCAATTCTGTTTCTAGAAATTGCATTCTGGCAGCTAGCAAACTAGAACAAGGTCATTGGGCAATGATGAGACAATGCACCCTTGGGTGCCCTCCTCTTCCCTTGGAAATGCATGACAAAACCGAAGCTTCACAGCAAACTATCTATTCACTTAATTTACATTCCTGAGCCAAACGCCAATGGTCCAGGAGTGTCACTGAGGCTAAACAGTCTCCTTAGCTGGACTCCTATAGAACTTTGTTAGGAATTAACACCAATGAAAATACAGTTAAAAATTTGTAACAGTAGGAAAAGATGCTAATTTCACTGTGTGCAGGCTTGAATCCATGTGGGCCCCAGAAAAGACCATGTTCTCTTAATCCATTCCTGTGGGGCGGGCACACCTGTGGGGCCTTTTGGTTGGACTGTTTCCCTTGAGATGTGACTCAGCCATTCATAGGTGGGTTCTAATACTTTACTGGAGTCCTCTGTGAAAAGAATAAAAGACAGTAAAAGCCCAGAGAGCTCAGAGACAAAATGCCCCAGGAGAAGCAAGAAGGACCCATGGGAGTTGAGAGCCATTTTGATCCAAAACCAGGAGAGAAGGACGAGGGGACATTGCCATGGGGATGTGACAGAGGAGCCCCAGAGGCCAACAGCCTTTCTGCAGAGAAGGTATCTTCCTCTTGATGTCTTAATGGTGAGTCTGTAACCTAATAAGCCTAAGATGCCTTGACCTTGGAACAGTAAATCTGTAACCTAATAAATCCCCATTGAAAAACCCATTTCCAGTATGTTGCATTCAACAGCTTACGCAAACCGAAACACCCTGCAAAGGCCATTGCAGCACGACAAAGACTTTTAGATTCTTTAGGTAAAGTATTTTAAATTAAATATTAAGAGTTGTGTGTGATGACTTGCGGGCTGAGTGAGGAGAACTTTGTGCTGCCATCAATACCCCCTGCTGTGCTTGGCCAAGCACTTTTTTTTTCATTTTTTATATTTATTACAAATGTTGCAGTCAGTCCAGCATATGCCAACAATCATGTAGTTTTAACATTTAGTAGTGTGAAGCACATGGGACTGTCTCCAAAGGGATATGTGACATAACCTTCATTTCAGAGGAGCAGAGAAGCAGGTGGATTACTGTCTGCTCTTTAATGTTTCAACTAACCATTCCATTGCCTCATCAAGGCCAGTGCCTTTGGTTGCTGAAGTTTTAAATATCTGCCATTTCCGGTCCTTCAAGGCAGGTAACCCCAGTGAGTTTGCCATCTCTGAAGGAGTCATGGCCTGTTCCATATCTTGCTTATTTGCAAACACCACTAAAATTGCTTTTCTCAGCTCTTCTTCCTCCAACATGGCAACTAACTCTGATTTGGAAATGCCAATTCGGTCTCGGTCACAGCTGTCCACAACATAAATGACTGCATCTGTGTTTGAATAATAACATCTCCAGTTTGGTCTGATACTTGTCTGTCCTCCTAAATCCCAGACTTGGAATTTAAGGTTTTTATATGTTACTGTCTCAACATTAAATCCGATAGTAGGAATAGTAGTAACAACTTCTCCAACCTATAACCCGTACAAAATAGTGGTTTTTCCTGCTCCACCTAATCCCAAAATCAAAATTATCATTTCCCTGGTTCCAAACAGACTGGAAAAAATACTTGAGAAAAAGCCACCCATGGCGAAGCGCCGGTCCGCCCTCGCCCATCCGCAGAGGTGGGCCCTGGCCTCGGCAGCGACTCCTGTGTGAGCCTCCGCTCCACCACCGCAGCTCTCCTGCCTCCCGCGCCGGCTGCAAGGCGGTTTCCCCAAGCCAAGCACTTTTGGGGAAGTCCAAACACAGTTACATGAGAGAGTCGAACAAATCCCATGGCTCAAACAAGAAAGCTCTTCCTTGAGATGGTGTTCTGAGCTCTTTAACTTAGTTGATTTGGGTTCTGGGAGTCCTTGGCTCAGAAGCACAGTCCAAACCCTGGGGATTTTCCTACTCTTACTCACCATAATAGCCTCTCTGGCACACAATTTCCTCTCTCAGCTTTAAATGGGTGTGCCCAGCCCTCTTCCCAAATGGTGTCCGTCCATCCATCCACCTAGAATGATGGAAGTGTGAAGATAATAAACATGACCAAGCCCTCAACATCTGTAACCTTGCATTAATCACCTACCAGGACATCTGTAACCTAGCATTAATCACCTACCAGGACATCTGTAACCTAGCATTAATCACCTACCAGGACATCTATAACTGAACATTAATCACTATGATGGTTGGGTTCTGGTGTCAACTTGGTCAGGTGATGTGTCCAGCTGTCTGGTCAGGCAAGCGCTGGCCTGACCATTGCTGCAGGGACATTTCGTGGCTGGTTGGTAAACCAGAAGGCTGGGATACTAAATCATCAGTCAGTTGACTGCATCTGTGGCTGATCACCTCTAGATCAAAGAAGGCGTGTCTCCCAGAATGAGATAATTCGATCAATTGAAGGTTTTTAAGGGAAAAGAGAGACACTTTTACTGCTTCTTCAGTCAGTGAGCCTCTCCTGTGGAGTTCATCCAGACTCTTCATCGGAGCTGCCAGCTTCATAGTCTGCCCTGTGGATTCTGGACTGGTCCATTCCCACAGCTGCATGAGACACCTTTATAAATCGCATCTTTACAGATCTCTCCTGCTGGTTGTTTCTCTAGGGAACCCTGACTAATCACCTCTCGGAGCCATTTAGAGCCCAGAGGGTAACAGAGTAGCACTAAGGTCCTAAATTTCCGTCTCAGCCCCAGCTTGGTGGGGGGCCAGACCAGAAGGGGGGAATCGATGAAATCTACAAGGCCCAACACGGAGACACCTATGCTAAGCCCCAAGTCGGCAAAACCCAAATCAAAGTTTCTATTCCCTGTAAATGATTGGCTTGCCCAGAAAACAGAACTTTTTTTTCAGTATTTTAGTGAGAATCATCATGCACCCTACAGTCCATCCGAAGTACACAGTCAATGGCTTAAGTGTCTCCCATAGCTGTGCGTTCATCACCAGGATCATTTTAGAACATCTTGCACTGCTCCAGAAAAAGAAATAAGAGAAAAAAGGAAACACCCCACACATCCCATACCCCTTCCCTCCCTCTCACTGACCACTAGTGTTGCAGTCCCTTCCCTCCCTCTCACTGACCACTAGTGTTGCAGTCCCTTCCCTCCCTCTCACTGACCACTAGTGTTGCAGTCTACTCAACTGTTTTACTCCTTATCCCCCCCATTATTTGTTTATTTATGTGTCCTTATTTTTTTACTCATCTGTCCATACCCTGGGTAAAGGGAGCATCAGCCACGTTTACACTTTGGTGAAGACAAGGAGAGAAAACAATTTAAATCAGCCAGTCAGCTCTGCCAACTGGCTGTTCTCCTGCCAGCCTGCTTCCTCGCCGTGAAGTGCCGGGTCAGGGATTGCAGTCTGCGTTAGCCAGGAAGATTACTCTCCACCTGCTCCCCTGCTGTGTCTCTGAAAGCCAGTGGCTCTCTTCGTCCAGCGGATGGCCTTGCTGCTTCGTAGCAAATGGCATCTCCCCAATTCATGAACTGATCCCATAAAACTCTCTGAGATCGTACCACATCTTGCTCAAATTTTTATTTTAACCCAACCCAACTTAATAAATGGACGGAAGGCTTGAACACACTTCACCCAAGAGGATGTGCTTTGAGGATGGCAAATAAGCACGTGAAAGGACGTCGGGCCTCATGCGCCATTTGGGAAATGCACAGTAAAACCACAATGGACTACGTCTACACGGCTATGCGAACCAACCTAATTTGAAAAATGTTGAAAATACCATATGACCCACCAGTCCCACTCTTTGTTCTTTACCCAAATGAAATGAAACCAAGTATGTTCACACAAAAACCTTGATCCAAGTGTTTCACAATCACCAAAAAAACTGGAAACCATCCAAACGTCCTTCAACCAGCGAGTGGATAAACAAACTGTGACCCCCCCCAGGACCACGCAACCCTTCTCGGCAATAAAACAGGCCGCGCTATCCACGCACAGCACAACACGCTCCCCAAAGGCACGGTGCTGCGTCAAAGAAGCCACACTCAGAAGGCTATGTGTATTTGGTTAACAGGAGAAATTTTAGGTTGAATATATATTCCTAGAATAAAACTTTCAAAAGTGACAACAATACAGGGGTGTGCAACACAGTGAACCGACAGTAACTGACGGGCTGTAGTGAACAGTGCAGTTATAAAAGTGTTCGATTGCGAATTGTGACAAGTTTCCACACTGATGCAAGGTGCCCACAACAGGGGGTATAAGGGAACTCTGCATTTCATCACCACCTCTCTGCAAACCCACAACTTCTCTAACTAAGAAAATTAGAAAAAGGTAAGTCCATTTATACGATATTCTGGAAAAGGTAAAATCGCAGGGATAGAGGACAAAGCGGGAGCTGGGGTAGGGGTTCAGGGAGGGGCTGTGGGAGGGACTTGGGGAGGGGCCAGGGGAGGGGCCGTGTCAGGGTCTCCTTGGGAGACCGGACAATTCTGTGTCTTGATCATGGCAATGGGACATGACTGTGCATTTGTCAAAATCTGCAGAATTGGAACCAAAAAGAGGTGAATTTTATTGTATATAAATTAAAAACTAAATGTTAAATAAGAAAGAATAATTGTCTCTAGGGAGGTGGGAAATGGTGGAAAAAAATAAATACAGCAAGAGAGGGGTTTTAACTGGGTCTCATGAACTAAAGACATGCCCCTCACTCCCACCCCGGGGTCCACAAAGCAAGCTAAAACAAAAATCCCAAACCTGCTGTTCATTTCTTCCATTAAAACAACAAACGCCTCTTCTGATCCCACGCCCCTGCAGCTATTGACTTCTTCTCCCCTTTCTCTAGTTCTCCTTCCTCTCCTCTGGCTCCTGACCTTCTCCTGTGGGGCGGGCGTTTGCTCCTAGGGGTCACCGAGTGCGAACCCAGAGATCAGCGCCGAGCCCCGCCAGGCCGATTCAGGCCCGAGAGCGCAGACCCCATGGGCCCGGGCCCAGCCCTGACCCTCATGCCGGCCGACTGAACCCAACGGTACTAGAAACTACACAGTTGACTAGGCTTTTTCCTTAACGGTGCAAAGAAGAAAAAGCACATAAAATGATAATCACTGCAGTGGGACATCCGTAAGCTCCCATGTCTCTTTGTGATTAAAATACACCAACCAAAACTCTTAGCAAACTAGGAGTCAAGGGGTTCTTCCTTGGCTTGATGAAATAAAACGCCAAAAATGTACAGAAAATATCAGATGGGATGGCGAAGGCTCGCCCACACACCTTAAGATTCGGGACCGGCCACACAGCGGCTCAGTCTCCAGTCAGGTCCGCCGATGCTCTAAGGAGCGTTTGCACAAGAAACGCACAGTGTGAGAACTGGACCGGAAAGGAGAAAGCTCAGATTATCGGAACATGACACGTCCCTCCAGGGGCCCGAGAATCGATAGTCGTGGGAGCTGAGCAAGGCTGCCAGATCCAAAATTAACTTTCGAAAATCAATAGCAAGTCTCTGCACCAGTAATAACCCCCAGAACACATCATAAAATAATGAGATAATCCTATAATAGCAATACAAACTTAGAAGTGTCTAAGTATTAACCAAAAAACCCAAAGCCCTCTCTACAGAAAGGCAATGCAATGTGAATAATTGAAGAGATGAAACCACTTAACAGCAGGAAGATACCACTTCTCCCCCAATCAGCGCAATCCCAATGAAAGTGAAGTGGGATTTTTTGAGAACTTTGATTAACTTACTCTAAAGTATAATACATACTAAAGAATCACTAACAATGTATAAAAAATACAGAGAAATCTCAAAAGGAACAGTAAAGAGGGAGCCTTCCCTGTCAAATAAAGCCACACAAATTGTGTGGCTGTCACAACAGATGCCTGCAAACCCACAAGCAGAGCAGCCCACAGAGACCCAAGAACAGAGGGCCTCATACCAACACTGTGAGACCCACCACGGCGCGTGTCAGGGTGTTTGTGGAGCGGAGGTGTGAGGGAAGCCAGGCCGCAGGGGAAGACACGGAAAAGGGCACATCCATCTTCAGGTGAGGAAGAATTCCTTAGAAGTCCAGAAGCCCAAAACATAAAGGGGGAAAAATGATGAATTTCAATGCAGCGCAGAGAAGGATTTCAGTTTCCAAGGACACAGGGGCCGGGGTTTTGCACATGAGAGAGCAGGTGGCGGATGGTGGGGGAGGCACGGGGCCAGCGACACCCACAGGAAAGAGGAGTGAGCACAGGCCAGGGGCTCCCCTCACCCGCACAGCTGACGATGTGCAATGCCTTCGGGTCCCTAAGAAGTGACAGCAAGGACGTCAGCTCTGACGATGCAGGTGGGGGGAGCACAGAGGCCACCGGTCGCGGCCAGTGAGTGTGCAAACCGGTGCAACCCCTTTGGAAAACTACTTGCATTTCTTCAGAGCGACGGTTTAGGGATCCTGTAAATTTAACCTTTGTTAAATGTTAACAAAGGTGCGTCCCCGAGGCATGTGCTCCAGCAGACACCCACGAGGAAGGCATGGCGTGCTCTGCAGAAGCCCAGCACGGAGCAGCCCAGACGGGCCCGACGACAGGGCAGATGGCTATGCGGTGGTGTGTTCGCTTGACGTAACATTACGCGGCAGTGAAAAAGGAATCGCCACCTCACAACAGGGCTGGATCTTAGCCACACAGTGTTGAACGAAAGAGAAACAGTCCTCGGAGACCAGGACACTGCTGTCTCTTATAAAACTCAAAACCAAGGATAACTAAGCACGATGTTTGTAGGGAGCCATAAGAGACAAAATATAAAGGAAAAAAAAACCTAGGAATGCTAACACACAACTCTGTGGGTGGGGTGGGGAGGAGCTGATGGGTTGAGGCTTCAGGGGCTCCAGCTCTTGGGGTGACTGGCTGGCTGGCGAGCGTTTTATTAGTCTTTGTAAGTCACGTGTCAAACGCACACATGCACATGTATAAATGCATGTATTTATTAGAGGTCAACTGAAATGTTTCTGAAAAACTAAATCCCCCAGAAATGAGAGGGCAAGAAAGGGGTGGGGGAGGGCACCAGCACTTGGAGAGCAGCCCGAGGACGGCGATCCCGGGGCACGTGGTCCAGGGGGATGCATGCGCCCTCGGTAGGTGGCAAAACCATGCTAAGACACTCAAAGTCATTACTATAAAAACGCAAGTGAGAACAATGAGAAAAAAAACCACTGCACTCATTAAACACTTGCAAAATCATAAAGCTACAGAAATGGGGCGTCTCTGGGGAGCTGGGATAGAAGCGTCTTCCCTGAACCCCAGATTCTTCTGCCTGCTTGACCTGTCACGTGGAGAAGTAAGAGGCACTGCTGAGGAACGCGGCCAAGCCGGGCTCCGGCTCGCACCCCCCACCTGCCCCCTCCCCAGCCCTCCCCAACTGAGCTGATGGCAGCTCCGACCTGCCAGGTGTGCAAACCCAGCCCCTGGGGCAAGCAGCTTCTTCCCCACGCACGGCCCACACCCAAGGCCTGCCAGCTCTGCTCTCATCACCCGTCCCCAACTGACCCTTCCCTCCCCTGACCTGAGCCTCCCCCGACTTTGACCCTCACCCCTCAACCTGACCTTCCCCAACTGACCTTTCCTCCCAGACCTGTCCCTCCCCCCGACCTTTCCTCCCTTCCCCCCATCTCGGCACCCTTCCTCCCCAGTCCCCCTGCGCTGCCCTGGACACCTCTGGTCCACTCATCCATTAGCTCCGGAGATGCTTCTTCAAACCTGAGACCCCGCTGCTCAACAATCTCCCCCAACTCTGCAAAACACCCCAAGTCCTTAGCTGGCCAGTGGCAACCCCCCAGCCCCGGCCGCATCCCCATTCTCTGGCCTGGCAGCCCACCGGCTCCGCAGCGCCCCCCTGGCGTGCTCTCCGGCGAGGCGACGCCCACGCTTCCCAGAGGGGACCCCGGCCATCCCCTGCTGCCTCTCTCCTTCCCGGGTTCACTCGGGCACCGCAATTCTCTGTCCCTGGTAATCCTCACTCGACCCTCAGCCGGGAGCCCGGTTTGCCCGCCGCTGCACCCCACCCTGGACAGGACCTGCCCGGGGGCATTCCAGAACTTTCACCTGGGCAGGACACGGCCGCCTGTCCTCGGGTGGGTGTACAGATTTCTGGCTTCGCTTTAATCTCAACGTCTGTGGGCAGGACCCCCACGGCAGCGGGCACTGCGGGGGTGGGGGCCGGAGGGGGGCCAGAGAGCTGGGGGCGGCCCCGGGACATGGGCCTGCTGGGCTGCACTGACCCTCGGCTTCCAGGCCCCGGGAGACACCCCCACCCCCACTCGCCTCCCCAACTGTTTCTTTACGAACCTGACTTTTTTTCAATAAGCACGTGGTGGTCGTGCGGGGAAAGGCGCAGGGCTCCGTGCACAGACGGCGCGTTTCAAGGCTCGGGCGCCGACCTGCTGACGGGCCCAGGAGCCCGTGGCCCCCCAAGGGTCCCCCACCCGCTCCATGCCCCTGGCCCTGCCCCTGCTGGCATCGACTCCCGCCCCCCCCCCCGCCCCCAGGGACCGCGGCATCCTAGTGCACTATGTGGGCGTGGGCCCCAGAAACCGGGCCCGAAGAGGCTGCGTGAGGGCGCACTTGAGGAGGGGTCTTCCGGGAGGCGAGGGGCCACATGGGGCCACCGTGACTGGGGTCCCTGTAAACAAGGGAGATCCAGGGGCCGTGAGCCCGGGAAAGCCAGAGGCCAGCGGAAGTCAGAGGCTCTCACGCGCCGTGTGATGGAAGGTGGGGGGAAGCGAGGCCCCCCAAGGCTCCAGATGTCCGCCGCCAGCCTCGGCACCGAGGGTGGATCCCCGCAGCGAGCTGCCCGCTGGGTGGTGTTTGCCACCGCAGCCCCAGGGGGCTGGGCAACAAGGGGTTCCCAGCGGGAATCGGGGACCCGGCACTGAATGGGGTGTGGGGTCCAGGACAGGGGGCCCTGAGGGCGTCCGGGGCGGGGACTGGGAGCCACCTGCCCACCACCTAGGGACCCAATACTGCATTCCGGAGAGGGGTGGCCGGGGCTGGACTCACCCGCCGGGGTCCATGCCGCCAACACTCCCCACCCCAGCCCCGCCACTGGGTCTCGGCCCCACGCAGCCCCCGGCCGAGGCTCCGGCGAGTCAGGGGACACCAGCCCTGAGAGCCCAGAGGGAGCCCCGGGAGCTCCTTTCAGGTCTGTGCGGCGCCCTGGTACCTGCTGGGGCCCGGCGAGGTTCTGGCTCAGCCGTGGGGGGCCCCAACGCCCAGCCCCGTCCTGCAGAGGCCGCCCAGGCAGCCAGGCGCAGACCCCGGTGTGAGTGGGCCGGCGTGGCCGTGAGAGCGGGCGCCGGGGAGCCTCTGCCAAGACCGCGGAGTGAGACCCGGCCAGCGCTGGCTCCCCCGGCCAGCAGCTGCTTAAGGCCTGGCAGCCCCGTCTGGCACCTGCGCTCCCCGCGGAGGCCCCCTTGGGGTTGGGGCCCAGGCACTGGAGGGGTCCCCAGCCTGCAGGATTGGGGGTCACGGGATGAGTGTGGTCTGCGGGGCTGGGCCCACATTTGGACACGCCCTGGCTGCGTCACCTCGGTCAGGTGCCTCAGCCTCTTATTTCCTCATCCATAAAATGGGTCTGCTGAGGAGAACAGCCACGAGCGGCACCAGTGTGCCCCGGGGCACCACCGGAGGTGTCGTCCCTCGACGCCCCACGTTCGAAAACCAGCCACATGGCCCCAGTAGAGGCGGAGAAGATGTCCAGGGGAGCCTGGAGGGGGGGACAGAGCAAGCAAGCAGAGAAGCCACGGGGATGGCCCAGAGGGCTGGGGGGTGGTAGCAGGGACCCACCCTTCACCCGGGGACTCCAGCCTCC
The DNA here is from genome assembly GCF_023851605.1 of Tamandua tetradactyla. NCBI lineage: Eukaryota > Metazoa > Chordata > Mammalia > Pilosa > Myrmecophagidae > Tamandua > Tamandua tetradactyla. Next base: position 2,200,772 of record NC_135343.1, on the reverse strand, counting down.
CGGCCCGGCAGGAAAACAGGGGGCATCTTCCCAGGGGCCCCCATGGGAGCGCCGAGGCGCAGCCTCACACAGGTGCCCATGAGCATGTGCTGACCCTGGCACTCGACACGTGCTGCCTGCGGGCACCACTGGGCAGGTTCCAGAGCCACAACGGGACACTGGACCCAAGCTCCTGCTCCTCAGAGAGCCCCCAGGGTGGCGGGGGGGGGGGCATGGAAAACCTCAGGACAGCGTCACCTAACAGCCCGAAGGGGCAGGCGGGGAGAAGGTGCTGCGAGGCCAGCACCCTTGGGGGTGGCACCGGGAGGGGGCCGAGCAGGGGCGGGTCTCCAGGTCCCGGTCAGTGCACCTTCTAGAACCGTTTCTCAGGGAGCATCCATCGTGGGGCTGGTGAACAGACCCTGGCCTCTGCCTCCCATGCCAGCCCCCAACCCCACCTCGCAGCCATGGTCCCCGGGAAGTTTCAGACGCTGCCCGCTGTACCCTGGAGGGCCGCACCGCCCTCGGGGGAGGACTCAGCCCGGAGTGGAGCGCGCACCACAGTGCAAACAGCCGCTGCGGCCTACCAGCCCGCGCTGCTGAGCCTGAGGTTTGCGTCTCTCCTTTAACTTTTCCAAAGTGCTTTAATCCATCACGTCCCCGTGAGAAGCAGAGAGGGAAATGTTCTGTGATGGTCCCCTTTTGGAGATGATGGAATTGAGGCTCAGGTCGCCCAGTGAGTGACCAGGCCAGGATGGAACGGGGCTCTGTCCACGCCGCTGCTCCTCCTTTCGGAGACTCTGACTCCCTGTGGGACCCCAGGAGTCCCTCAGGGGAGCCGCCCAGGGAGGGCTCGGCCCCCAGGGCCTCAGCCTCCGAGATCACTCCTCTGGGGTGCTGGGAGAGCACCCCTGCCCCACCCAGCATGGCCCATGTCCTGCCTGCTTCTCAGGGCTCGCAGCTTCACCTTTCCTAGGTCTTGACGACAGCTCACTCATTCTGGGCAAGGGTCTCAAGCCCCCACGGCATACATCCCCTGCCCCCAGCAGGAACCCAATCTCAAGCAACTGGGGGGCTCCTGCAGACCCCACCCTCGCACGTCCAGTGTTTGCTCACCAGTACGAATGGCGACCGGTGCCACCCAGGCTTTGGGACGGACGGCCAGGTTTTGGGGGATCCAAAAGTCCCCGGAGCAAGTGCTCCACCGGCTGCCTTCCCCAGAGACCCTCAGGGAACCACACTGTCGACCCCACCTGGGGAAGGTGTCCCCTCCCCAACACACTGGGGCCTGCGGCCACCTCTCAGAAGCTATGACAAGGGTGGGTCTGATGTCTACCGGTGACCCCCTGGGACACCACCTGGCCAGGCGGGCTTGTCCTGGGTGGCCTGCGTGGTCAGCCACCTCGAACCGGGGCCCGGCCCTCCCGCCTCCTGAAGCTCCTCTCTCGGGGATCCTGTGGCCTCCGGGGCTGCGGCTTGGGTCCCCTCCCGACCTGCCAATGCGGTCACTTCCACCCCCTCCACCTCACGCCGCGCCTCGGTGTCATGGCCTGTGCACCCCGTCCGCAAGCGGGGCGGAGCGGCAGCCGCGAGCAAGCCTGTCGGCGCCGCTTTTTCAGCAGCGGTGCCTGCTGCATGTCTCCCACACATTTGGTTATTCCCGCAAAATCCCAAACTTTCCCGTCACTCCTGTGTCTGCTGTGGGGATCTGGGGTCTGGGGTCTTATTACTGTGGCCGTTGGGGCGCCACGGGCCACACCGTGGAGATGGGGGTCCTCATCGCTCCGCGCTGCTCCCCCTAAGGCCCGCCTCTGCCCCTCTCCGAGACGCGATATTGAACTTCAGCCAATTAACAGCCCTGCGCTGGCCTCTCAGGTCAAACAAAAGAAGCAGCGGCCGGCCTCACTGCTGTCCTTTTTAAAGAAATGGCCACAGCCACCCTGACCTCCAGGGCCGCCACCTGTCGGCTAGCGGCTGTGGCCACTGAGGCAAGGTCTCCACCAGCAAGATGGCTCGCTGCCGGCTTGGGTGACCGCTGCCAGTTTTTCTCCATCGGGTATTTTTATTTAAGCTCTATACCCGTCTCTCAGACATACGTGATGGCACGTGCGCAGAGGCCAGTCCCGTATTAACAGAACTTCTACGTGCGCTGTGAGCCGAGACGGCTGTGGGGCTCGTGTGACGGCGATGCTCGCCCATCCCGGAGCTGTGCACGGGGCTGCAGGACCTCCGGGATGCCGGGACCCCGCAGCTCCCAGGCATCTGGGGTAGCCAGGAAAATGCACCCCCCGCCGAGATGTGCACGATTAAATCCCCAGAACCCGTGGCTACGAGAGGCTACAATGCAAAGGGAACAGAGGTCACTAATCAGCTGACCTCAGGAAAGAGAAATGAAACCCACTCGGGGGTGGGACAATCCCTGTCGCTACGGTTCTTACAAGCAGGACTCGGAAGAGAAGCGTGAACCGAAGAGAAACTTTGGGCCAATGCTGCTGGCTTGGAAGATGGAGGAAGGGGCCAGACTGGAAACAGAGCACCCCTGGGGAAAGGAGCAGAGAGGAGCACAGACGTCCAGCCCAGTGGAGCAGCATCTGTCTTCAGGTGGCAGGACACTAAGGCACTTTGCGTTGCTTTAAGCCACAACATCGGTGGTCCTTTGTCACAACTGCCATCAAAAGGTGACACAACATCCCAACTGGTCCTGCCCCAGACGGAGCTGCTGGTCTTGCCCAGCCTGGTGGACGGCAGACCACCCTGCAGCAGCACGGCCCCTTCTCCCTGCCCCCCACCCCTCATCGGCAGCCCATCAGCTCCACTTCAGAACACCTGTCACCTGACCCTTCTCCCCCTCCCCACACTAAAAGCACCTCCATCAGGACTCGGGGCTCCCCCCTGCACCCCCCGCCCTGAGCCCACCCTCAGCACAGTGGCCGGGCAGTCCTGCTCGGAACTCTCCAGCAGTCGCTGCTTTGAGAGTAAAAGACAAGCTCCCCATGGCGGTCAGGGCCCTGGGTAAGGGCTGGGGTCCTCAGCCTCGACTGGCAGTCCCATGCCCCCTGGGGTGCGAAAAACCACAAGATGCAGACCCTACCCCGTGTGGGCCGGGGCCGCTGGTGCAGGGACCCCGCTCTGAGGACCCCGGCGGCTTCCCGGCTGCACGTGAGAGCCGCAGGGGGAGCTGGGCCACCCACTCAGGGTTGGGATGAAATGTCTGGGGGTGGGCACAGGGGCTGTTTTAAGACGCTCCAGGTGATGCAGTGCAGCCAGGACCCACTCACGGCCCTGTGTGGCCTGACCCGCCCCTCACCACCTGCCTCTCTGGCCCCCAGCCACCCGGGGCCCCTCCACCAGTCCCTGCCGACCCCCGATGCACCCCCACCCTCACCCCCCGCTGCTCTGAGCCTCAGGCTCTGCGCCCGTCTGGTCAGCAGCTCGCGTGGGGCCCGGCTTCAGGACGCAGCTCTCCCTGGGGGAGGCAGCAAATGCTTCCGGAGCAGCTGCCGGGGCCCAGCACTGCTGCTTCAGAGAACAAAACAGGCCCTGCCCCTGGCTGACAGCCGGGGCAGGAAGCCAGGGCCCGTCCGTGCAGGCTCCCCTTAGATGAGGCAGTGGGGCACCCGCAGGGCGACTGCCCGCCACCAGGACCAACACGCCACAAGCACCTCACGAGGACCATCTGACCCCAGGGCCCCCAGGGACAGCTGCAGAGCTGCGCCTTCAAGCGTCTCGGGACCACAACCCCTTGAGAACCGTGGCTCAGCATCCCAGGGAACACCACACACCCACGGTCTTGCCCCTAATTTCAGGGGCCTCCCAGATCCCCTGTGACACTAAAAGGGCTGCAGTTGACCAGGCAGGAGAGGCCCCCACCCCGGGCCCGGCCCTGTGGGTGCCCATCCCAAAGCCGAGGAGGGAGCCGAGGTTTCCCAGTTGTACCAGGTCCCTGGGCCCAGCACTCCCGGGAGAAACTCAGCAGCTCCTTCCTTGCTGTAGCCCCCAGGCCAGGGGAAGGGAAGGAGAAATCTTAATTAGCTGATGGGAGAGGCAGCCTGGCTGTCCCTGGAGCAGAGGCATCCCTCCCTGCTGGCCACTGGCCTGCCCTGCTGGCCATGCTCCCCAGGGCCTCCCAGCCCACTCCTGCTCAGCGACGGCCATGGCGACACGCCCCCCCCACCCCCGACGGGGGGAAGGCCTGCTACCTGCTGCATCGATTTCCAGAAGCCGGGTCCATCAGCTCACGGCAATCCCAGGGGCACCCCAACCCTGCCTGTTTGCAAACGAGAACCACGAAAGCACCCCCAGCTGCATGCGTGGGTGCTGGGAGGGGAGCGGGGACACCCGGCCACCTGGGGGCCAACTCCCCAGCAGGCTGCGGTGGGGGCAGGCCCCACGTAACCAAGGGAGGCAAGGTTTTCTCCTAGGGATGAGTGACCTCTACCAGTCGTGGCGATGGCCACACAGCAGCCAGGGCACTGGGCGGGAAAAGTCCCACGACCCGTAGAACCCTGGCAGGGAGGGTCCAACTCTTAGCCCTACAAGTAGGGAAACCGAGGCTCAGAAAGACCAAGGGATTTTACACCTGTGCATGGGTGACACACACTGAAGCTAACCGTGGCTCTGTGCCCCACCCCCCTCTGGTCAAGACCCCAGAACTCCAAGGAGCGCCAATGGGCACAGATTCCAGGCAAGAGAACCTCAGTAGAGCTGGAAGAGGTTTTTCCAGCAAGATGGACCCAGCATCTGCCATCTGGACTCACTGGCCAGCTGAGAAGGACCCCCTTCTCCTCGGACATCACCAAGGCAAGCTGCAGGCTGCCCCACCCTGGGAACACAGCATCAAAGTCCTCAGCCAAGCAAGACCAGCCAGGCGTCCCCTGGTGACCCAGCAGCCTGCCCTCCCCTTTCTCTGTCCCAAGACCCTGCATTTCTTCCACGAAGTCCTCAGTCCTAGACCCTCCTGCCTGGGCCGGGTCTAGCCCAGCCTTCCCAAAAGAAACCCTGAGGCTCAACTGCCTTCAGCAAGCCCCTTCCCTGGGGTCTGGGTGGACTCACCTGGGGCAAAGGTGTCTCTCAGGGACCTGGCGGGCAGCCCTAGCCTCTGGAGGCAGATGGAGGAAAGGCCTTGCTTCCAGGCCCTGTGCCCCTCCTGGCCTCAGGGGCTTGGGGGACACCCACACCCGAGGGGCCGCCTGCCCCCCCTCCCCTCCCCAGGCCTGAGAAGCTGGAGCCTGGCGAGGTCAGCGGAGCGCAGGTCAAGAGGGAGGCCAGTGTCCTCCGGAGGACAGCAGGGGAGCCCAGGTGACACCAGGTGACAGTCAAAGCTGGCACCGGTGCAGGGTTGCAGCCGCCTCTCTGGGACCAGCCGGAGGGGACATTCCAGCCCTGGCCCGCCCAGGGTCGCCTTTCGTCCCCCTGGAGGAGGGCCCTCCTCTTGGCAGCTGTCCCAAGGGCGCCTGTCGGGTCCCAGGGGTCAGCGTCCGGCTGGAGGACGACCTGGTCCAGCCCTACGATTTGATTGGGAGGAAGACGCAGAGCCCGCGGATGTGGTTGCCGAGCTCCGCCTGGGGAGGGGGACGGGGCAGGGCGGGGGCGAGAGGGACGGCCCAGCGGGCGGCGTTTTTCCGCGCGGGGGGCTACGGGTCCTTGCCGCCCTCTGTGCCCTGCGCCGGGGGCCGCCCGGGATGCGGGCTCAAGGTGTCCCCGGGCGCCTCGCCCTCTCTGCAGTCCCAGGTGCAGCTCTCCGGGTGCGGAGGGGCCGCGGCCGGGTGCGTCCCCGAGCCCCGGGGCGCTGCTGCCGCCACTCCCTCCCTGCTGCCCGCCGGCCCCGGGGCGAGGCGGGAGGGCGCGGGCGCCGCGCGTTACCTTCCATGGACATGGGCTCCAGGATGCCGAACTGCTTGAGGACGGCGATGAACAGTAGCACCACCACGGCCATGGCGCACAGCTCCATGCCCTGGATGCCCATGGCGGCGGCGGCGGCGGGACGCGGGGCAGGCCCGGCGGCCCAGCCCGCGCGCAACTTCGCAGGTCAGCCGGCAAACTTGGAGGCGCGGCGGCGCGGGGCGCAGCTCGGGCGGCCGGCGCGGGCCAGCGGCGCCTCCATGCCCCGCGCGGGCGCCGCGCCTCTGCCGGCCCCTCTCCAGGCCCGCGGGCGCGGGGGCGCGGGGGGCGCGGCGGGGGTCCCGGGCCCTCCCGGCCGCCCCAGCCTCCATCGCGGCTCCCCGCGCGCTCATTGGCCTCGGCGCGGCGCCCGCGCGGGGAGGTGGCCCCGGCCGGGGGGCGGAGGGAGGCGGCCCCGCCCCGGAGCCGCCCTGGCGCGTCGCCACCAGGGTCCGGCCCGCCCCGGGGAGGCGGCGGCCAGCGGAGTCCCCGGGCCGCGCGCGCGCGCGCCGTCCGCGGGGACACGGACGCCACCCTCCGCGCGCCCTCCGTCCTGCGCCGTGGCGGCCCCGGGGGCCCTCTCGGCCGGGACTCCCAGCCCTCGGCCCGGCGGCTCTGCGGTGCCGGTTGTGGCCCGCTTGGAGAACGGCCAAGCTGCGCTCCAAGTTCGCGGGTCCTGGGTCCCGCTTGCGCTCGCAGGCTCTGGGGGCAGCGCGGCGGGGCAGCAGGGCTGCGGAACAGGGTTCAAGGCCTAACTCTGCGGCGTGACCTTGGCCAAGTCACTTCCTGGCCGTCCCTCCAACCTTGGGCAGAGCTCAGCGGATTTCAGCGCTGGGCGCGGCAGGGCAGGGGCCGCTCAGCCAGCCGGGGGTCGCCTTCCTCCCGCCAGGGCTACCGGGAGGGGAGGGGAAGCCGCGCCCGGGAAGAAGGGCGAGGAGCTGGGCGGGCGCTGGTGGGCGGCCGGAGCCGGGGCCCGAGGTCGGGCCTCTCCGCTGCTCTCCAGCGGCCCTGCGCACCCAGGGCGTCCCGCCAGCCCCGAATTGGACGGCGGGAAGCGTGGGGCGCTAGGGGACACCAGGTCCTTCTGACCTCGTGTCTGGAGGGAAGAAGGGACTCAGCCGCGCCCCACGCCCCGAGGGTCTGGGAGCACCAGCCTCCCTTCACGGAGCCCCTCTACCCACGCGGTCGCTGGTTCCGCACGTCTTCCTGTGCGCCCTGGTGTGTGGGAACGCGAAGGCCCGCCTGGCCTCGGGGCTACTGGAATCCTCACCAGGGCGCCCGGGGCAGCCTCTTCTCCCATTTCACAGACCTGGAAGCCCAGGGCTGTGCTCAGGGCGGGGCCAGGCCGCGTGCAGCCCCCGCCCGCCGCGGTCGGTACTGTACCAGGACACCGTGGTTTCCCGAGAAATGGAGGAGGAGGAGAGGCTGCCGCGCCCCTTGCGCTCCCAGCCCAGTCCCCCACCGTATTTCAGACGCCTGGTTAAAAGTCTGAAGCGCGGTAGATATTTTAAAAGAAATGTGAATGTGCAGGTTTCAATTTCCCCTGACCAGAGGGAAGCCCTCTGAGCAGAGGCTGACGGCCCGCCTGCCGACCTGGTTAGACTGGGCGGCTGGGAGCCTCCCACAATCTAATTTACACTCCGGGTGTACTGAGCAAGGTCCAGCCGCTCCCAGCTAGCTCGACCACCCCCCAGAGGCAGGGTTAGAGCCCAACATTGGCCTTAGCGGGAGGGCTCACCCCTCTGAGACCCTTTTCGTCAACCATAAAATGGGGGTGAGAATCCAACTCTCCAGGGGTGGATTAAATGAGAGACAGGGCTGGCAAGTGGCAGGGGCTCCAGCAGCCCCCCAGGTGCCCTTGGAGCGGGTGCACGCAGGAGTACAAGGAGACAGGTGTCCAGGGAAGACAGAGGATTGAGCAGGCCAAGAGGTCACCTCAGGGGCCCTACTGAGACCGACACCCACCCCTCCTCCTCTGCCTCAGTTTCCCCTGCTGTTCCTAGCATCTTCCAAATGAAGCGTCAATGCCTGCCCATAAATACTGAGCTATAACGAGACATCGATCCCCTGGCTACACGGTGTAAAATATTAACGACACTTAAGTGGATCCCAGGCCTGGGAGCAGAATGTCCGCCCAGCATTAGCTTCCCGGGCCGCGGGCCTAATGGATGAGAAGCTGACTCCCTACTTGCTCACCAGCTTGGGGCCTGCCAGCTCTGGGACCAGCCCAGGTCCCCCGAGGTGGGGCTGATGACCTCGTCACAGCCCCATTCCCGGGGACAGGAGAAGGAAGGTGACTGCCAGTGCTTGCTCAGGGTGGGAGGCAAGCCCCCAAGCCCCATGCACCCCGTCACCCCCAGAATGAAGCACCAGGCCAGGCTGTGCCCAGCATTCCCTCCTGCCCCAGCATGCCCAGGGGGTTGTCACAGGGGTGGGGTGAGGACAGGGCAACATGGAGAGCAGCTCGCTTTTCCCCAGAAGCTGAGGGAAGGCTGGGGGTCCCGAGCCCTCACTTAGAGACCCAGGAATGGTGAGCTCCTCTAGTTCTGCAAGGTTTCTGGATGCCCCGCTGCTGGGGCTGGTATGGCAGCAGGGGCGCTCCGAGCCTGGCTGGCACCCACAGTGCCCCTGGGGCAGGAACACGGAGATTCTGCTCCAGGTCTTCCTGCAGGCACCCCAGCATTTTCCAGGTGGTCTGCACCCTCCTGGCCGCAGCTGCACCCCAGGACTCCAGGGGAGGCCCTGCCTCGCGGGAAGGATCGGGTTGGGCACGTGCTGTTCGAGGGGCCTGTTCCCTGAAAACAGCTCAACACATCACTCCAACCCCACGTCTCCTGAGGCTGGCAGGGGTACAGGGGCAGCGGCACCCCCTGGTTCTAGTGCATTCAGCCGGGCAGAAAGGCTGTATTCAACGTATTTATCCTTTTCATGTTTTGTAGGGACCAGATAAGAATGCCCAGGAGTGGAATTCCACACCCCAAAAAGCTGCTCCTTGGAGTCCTCCCTGGGGATGTCCCGGGGCTCCTCAGGCTCAGCACGTCGGAAAGCTGGGCTTGGCGTCTTCCCTGAGCCGGCCCCCTCCAGCCGCCCCGTCTCCGCTGCCGGCCCGAACCCTGGCTCTCATCCTGGAACAGGCCCGTCCCTGCCCAGCACCAGGCGCTGTGCTCCTCCCTCCCTCATCGCTGCCCCGCTGTTCCCAGCCCCGGCCACGCCGCCACCCCCTCGCCTGAACCCTGCACATGGCACCCCAGTGTCCCCCCGCCACCACTCTTGTCCCTGTCCTCCCTCTTCTCACTCCGTCACCAGAGGCTCGTCTCAGAACCAAAAGCCAGCCCCCAGGGGGTCCCTACACCTCAGTGGTTGTCTGCCTGCCCCCAGTTTGGTTATCGCACCCTGATTTTCCATGCAGAGCCCCCTGTCCCTGCCAACCTCAGCTCAGGGAGGTCGCACTGGCCATTTTCCCGCCCCACCCGGCCCTCCATTGCCACGGCCATGGGCTTCAGGGGTGCGAGCAGAGTGGGGGCCTCCCGTGAGCCTGTCCTGGGGACAAGCAGGAGAGATGCACTCTGTCCATAGGGCAGCAAGTGGCCACCACGTGGGGACCAAGTCTCCCTGGGGGATGGTGCTCGGGCTGCACATCCAGCTGAGCCTGGGGACACATCAAAGCCCACGTGTGAGCCAGTGACGTCCCTTCTGCTACTTGAGCCAGCGTGAGCTGGGCTGCTGTCCCTGCATCCATGAGAGTCCAGCCCGGCATTCCCCACGACTCAGAGAACAAAAGCCAGTCCCTGACCAGGACCTTCCACACAGTTCCCGGAGGCCGGGAGCCCGGTCACATCCCGGGGCCCCCAGCTATAGGGCGCAGGGCACTGGGCAGCCCGGCTCCCAAGCCTGCAACTCCAGTTCCACGGCGCCCTCTCCCAGGCCTTCTGTGCGGCCCCTCCTGGGGAGGGTCTGTACGCAGGTGACCCCCATGTCACCCAGGCTTCCCCTCCCCTGCCCCTGCACCCGGCCGAGCATCCCCAAGGAGGGCATCTCAGCGCTCCCAGCATGCACTTAGCCCCGGGGTGTGAGGGTGCAACTGACACCTGCTTCCCATTTCTGCCCACAGGATGTAGTAACTGCTGCGGACGGGCCTCCACCTTCCCTCCTGGGGAGAAGTGTTGTACAAACGGGAGAAGGACCTGGGCTGGGGGGGCGTGGGGGGCAGAGACACCTGTCAGGTAGAGCTTTCCCTGAACACCACAGCCAGGGACCCCATGCCTGGGGCGGGCCTGTGTGGGCAGAGGGGACATGTGCAGCTGCTGGGCGGGGCTCTGGGGGCACTGGGCAGGGCGTCCCCTGGCCCCTCCTACCAGGCAGCACGAGCGCAAGGGTGGGGGGGCACCAGGCCCCAGATGTCAGATGCTGGGGGGAGCCTAACCCTCCAGCAACTGGCAGCACTCCTAGGGCTGTCACACGGGAGAGGAAAAAGCGCCTCTGTCCCCTGCACCCCAGAGTTCAGGTCTCAGTCACAGCACCTGATGGCCCTAATTAACACACATGGCGCCGATGGGCCGAGCCCTCCCTGGGGCCGGGGAAGGGGCCCGGTGCCTGTGGAAGGAAGGAGAAGGCCAGGGGTAGACTGAGGCAGACCGGCCACATGTTGGCATGGGTGGCCCCACGGCGGTGCCAGGACCCAAAGCCCCTGCCCTGGGCACCCTGAGTGGAGAGCCCCTCCTCCACGGCCACCCCTGGGCCTGGGCTGGGGGTGCTGGGCCAGGGTCAGCCCCCTGTGAAGACGTTTCTTGGAACGGCCCTTGGGCAAACTGCTGACACTGGCGAGCCAGGAGGAAGCAGGGGAGCTGCAGGGACTCCAGGCTCCATCCTCTCGGGGGGGAAAGACCATGGCGGCGGAGGAGCTTCCAGCGGCAAGGACTCAGCACCCGCTGTGCTCTCCCTTTCTCTAGCAGAACCTAGTTTTGCTGAGGGCAACTCCCAGGCGCAATGGGTAGAGAGGGCCAAGGCCCGTGGGATGGAGCCTAAGTCCCTGGGCGGGGCTCCCAGGAAAGCATCTCAAGGGCAGTGGGCAGACCCAGCTGGCACGTGCCCGCTCCCGCTTTCTCCTTCTCCTTTCTGGAGTGGGGTCACGAGCCCGGAGCAGCTGCCTCCCCCCGACGGGAGAAGAGCACAAGGCCCTGGGCCCGGTCACCTGGGCTGCTGCAGCTCAACCTAAGACCACTGTGCTCTAGCCCCTATGGCTGGGGAAATAAGCACCTGGCTTAGGTCCCCAGTTTTTAGGGTTTTGTTCCGTGAAGTCAGAGTCGATCCCAAATGGACCCAAAGGCAGCAAGAGTGAGCATATGAGATGTGCCCAGGTGCCCACAGCGGGCCGGAGGCAGAGCTGCAGCTTGGCTTCCCACTGAAGGCAGCGCCACAGAGAAGGAGGCTGGCCAGGCCCCCACCCCGGCTCCCCACCCGTCTCCTGCCCTGTCCCCACGGTTCTGCGGGGTCTTAGGCCTGGGAACTTGCTTCCAAACAGCAGTTTCCAATCGAGGGGTTTCGCCCTTCCCTCCAACTCTACCAGGTTGCCCCGCCCCACCTCCCAGTGATTGGACGGGGTTTTCTCGGCCCTTCAGCCTGGCCCCTATGTTTCTTCTCTGGACCTGATGTTCCTCGAGAGAAATGAATGAAGCAGACAGAGTCTGCATATTGCAAATGCAACCTGGGAAAGAAACTTATGGCTTGCATGGCTCTGATGATGCAGTGATTTTCTCATAACATTTTTATAACAGAATTGCAGAAAGACTGGGCTCCCTTTTAAACAGCAGGGTAGTGTTGTGGTCACTAGTGCAGGTTTGGCTGTCTGACTTCTGGGCTCAAACCCCGCCTCGTCCACTTATTAGCGTGTGACCTTGGGCAGGTGCCTTGGACAGCATGACTCAGTCTCCTCAGCATGGAGTGGGAGTGCTCAGAGCCCCCTCACAGGGTGGGTGTGCTAGCACGGGCAAGGCGGCCCAGCCCCTGCGAGGAGCTCAGAAGGGCTGTGGACTCTGGTCTTACTATGGAGAGAGGATTTGCGTCCGAGCTAACGACATGCGCAGACCAAGCAAGGACATGGGTGCGCTTGAAGACATCTGTTTGTGACCCTGCATGTGTATTTCCTTCCTCCCCACTCTTCAAAGGCAGGAAAGGAGGTTCCAACCTGGGAGTCACCGGCATTGGAGTTATCCCACCATTAAACACAACCATGAAGCCTGGACGGATAAAGAAAACTATTACGTGTGGGCATCAGACAGCAATTAGCACAGGGAAATTAGCTTGGAGAGAAGGGAATCAGCTAGGTGAGCCTCACATTCATTTCATCCTTATCCCCAAAACACTGGGGAGCAAAACTGCCCGACCCTGGGGTCATGCTGCGTGGAGGGAAGAGAGACGCACTCCAGGACTGCCAAGGAAGTGGGATTGGAGAAGCTTAGGAGGGAGCCACAGAGAAGGAGCAGCCCCCAAATCTACACGGAGCAGGTAGAGACTCCGGGAAGGGTCCCTTTTCTTGGGGGTGGGGGGTGCTGAGCTGAGAGAAGGTTTTCAAGGTCCAGGCGCGGCCAGAACAGGGAATGCTGGTGAGTACTCTAGACTTTTAACTGTGACCTCCAAAAAGCACCTCAAGGATTAAGGACCCTACTGTGAGTTAAGGAAAACCTGAGACAGGCCTTCTCTAGCAAAGCCGAATGCAGAATTCGGCAGGGTTAAGGTGGCCTTGCAGGAATTTAACTGGCGCCAAAGCAAAACTCAATGCTCTTTACAGGGAACTAAGGTAATCCAGCCTCTGTAACATCTCATTCACACTAAAAATCAGCCACAATACAAAACTACTGGGTTTGGGAGAAGAAGGAAAAGGTGACAGGGCAATAGCGACAGTTCTCAAGGCCATCCAGATATTGAGTTAAGAGGTAAGGACACCAAACGTGAGAACTTCTGGTTGACCAAGATGGCAGCATGAGATGCCCAGGGTGCCATTCACACATCAAATATTTGAACAATCAGCAAAAACTGGCAAAGGCAACTTCCTCAGAACTCCAGAAAACAGATAATAGCTTGCAGAAACTGGGCAAGTACCAAATCAAGAAAGCAAAGCTTTATAAAATGGTGGGAGAAGCTCATGGCACCCTTGTTCGCCCTTCCCCCGCACAGTATGGAGCAGGCCTGTGCCCCTGGAAGGCCCCTTTCCCATTCTGGAGGGAGCAGGGTCATCCTGCACACACAGGCAGTGGCTGCAGGTCAGCACCAGCCTACCAGGTGGCAGGAAACTTTTCTCTGTCCCACCCTCCTGGAACTCACCTGCAGGCACAAGCAGCTGGCAGGCAGCTAAAGCAGTGTGAGAAACAATTTAGTCAAAGAAACCTGTGGCCAAGGATGACCTGCTTTAAGTCATACACACAACACCTGGGAGGGGGAGGTAGTGGGGAAAATCCGCTTCAGAGGGAGTGAAGGGGGAGTTCAGGTTCCCTAAATGGGAAAATTCCCAAGCAGTGAGCAAGCACAAGCCTGGGACAAGACACAGGCTCCAAAAGATGTAGCAGACCCCATCCCTCAAATTTGCCTCTGGCTGATCTTTTTTTTTTAGTTGACAAACCCAAACAACATGCAAACATGAACATTCTTAACATACAAATATTCCATACTTGGTGTACAATCAATGACGTAGTTGTATATTCATCACCATGATCATTTCTTAGAACATTTGCATCACTCCAGAAAAAGAAATAAAAAGAAAAAACTCATACACACCATACCCCATACCCCTCCTTCTCATTGACCACAAATATTTCAATCCACTCAATTTATTGTAACATTTGTCTCCCCTATGATTTATTTATTTATTTTTAATCCATTTTTTTACTCATCTGTCCATACCATAGATAAAAGGGTCATCAGACACAAGGTTTTCACAATCACCCAGTCACATCGTGAGAACTTTATCATTATACAATCAGCTTCAAGAAACATGGCTACTGTAACACAGCTCTACATTTTCAGGCACTTCCCTCCAGCCTCTCTAATACACCACAAACTAAAAAGGAGATAGCTATATAATGCGTAAGATAACCTCTCGACTCTGTTTGAAATTGCTCAGCCACTGACACTTTACTTTGTCTCATTTCACTCTTTGCCCTTTTGAGAAGGTTTTCTCAATCCCTTAATGCTAAGTCCCAGCTCATTCTAGGATTTCTGTCCCACATTGCCAGGAAGGTCCACACCCCTGGGAGTCATGTCCCACATAGAGAGGGGGAGGGCAGTGAGTTTGCTTGTCGTGTTGGCTGAGAGATAGGCCACATCTGAGCAACAATAAGAGGTTCTCTGGGGGTGACTCTTAGCCCTAATTTTAAGTAGGCTTAGCCTAGCTTTTGCAAGTATAAATTTCGTATGAACAAACCCCAAGATTGAGGGCTCAGCCTATTGATTTGGTTGCCCCCAATGCTTGTGAGAATATCAGGAATTCTCCAAATGGGGAAGTTGAATTTTCCCCCTTTCTCATCGGGCTGATCTTCTTAATAGGAGATCTAAATTCTGAAAGAGAGCACCAGCCAAATGCAGAGCCAGTTGGCAAAGACTGTGAAAAGTGTTTTATGTATGTTTGTTTGTTTTTTTGCTTTTGATTTTGTTAGCTTCTGTTACTCAAAAAAATCTCTTTTATATCACTAACTGGATACAAACTCAAGGAACGGACAGCTCAGAGACTAAATTCCAAGGTTAGCCCCTTAAAATATTAAAATATTCAGTGTACAAAAAAAAAAAGTTGACAGCATTAACATAGAAACAAGAAAAGATGGCCCATCCAAAGGAATGAGATAAAAACAGAAATCATCAATGAAGAAAATCACATTTTAGACATACTGGACAAAGACTTAAAAAAATGATTCTCAATATGGTTAGGGAGATAAAGGAAAGCACAGATAAAGAACTAATGGATATCAGGAAAACAATGAGTGAACAATATGAGACTCTCAATAAAGAAATGGAATTTTTAAAAGGAACCAAAGAGAAATATTGAAATTGAAGGCTGGCCACAATAACAAAGAGGGGGACAGCAGATTGGAACTGGCACAAGAAAGAATCAATGAGCTCAAAGACAAGATGATTTAAATGATTCAGGCTGAGAGCATTAAGAAAAAAAAAGTGAACAGGGCCTAAGGGATTGGTGGGATACCAAGTGTGCCCACACACATTATGGGGCTGCAGCAGGAGAAGAAAGAAAGGGGCGTTATGTTCAGAGAAATAATGGCAGGAAACTTCTCAAATTTAATGAAAGCCATGAATAGGCACATTCAACAAGCCCAGAAACCCCAAACAGGATAAAATCGAGGACAACCTGCCCATTCACAAAGTGGTCAGAAGGTTCTGCAAGCACGAGAAAAGCAGTATATTAGAGCCCCAGTAGAATTAAGTTCTGTTGCTCATTAGAAACCATGCAGGAAAGAAGCAGTGGATGAAATACTTCAAGTGTTAAGTGAACACAATTGCCAAGACTGTCATAAAATGAGGGAGAGAACAAGATGTTTGAAAAGCTGAGGGGCGTCATCACCACTGGACCTGCCCTACAAGCAATGCTAAAGGGCGTCCTCAGACTGAAAGGAAAAGACCCCAGACAGTGCAAAGTGGCACAAGGAAATAAAGGCCTATGGTAAAGGTAACCATTTGGGTAATTATAAATGCCAATATTACTGCATTGTACTGTTCGGTGTGTAACTCCGCTTCTTATTTCTTACAGGTACTAAAATGCAGATGCATAAAAAATGATAAAATTAGGTTTCTAGATATAAAATGTACAAAGATATAAGTGGTAACAAGTAGAAAAAAATGGTGGGTGACAGAGGGGTATAGGAAAAGTATGCTTGCATGCTATTGAACTTAAGTTGGTATCAAACCAAATATAATTGTTATATATTTAGGATGTTAAATTTTAACCCTATGGTAACAACAAGGATAATATATGAAAAATATACCCAGGACGGGCAATGGTGGCTCAGTGGCAGAATTCTCACCTGCCATACCAGAGACCTGGGTTCGATTCCCAGTGCCTGCCCAAGCAAAAAAAAAAAAAAAAAAAGTGTGTGTATATATATATATATATATATATATCCAGATAGAAATGAGAAGGTACTTAATATGATACAACATGAAAAAGCAAATTATAAAATATAAAGACAGGCTTTAATGGATGTGAGAGACAAAAAAGTTATGACTTACAAAGGCTAATTATGGCAAAATGGCAGAAGAAAGATCTGTATCATCTGTAGTGACTTTAAATACAAATGGGATTAAACTCTCCAGTCAAAAGGCAGGGACTGGCTGCATGGATAAAAAAGCATGACCCAACTAAATGCTATCTGCAAGAAACTCACCTCAAAGTCAAGGATATAAGTAGGTTGATGGTGAAAGGATGGAAAACATATACACTGTGAAAGTAGTAACCAAAAGAGAACTGGGGTGGTTATACTAGACTTTAAACCAAAAGCAGTTACAAGGGACAAAGATGGTCAATACATACTGATAAAGGGACAATTCAACAGGAAGATGCAACAGTTATAAGTATATATTGCACCTAGCAGCAGAACCCCAAAATATATGAAGCAAATAGTTATAGATTTGAAGGGAGAAATTGATGGTTCTACATTAATAGTAAGTAGGAGACTTTATCACACCACTCTAAATAATGGATAAAACATCTACTTAGAAGATAAATAAGGGAGTACAGGACTTGAATGATACATTAAAACAACTGGACCTAACAGACATATCTAGAACACTGAACCCAATGAAAACAGAATATATATTCTTCTCAGGTGTGCATGGGTCATTCTCAGGATAGATCATATGTTGGGTCACACACAAAACAAGTCTCAATAAATTAAAAAATATTGAAATCATACAATGTGTATTCTCTGACCATAATGGAATGAAGCTAGGAATTAGTAATAGAGGGAGAAAGAGAAATTCACAAATATGTAGAAATTAAAACAACATACTCTTAAACAAACAATGGGTTAAAGAAGAAATTGGAAGTGAAATTAAGAAATCTCTTGAGGCAAATGAAAATGAAAATACAATATACCTAAACTTATGGGATGCAGCAAAGGCAGTGCTGAGAGGGAAATTTATAGCTCTAAAATGCTCACATTAAAAAGAAGAAAGACTTCAAATCAGAGACCTAACCTCACATCTGGAGGAATGAGGAAAAGAAGAGCAAACTATATCCAAAGTAAGCAGAAGGAAGGAAATAAAGATTAGAGTGGAGATGAATAAAATAGAGAAGAAAAAGATAAAGAGAATCGACAAAACCAAAAGTTAGTTCTTTGAAAAGATCAACAAAACTGACAAACCTTTAGTTAGACTGACAATGGAAAAAAGAGAGAGGATACAAATCATGAAAATCAGAAGTGAAAAGAGGACATTACTACCAACCCTGCCAAAATAAAAAGGTCTATAAGAAGATACTATGCACAACTGTATGCCAACAAATTAGATAACCTAGATGAAATGGAGAAATTCTCAGAAACACACAAACCACCTGCAATGACTGAAGAAGAGATAAAAGGCCTCTCACCTCTCACCCTTCTTTCCTCACGAGCGTGCCCACATGTCCTCTTATATGCATTCTTAATAAACTTTCTACCTGTCTCCCCACTTGGCCATGTTCTAGCACAGCCAAGAAAGTAGGAACTTGAATCTGGCAACATATTTTGGTAAGCCAGCCAGGAGACCGCTGCTGGCCAGGAGGCTTGGCCTTGTGCTTTCACTTTTTCCTCTTGCTTGGCTCATTGTTATCTCTCCTACGTCCATGCAGATCCAAGGAGACTCAGAGCAGCAGGTGACCAACTGCCCTTGAGACCTGACTGGGGGCTTCTCCCCATGTTGAGCAGGAGTCCAGTAGAAGCCAAATCAAGTCCTCCTGTTTCTCTTTCTCTCTCCCCTTGGTTCTCTGAGACATCCCCATACTTCTTCCTTTCCTCCTTTCTGGGAACCACCTCTTGATCCTCACTTGCCTAAGAAGATTTCCTTGCACCTCAGGTCCTTCTTCCTGATGGATCCTCTTTGTACCTCTTCAACATGTGTCCTCTCCCCTGCCTCCACAAGAGTCTCTTCTCTCTTCTGTCTGGCCTTCAATGCTTTCTGAGACATTCCAACTTTCGTAAAACAGGATTCTAGGCTGAGGATTCCTGTACCAAACAAGGTGTTCTCTTACCTTCTGGGGAGTCTCCTCTGGGTTATGCTCCGGGGAATTGGGTGCCTTCCAGTGGCAGCGTCTCCTCTCCAAGCCTTGATCACTTAGTGTCTATTGAGACCCACTGTGGGTGAATATAAAGCTTCCCTTTTTCTAGATGATGCTCACTCTTTAGCCCGCAGGAAACAGGAAACTAGAGGACAAAGGTATTCACCGGAGTGTCATCCTAGACTTCTCTCGGGTGGGGCGGGCCCCAGCTCAGGTCTCCACATCCCAGAGGACTCGGGGACACTGAACACTTCACACCCTGAGTTCCCAAGCGACTGGGCCGTGGAGAGGGAAACGCCCAGCGGCTGCAGTGCCTGGGGCCGCTCACAGGCACATTCGCACTCGTGAGGCTCCCCTCGTTCCCTTCCCAGAGAAAATGGGAAATGCCAGTAATCAACCTAGGCTAAAAGATGGGGAAGCATAGCCTCCGATGGACTCTGAATTACAATGCCATCCCCCATTCTGAAGAAGACAGGGCGAATAGAGATTCTGTGTGCCCAGATGTTAATAGATCTCTATCAAGACCAGAAGCTGAGAAGGACTTGTGGCCTCTGTTATGTACACATCTCAATTCCATTAGAGGAGAAGATTTTCTTAACGATCCCCTTTTAGGGCCTGTTTGCTAAAAGGCATGTGAAAATGTACCGCCAAGCCAGTTAATGAGCTAAGGGAGACCACGCAGGAAAAAGTGGAAAACCTGGAAAACCTGGTCCTGTTCCAGGGAAGGTTAGCAAATGCGCCACCCAGTCTACTGGCGTCAGCCTGGATTCCAGGGGTGGGTGGATTTTGCTGGTCACCATTTCAGCAGCCAGTCTGCCCCTGTCATTCAGAGAAAGCTCAAAAGCTCTCCAGGAGCCCACAGACTACCACGAATGACCTTTTAGAAACTGTCTGTAACACAGAAGAAGCACAGCTTATTGCATGCGCTGTTAAAAGCGCCCTGTCCAAATAAAGTGTCAGAAGGCTGAGAGATTTCAAAGAGTCAAGAGGTTATCCTGGAGGTCATTCTTATGCATTTCATAGAGGTACCATTTTTAGTTTAAGGTGTACTAGAGAGGCTGGAGGGAAGTGCCTGAAACTGTAGAGCTGTGGTCCAGTAGCCATGTTTCTTGAAAATGAATGTATAATGGTATAGTTTTTGCAATGTGACTGTGTGATTGTGAAAACCTTGTGTCTGATGCTCCTTTTATCTATGATATTGACAGATGAGTAAAAAATATAGATTAAAAATAAATAAATAATAGGGGGAACAAATGTTAAAATAAATTGAGTAGATTGAAATACTAGTGAACAATGAAAGGGAGTGGTAAGGGGTCTAGAAAAAAATATGGGGAAGCAAGGTTAAAATCTATTGAGTAAATGGAAATACTAGTGGTCGATGAGAGGGAGGGGTAAGGGGTATGGGATGTATGAGTTTTTTTCTTTTTTCCTTTTATTTCTTTTTCTGGAGTGATGCAAATGTTCTGGAAAATGATCATGATGATGAATACACAACTACGTGATGATATTGTGAGCCACTGGTTGTACACCATGCACGGAATGCTTGTATGGTAAGAATGTTCACGTGCATATATTGTTTTGGTTTGATAATACAAAATAAATTTAAAAAAATAAAAGGGCCCTGTCGCCTCAAGGTCCCACCCAAGCCATGGCTCCAGCCTCAAGGGCCTACCTTCAACTGTCCGTCAGAGGGCCGTGGCCAGAGAGAGGGCCAGAAACTTCGAGATGACCCTCAATCTTGGAACCCTCAGGAACCTTGCCCCAGGTGTCACCGTCCTGGGCATCAGGCCCATGGGCTGCATCCTCTCCTGAAGGAGGGGAGGGGACAGCCCCTCCAGCTCTGCTAAGGACAAGTGAGGAAGGCTGAGGAAGCCGGAGGCCGCTTAGGCTCACTGACATCCTTCCATCCACCTAGAGAAGCATCCAATGACACTCAGCACAGCAGGTTATTCATTTTGTAATTAATACTAGAACCACCTACTCCGTCCGGAACTGCCACTCTACACCTAACTCCACTTGGACTTCCCTACTTACAGGAATGGACGGTGAAGCCAAAACTAAAACCTTCCCCACCCTCTCCTTTGTAGCCTCCAGGACATGCTGGTGTCCCATCCATTTCTTGTCCCCGAGTGCCCCACCCCCATTTAGGGAGGGATCCTCTCCACTCTCTGGGGGCCACCTCAAGACAAGTAGACCTGGCTGGTGCTCACCCCGTTGTTTGCCCCAAGGCTGCTACCAGATCTAGGCCTCATGGCATCCCAGAGGGGGTCCCTGAGCAAGTAAGCCCATCCCTGTGGCATGAAGGGCTTCTGGGGGGGCGGCCGAGCACCCCTGTCAGCATTCCTGTTACCAGTCCTAGATCTTAAAGACCCATTTTGGTTTTTATTTTGTTTTTCCCACCCAGTCCCCTTAGACAGCTCTGCCCCAAGGATTTCAAAATAGTCCCCATATTTTTAAAAATGTCTTACTAACCTCCAACTGCCTCAGAGAACAGTCTTGCAATATGTTAATTTTGTGAACTAACATATTCCTAGAGTGAAAGTGAGTCTTGTATTGTAGTTATTGCTGACTACAAGTCCTAGATGGATATGGAAAGTTGTGGAGGGTTTAAGCAAGTGAATTTTGTTAAAATAATGTACATCATTGGTCTACTGTTTTTTTTTTAACTTTCATAGAAATATCTTAATTACATTATCACACAGGCAGAACAAAGTTGTATATATACATAAGCATCTATTTACAATAGATGAATGAAGGCTTGAAAGGAATACAGAGAAAAAATATGTTAAGGTACTAGGGTTATGCTTCTTTTTCATTATTATGAAAGATGCCAAGAAAATATTCTTGAAATGGGACTATTTTAGTGCTAGAGAATCTTATACTAATGAATTTGTTCAAGAGCTTCTCTGTCAATATCCATTTCTGTGTATATATCATAGTCCAGTGGTACCTCTTCAACCCAGGTAGATAACTGTATATTTGTCTGAAGACCTGAGAGAGAATCTTCAAGACTTGGTACTGTTACTAATAATGATCCTTGTTTCCTTACATTATGATTGATGTATTCCCATGCTCTGGCCTGTTCTGCCTCATTAAGAAAATATTCGAAGACATTATTCATTATAACAACATCAGCATTTTGAAGAAGTGAACCTTGAGTGCAGATATCTGTATGGAAAACCTTTATTCTGTCAGTGAATTGGTATTTTTTTATGACCATTTCTTGCAACTGGCAAAAATCTCCATTCAATTCTACTCCATATAGTTGTAGTGCTGAACTATAAAGATAACCCCCATAAAGGACGGTGCCAAGCCTGGAGCCAACATCAACCAAGACCTTTCCCGACAGGTCCGGGAGTACGTGATGAAAAATGAACTTCAATTCCATGATGGAGAAGGAGTGAGAAATAAATCCTAAAGGTGCTGTCTGGTGTGAGCCACACACCAGACAGTAGTTCCTGCTCATTTTTCCTTCCTCACATAATGAATCAATAAAGTCTTCATCATAAAGGAATGCATCAATGTGAACTGTGGGTTCTGGCTGCTGCTGTATTTTTTGAAGGGCCAGATGTTCTGAGGAAAGCATGGTTTCTAGAGGTAAACAATTCCAAAGGTCTTCTGCTATGTTTTTCAACAGAATGTCATTATTATCATGAGTGAATTCTTCAAAATCTCGAGTCGTTCGCATCCACCGGAGCAGCGCTGAACGGTCTGGCGGAGCCACGGTACGCAACAACTGCAGCATTGCTAACCGCGCCGAGCGAAATTCCATGTTGCAGCAGAAACGCTGCGCGGGGCAATCATTGATCTACTCTTAATGAAAGGTTCTTAACCCTCTGAGTACCCTGTCTAGGAGACAGAGATTTATGTCATATCAGAATAATATCCTTTTTGATGTTTATGTTGACATTCTCATCCTTTATTTCAAAAGACAAGTCTTCTCACTCTTAAAGGAAAACTGTTAGAAGAATTAGTTTGTTCTCTTTTTAAAAGTGAGGTGCAAAAATAGTTTAACATATTAAATATTACAATAATTAAAAGAGGTTTTCTATCCTAATGTTAAGCTAAATTTGTCATATATCTTGAAATTGCATAAAATTCCTAAAAACGTAACAGTGTACTCACTACCCACGTTATATCCTAATGGTGGTCTGTATGATGTTAGATGCTGTTAGTCATGGTTTTAGTTATTCTTAGAAAAATTAGAGATAATTAAAACAACCTGATTTACTTGTCAGTTATACTACTTTGCTCTAAACCTTCCAAAATTTAAATTTTCTGCAGCACACAATCTAATTTAAACTATCTAGTCAGTTCACTTAGCTTTATTTGACAAGTAACCTAAAATAAGAATAAAAATCTTATTCAGAAAGTCAAAGCATTTGTAAAGAGACTATAGAAAAGAATAGAACTATTAAACCTCCCCGCCTGGGGAATTCTTGCTATTTTCTTAAGCAATAGGGGCTCCTAATTTAATAAGCCAAGCCTTCGGCCTTGAGGCTTGCCCTTACAAAACTTACCTCTGTAATGGCAAAATTAAGCCCACTTACAATTAATGCATAAGAGTCACCCCCAGAGAACCTCTCTTGTTGCTCAAATGTGGCTTCTCCACAGGTCAAACTTTACAAATAATCTTTCTCACTTTCCTCCTACCTGGGACATGACTTCCACAGGTGTAAGTCTCCCTAGTAACCTGAGATGTAACCCCAAAGATGAGCCTGGCCCGTGCATCATAAGAGTAATTGACCAAAAAAAGAAATGAAACTTTGGTGGCTCAAATAGATCTGAGAAGTCATTCTAGAATTTCTTATGCAAAATTTGGCCAGATATTGCAAACGGCCACAGTGTGCCAAGCCCAAGCAACAGGGTTCCCCAAAACTGGAGTAAACACCGGGCTCTATTTTGCACCTACTTCTGTTCAGATCGCGTATCCAATTTCTCACCCAGTTTGGTTCTTCCAGATTAGAAATCATTCACGATCAGTTGCTCCTAGCCAGAAGCCACACTCCTGTTCCCACTCACCCGGCCAGAGGTGACCTGCTCCCGCAGGTTGGGCCTGTGACCCCGGACAGCTGGGAGTGGCCACAGATGGCGGGCTATGGGCCCAGTCCCCTTCAGGCTGAGGGAGCGGCCACAGATGGCGGGCTATGGGCCCAGTCTCCTTCAGGCTGAGGGAGCTGGGGCTCTGGGGGCAGTTGAGGCACAGCTAGAATGAGGACAGGGGCTGGCTAAGCAAGGACCAGTTCCCCGAAGCTCAGGCCTCAGGGAGAAACGGCTCTGAGAAAAACAGCCCTAAACAGCAGCTGGGGCCAGAGGACCCACCCGAGAGTCATCTAAGCTCAAGAATCGACCAAGGAGGGAGAAGGGGAGGGTAGCAAAATAGTTCATAAAAACTACAAGATCAACAAAAATCTGTGAAAGCACATGACCCCACAGCATGGGGGCTTCTCGCCACTCACCCCTCTTTTCTTGTGAGCGTGCTGACGTGCCTCCTCACACACATGCCCCATAACCTTCCACCTGCTTACTCAACAGAAAGAGGAGGATGAGGAGATTTAAACCAATTTCTAGTAAAGAGATTCATCAGTGATCACGAACCTCCCAACAAGGAAAGGCCCAGGACCAGATGCTCTCCAGGTGAATTCTACCAATCATTCCGAAAAGAATGAACACCAGTCCTGCTCAAACGCTTCCAAAAAACTGAAAAGAAGGGAACAGTACCTAACTAGTCTATGACACCAACACCAACCTAACACGAAAGCCAGATAAAGAGTCCACAAGAAAAGAAAATTACAGACCAATATCCCTTATGCATGTAGATGCCAAGTACCAGCCACGCCAATCCAACAGCACATCAGAAGAATTACACGCCACAACCAAGTGGGGTTCATCCCAGGATGCAAGGATGGTTCAACACAAATCAATTAATGCAGCACACCACATGAACAGAACAAAGGGAAAACAAAACATGGTGATCGCATGGACACAGAAAAGGCATGACAAAATCCAGCACCCCTTCTGGATAAAAGCACTTAGAAACAGGACTAGAAGGAAAGTTCCTCAATCATGATAAAGTCTCAAACTCCACCTGCTAAAGCTGAGCTCCCACTGCCAGGCCAGGCCTGCTCTGCTGTCCTCCCATGGGGACTCTGGCTCCCCAGGAGCAGCGGCCAGAGCCCTGGAGGGTCACAGGCCCTTCTGGACCAGCACCCTACCCCCTCGGCCCTTGTGGACTGTGCTGCTCCCCACTTCTTTCAGCTCCTCCCCACTGGCCTCTCATCCCACTCTGGACACGGCCACTGCCCCCTCTGCCCGGAGGGCTCTTTGCAGATGTCCACCTGGCTGCCCACTTCCCTGGCCCTTATTCCAGTGTCACGTTCCCTTGGCATTCCCCACTGTGCCCGCTGCACTTGGCCCGAGGAGGAGCTAGTGGATGGACTGTGGGTGCTCGTGGCCTGACCATGGCCTGGAAGGCCCCAGCCCTGGGCCCCACCCCGGTGCCTGGGCCCAGCCTGTGGCCCATGTATCTGGGAGGGCCTCTCCAGGACGTCTCGGGGTTCGCTGATCCCCGCCTCTCCTGGGGTGCACCTGCCTGGACCTCCTTGCTTTTACCCTGGATGAGAGTGGAGCTCAGGGTGGCACTCTGAGGAGCCCTGGCCACCCGGCCATCCTTCGGCGGCCACCCCATGTGGAGATGGCGCTCAGGGGGCTGGCATGGTCGCCGGGCAGGGCTCCGCTGTGGTGAAGCTGCCACAGCAGCCACTCTGCTGGTGGCTTTGGCTTCACTTCTTAGCCCCCCACCCGCAGCCCAGCAGAGGGGCTTCTGGCCCGGGCCTGTCCAGGCACCCATTCAGGACTGGCTGCTCCGTCACCTCGGGATGCCCCCATCTCCTCACCCCCCCACCCCCCATTCTCTGGCACTTCAGGGGAACCCTGGGGAGCGGTGGCTGGAACTTCCTGCCTTCTCCCAAGGTCTGCGAGTCAATCACTCAGCCTTGCTCCTGCCCTCGGCTAGGGGGGCGGCCGGGGAGCGATGCTGAGAGCCCAGCCCCTCCCTGGAGCCCCAGCCCCTCCTGGAAGTGATCCCCCGGCAGGGCGGCTAAAGCAGAAATGGGGTGAGGGGCCCAGCAAAGAGGGCGAGAGGAGGCAGCGTGGGGCTGAGGACCCTGAGCTGGCATTTCCGGGCTGCGCTCGGAGACAGCTGAATTATTAAAGATGTGAGGGAGGAAGCTGTTCTCAGAAGGCGTGAGTAAGCAAAGCTGCCCCCAGCACCCTCGGGATCGAAGGCGATCAATCCCGAATGGCTGTAAATATTTACTGGCTTAATTATGCATGTGAACGCCAGTCACCTGCTTAACCCGGGGGCACGTGCCCCGCAGGCCCCCACCGGGCCCCCACACCACCACCACAGGGGCCCTCCCCCAGCCTTCCGCCAGGCCCCCTGGACCCCCATCTCCTCATCTGTAAAATGGGTTAGTGGTGCAGACCCTGGGGTGGGGGTCAGTGCTCAGCCAACGGGTGCCAAGAAAGCTCTGGCACTGCATGTGGAGGCAGCGCCCACTGCTCCCAGGCCCACATGGCTTGCGCGTGCCCGTATGTGCACCTGTGCATGTGTGCATGCGTGAGTGTGCCTCCGTGTGCATGCGTGCACATGCCTCCGTGTTCTCAGGTTTGAAGAGTGGACAGGGGCTGCCTGCTGCCTGCAAGCCACTGCCCTAGGGCCCCTAACGCAGGGGGACAGTGGGATCCCTGGGGGCAGGTCCAAGTGGCAGCACTTCTCCGCCACACACGAGGGGGGCGTGCTGGGCGGAGGGACCCAGGGGGCCCTTTGCCGGCGTCTGGGTGAACCCCGGATTCCCGGGACTCAAAAGCCTACGGCCTCTGTAGGGGAAGTGCAGGTCAAGCTAGTGGACAGTGCCCATGTGCCGTCACCAAGGAGAGGTGGATTGCTCGGGTGCAGCTGACGGAGGCACCTAGCACCGCGGAGATGGGCGGGCCACTCAGGGGGGTGGGGGAGGGCAGAGAGGCCGACGGGCGGCAGGGCCCTGTCTCTCAGCGTGGGACCTCGGGATTTATCCAAGGCTCAGTGGGAAACCGCAGGAGGGTTTCCAGCCAGGGTGTGGCACGCTCCATCCAGGTTTCCCGAGCTCACCCCACTGCTTGCCGCGTGGGACCTGCCGGGGAGGCTAGAGCGGAAGCCGGGCGGGCAAGGTGGGGGGGGGCACCACGACGCCCATGCGTGGAGATGGAGGGGAGGGGTGAAAGTGAGGCGAGGGGTGAAGCAAACGGGGTCAACCCCCTGGTGCTTTCCCATCACCGCTCACAAGTGCGGCGTTGAGGCTCAGACAGGTAAAGTGACCTGCTAGGGCTACTGGCTGGTGCGGGGGGGGGGGGGGGCTGTGGGCGGGGCTAGAGCAGGGGGGCCTAGTGGACAGGGCTAGAGAGGTGGGTGGGGCTGGCCTGATGGGCAGGACGTGCTGCCCTAATGGGCGGGCTGGCCTGGGTGTCCCCCCCAGAGTCCTCTGCCTGCACCCTACGCCCTGCACTGTCCTCTCCACTGGCCGGCTGTCCCCGCCTGGCTGCCTTGGGCCCCGCGAGCCTCGGACCTGGCCCCTGGGCCTCAGCACACAGACCCCGGACTCTCAGGCGGCCCCGGGCTGCGGGGGGCTTACAGGTTTGCCCACAGGCCGCCTTTAGCCGCCTTCCGTTTTCTTTTCTAAAACTCCGGGGCAGTGTGAAGGCACTCGGCTGTTTTCCCTCCTGCGGATCTGTGCTGTGCTGTGGTTGAGCCCCTCTAACCATTGCTTCCTTGCTGCTTTTTTCTTCCTTTCACTCGCTCATTCACTCATTCATTCATTCATTCATCTACCCTGGGGCGAGCTCTTGTTCCATGGCCCGGTCCAGTCCCGGGACTCTAGTCAGACCCACGTCCTGTCCTCGGCCATCCTGCCTGAGGCTGCAGCGGGGAGACGGGGCGGAACTCGGGAGCACCTCTGTCCCCCAGCTGGCCGTGATGCTCCCCTTCACCCCCTGCGCAGCCCCAGCAGGCAGGTCCGCCCCCGGAGTCCTCGGGCCTCTACACGCCCCTCAGATATGACTCCGGCATTCGGAAGGGACCATGCAAATGTCATCTCTTATTGTGCCAAGTAAAGGTGTGGACAGCCAACAAGGAACCACGGGCCGCTCCCTATGGCCAGCGTTATTCCGGGGAGAGTGACCGCCTCCCCTCAGGCGGTGACGGACCCACCCGCCAGGCCAGCTGCGGCCGTGTTAGGGGTTTGACCGCGGCGCCCCGCCCTCCGCCCCGCCCTCCTCCCCGCCCCATCCTGAGCCCCGCCCTCCTCCCCGCCCCATCCGGAGCCCCGCCCTCCGCCCCGCCCCATCCTGAGCCCCGCCCCGCCCCGCCCCATCCTGAGCCCCGCCCCCGCCCCGCCCCATCCTGAGCCCCGCCCTCCGCCCCGCCCCATCCTGAGCCCCGCCCCCGCCGCCCCACTCTACGCCCCACCCTGCATCACGCCCCGCCCCGTCCCACGCCACGTCGCACCCCGCGACGCAACCCCACCCCGCCCCGCCCGGGACCTTGCTAGACCCCTAGAGGTTTTCCTCCGCCGCGCGCACCCGGGGTCCTCACAGCCGGCCCCAGACGTCCAGGCCCCGCGGGGAGAACGGCTCTGCTGGGGCACGGTCGAGGTGCTGCCTAAGGAGGCGTCGCCCTCAGCATCCCAGGACCCGCCCCCGCCCTCCTGCGGCCTCTGGGGGACCCAAGCTGGGGCCCCGGCCTCCCCCACAAGGAGCCCGCCTGGCCGGGGCAGGGGAGGGGGGAGGCCGCCGGGCGCCAGGCGCAGGGGCGCAGGGGCGCACCCGGGAAGAGCGGTGAGCCCCAGCCCTCCTGTCTGTAAGCGGAGGTGTGCGGAGGGAGGACGCGGTGCAGCGCACGTGCGCGGAAACGCGAGCCTGGGGCTTGCGGGAGTAAAATGGTCCCGAGGGCGGACGCGGGCCCCGCAGTGGACTCAGGGAGAACAGCCGCCAGAGCAACCCTCTGCGTGCCGGGGGAGGGGGGGCGGGAGGAGGGAAGGGAGGGAAGGCAGGGGGGAGGGAGGACAGGAAGGTACTTAGGAGGGAGGTAGGATGGGATGGGCCCTGTACCGGGTGGGGTGGTCAGGCTCAGGGGCCCCGCGGCCCAGCCATCGTGTCCTGCTGCCCCCTCCCCTCCCCGCCCAGCAGCCCGGAGCACGGCACAGTCATTTCTTCCTGTCCTGGGGCATCTGGAAACCGCTCCCGTTTCTCCCCCACTGCCCCAAATGCCCTCCTGCCCAGAGAGCCGGACCTGGGCCCACAGCCCACCCCATGCTGGGAAAGGGGCCGGGCACCAGGAATGTGGCCACGGGGCAAGGGCCGCACACAGCTGCACACATCGCTCTGGAGGCTCCGCCCCTCACCTCCAGGGCAGTGTCCCACCGACCCCCCTGCACCGCAGCCGCCCTCTCCTGCCCTCCCAGATCTGGCAGTCTGGAGGCCACCACGGATGAGGCAGGAGGAAGAGCAGGGACAGGGAGCCCATTGCTCCCGCCGGGGCGGGCTCGGCCCGGGAAGTGCACTGAACTGGGCTTCTCCTGGGACCGGGAGAAGCGGCTAGGGAGGGAGCCACCAGGGCAGGGCTGGGCCGGCCGGGGGCCCAGGAGCCGAGACCCCCATGCCCGCCTGGGAGACGCGCAGGGTCCTGGAGCCAGCCTCTCCATGTGTCCCCTCTCAGACCAGGAAACCGCGTCCGAGTAGGGAGCCCGGCTCCCGGTTATGACAGCCCTGCCGCGCGGCCCCGGGCAGCCCCCGGCCCGCCCTTATGGCCGCCGCCTTGTGCACCCCTCCCGCCATCCGTGGCGCCCGTTTTATGGCTGGAGACACCCAGGCTCGTAGAGGCTAGACGCCCTGCCCAAGGCCGCACACGGGGCCGCGAGAGCCCCTTCCCCCGGCGCCGTGCCCGCTCGGGTGGCGCGGAGTGCAGGTCACCCCGCCCGGGACAGCGTCTGTGACGCCGGCGTGCTCGGGAGGGACGGGCCCGGGGAGGGCAGGAGCACCTAACTCCGCCGGGGCCGAGCCGGCGGGGTGAGCGTCGGGGAAACCGGGCGCAAAGGACCAGGCGGCGGGCCTGCGGGGCTCTCGCCAGGGGGCGCAGCTGGGCCGGTGGCGCCCGGGACCCCCGCCAGAGCGGCCTCGGACCACCCCCCGCGCTCCCTGCCGGCGTCGTCCCGCACTCCCTCGAACACAGCGGCCACCGAGGGGACCCCGAGACTTCCACCCTCCAGAAGAAGCCCCGCCCCGCGTGCGCTTTTGAATCTACTTCGTCATTCTGCCTCGGTGATGAGCTAAATAAAACCGCCACACTTCTTCGCTCCCTGTAGACCTGAGAATTTTTTCTAACACTTCTCCAAGCCAGGCGCCAGGCGCGCCCCACTTTGTAACCGGGGTCTCTGCTGCCTGAGACGGCCCCGCCCCCGCCTTCCCGCAGCCCCCTGCCCTTGGCCTCCAGCCCCCTCCTGCCGGTCTGGGAGCCCCAGGCCCGCTCGTGCCCCCGGGGAGCACAGGCTCTCCATCCTTCCTGATGTAGAGTCCCTGCCTCTGGTGATGCCACCACACCAAGATGAGTGGGGGTGGGGATCCCCGAGGCCAAGCGCAGCCCCAGAGATGCAAAATCAGCTCTGCAAGGCTCACCGAGGGAGGGGGAAACCGGTTCTGCGACTCCTCCCCTCACCCAGATGGCCGAGGGGAAGGGGTGGCCGGCTCTGGCGGTTCCCTCCTTCCCCCACCCTGGGCGGCCTCAGTTCCCACTTCTGTCCAAGTGAGGGGCTTCTGAGAAACTGGTGGGGAGCAGGACATGTGTCCCCTGGAATTTGGAGGTGCAGGGCCAGGAGAGCCAGGACCGGGGGGCAGCTGTCGAAGCAGAGAGGCACCTTTCCGCGGAGTCTGGGAGGGTTCTGTGGGGGGGGCTGGGGGAAGCCATCGTCACAGCCCGTTCCCCCCAAGAAGGACCCCAGGAGAGGTGAGGGCTTGCAGCGGAGGGGAGACGGCCGGTGCTTGTAGAGGGGAAATGCCCCTTCCCTGCACCCATTCCCAGATGTAGGCTAACATGTGTGTGCATATGCATGCGTGTGTGTCCGTGCTGTGTGCATTGGGAATTTTGACACTGAACTGCAAGACGGCACTTGCTGAGACCTGAAAACCCATCCAGGAGCTGCGCCCAGAGGTCAGGGAGGAACGCAGGTCGGAGGTGACAAAGAAGCAGGCGTCCCCCAGCTTACCCGCCCGGCGCCCTTTGTGCCTCAACCGCCACCCGCAGCCATCAGACACGAGGCCCAGGCTGCCGGCCAAGAGGGGCAGCACCCAGTAGGCTGCCTAGGCAGGGGGCAGCAGGGCCAGCCCGGCCCCTTGAGGGCAGTGCCCGCACTTGCTGAGCTCGGCCAGACCCCCACGGTGGCCGGGGCAGATTCAGTTACTGTATTCAGATACAGTCGGGCGATTTCCCAAGAAAATTGGGATTGCCCTTGGTTTTGAAAACCTGGCAGGCCTGCCTAGGCCCCCGCCCTGGGCTCAGTGGGGCTTGAGTCCCCTCCCCCCCAAGGGGCACTTGAGATGCAGCCTGGTCTCGCTCTGCCAACTTTCACCGCATCTGAATTTTGTATTCTTATTTCTGAGGTTCGATGCTGCTGTCTAGCATTCTAACCATTGTTATCTGACCAATTTTGAGAAGAGTGCTTATCTGTTTTTCTCCCTAAAAATGTTCTGTTTTATTCTCCCTAAAAATGTTCTTCACTGATCTGGAGGGCTCGGTGGGACAGGGCCTGGAGGGGGGCTCAGGGGCTAACGAGGGGCGGGGGGCAGGCCCGGCTGCAGCCTGTGGACACCTGGGGCACAGCCAGCAGTCTTTGGCCACAGCGCTTGGGATTTCCACTTCCCGTGTCTGCACAGACTGTCCTCTCTGCTTCAGGAATTACACTTTTTATCTCTTATGGAATCATGGCTTTCTTTAACCTAGTGCCCATTGCCCCCTGTGTAAAGGATGGGTCCCACGAGCCGAATCGCAGCCTGGGCCCCAGCTGCCGACCCCAGCCCCTCCAAGGGAACCCACCCAGCCCAGCAGGGCCCCCTCCCCGTGCCTGCTCGACGTCCCCATGCACAGCTGGAACTCCATCCTGCTGCCCCTTGAGCATCCAGCTGAGCAGGAAGAAGAGGCAGAGAGAAAGTGGGGGGCAGAGCTCACCCCCTGTGAATCACCCCCAAACCGGGGTCCTCCCCAGACTTGATCCTGAAAGCAGAGGCTGCTGGAGGGTGCCGAGATCCCCGCTAGAGGAATTTGTCTTTAGAGGTGTTGGAAAGGGGCTTCATTTACCCAGCACTCTGCATGCCAGGCCCTCCCCGCACCTGTGCCCAGGCCCTCCGGCCTGCACGGCCACACTGCCGTCCGTCTCTGATGGAGGAGCCGGGGGTCCCCAGTGAGGGGTGTGGGGGAGAGGAAGGAGGCAGTGGAGCCCATGCGAGCTGCACCCCGGCCCCTTCTCCCTCCCCCAGGCCCAGGGTGGGGTGAGCCCAGACGGGCACTCCTTGGTCCCAGAAGGGGGCAAAGGACCCGGGGTGGTGCTCCCCTCCACCCTGCTCCCAAGGCCCCCCCCCAGGCCATCCCTGCCCGCCCCGCCCTCCCGGCCCCAGCCCTGCCCCTCACCTCGCGCCAGGTTCCCCGAGATGAAGCGGAAGAAGAAGCTGATGAGGTCGCCCAGGTGCTCCTTGCAGCCGTGCAGGCAGCCCCGCAGCCGCCGCCCCACCATCCTGCCCCGGCCTCCCCGGAGCTCAGCGCTCCTCTTTTTCTGGCCAGCCCCCTCGAACCGCCCGACGTCCCTGCGGCCTCCCTTGGCTCCTGTCTGCCTGTCCCCCTGCTGTCCCCCTTGGCCCTGGGCTGGCCCCTGCTCTCCAACCTCCCAGGGACCCCTCGGCCGAGCGCCTCTGGAAGGACTGGCTGCAGCGGGCAGGGGTGGGCGCGTGGCTCCCCAGCTCCCAGCGCCGGTGGGGAGGTGCTGCTGCTGTGCCTGTTAGGCTGAGGGTGTGATCACACTGCAGGGACCCGTGCTCAGCCCCACGACTCCTCTGCGGAGACAGGGGAGCACCCTGCAGCACCCCCTCTCCCCACGAGATGGCTCGGGGCTGCGCCAAGCTAGGGGATGGGTGGGGCCCTCGCCTTAGATGGTCTCCTGACCTCTGACCTCTGCTCACAGACCACCCCCCAGAGTGGAGATGAGAAGTGGGGTGAGTTGCTCTGCTGTGAGGAGAAGGGGGAGCCAGTGTGTGCCCGGAGCCGGAACCAACAATGTGGGGGGACACAGGTGCCTGCTCAGCATCCATTCTCCTCTGGCTTTTTGCCTGCAGAGCTCAAACCTTGCTGGAGGTGGAAAGGTGCCCAGCCAAATAAAAACACAAACTACCATCTCTCCGCCTTCCCTGCGGTCAGGGGTCTCTTCAGACCAATGAAATGTGAGCATAAATCTTCCAGGGTTTTCTATGAAAGAGTTGCTTTCCTGATGTGGGCACCACCATTTCTTCTTTCTACTTGATTTCTCCTCCCCCTTGCTTGGAACAACACCACGATGGCTGGAGCCAAAACAACCACCTTGGAACCATGAGGGAAATGGCAAAAGAATCAAAAAACTTGACTTTGTCATCCCAAAGCTGCCAAACTAGTGGCACCCACTGCCTCAACCACATTTCTCAGAGATGAGACGACATGTCTTCGTCCTGATTAAGTGGGTTATCTGTTGTATGCAAGTGCAGACAAGTCAAAATATCTCCTCCAAAGTGAAAGGAAAACGGCAGTATCTTGCATCCCTAGCTGGTAAGAGACAGCACGCTGTTGGGGGCGGGGTGGGGGGGTGCCGAGCTTCTTGTCTATCGCCGTAAAATGTGCAAACAACGGCTCGGCAGCAGGCCCCGGCTGAGTGCAGGCAGCTCTGCCCCCTGGGCCCAGTGAGCCCACGCATTCAACAGCAGCTTCTGTGCCTTCGGGAAGTCGGGGTGTTCTGTGGAGCCCGAGGCAGGCCCCCCAGGAGAATTCCACAGGCTTCTTGGGCATGGAGCAAAGGCCACCTTTCTTTTAGAATGAGGTCTCTTATTCTCTTGTCGCAGGGCTGGTGGCTGGCGACTGGGCTGTCACAATGACAGCACGCCTGACCAGGGGCACCAGGGGCCAGGACTCCTGAGCTGCCCTCAGCAACTAGGCATCTCCCCTCCCCACACCCCAAAGCTATGTGTGTGCCATGTCAAGATGACGCATCAGAGGCCGGGCCTGGGGAGGTCTGGATGCACAGGGGGCTGGAACCAGCAGGTGCATAGGTGGGTGGTATCAGTAGGTGCACAGATGGGCAATACCAGCGGGCCAGGTGCACAGGTGGGCGGTACCAGCGGGCCAGCTGCACAAGTGGGCGGTACCAGTGAGCCAGGTGCACAGGTGGGTGTGTAAAAAGGAATTTTTATAAAACTTAACAGTAGCTAATTTTTCCTGCTTAATTTAGCTATTTACATATATTTTAGCTTCTGAATAACAGAAATATCCAGCAAAAACATTTGTGTCATCTTATATTCACTGCTATACATTTGGTGTGAGTTAAAAAGAAAAGAGTTATGGGCCCCGTCAGGCTGAAGATAAACAATCCTGGCGCCAAGATTACTTGTAAAACTGTTAAGAAATGCTTGTTGTAAAACTGTTCGTTATCTGCTTTTTTGCAAAACAGCACCTGTGACCCATGCTCAACCCCCACCCCCCTCATCTTACCCCTTAAAAGCTCTTGCAAACTCAGGCTCGGGGCTCTCTGTTCCTGCGTGTTCAGTGAGCCCCACGCATGTGTGGTAAATAAACCCCTTGCGTGTTGCATGAGAGAATGTCTCTTGGAGTCCTCCTTTGCGTGGCAAAACTCTCGAATTCTCAAATTCTTACATTTGGAGGTCCCAGCGAGATTGGCTCTTCGTAGGGGAGGCTCCAACAGCCTTCACAGGGGTAAGTGAGGCCTTTTTGTCTGAGGTGCGATCGCTTAGTCTGTCAGACTGGCAGTGACTGTCGGAGAGTCGCGTGAGCACTCCCCGACCGCAACCAGCAGACGTGTCCAGGGGTTGCAGGTCACTCTCCCGAGGGACGCCTCGGGATTGGGGGACCTCGGGGACGCCTGGAGGCTTCCTACAGGGCCGACTCTGATTCTGTTTCCCTTCTGACGGGGGGGACTCGATCACAGTCATCAGGCCAGTCTGAGCTGTGTTTCTGAAACAGTATAAACATGGTGTGCCGGCTCTGTGTGTGTCTGTCTGTATTTGTGTGTTGGGAATTGTTTTTGTTTTAACAAAGATGGGTCAGGGAACGTCGACTCCACTTTCTCTGACCTTAAGACACTGGTCTGAGGTCAGGGAAAGAGGTCAGAATCTATCTCTTATTGTAAAGAAAGGCAAATGGCAGACCTTCTGCTCGGCCGAGTGGCCCTCCTTTAACGTGAGATAGCCTCAGGAAGGAGCTTTTCATCTCCCCTTGATTCGGGCCGTCAAGTCAGTCGTCTTCTGCCCTGACCCGTATGGCCACCCGGACCAGCAGCCCTACATCATGGTGTGGCAGGACCTGTGTGAAAACCCACCTCCGTGGGTAAAGCCGTTTCTCACTCCTCTTGGTCAACATGACTCTCCCTCTGTACTTCCAATCAAGGAGCCGGGTCCTTCTCAAGCTCCAAAACTCTATCCTTCTTTGCCTCCTGCAGTCCTACTGGAATCCCAATCGGATCTACTCCTCTTCGACGCAGGTCCTTCTTCCCCTCCTCCCTACCCTTCAGCTCCGGTACAGGACCCCCCTTCTCTTAGCTCACCTTCTCCCTCCTCTAGTTCTCTCTCTCCGCCCTCTTCCATTCCCTCTCCGCAGGTTCACCAACAGACGATCCCAGATGAACCAGGACCGGCACATAGTACACGAAGCAGACGAGCACTAAGCCCATCTGATGTGGCGGTCACTCTCCCCCTCAGACCGTACGAGCCTCCAGTGGATGATGGACATGGGGGAGAAATGCCCGCTCTACAATACTGGCCCTTTTCCTCCTCTGACTTATATAACTGGAAAAATAATAACCCTCCTTTTTCCGAGGCTCCCACTAGGCTGACTGGATTGGTGGAGTCCCTTATGTTCTCTCACCAGCCCACTTGGGATGATTGTCAGCAACTCCTGGGGACTCTCTTCACCACGGAGGAGCGAGATCGGATCCTCCTGGAAGCCAGGAAGCAAGTTCCTGGACAAGACGGGAGACCCACCCAACTCCAGCATGTCATCGATGATTGGTTCCCGCTGCGCCGCCCTAATTGGGACCTGATCACCTCTGAAGGTAGGGAGCATCTGTCCATCTATCGC
This sequence comes from Tamandua tetradactyla, assembly GCF_023851605.1. Classification (NCBI taxonomy): domain Eukaryota; kingdom Metazoa; phylum Chordata; class Mammalia; order Pilosa; family Myrmecophagidae; genus Tamandua; species Tamandua tetradactyla. Next base: position 2,165,247 of record NC_135343.1, on the reverse strand, counting down.
CAGACTCTAGTAGCGGGTCTCCGAGCAGCCGCACGCCGGCCCACCAATTTGGCCAAGGTAAGAGAGGTTATTCAGGGAGCAGATGAATCGCCCTCAGTCTTTTTAGAAAAACTAATGGAAGCATACCGTAGGTATACTCCCTTTGACCCTCAATCAGAGGATCAAAGAGCCTCAGTGGCCATGGCCTTTATCGGCCAATCAGCTCCAGACATTAGACGCAAGCTGCAGCGCTTAGACGGGTTGCAGGACCTAGCCTTGCGAGATTTAATCAAAGAAGCTGAAAAAATGTTTTATAAGAGAGAAGAAAAAGAGTTGGTAAGAGAGAAAAGGAGAACGAAAGAATTAACAAAGATCCTGGCCACAGTAGTTGAAAGAAACACTGAAGGTGGAGGACGAGCTGGAGAAAATCCCTTGGGCCGGCGTTATCGTACCCCCCTTAGTCCAGACCAGTGCGCCTACTGCAAAGAAACTGGGCACTGGGCCAAAAACTGTCCGAAAAAACGGAGGGGTACTAGGCCCCCAAATTGGCAACAACCGGCCACGTTGGCTCTAGAAAGTGAAGACTAGGGGAGTCAGGGCTCGGCACCCCTCCCCGAGCTCAGGGTAAAATTTAATGTGGAGGGGGTACCAATTAATTTTGGAGTCGACACGGGAGCAGTAATATCGGCCCTCCAAGAACCTATAGGCCCGCTCTCTACAAAAAGGTCCTTGGTGCGGGGAGCAAATGGCAGTCGCTACCGCGCCTGGACTACCAAAAGAACCATGGACCTGGGGAAGGGGAAGGTTCAACACTCCTTCCTAGTTATCCCTGAGTGCCCTGCCCCGCTTATGAGAAAAAACTTGTTAACTAAACTAAGGGCGAGAATCACCTTCAATCCTAAGGGGCCAAAGGTGGAATTTTTAAACCCGCTAGTAAGCCAACCTGTAATAACTGCCCTCACCTTGCTAGTCGAGGAAGAATATCAGCTGTATGTAAAATCAGAACAGCTCCACAGTTCTATTCCTCAGGCCTGGCTTGAAGAATTCCCTAATTCCTGGGCAGAAGTTGCCGGGTTAGTGTTGGCAGTCAATCAGCCCCCAGTAGTAGTGACCCTAAAGCCCACCGCCTCTCCAATTCAGGTAAAACAATACTACTTAAGCAAGGAAGCCCGGGAAGGAATCAAGCCCCATATAGAGAAATTCCTTGGCTTGGGAGTACTTAAGCCCTGTCAATCAGCCTGGAACACTCCCTTATTGCTGGTCAAAAAGCCAGGGACTAGAGACTATAGACTGGTGCAAGACTTACGGGAAATAAATAGCAGAGTGCAGGACATACATCCTACGGTGCCAAATCCCTATAACCTGCTCAGCACTCTCCATCCTGAAAAGACTTGGTATACTGTGCTTGATCTAAAAAAAATGCTTTCTTCTGCCTGCCCTTGCATAAGGACAGTCAACCCTTGTTCGCTTTTAAGTGGATTGATCCAGAGATGGGATCCTCGAACCAACTGACTTGGACATGCTTGCCCCAGGGGTTCAAAAACTCCCCCACCATTTTTGACGAAGCTCTTCATAAAGACTTAAGCTCCTTCAGAATTCAGCATCCCAGAGTCACCTTGCTACAATATGTGGACGACTTACTGTTGGCAGCAGACACCAAGGAGGACTGTGAGTATGGAACCCGAAAACTGTTAAGTGAGCTAGCCGCACTGGGGTACCGAGCCTCGGCCAAAAAGGCCCAAATCTGTAAAAGCGAAGTAATCTTCCTGGGATATACTCTTAAGAATGGAAAGCGATGGCTCACCGAGGCTAGAAAGAAAACTGTAACACAGACACCCCCGCCCACGACCCGAAAGCAGCTACGAGAGTTCTTAAGGACAGCGGGATTCTGCCGGTTGTGGATCCCAGGGTTTGCAGCCCTTGTTGCCCCATTATTCCCCTTGCTCAAAGGGAGCGCTGATTTCCAGTGGGGAATAGAACAGCAGGAAGCCTTCGACAGCATTAAGAAAGCGCTCCTGTCAGCTCCAGCTTTAACCCTCCCAGACGTGAATAAACCTTTCACGCTCTACATAGAAGAAAGGAGAGGCGTGGCTAGAGGGGTCCTAACACAGGCTTTAGGCCCCTGGAGGAGACCGGTGGCCTATCTGTCCAAGCGATTAGATTCAGTTGCCAGTGGATGGCCACGCTGTCTCAAGGCCATCACAGCAGCTGCCCTCCTGGCAAAAGACACAGACAAACTCACTCTAGGACAGAAGCTGACCGTAATAGCCCCTCACGCCCTGGAGAGCATAATCCGCCAGCCTCCAGATAGATGGATGTCAAATGCCAGAATTACCCACTAACAGAGCATCCTCCTAGACAAAGACAGGGTGACTTTCGGGGCCCCGTCAGCTTTAAACCCGGCTACCCTGCTCCCGGACGAGACCGCGGGACCTGTGCTGCACACTTGCCAAGAGATATTAGCTGAAGAGACCGGAATCCACAGAGACTTAAAAGACCAACCATTACCTAACTCGGAGGTAACCTGGTTTTCAGACGGAAGCAGCTTTCTCCAACACGGTAAGAGGCGAGCGGGAGCGGCGGTAGTCAGTGGGACAAAAGTTATTTGGTCTTCTAGCCTCCCGGAGGGAACATCTGCCCAAAAAGCTGAACTAATTGCCCTCACAAAAGCTCTAGAATTAGCAAAAGAAAAGCGAGCGACTATCTATACAGATAGCCATTATGCCTTTGCTACTGCCCAAGTACATGGGGCAATTTACCAACAAAGAGGGCTATTAACCTCAGCTGGTAAAGAAATCAAACACAAAGAGGAAATTCTTAAACTCCTGGCAGCAGTCATGCTTCCCAAAGAACTAGCCATTGTCCACTGCGCTAGCCACCAAAGAGGCTCAGACCCAATAACCATGGGTAATAAGCGAGCAGATGAAGAAGCAAAAGCGGCAGCATTAAGGGACCCTGTAAACTTGGTCCTAATAACCAAAGAAAACCAGCAACCCCCTGAAACACTATCTGAGGTTACACCCCAAGGAGAATCGGAAGCCCTAGCTTACATACAGCAGGTCCACCAGCTCACTCACCTGGGGACAGGGAAACTACAGCAGCTCCTGCAAGACCAGAGGGAACTGTACCCTCTGGCAGCCTCAAAAAGGAAAGAACTGGCAGATCGCGTAGCTAGAGAATGTCAGGCCTGTCAAATTGTGAACGCCTACCCCACCAAAGCTCCTAACGGAAAAAGACTAAGGGGAACTCGACCTGGGCAGTTCTGGGAAGTCGACTTTACTGAAATTAAACCTGCAAAATATGGACTTAAATACTTGCTAGTTTTTATAGACACCTTTTCAGGATGGGTTGAAGCCTACCCAACTAAGAGAGAGACGGCCCAGGTCGTAGTCAAGAAGATTATGGAAGAAATTTTTCCCCGGTTCGGTCTACCAAAGGTAATAGGGTCAGATAACGGACCCGCATTTGTAGCCCAGGTAAGTCAGGGTGTGGCCAGGATATTGGGGATTGATTGGAAATTGCATTGCGCATACAGACCCCAAAGCTCAGGACAGGTAGAAAGAATGAACAGGACAATTAAAGAGACCCTAACCAAACTAGCTATAGAGACTGGCTTGAAAGATTGGACCATGCTCCTGCCTTATGCCCTGTTCAGGGCCCGGAATACCCCCTCTGCTCTCATGTGTAATCTAACCCCTTATGAAATCTTGTATGGAGCGCCACCTCCAGTCAAGGACATGTCCTCCATTCTAGAGATTAATAGTTCCCTCCATACCCCTTTGCTTGACAGGCTGCGAGCCTTAGAAAAAGCCCAGCGGTTCCTGTGGCGGCAGCTCTCCACCTCCTACCAGCCAGGGGACAACAGAACTCCGCATCAATATCAGGTGGGAGACTTCATCTGCGTCTGCCACCACCAGGTACAGACTCTTGAACCTTGCTGGAAAGGACCGTATCAGGTACTCTTGACCACCCCCACCGCAGTCAAGGTCGATGGCATCGCATCCTGGATCCATGCGTCTCATCTCAAACCTGCGCCTTCGCCCTCTGAGTCCCAATGGAAACTGGAAAGGACTGACAATCCTCTCAAGCTGCAGGTTCGTAGAGTTACTACTCCTTCTCCTCCTTCCCCCAGGGGAACCCAGTTCCAACCCGCATAAGCCTTGGAAATGGACAATATCCAGATGGGAAGATGGGAAGACTATAAAAACTTGGGAAGGAGCAGGGGAACCTTCTTTTCTAGTAGCCCCTTGTAATCTTTCCATTCTGAGGGACGACCCCGTGCCCTGTTGCGACCTAACCCCCATTTACCTATGTCCCGCATCCAACCCAGGTAAAAGTTATTGAAATAGCCCGGGGCATTATTATTGTGCCTACTGGGGCTGTGAGACTTTAGCTACAAAATGGGCAACCTCAGGCGACCCCTTCCTTAAAGTAGGATACCAGAAAAACTGTTCTAATAATCCTGAAACCTGTGGGTCTGATGGGCTTGGGAACATCTATGGAGGACTCACGGCCGACGGTAGGGGATCTACATCGAAATACTCACAAAACCCTTGTGCTAAAATATGGCTTAATATCACTAATCCCTCAGACGACAGTTGGATAAGTGGAAAAACATGGGGAGTCAGGCTATATGAAGAAGGCACTGATAGGGGAGGACTAATACTAATTAAGAAGGAAGAAATTCCCCAAAAAGCTATCAGGGTAGGCCCCAACCCTGTTCTGACTATGAAAAACCCAGGGCCTCGTGCGAAGCCTACGCCCCCAGGAAGGCCTAGCAATAGCTCCCTAATTCCCACTTCTTCCCCCCTTCCGACTCTCCCTACAATCCAGAGACTCCTGGTGACCGATTATACAACCTAATTCTAGGAGCCTTTTCTGCCCTCAATCACTCCCGAGCTAATCTCACCCAGTCATGCTGGCTTTGCCTGTCGGCTTCGCCGCCCTATTATGAAGGAACAGCTATAAATAAGTCATATACCATCCTCCCTAATGGCACGTCTTGCGACTGGGACAGCGACCATAAACTCACCTTGTCTGAGGTTACGGGACAAGGAACTTGTATAGGTAACCCTCCTCCCCACGTTAAAATCTTATGTGCCACCATTAATCAAACCCAAGATAATGATAAATTCCTTCAACCTCCCCCAGGTTTAAAGTGGGCATGTGACACCGGAATTACCCCTTGTGTATCTACAAAGGTTTTTAACAACTCTGTCATCTATTGTGTGTTGGTTTCTGTATACCCCCGAATTCTCTATCATTCAGGGACAGACTTAGAAACTGCACTATTAAGCCAAACCAGATACAGAAGGGAACCAATCTCAATAACTCTAGCAGTCCTTATGGGGGTAACTGTCGCTGCCGGTATAGGCACAGGGACTGCTGCCATTGTACATAGCAATCAACAAACCAGTCAATTACAGGCCGCAATAGATCAAGACTTAAAAGAAATAGAAAGATCTGTCTCAGCCCTCCAGAATTCTCTCACCTCCCTTTCAGAAGTAGTTCTGCAGAATAGGCGGGGACTTGACTTACTTTTCCTTAAAGAGGGGGGACTATGTGCAGCCTTAAAAGAACAGTGCCGTTTCTATGCGGATCACTCTGGTGTTGTTAAAGAGTCCATGACAAAACTCAGAGAGCGCCTTCGTGAAAGACAAAAAGAACGAGAGGCGCAACAGGGGTGGTTTAAGTCTTGGTTTACTAAGTCCCCCTGGTTGACAACGCTATTATCTGCTCTCGCTTGGCCTTTAATTGTGTTACTTTTAATAATAACTATAGGACCATGTATTCTAAATAGAATTATACAGTTTTTACAAAAACAGATTGGAAGTGTCAAATTAATGCTCATCAGACAACAGTACTCAGTATTAAATAACCCAGAAAATCTTTAAGATTAGAGATATATACGAAAAGGAGGGGGGAATGTAAAAAGGAATTTTTATAAAGCTTAACAGTAGCTAATTTTTCCTGCTTAATTTAGCTATTTACATATATTTTAGCTTCTGAATAACAGAAATATCCAGCAAAAACATTTGTGTCATCTTATATTCACTGCTATACATTTGGTGTGAGTTAAAAAGAAAAGAGCTATGGGCCCTGTCAGGCTGAAGATAAAGAATCCTGGTGCCAAGATTACTTGTTGTAAAACTGTTAAGAAATGCTTGTTGTAAAACTGTTCGTTATCTGCTTTTTTGCAAAACAGCACCTGTGACCCATGCTCAACCCCCACCCCCCTCATCTTACCCCTTAAAAGCTCTTGCAAACTCAGGCTCGGGGCTCTCTGTTCCTACGTGTTCAGTGAGCCCCACGCATGTGTGGTAAATAAACCCCTTGTGTGTTGCATGAGAGAATGTCTCTTGGAGTCCTCCTTTGCGTGGCAAAACTCTCGAATTCTCAAATTCTTACAGGTGGTACCAGCGGGTATACAGGTGAGTGGTGCCAGCAGGTGCACAGGTGGGTGGTGCCAGCAGGTGGCAGGTGGGCAGTACCAGCAGGTGGCAGGGCTCTGAGGGCTCTGCTTGGCCACTTTCCTCTCAACCCACAGCCCTGGCCTGGGGGAGCCCCTGTGGCTGCTCGGTGGAGGGGGCACACGTCCACATGTAACTTCCGGGCAGTGCTGTAGAAACTTGGCACCTGCTCTGAGTGCACATGGTGGCCTGCTCGGGACAAGGACAGAGGAGAGGGACACCTTCCAGGAGGGCAGAACTTGGAGAACGCCGCCTCGCCAGGTTGCCTGGAGTCAGGAAGAAGCTGGGCCCAAGGTTGGAGGGGTGGAGACTGGGCGGTGCCGAGGGCGATGCTCTCCACAGGCTCCCAGGGCCGAGGGCTGGTCAAGGTGGCCTGCTCTGTGGGTGTCAGGCGACCTCTGTCCCTGGGACCCCACTTCCTGCTCATAAACAAAGTGCCATGGAGGACAGGATTACCAGTGGTGCCTGCAAAGCATGTCCTCACTCCGGGCTGATCTGGGACAGCTGCTAAGAGCCCGTCCTGCCCACAGGGTGACCGGCCTGCCACCGGGACACCATGGCTGGGACCACCCCTTGTCCTCACCAGATGTGACACTCCTTCCTGCCCACCGTCCTTCTGCCACCACCACCACCCGTCATGGGGTCCCACTTGTTACAATGAGGGACCCTTGCTCATGTCCCCCATTGCCCAGGAGCAAGCCCAGGGAAAGCCTGAGCAGCTGCGACATTCGGGGCTGTCCACAGAAGGGCAGGCCTGCCACTGGACACGCCGCTTCTCCCTCGGCCAGTGACAAGCCCAGGGGCCAAGGGCAGTGGGGGCTGCAGCCCCCCTCATTGTTCCCCACCCATCCACTCACAACATGGGCTGGTCACCCCCCATACTCTGGGCTCTGGACCGGATGTTCTAAACCCCAAAAAAAGAGTGTGTCCCCAAAGGGGAGACATCAGTGGGTCTGTGGACCTGGAAGCCGAGACAGCTACTTGGCCACTTGGGCTCCTCTAGCCACTTAGATCCACTGGTCTAAAAGGGTGTTCACATTGCCGGAGGGTGGGGGAGGGTGTTGCAGCTGCAGTGGGGTGGGGGTTAGGCCCCAGATTTAGCAAGTTCTCCGTGCAGCCTGTCAACCCTGCCAGGGACAGAGATAAAAGTTAGCGAAGGGCTGCAGCAGCTTGGCCACCAAGGGCTCAGCCCCCTGGGGGAGGGGGGCATCCCCCTAAGACTCCCACAGCAGCTGAAAGGGGGCTGCCGGTTCACAGCACAACCCCTGGAAAGGGGATCTCTGTGCCCTCCCCTTGATGGGCTGACCTGGGACTGTGGGCACCATGCTGTTGGGTGCGGGAACCTAGGAGGCAAGCCATTGCGGAAGAGTTCTGGGCACCCCGAGAACACCAGGCAGGGTGGGGGTGAAGCCAGAGCCCCAAGTCACTCCAGCCCCATGAGCAGAGTCATGGGCTCCCCAGCGCTGCTCAGCCACCTGGGCTGACCGGGGTAGCCCACATCCTCGCCAGCTGACTTGACGCAGATAAGAGAGTGGTTGTCTAAACTGTGGTGCTTCAGGGTGTGTATTAGTTAGGGTTCTCTAGGGAAACAGAATCAACAGGGAACACTCACAAATATAAAATTTATAAAGGTGTCTCATGTAACCGTAGGAACGCAAAGTCCAAAATCCATAGGGCAGGCTGTGAAGCCAACGATTCCAATGGAGGATCTGGACAAACTAACTCCACAGGAGAGGTTCGCTGGCTGAAACAGAAAGAGAGCCTGTCTCTTCTGACTCCTCCTTAAAAGGCTTCCAGTGATTAGATTAAGCATCACTCATTGCAGAAGACACTCCCCTTTGGCTGATTACAAATGGAATCAACTGTGGATGAAGTTGACGTGGTCATGATTTAATTCTATGAAATGTCCTCATTGCAACAGACAGGGCAGCACTTGCCCAACCAGACAAACAGGTACCACCACTAGGCCAAGTTGACACATGAACCTGACCATGACAGTCCACCCCTCGTCAACTTGGCAGTTATACATATTACCTTAAATCATACATAATTTCTAAATATAAAACAATAAAACACACATTTTTTCTTTCGTCTAACAATACTCAACTGTCCTTTCAACCGGAAACACATTAAATCTCTCTAGAATAGGGTGCAAGTCCTTGGGTAATATTCATTCTTCAACATGATATCTTACAACTTAAACAGTATAACATGAACAAAACAGCATTACAGTCCTCATTTCTGTAACTGATCATGTGGTCGAAGTTCATATTTATCACTACCTTCTTCCACTACCCATTCGATGTTCCCTTTCCCCTCAGCAAGCACTTCAGCTGGCCATGGTTCTTTGCCTGGTGGGGTGACCCAAACCTTCATTCCTGAAGTTTCCATTGGTAGTCCTGCCTGGATTGGGTTGTTGCAGTTTTCCATTGATTTTAATCACAGGGCATGGTAGTAGTAAAAGATGCCCTAGGGGATCTCCTATATTCCAAGAAAACTCTTCTTTATTCCCTTTATGTAGTTGCAGTCCTACTTCCCGGTGATCGTCAGGGTCAATCACCCCAGCCAATAATGCAATCCCCTTCTTGGCTTGTTGATCCAGGAACATGAGTAGCCCAAAGTGACCAGGTGGCAGTCTTAAATTCCAGTTCAATGGAATCATTGTTGTTTCTCCTGGAGGAAGCACTCCCCATTTTGGAACTAAAACCTGTAGACCAGCAGAGCTCAGGGTTACAGGGACAGGAAGCAAAAATTTTCCTAGTGGATCACTAGGGGTAATAGTGAGTGGTACCACTCCCATTTCCACCCCTTGGTTCCTGGATCCATGGATCCTGGCTATGGGAGAAACAACATCATACAGCAGATGCTGATTCAGAGCATATACAGCTTCCTGGAGAACATTACCCCAGCCTTTCAAGGTACTGCCACCTAGTTGGCAATTTTCGAGTTTTCAAAAATTTGAGTTTTGAGTTTTCACAAAGCCATTCCACCATTCTATCAATCCAGCTGCTTCTGGATGATGGGGAACATGGTAAGACCAGAGAATTCCATGAGCATGTGCCCATTCCCGCACTTCATTTGCTGTGAAATGTGTTCCTTGATCAAAAGCAATGCTGTGTGGAATACCATAACGATGGATAAGGCATTCTGTAAGCCCACAGATGGTAGTTTTGGCAGAAGCATTGAGTGCACGGAAAGCAAACCCATATCCAGAGTATGTGTCTATTCCAGTTAGAACAAATCGCTGCCCCTTCCATGAAGGGAGTGGTCCAATGTAATCAAGCTGCCACATGTAGCTGGCTGGTCACCTCGGGGAATGGTGCCATATCAGGGGCTGAGTGTGGGTCTTTCCTGCTGGCAGGTTGGGCACTCAGCAGTGGCTGTAGCCAGGTCAGCCTTGGTGAGTGGAAGTCCATGTTGCTGAGCCCATGCATAACCTCCATCCCTACCACCATGACCACTTTGTTCATGAGCCCATTGGGTAATGACAGGAGTTGCTGGGGAAAGAGGCTGACTGGTATCCACAGAACAGGTCATCTTATCCACTTGATTCTTAAAACCTTCCTCTGCTGAAGTCACCCTCTGGTGCGCATTCACATGGGACACAAATATGTTCATGTTTTTAGCCCACTCAGAAAGGTCTATCTACATACTTCTTCCCCAGACTCCTTGTCACCAATTTTCCAATTATGGTCTTTCCAAGTCCCTGACCATCCAGCCAAACCATTAGCAACAGCCCATGAGTCAGTATACAAACACACCTCTGGCCAATTCTCCTTCCAAGCAAAATGAACAACCAGGTGCACTGCTCGAAGTTCTGCCCACTGGGAGGATTTCCCCTCACTACTGTCCTTCAAGGACACCCCAGAAAAGGGTTTTAGTGCTGCAGCTGTCCACTTTCAGGTGGTACCTGCATATCGTGCTGAATCATCTGTAAACCAGGCCCGAGTTTTCTCTTCCTCAGTCAGTTCATTGTAAGGAACTCCCCAAGAGGCCATAGCTCTGGTCTGGGAAAGAGAAGGTAATGTGGCAGGAGTGGAGACCATGGACATTTGGGCCACTTTCTCATGTAATTTACTTGTGCCTTCAGGACCTACTCTGGCCCTATATTGTATATACCATTTCCATTTTACAATAGAGTGCTACTGCGCATGCCCAACTTTATGGCTTGGTGGGTCAGACAACACCCCAGCTCATGATAGGCAACTCAGGTCTCATGGTAACTTGGTGGCCCATGGTTAAGTGTTCAGTCTCTATTAAGGCACAGAGGCAGGCCAAAAGCTGTTTCTCAAAAGGAGAGTAGTTATCTGCAGCAGATGGTAAGGCTTTGGTCCAAAATCCTAAGGGTCTGTGTTGTGATTCTCCTATAGGGACCTGCCAAAGGCTCCAGACAGCATCTCTATTTGCCACTGACACTTCCAGCACCATTGGATCTTCTGGATCATACGGCCCAAGTGGCAGAACAGCTTGTACAGTAGCTTGGACTTGTCACAGAGCCTCCTCTTGTTCAGGTCTCCACTCAAAATTAGCAGCTTTTCTGGTCACTCGATAAATGGGCTGGAGTAGCACACCCAAATGAGGAACATGTTGTCGCCATAATCCAAAGAGACCAACTAGGCATGGTGCCTCCTTTTTGTTCGTAGGAGGGGCCAGATGCAGCAACTTATCCTTTACCTTAGAAGGGATATCTCAACGTGCTCCACATCACTGGACACCTAGAAATTTCACTGAGGTGGAAGACCCCTGTATTTTTGTTGGATTTATCTCCCATCCTCTGACACACAAATGCCTTACCAGTAAGTCTAGAGTAGTTGCTACTTCTTGCTCACTAGGTCCAATCAACATGATATCATCAATATAATGGACCAGTGTGATGTCTTGTGGGAGGGAGAAACGATCAAGGTCCCTGCGGACATGAGTATGACATAGGGCTGGAGAGTTGATATACCCCTGAAATAGGACAGTGAAAGTATATTGCTAACCTTGTCAGTTGAAAGCAAACTGTTTCTGGTGGTCTTTACTAACAGCTATTGAGAAAAAAGCATTTGCCGGATCAATAGCTGCATACCAGGTACAAGGGGATGTATTGATTTGCTCAGGCAATGATACCACTTCTGGAACAGCAGCTGCAATTGGAGTTACCACCTGGTTGAGCTTATGATAATCCACTGTCATTCTCCAAGACCCATCTGTTTTCTGCATAGGCCAAAAAGGAAGGTTGAATGGGGATGTGGTGGGAATCACCACCCCTGCATCCTTCAAGTCCTTAAGAGTGGCAGTAATCTCTGTAATCCCTCCAGGAATCTGGTATTGCTTCTGATTTACTATTTTGCTTGGTAGGGGCAGTTCTAGTGGCTTCCACTTGGCCTTTCCCACCATAATAGCCCTCACTGCACGAGTTAGAGAACCAACGTGGGGATTCTGCCAGTTGCTCAGTATGTCTATTCCAATTATACATTCCGGAACTGGGGAAATAACTACAGGATGGGTCCAGGGACCCACTGGACCCTCTGTGAGATGGACCTGAGCTAAAACTCCATTGATCACCTGGCCTCCATAAGCCCCCACTCTGACTGGTGGACAAAAGTGACATTTTGGGTCCCCTGGAATTAATGTCACTTCTGAACCAGTGTCTAATAATCCCCAAAATATCTGATCATTTCCTTTTCCCCAATGCACAGTTACCCTGGTAAAAGGCTATTGGTCTCCTTGGGAAGGCTTGGAGAAAGATCAACAGTATAAATTTGTGGCAGTGTAACAGGGTTCTTCCACGAAGGGACCCGGCCTCTCCTTCATTCAGGGGCTCTGGGTCTGTAAACTGTCTGAAGTCTGGAAATTGATTAAGGGGCTGTGACTCTATATTTTTGTAATTCAGATTAGACTTGTGTTCACTTGATCTAGAACTCTTTTGTTTATACAACTCGAACAAGAATTTAGTAGACTGCCCTTCTCTTGTATTTCTAGTTACCCCATGATTTACTAGCCAATGCCACAAATCTCTGTGAGTCATATACTTTTGACGCCTGCTTTGAGTTTGCTGTCTATTATAATAGCCACGTCTACCCTGTCTTTGGTGATTAAGTGCTGCCACCTGGCTTCTGCCAACTCGGGATCCTGTCATCCCCATTGTGTTTAAGGATTCCAGTTCAGTGACAGCAGTTCCTACAGTAATATCTGACCTACAGAGAAGTGCAACCACAGAGCTCTTGAGGGATGATGGTACTAGTCTCACAAATTTATTTCTCACTGTTCTGGTAAAAGGTGCATCCTCCAGACATTCCTGGGGTGTAAGAGCAGCTCTGTGTGATAAATCCACTCTAACATTCCAACCTCTCTAAGCCTCTGGATTCCCTCATCTACATTATACCAGGGCAGTTCTGGCATTTCAACCTCAGGTAACGTCAGCCACCTTTTGATCCATGTTTCAACCAACCATCCAAGCAAACTGCTAATGCCTTTTCTAACCGCTCGAGCTATAACATTGAATGCCGAATCTCTGCTTAGTGGGCCCATATCAATAAATTCAGCCTGATGCAGCCTTAAATTCCTCCCACCATTATCCCACACTCTTAAAATCCATTGCCACACACATTCCCCTGATTTCTGTCTATATAAATTGGAAAACTCACACAGTTCTTTTGTAGTATAACGTGCCTCCTCATGTGTGATACTTTGTACCTCACCTTTAGGGGTCTGTTGGGACTTTAGTCTAGTTGTAGGTCTGGAAGAAATGAGGGGTGGTGGAGGTGGGTCATGAAAAGAATTAGAAATATCTTCCAAGCCATTTGCCTCACGGCCTTCATTTGCAGTTTCATCTGGTGAAACAGGATTAAACACTCTAGGGCTAATCCCTTCAGGTGGAGGTTGGGTGGCCAATTCTTCAAGGCAGGCTGGAGGTGGGGCGGTTATGCCCTCAGGGAAGACTACTACAGGGTTATCTAGAGAAGACTCAGCATGACCTAGGGTTTCAACCTCACCCCCAACATCATTATCAATCCATATATCACCATCCCATTTTTCAGGGTCCCACTCCTTTCCAATCAATGCCCTCACTTTAATGGCAGACACCATGCAACATTGAGATTTCAGTTTGCATTGTAAAGTCACTACTCTAACAATAAGATTCTGAGTCTGATTTTTTGGAGATCTCAAGTCTACGGCTACAAGAAATAAGATTTTCCTTCAGGATATTCACAGAAACTTCTACACCTGTCAGATGGCGCTTAAGCTTCTCGTTTGAAGCCTTAAGCCCATCCATTTCACTCCTTAATGTAGCCAGTGTATCTCACAAACAAACAGCCAACCTCTCTGTATCTCTTATTTCCACAAAACTCTGTAAAGGTGTCAAAAACATTATTCCCCAGAGTCTGGCTTCGTATAAGTGAAGCATTAGGAGAATCGAATGGTGATATTTTGACTATCTTTTTGCCAACTTTTTTGCCATGGATTGGCCATGTCATTCTGATTATGGGAATCAGAGTCTTTAGTGCCTTTGATTCCAGTCAGAGTAGAAAACCATTCATAAAAACCCATTTTTAAGATTCTGTTTCTTAAGAATCACTCCTGGTACCAAGTTGTATTAGTTAGGGTTCTCTAGAGAAACAGAATCAACAGGGAACACTCGCAAATATAAAATTTATTAAAGTGTCATATAACCGTGGGAATGCAGAGTCCAAACTCCGCAGGGCAGGCTGTGAAGCCAGTGATTCCAATGGAGGGTCTGGACGAACTCCACAGGAGAGGCTCGCCAGCTGAAGCAGGAAGAGAGCCTGTCTCTTCTGAATCCTCCAGTGATTAGATTAAGCATCACTCTTTGCAGAAGACACTCCCCTCGGCTGATTACAAATGAAATCAGCTGTGGATGCAGCCAATGTAATCATGATTTAATTCTATGAAATGTCCTCATCTCAACAGACTGGTCAGCACTTGCCCAACCAGACAAATAGGTACCACCACCTGGCCAAGGTGACACACCAACCTGACCATGATAGGGTATTTTGTCACATCACCAGGGGAAAGAGAAACCTACCTGGGGGCTGGGACTCAGCACCTTCCCTCCAGAGAAACCCTCTCCACGACGCTCCCTCCATGGCTCCAGCACTTGGCGGCAGCTGCAGTTTCTCTAACTGGTTTGCAGATAAACCCTGGCTGACTGCCTGGCCAGGTATCTCATTTTGGAACTAAAACAGCCGAATCTTAGCACTTCAGACAACTTAAACTTCTCTTGGTGTCACTCGGTATGGCCTTCTGACGGACCAGCTGTCCCCCCACCTGTTGCGGCCACCTGCTCCACTGGGTGCCCTTGCTCGGCTGCGTGACTCCACGTGGGATGTGAGAGCGACATGGCTTGGGGGAATTTGGGGAGGGGGCAGGAGTGTGTCCAGTGCTGCTTTGAGGGGCCCCACAGTGGGTCCCTGGCTTGGCCATACCCACACCTGTGTCTCGCCTTCAGGAGTGTGTGAATTTCCAGTGGCCTGCAGTAAATGCCTCCTTGTCACAATCAGCCAGCCCGGATGGGGGTCTGCAGCCAGGATCCCAGATTATTTTGTGGGTGACACTGTTACCCCAGGGTTAAGCTGGATTAGCCCGAGGCTAGCCCAGGTGTGGAGCAGGCCTGAGGAGCCTGTCTTTCTGGTAGAGGGGCTGGGGGATGCATGGAAGGGGTCAGGGCCAGCCTGGCTCACTGACGAGGGGTCTTTTCAAGCTAGAGAGGGCGCTTCCAGGCACAGGATGGGGAGATTCCCTGGGGGGCAGCCCACCTTAGAGCCACTGCCGCTGGCTGGCCATGTCCACCCTCACATGCCAGGACAGGGAGGCCGGGGCCTTCCAGCTGGACCTAACGTTGGCAGGCCAGCCCCAGGACCCGAGACCAGCCCCCTTCTCACCACAGCTCTTCCTGGCTAAGTCCCCAGACCCCTGGGCATCTGCTGTGCCCACGCTGGACCCAGGATAACACTTCGCTGGCCCCATCCCTGCCAAACAGAAAAACCCAAGGACAAGGGCAGCATCTCAGACAGTGGCCTGTGGAAGCTCCAGTGAAGAGGGCAGTGTGTGCTGGGACACCGAGGGCTGGGGACACCGTGTGTTGGGACACTGAGTGCTGGGACACCGCGTGTTGGGACACCGCATGCTGGGGACACCGTGTGTTGGGACACTGAGTGCTGGGACACCACGTGCTGGGATACCGTGTGTTGGGACACTGAGTGCTGGGACACCATGTGCTGGGACACCATGTGCTACGGACACCGCATGCTGGGGACACCGTGTGCTGGGACACCATGTGCTGGGGACACCGCGTGCTGGGGGACCCCGCGAGTTGGGGACACTGTTGTTGGGACACCGCATGCTGGGGACACCGCGTGCTGGGACACCATGTGCTGGGGACACTGCGTGCCGGGACACTGTGTGCCAGGATGTCGCGCTGATGGGTGGGGCTGGGGCTCTGCCCTGTGAAGACAAGAGGCTCTGGGGTCTCTGCAGACCCCCAAGGCCAGGTCCCCAGGGGAAACTGGAGGACACTTGGTGGCACCCCTGTCCTAGCCGCCGCCTGGCCTGGGAGTCCTATGACCTCTGTGAGCCTCACTGGGCTCTTCCGTAAATGAGTCCACCTGGGCTGCCCCCTACGGCTAAGTCAGACCTTCTAACTCCTTACAGGGCCTGACGCGGGCCTCCGCCCCCCTCCTCCCTCCTCTTCCTCCTCCTCCCGCCCTCCCACTGCCCGTCTTCTACCCTCTCTCACGTCGTCGTCCCGCCTCCTCCCGCCTCTGCCCCTCCTCCCACCCTCCCCCGCCTCTGCCCCTCCTCCCACCCTCCCCTGCCCACCTCCATCACCCACAGACTCGGGGCCACCCACGCAGGAGCTGGTGCTGGAAGTGCCACTGCCTTCTAGAAGCCCACCGGGAACTAGCCAGGGACCCATGGGTTGCCGCCATGCTGCCCCGGCTTGGGGAACACAGAGCCCTCAGGGGGCGCGGGGGCGGGGTGCCCACAGAGCCCTCTGTGCACTGCTTGCTCCGTGGGAAAGCTGGAGGCTGAGCTGAGTGGGGAGCAGGACGGGGGGCAGGAGGGGGGCGCAGAGGGGGCCGCAAGGTGAGGCTGCGCCGTGGCCCACACGGGGGAGGAGAGGGGGCTTTGCTCAGCAGCCCCTTGAGCAGCAGCTGCTCGGAAGGGCCCCAGGGGATGAGCCTGGCGCCATGAGCTGCGGGGAGTGGGGCCGTGGGCAGGGAGCCGGGGCCTGGAAACGCTGCTTGTTCTGACCCTGCTGCAGAGGAGCTGGCCTGCGAGCACCTGCCAAACCGCCTTCGCCTGGGCTCACCCCTCTGCAGGAACCTCCATGGGAGGGGGGCCGGGGAACGCTGCGCTGGGCACTGGGCATGTCCCCAGCATGCTCTGGTGGGTGGGGAGCCAGCGTCAGTCCCTGGGGTGCCCGGGGCAGCTGGGGCGCTGGGCGTGGACCCTGGGGTGCCCTGAAGGGGTGGAGTGCTGGGTGTGACCCACGGGGGTGTCCTGTGCGGGCGGGTTGCTGGGCGTGGACCCATGGTGGGGCCTCCCCCTCCCCATGCCTTGCATGTGTCACTGCCCACCTTAGACATGTTGCCCAGGCGGGTCTCAGCCCCTCCTTACAAAGGACCTGGAGAGGCCGAGGGTGGTGCCCAGGGCTCCCCGCAGACCCCGAAGCCCGGCTCTGTGCGCCCTGCTATCCAAATAAAGTCAGTCCCTGTGTTCCCCCACACACCGTGAACCCCAGACCTGCCCAGTCCTCTGCCCCACCCTGGCCGGCCCTGCCCTGAGCCAGCAGCCAGCGAACTGTGTGTGTGAGGGGATGTGAGTGCATGGGCGTGTAGTGAGTGTGTGTGCGGGTGAGTGTAAGAGTGCATGTGTGAGTGTGCAATGTGAGTGTGAGCTGTGTGAGTGAGTGGACCCCCTACCCAACAAACACACAGGTGGGGCCCTGGCTGGGGCCCCAGGCGGTCTCTGATTGCTGAGAAGAGACGCTGCTCAGGGCGCGCTCAGCACAGCCCCCTCCCTTCCGCCCGGCCCCCTCCCCTCCTACCTGAGCCCTGTGGGGCGGCGCTGGACAGGACCCACTTGACCAGGCAGCAGCGCATCAGGACCTGGCGGGTGAGCCGCGGCCTCTGCCCCTTGGCGCCCTCCTTCCTGCCGAGCGGCGTGTGCACGGGGTCCCCCAGGAGGCTGCCGTCCGTCGCCGTGGTCCCCTCCTGTGGCAGTTATGGGCAGAGCAGCCCTGAGCCCCGCCCCTCTGCTGCCCCTGGCCTGGCCGTCCCAGCCCGGGTCACTGTGTGGCAGGGCCACACCTGCCAGGCCACTGTAGGGCCCCGTGCACCCGGCCCAGACCCCGCCCGCCACAGCCCGCGGCCCCTGCCCCTGAGCGCCCGGCCCCTTCCCCACTCCAGACCCGTTACTCAGGCCGCCCTCCCACCTGGAAGCCCCTCCGTCAGTGGTCAGTCCCGCAGGCCAGACACTGCTCTTGGGAACCCCCAAGTTCCTAAAGCGAGGGCGTCTGCCTGCCCCTGGAGCCTCACTTCCACGCAGCCTGGCCTGTGGGCAGGCCCTCGGGGTGTCCTCCACTCTGCACTCCCTTGTGGCCCCTGGGGACCCTCTGTGGGAGAGCGAGGAGGGTGCCTGACAGCCCCTCCCCAGCTCAGGCCACACTGTGCAAGCCAGATGGCCCCAAGGCCCCTTTGCCAAAGCCCAGGGAGGGGCCCACCCATACCTGTCTCCCAGCAAAGTGGGAGTCCCCATGCCCCCTGCAGGGCCCTTGGTAAGCAGAGGATGAATGAAAGTCTGTGCCCCCCAGGAGGGGCAAACCTACGGAGTTGTGAGAAGAGCTAAAGAAACAATTAAACGACCCAAGGAGGGGCCCTGGAGGGGGAGGAGCCTTGTGAGTCAAGAGATGCCAGGATAGGAGCCTGAAAACATGTTGCCAGAAAGGGCAAGCCAGGGTAGAGATGCTCGAGCAGCGAGATCTGTTTCCTGCAGCACCCTTCACCTCCCGAGCCACCCACCCTCCTGGTGCCCACAGTGGTGGGGGAGGTGGACCCGGGCAGCAGGGCTGCAGAGGGCCGGGCCTGGGCGAGCTGCCGTCCCCCTGGCCTGGCTGCGAGTTGCTGCCCTTGCCTCCTCTCTCCTGCTCAGCACAGCTGGTTGTTGGTTATCGTTGGGTCCCATGGGTGGCTCCCCCCTCCGTTCCATCCACACTGTGCTGCCCGAGTCCCCAGCATGGAGAATGGCCCAGCGGGGCTTGGCCGTGGCCTGGCACAGCTGTGGGCCACGGCGGGCTGCCTGTGGCTGCTCCCTGCAGCCGGGCGGGCTCTCGATACGGTGCCTGACCTCAGCACCTGCCCAGTCACGGTCTTGAGCCACAGAAACTGACCCCCGCAGATTTAAGCTGGGGCAGGGAGGAGACCCTAAGGCCTGGCTGTGGAGGCAGGGAAAGGGCTGGGGAATTGGCTGCTGCAGCAGGGATGTCAAACAGGAGCTAAATGCCTCCCCCTGCTTCCAGCGTCCTCCCCCAGGCTGCTGGGACAACAAAGGCTTGTGCACGTGGCGGCCACTGAGGACACCTTGGCCCGGCCTGGCCCGACCCTTGTCACCTCGTGCCCCACCCCTTCCAACTCTGTCTCCGGAGGCCCCAGGTGGGTCCCATGCCGCAGCTCCCTCTGCCAGGATACTGTCCCCCGGATTTTCAAGGCTGACCCATTGCCTCCTCCAGGCCTCACTGAAGTCTCAGGGCGGGCCCCAGAGCCCCAACCCCCGATGCCTGTGCCGGCCGCCCCTCGGCGTGTGCGCCTTCCCTGCACTGGGCACGCCGACGCGTCCCGTCCCCTTCCTTCCTGTGCGGGCCTCGGGAGAGGGGCCTTGCCTGGGGGGTGCTCAGCCCCCAGCCCACAGCACGGCACCAGGGCAGCCCCTCAGTCTCCAAAGTCAGCAGTGCAAAGACCATAGTGCACCGCGGGGCAGGATGGGCAAAAGGACAGACGGACGTGTCACAGAAGAGGGAGCACAGGGGGCCAGGAGGCGCGAGAGAGAATTCAACGTCATCAGCCACCGGGGAAACACAAATCACACCATGGTGACCCGCCACCTCACACCTGTTGGGGTCACCTGAGAGAGACACCTGTCGGGGACACCTGAGAGAGACACCTGTTGGGGACACCTGAGAGAGACACTTGTCGGGGACACCTAAGAGAGACACCTGTGAGAGACACCTGTCGGGGACACCTGTGAGACACCTGTGAGACACCTGTCGGGACACGGAGCCCCCGTCCCGGCGCCCAGTGCCTGGCCTGTCCACAGCAGCCCGGCAGTTCTCATGGGGGTGAACGTGAAGCCGCCCGGGCCTGGCCACAGCCTCGACGGCTCCACCTCAGGGGCAATTTCTAAGGACAACATTTCAGAGACGAGGAACAGACCCGGGGCTCAGGGGGGCTCAGAGAGGGAGTTTGCACGTCGGGTGGGGTGCAGCCGACACGCCACCATGGTGCAAGCCCTGAGCTCGTGTGTGCCAGCGAGTGTGCGGGACGGGGACACCTGGCACAAGCCCGCTCCTGCCGGGGGGGAGGGGGTCTCACTGCAGAGGCTCCGGGAGGACGTTCAGTCGAACTCTCTCTCTCCCGCCCTCAAGGGCCCTCCACGGATAACCGCGAGTGACTGGGCGGGAGTCCCCTGGGGAGCCCCGCGTCCTCCACGGCCCAAGGGACAACCTGTGGCCGGTGCCCAGGGCCAGGGCCCGAGGTTTCCCCCGAAGCTCACAGGTTCCCGCGGGGCAGAGGCTGCCGGGAACCCCCTGCCAGCCACCCCGGACCAAGGGGCGCTCAGCCTCCTCCCAGGGCCCCGGCCTGTGGGCCCCGGGGAGGGACAGGGCCACGTGTGAGGGTTAGAGATCTGCGGCCCGTCTCCGGGGCGGCCCTGGGGTGCTGCCTGCTGAGCCGGCGGGGGGCTGAGGCCTTGTTGGCTCCCCCACCTCCAGCCTTGTGTTTGCTGCATTTCCAGCATCCTGTCAATTTGCCCATCACTGCCCTGGGCAGTCTGTGCGGCCACATGTCCTGCGCAGCCCCTCCCCGGCCACTGGGCTTGGCCTCGGGACACAGGGGGCTGCCTTGGCCAGCCAGGGGAGTAGGTGGGGTGAGGAGGGGAGCCCAAGACCCTCTTCACCCCACTTTGACCCCCTTCACCCCACTTTGCCCTCATCACCCTCCTTCATCCCTATTGCCCACTTCTCCAACTCCCCCTCCTTCAGCCCCCTTTCCCCCCTCAGACCCCTCTCCCCCTTCTCCCCACTTCGCCCCCTGTTCTTCATTTGCCCCTCCCTCAGCCCCCGTTCACTTCCCCATAACCCCCTTTCATTCCCCCTTGGTCCCCCCTGGCACCCCATTGCCCCCCCCACCAGGTGCCCGCCCCCGCACAGCCCCCTAAGGACCACTGTCCAGGTTTTCAGGCCCTGTGCTCACATATTAGCGTCATTGAACGCAGTGCTCTAAGGTGACCAGGGAAAGGCTTGAGAGGGGCACGCCCCACCAGACCACAAGCCACGGAGGACGTGATCAGTTGAGGTGACGGCCCCCAGCCCAGCTCCCGCCCCCCACCCCACCCAGGGCCCCACGGGCTCCGACCCAGGGTTGGCCTTGCAGGCCAGCTCAGCTCTCCTCGGCCCCCAGGGAGGCGGGTGGGCATACGTGAGAGGAGCTTGTCCAGGTTTCCAGCCTCCATGTGCCCACGAGGAGACGGAGGCCAGAGAAAGGGAGTCACACTCCTGCCCGAAACCGCTCTCGGCTGCTGGGCTGAATTCCAGGTCCAGCTCACGGCACGGCCAGGCCCTGGGACGGCACGTCCTCCCACCATCACGCAGATCGGTAAACTGAGGCTCAGGGCCAGATGCTCAGCACCAGGGTCCCCGCCTGGCTGCTGGTGGCGGGTCCTTGGTCCCAGCCGCGATGCTGACCTCTGCCACGCTGAACCCTGCCACGCTGAACCCACCCTACCCCGCAGGTGTCCCCTGACCTCAGTAGCAGGACGATGGCCCTCGGGCACCTCTGGGGTGGCTGGTCATCCCCTGGGCACCATCGTCCCCATCTCAGCCCTGTATGGTCCCTGCCCAGGTGTGCTGTACCTGGAGCCACGGCCGCACTTCCCGGAGGAGAAGGAAAGGAGAGACGCAGCGCGGGCGCTGGCAGGATCGCAGGGCCGTGGGGGCAGCCTGGGGGCCCGTAGTGCGACATGCCGGGTTTTTGTGGGGCCAGCACAGTCCACCGAGCTCCGAGCGTCCCCCTTGGCCCACACGGCAACTGCTGGCCTCCCGTCCCGGCCACGGCCTTGCTCTGGTCACCTGTTGTGGGCATGGCCCTGCCTTCCGAAGCCCAGCTGAGCCACGTGCCAACCTCCCCGGACGCTGGCCAGTGCCCCTCCTCGCCCCCTCGACGGCCCGAGGGTCTGGCGTACGCCCCCCACCCCCGCTGGTGGGCTCGCTGGCTCTGACCCCCTCTCCCACTGGGCGCAGCTGAGCATCCCTTGTCCTCAGCTCCAGGACGCCAACCGGACCCTCTCAGTTCTGCCCCGGGAGCAAGGTGCCGGAGGGGCAGCCAGCATACTTGCGACCCCTCCCCAAAAGGCGAAAGTCGGCAGGGTCATGGACCCTGCGCTGGGAACTGCGCGGCGACACCTAAAGCTCCTCATCCGCCGCTGGAGCGGGACGCACTGGAGGCACCTCCCGGAGACACCTGCCCGCCCTCCCCGGGTGCCCCCAGCGCCTCGCTGGCCTGGCAGCATTGCTCACGGGCCATGACTGGGCTTTGACCCCACCCCCTTCCTTTCCCTATAAAACGCGCTTTGAACTGGTTTGGGGACACGTCCTGCTCCCTGCCAAGTGCGCGTGCAGTAAATGACCTTCCCAGGAGCCACGCGGGTCTCCCTCGGCCGTGCAGGGGGGCGCGCCCTCTCTGAGGGGGCCGTGCTGGCGGGTACAGGGCCGGGCACAAGTCACAGCAGAAACAGCGTGAAGGTGAAGGCCGAGCACGGAGGGTGGGGTGCGGGGGCTGTGCCCTGGGCCCGGCTGCCCGACGGGGACCTCAGATCGCGGCCAGGCCTGGCTGGACGTGCCGAGAGCAGCATGCGCTGCGCCGCAGGGGCCCCTGCAAACCGGAGGCCGTCAGAGCCTCCCTAATGGGGTTGTGTAGGTCCCACGCCGAGACGGTGATGTTTGGGGTCCCCTGGGTCACAGCAAATCCATTGTTAAGGATAACTCTGCTTGTTAGGCACCTTGTATCATGTGCCCACCGCGTCCTACTGGCTTGCACTCTATTTCTCCTGGACAGTTCTGTTCTAGAAAGTTCTCAGGCCTACTGGGGGTGGTTTGGGGCAGCCTCCCCCTCTGGGTGCACCCCACTCCTGACCCCCTCCCCCTGCCATCCCAGCCAGGGCTCAGCCATGGCCGGTTCACAGGGGCCTCCCAGCGGGTGGCAGGGGGTGTCACATAGAGTCCACGGGAGGTGCTGGACAGGGCGGACGAAGCAGCAGAGGCGGCGGACGGAGGGTGGGGATGCTGGGCGGGGCACTGCAGCTCTGCTCAGGGTGTGGAAGCCATGGATGGGGTGAGGTGACGGCCCAGAGCTGTGGGGGCAGGATTGCCTGCTGCTTCCACCCCCACTCCGGGCACTGCCTGGGCCCTCCGTGGGAACCTCCTCCTTCCAGGGTTCCATGCACAACAGAGAGGGTCCAGCCCCCCTTAGACAGATCACCAGGACTTGGGGGCAACATCCCACCTCATGGCCCCCCACCCCCATCAGACCCCCAAAAGCCCCTTGCCCCCTCCTGGACCCCAAAAGGCCAAGCTGCCCACCATGGCAGCTCCCTTCCCACCCCAAGCTGCTCTGTCCCAGGAGAGGTGGGGACAGGCCACCAGGGAGAGCCTCGAGGCACCAGTTCAGTCCCGGGGGCCTGCTGGCCGTGCTCCAGGGAACCCCTCAAGGGCAGCCTGGAGGAGGCAGCCTGTGAGGGATCCCCCCGAACAGGGGCCGTGGGGGTCCTCACCAGCCAGGCTCCGCCCCCCCAGGCCACGTCAGACATGCAGGAACAGGTGCCCACGCCTGACCCAGGGCTCCTGAGCAGTCACAGACACGGCCGGGCCTGTGAGGTCCCGGACACCGGGCTGGGGCTAGGCTGGGGCCACCAGGAGGGGTGATGAGCTGGCAGGAGGAGGCCTGTGGTCAGTGGGACAGGGACTGGCCGGACAAAGTGCAGGGGGCAGGGCAAAGACAAGATGGGGGGGCTGCTGCTTTCTGGAGCGACCCCCAATCTGCGTACCCCAGAGCCACCTGCTCGACTCCGGGGGCCAGCAGGTTTCTACCTCTAAAAGCGCCGCAGGGGGCCTGGAAGTGCAGCCATGCGAGCGCACCCGCCAGGAGGCAAGGCAGCCGGGCCACGTCTGCGGGGAAGGGGCTCCGCGCGCCCGCACCCCTGCTCCCCACGTCACCCCACTGCACCCTGCATCACCCATCACCCCATGTCACCCCGCGTCACCCCACATCACCCCACTGCACCCCGTGTCACCCCGCTGCTCCCGTCACCCGCACCGGTGGCAGGGAGTGGCTGTGGGCGGGCGTCCTGCAGCCCCCACCTGGGAGCCTCCTCACACCCCTCCCCCAGCGTGGGCAGGTGCAGCCGGGCAGCTGGCCTGGGGAGGGGCCGAATGCGTCACCCTCCTCCCCCCACCCCAGGGCCCCAGGCACAGCATGCTTGGGACAAAGACGGCAGCAGCAGGAGGGGGCAGGGTGGGCCCAGGACCCTCGGGCTCCCCATATCCCGGGGCACCCTTCACTGCCATTTCTGGGGTTCTCGCTGGGTGCCAGGGAGCGGGTTAAGGCAGGGAAGTGGGGTGCAGGACCTCACTGGTCCAGGAGGTCGGTGACCCTGCTCAGGCCACCCACTGCCGGCCAGGCTCCTGCAGCGCGAGGAAGAGGACATAGGTGCTGGCGGCCCAGCGGGTAAGCATGAGGGGCTGCAGGGAGGTGCCTGGTCCCTCCGGGTCAGCACAGGCCCTCACATGACCTGCCGGGGGTTTTGGTCACGTCGGGCACAGAAGGACAGGCCGAGGGGTTCACGGGGCCGACAGGGCAGGGCCGGGTTAGCACCTGGTCGCCCGGGTCCCTGCCTGCAGCACGCACCCTGGGGGGCACTGCAGAATGACCGGACGTGCTGCCCCAGGGTCCTGGCATAGTGGTGGAGGTTTGCCCACTGCCCACAGGCTGGGGGCGGGGGGCGGGGGGCAGGACCAGTGCGGAGGGGAGGGCACAGGCCCGCTGGAGAGGGGGCCAGGCAGAGGCCTGGGCAGCGGGGCGGAGGGCGGAGGCTGGGCCCCCCCCCGGCACGGCGGCCCCTCCCGGCTCTGGCGCCTACAGGTCCCCTTGGTCCCCCTGTCACGAGGCTGCGCGGCGCCGTTCTAGGACGTGGGCCGATCACAGCTGACGGGCACACCTGCTCGAGGTGGACATCAGCCTGCTGGGGGTGGCGAGGTGGGGACAATGACTCACCAATCCCCTCCTGTCCCCAGCCCGAGGGCCCAGGAAAGGAAAACGTGCCAACGTCCCTCCCCTTTCCTTCCTTTGCCTTGGGAGCCTCTCTGTCCTTTGCCGAGGCCCCAGCAGAGCTGGCCACGGGCCTCAGGCCGCGGGAGAGGCTGAGGGACGGGCTCCTGCATCTCAGCTGCAGCCTGAGCCTTCGCGGCCCTGGGTGCCTCCTGCAGCCAGAGCTGGGACCAGCTCGAGGCCACAGGCCTGTCCAGGGCTCCGGCTTCCCTGAACCCAGAGGCTCAGGGGGCAGCAGCCCAAAGCCTGGGGGAGCCAGGCCCTGGGCTGGGGCGCCCGCGGGTGGGCAGAGCGAAGGCTGGGCCCCAGGAGTTGTCTTTGGAAATGGGGGGCACAAATGAGGGCCTCGAGGGCCTCTTGAGGAGACTGGGGTGGAGGGCAGAGGTGCCTGGTGGTGTTCTGGGTGGAGAGGACACAGGATGGGTGGCCCTGCCCGCTGCCGGGGCCTCAGGTTCAAAGAGCCCGCACACAGCTTCTCACAGGGTGGGGGTCACGGCCCTGGGCTCGACCGGCCCTTGGGGCCTCGGCATCAGCAGGATGGGAAAGCGCCAGCGCCAGTTCCCTGGGGGTGCGATGGCAAGGCCAAGCCTCTGCGGGTGCCACTGGGGGCAGCCGCTGGCCTGGGGGGCCGCCTCCCCGCAGCCTCTGAGCTGCCTTCCCGCTCTCACATCCCCCAGCTGGCCGTGGGGAGGGCCCAGCCTGTAGGAGTTCCTTTGGGCCCCTGCCCTGCCCAGCCCACCCACCTCTGGCCCGGCCACTCCTGGCAGGACAGAGGGTGCGGCCATGGGGACAAGGCGAGGGGCGGGCACAGCCACCTGCTCCGCTCACATGTCAGGGACAGGTGGCTGAGCTCCAAGGTGGCTCCGGAGGGTTCTGGGGAGGGAGGCCGGGCGCTCTGGGAGCTGCCTGTGCACGTGTCCCCACTGACATCTGGTGAGTGTGAACGCGTGTGCCTCTCTGGGTGTGGCATGACTATCTGGGGGCCTGACTGTGCAGGGTGCACCCGAGTGTGTGAGGCTGGGCTAACAGCTAAGGTCCCCAAATGTCCGCCTGCCCAGCATTGCCCCATAAGGGGGCAGGACAGATGCCCCTTTCCAGCAGCCTGACACCGCATCACAGAGAGCCCCTGTCTGTCCCCCTGTGAGATGGGGAGCTGGGCAGGGGACAGAGGCCACAGGATGCCAGCTTCTATCCACTTTTCCTTTCCACAAGCCCAGATCTTACTTGGGGTAACCTGGACCCCCTTGGCCCTTCCTTCTTCCTCCTTCCTGCCACCTGCACACACTGGCTGACGCTCCAGCAGCCATCCTGGGCCTCAGGGACACTCCAAGGGCAGAAGCTGGGGCTGGGAGGAGAGACAGAGCCTTGGAGCTCCGTGCCAGCCTCTGCTGCCTTCTCTGGACTCTGCCCGGGGAAGACGGCTGCCC
The DNA here is from genome assembly GCF_023851605.1 of Tamandua tetradactyla. NCBI lineage: Eukaryota > Metazoa > Chordata > Mammalia > Pilosa > Myrmecophagidae > Tamandua > Tamandua tetradactyla. The sequence continues at coordinate 2,138,772 of NC_135343.1, read as the reverse complement.
ACCTTCTCCAAACCACGGACGCTTGGAGGGTTCTGTCCTGAGGGTCCAGAACTTCTGGAGCAAGACAAGGGGCAGAGCTCTGAGTGCGAATTCTGGGCTCAGCTTTTCCTTTCCCTCTGCCGGCCACATTTAATTTTCCTTTACCCCTCCCCCTCCCGCCCCGCTGCTCCTCTCAGACCCCTCCTCTGCCTGGCACCAGCCTTCCAGGCCCCTGGCGGCCCCGGCGTGGGGGTGGGGGGGTGGACGGGCGCGTGGCCTGGGAGAGAGCCCAGGAGGGACGCCTCTTAATTAAAAGATGCCTCTAAGTAAAGGCGGCCCGGCAAGCACCCCCTGCCCCCGCTCCAGGGCTGACTCGCAGCTCCTCCTCCGAGCACCCCAAGCTTCTCCCACCGCAGAGGGGTCCCCAGGAGACCAGACCCCAGCTGGCACACCCCAACCTTCACTCTCCCCAAAGAGTTCTACAGGGGGCAGGACAGCAGGGCAGGGGTTGAAGGAGGACCCCCAAGGCTCCCTGGACCCCGCACTCCAGGAGCCCCCCATCTCTGCCCAGGTGTGCTCCCTGGATCCCCAGCACCTACCTTGGGCCGCGGCATCTTGGGCGCTGGAGGGAACTGTTGCCTGCCACCCCCCCGGCAGCGGAGGCGAGCGGGACTGGCAGGGCCCGGCTGGCAGCTGCCTCATGTTCGCTGGGACCAGACGGAGCTGTCCGAATTGTCGCACTCGCTGCACCCACCCTGCCCAACCCCTGCCTCCCCGCCCCGCCCACCCGCTGCCTCCCCGCCCCACCCCCTTCCCAGCTCTCCCTCGCCCTGTCACCCGCCTGCAGGGCCTCTGCTCCGGGCTCCCCAGGGCAGGGCTCCCGGCCTCCCGCCACCCCTCGCCCTGATGCCAGTCTCTGTCAGCCGCCCCCTCTGCCCCTTCTTCTCCTCTTGGTCACCCCTGAACAATGGGGCGCAGGGAGCCTGGGCTGGGATCCGAGGGGCTCCGGGTGCACGTGCAGCTGCAGTCCAGCCTGGAGAGCCTCCAGGGCGCCTTCCTGCCCAGGCCGGGACCCCTCCCCGCTGCTCCTCCCCTCACTGGGCCTGTGTCACAAGGACGTGGGCCAGGGGCCCTGCGGACAGCTGGGGACACCGGATCCACACCACAGCAGGCCCGCGGCTCAGGCCCACACTCTCCACCTGCCCTGCTTCAGGAGCTCCGCCTGGGGATGCACCTCGTGGGCTCCTTCTCTCTCGGGTATCCTCTCTCCTCTAGGTGCCCTCTCCCCTGTGTGCCATCTCTCCCGTGTGCCCTCTCTCCCAGGTGCTCTCTCTCTCTCTCTCAGGTGCCCTCTCCCCTGGGTGCTTTCTCTCTCCTGGGTGCCCTCTGTCCTGTAGGTGCCCTCTCCCCACTGGGTGCCCTCTCTCCCGGGTGCCCTCTCCCTTGGGTGTCCTCTCTCCTGGGTGCCCTCTCATGTAGGTGCCCTCTCTCCCGTGTGCCCTCTCTCCCCTGGGTGCCCTCTCTCCTGCGTGCCCTCTCCCCTGGGTATTCTCTCCACCCTGCGCGCCTTCTCTCCCAGGCATCCTCACTTTCGGGCAGGGGTCGAGGTGGCCCTTGCAGGTCCGTCCACCGCCACCATTCGTCGGGGTCCCCGACCTCTTTTCGATCCCCAGTGGGGCCCTCCAGTGTGGGGTCTTCCCCAGAACACGAGCTCCTATTCCTCTGATGTAGCCCCTCTCCTGATGGCCTGCGTCCATCCTGACCTGGGTCTGTGGGGGCCAGGACGGGTTTGGGGGAGCTGAGGGACCCCCCTTTCTCAGGGGTAGGCGGTGGAGAGACCCCGGGCATGCCTGGGAGATGAGCTTGTGCCACCCCAGGAGGGCAGGCCCTAGGCAGCTGCTCTGCTTCCGGAGAGCACTCAGCAGCCCGGGGTCCGGCCACCTCTGCCAGTTCCCTCTGCCGCACCCCCAGAAGCCAGTCTGTGCCAGCGGTTCCTATGGAAACAGAGCCCTGCGACACCCCGCCTGGCAGCGTGCTCATGTGCAAACACACACACACCACTTAGCACCCACCTCCAGATCCTCCGGGAAGGAGAATAGCCTGGCACTGCGGCCCCACTGAGGCAGGCAGGACAGACAGGCAGTCCCGTGCCCAGTGGCTGGGCCCTCAGGACAGGATGGGGAAGGGGCTCAGGGGGCCCTGGACCCCCAGCCTGCCACACACCTTGGGAAGGGGGTGAGGCCAAACCCCCCTGCAGCCTCCAGCTGAGGCTGAACCCCCGGGGCGCCCGTGGCCGGGGAGGGAGGCAGCCTGGGACCCACGCCTTGGCGCTGCGAGGACAGCCCGCAGCTGGGCTCGGAGCCAGCTTCCCCAGCAGGGCCTGGCCGGTGGGCCACCTCACGAGCTGAAGGACCCGCCCAGGCACACAGGCTCGAGAGGGGCAGCCAGGCCTGAGTGCGTCCCTTTTGTTCCCAAGTGGGACCTGTGGGGAATCCCCGGCTGGAGGGTTGTTTGCGCAGGTTTCATCCGTGACCTACAGACATGCAGGTCAGGGGGACTCACCCCGCGCGTGTCGGGGACACCCGTGACCATGGCGTGCACAGAAGAGGGGGGACGGGCACTGCCCCCCAGGCCACCCTTCCCATGGGAACCTGGGCCCAACACGGTGTCCCTCGGCCCTCGTGGAGCCTAGCGTCTTTGGCACCTCCTTCAATTGCCTTCCCCGACCCTCCTGTCCAACCTCAGCCCTTCTCCCAGGTGCCCCGCCCGCCCCGTGGAGCCCCCAGCTCCTTCCAGACTTTCTTTGGCTGGGTCCCCCCCAGCCCCTGCTGAGGGCCCAGGGAAGGTAAGCTGACCAGTGCAGTCTCGGGGTGGGGCCTGTCTCCCCTGGGGGTCCCTACTGGGAGGAAGGCCCCTCTGGGTGGGGTGTGTTTCAGCATCCACGTGACCCCCCCACCCCACAAGAGTGCAGAGATGCCTGTGGCCCCAAGGCAGCTGTCCTCGGGCAGCGCCCTGAGCGGTAGGCAGGAGACACGGGGCCAGCCTGGCATGTGGGGCCGGAGAGCAGCTGGCTCTGTGCCACGCACTGGCCCTCGGGACTCTGCTGCCGGGCCACTTCTCCTCTGCAAACCACAGGCCCGAGGGGCTCCTCGGAGGAAGCATCACTTGGCTCGTCCAGGCCCCGCGGCGGTCAGCTCTCTGCTCCGCCCAGCCATCCCGGAACCGTGCTCCTCCCTGTGCCAGATGCAGGTGTGTTGGATGCTAAGTCTTTGGGAGAGGGACACCCAGGGACAGAGGATGCACCACGGCCCCAGGAGGGGCCCCAGGAGGGACCACAGGAAGGGCTCCCCTGGCAGCACACAGGGCATGGGCCTGGCTAGGGCAGAGTGCACTTGTGCTGAGAGGGGGGCAGCCCTGGCCGGGGTGGGGGACATGGCCCTGCCCACAACCTCAGGCCTGCAGGTGAACCCCAGAGAATCCAGACACTGCCCGAAACGCCGCTGTCACTTCCTCAGCCCTCTGGGTACCTGCTGCCTTCTCTCCTGTGCCTCGGCTTTCTCGGCTGTAAGACAGGTTAATTCAGGTACCTGCTGAGCACGCTCCCTGATCAGACCCCACGCAGCCAGCACCTGCTGGCTCTCCTGCCCCTCAGGAGCTGTCCACCTCGCGCTCTGCTCGCCGGAGCTGCCCTGGCACCCCAAGGCTCAGAATCTGCCGTCCGTGGACCACGGGGGCTTGGGCTCCGGGGGGCTGGTGAGCCTGGCAGAACTCCAGGGCCCCCACGCCGCGTGCCCCCCGCTACAGGGACAGCAAGGACACGGAGATCAAATCTCCTTGGAGGCCGGGCCTCCCCGTTCCCCGCAGGGACTGGGGACTGGCAGCTCCTCATCAGCCTCCAGGGCCCCGGGAGGGCAGAGCCGGCTAAGCTGCGATGTGCTCAGCCAGGAAACAAAGAATGAGGGTCCCCAGTCTCTCCAGGGGCAGCCACGGAGCAGGGGAGTCTGTGTCCACGGCGGGGCCTGTCGGATACTGCGTCCGTGCACTCGTAAAGCGGGGTTTGCACCTCAGACCTCCTGCACTGTAAAAGCAGGGCGCTGGGGTAAGCTTTTCCCTGTGGCTGCCTCTGTCTCGGCCCCAAACCTCTCCCACCAAGGCCGCTGCTGGATTCAGGACTCTAACTCACGCTGTGGCAGTGTTGCCCGCTGCACAGGGGAATTAAAGTCAATTTCTCCCAACCACCACGTCTGCTAACGGTGGATTTGGTAATTCGAACCAAGTTCCAAGCTGAGAATGTATATTTTTACCGTCTGCTTGAGCAGGGAAGTGCAGAATTGCTGGGCCCAGGCCTGGGGAAGGAAGGAAACCCGAGACACGCGTCTGGCTCTGGGGGCCCCTGGCAGGCTCCAGAAGATGCTCCTAAGATACAGAGCAGAGCTGTGACAGCCTCTGGGCTGAGGATGCAAAACTCGGGCATGCCTGGGCTGGGGTTGGGATTTTGGGGGGCCACAGCCTACGAAGGAAAGGAGGTGGGAGGACAGAAGTCAGGCCTGAGTCACCTCCGTCCCTCAGAGAGGACAGACGTCCGGTTTGGTGGCATCCCAGCTACCGGCCAGAAGTAATTGTGGTTTTATCCCAGGGCCCAAATCAGGCCTGCGGGTTTTCGGGTACAATGCGCAGGACTCAATCAAAACTGTCAGGTGAGGGGCCAAGACGGACACGGGACTCTGACTGAATGTAGGATGGCTGTGCTCACTAGGCTGGATGTATAAAAGACAAGCAATTCTGATAGAGAACTGGAAATTATTTTTTTTGATTATTTCGAGTTCCATGTTTTTTATCCCTTTATTCAAAGGCAGGGGGCTCCTTCCCCTGCAGGGGTTGGCAGCCTCCGGGAGAACCCTAATTGGGGACGTGCTGCCTTCAGGACGTGTGTTTGCAGGCGTTCCCGCGGTCGTGGCAGTCTATTGTGAGTGCCCCGTCCTGAGTTCTAGTAGCAGATTTGTCTCTGGTGTGTAAGACAGTTTGGCAGCAGCACCCCAGAAACTCAGCAGACCCCACCGTCTCGAGGGCTTCTGCCTTAGAGAACCAGGACCTGGCCCCCCTCACTTGGCCGGCACCTGCCCGGGACCGTGGCTCTGTCCCTGGCTCGGGGCGGTCACGGCAGAAGCTGGCAGCGTCCATCTGCTGAGCACGTGTCCAGGCCCGGCCTGGCCGCTGCCCTGCGCGGAGGCCGGATGGCTGCCCCTCGAGCTCTCGTTCCCGCGGCCCCGCTAAGGGGCGTCAGCACCAGGACCCCAAGCCGGGCCTGCCCGCCCCCACCTGCTGAGTGCCGGGACAAGGCCTGGACGCCACTGGGCCGAGGAGGCCTTGGGATACTCTTCTCCAAAAACACTCATTAAACGCCAACTGCATACAGGCCCTGGCCTGGGAGATCTGGTGTTAAGAACCCAAATTCAGATTAGCAAAGTAACGACACTTTAATGGATTTCAGGGCCTGTCCATCTCTTCTCTCTCCTCCTTCTCTTCCATTTCTGGACCTTGGGTCTGGGGTGCAGGGGGCACTGGGAAGGGTCAGGGACCGCAGCCCCATGCACCAGGGCAGGGGAGGGCAATTGCAAAGGCCCCTCTTGGCAGAGCCGAACGGGGCCTGTGGGACGTGCTTCCAGGGAGCCAGGGGAGCTCCTGTTTTGGCCCCAGGTTCCCCCTCTTTCCTAGGGACAGAGTGCCACTCCTAACCCAAGGGGCAGGCAGCCAGGCTGGGCCTTCACAAACAGGCCTCCCTCACCCCACTGGGGGGCATAAAATCGGGGCTGGGGTCTTCCTAGCCAGTCTCCTCAGTGACCCTACCTGACTGGCCTGGCTGAACTGGGGCGACCTGAACTCAGCAAGCAGAGGTGGGATAAGGTAGGGAGGGAACAAGGAAGGAAAGGAACTTCTCTGGGAATCAAGAGCCAGGGAGGGGCTGGGACTGAAGCTGGAGCCAGCAGGAGGCCACACAGGAGCCGGGGGGCGGGGACTTGGGGAGAAGCAGGGTGGGGGCCTGGTAGGCGCAGGGGCTGGTAACTGAGCCAGGCGGGCTGGGGAAGGGCTCCTAGGAGATGGAGAAAAGGCTCTGCCTGGTGCCGAAACACTGCAGCAAGGAGGATGAGGGCTGGACACCAGGAAGCACCTGCAGTCTGTAGCTGAACTCAAAAGCTGAGAGTGGGGGGACCATGAGCTGCACGGTGGAAAGGGACAAGCATGATGGGGCCAGGCTAGGAGGAGTGGGGCCTGGGGCCAGCCTGGGCTCTGGAGAAGAGGCCACAGAAGTCCCTGGGTCCAGGTGGAGCCGAAGAGGGAGACGACCTTGCAGCCGCAAACATCCCTGTCCTGGATAAGGAACGAGGCAGGCGAGGGGGCCGGGGAGGGAGGGCTCAGCCTGTGCACAAAGCTGAGGGTGGGCCAGGCCACTGCCCAGGCCCCCCAGTGTCCACGCTCCCCTGCCCTCCCAGCCCCTGGGGACCCCAGACCTCAGCCCCGCCTTGGGACCGAGGCACTAAGGGAAAACTCACCCGCCGGGGCCCTACAGCTTCAGGGAGGTGACCCGGGGAATGTGGAAGAGCTGCGTCTCCTCGGAGCTGGTGGAGCTGCGCATCCAGAGAGCGTGCGTGAGTCCAGGCCGCCACCCCCAGCCCCCGCCTGCCACCCTCGGAAAGAGGAAGGAGCAAGAAGCTGTGCTGGGGGTGGCGGAGCAGGCTCCCGGGTGGCCCTTCTGGCCCTGGGCTCTTTGGGGAGGGCTCGGGAAGGGCGGTGGGGGCTGGGCCTGCAGCCCAGGGGATCCGTCCTGGAGCCCGCGCTCCCGCAGCCTCACCTGAGGCGCTTCCGGACCGGGCGGAAATACTTGGAGGTCTTCACGGCGAAGATGATGCTTGGAATCAGGAAGAAGGTGCAGCCGGCCAGGCAGAGCCAGAAGGCGTTCTGGGCAGGGACTGGGGTCAGCCACTGCCTGGCCCAGCGCCGGCTCCCCAGGGCAGAGGCCAGGCGCGCAGGGGAGGGACCGTCAGACCAAGGGGCCCGGGGGGGAGCGGCACAGACCTGGGAAGCAGGTCCCCGCCCCCATGCCCTGCTCAGTGTCCATGAGGTCCGGGGCCCTGCGCGTCCCTCACCCAGGGATCCGTCATCATGTCACACAGGATCACTCGGCCATTGTCCAGGGCTCCAGAGAGAGGCTGGCAGGTGGCAACGTGCTGAGTCACCTGTGATGCAAGACGAGCCAGTGCGTGCTGAGACCCCAGACCACGGGGCACCCGCAAGCAGAGAGGGGAAGGGGCACGCGACCCGAGGCGCAGCTGGGATGACACCCAGTCTGCGGAGACCCCAGACCACGGGACACCCACAGAGAGGCACGCAGCCCGAGGTGCAGCTGGGGCGACACCAGATGTACACATGCCCAGAAAGGCAGGTACACAGAGACAGGTGGACACAGGTGCTGCGTGTCAGGGAGGCACCCTCAGGAGCTCGCTGCCTGGTTCCGGCCCTTTCCACCCCACCCCCAATCCACACGAAGCCCCTGCTGGGTGCCGGCGTGGTGCTGCGCATCATATTCCCACTGCAGAGGCAGTACATGTGCGCATCCGCACATGCACACACACAATGCACATGTGCAATGACCACATGTACACACATAATGCGTGTGTGCAATAAGCACATGCACACACATAATGCACATGTGCAATGACCACATGCACACACAATGCATGTGTGCAATGACCACATGTGCACACACAATGTGTGTGCAATGACCGCATGTGCACACACAATGCATACATGCCATGAGCACTCACATGTGCACATGCACAAAAGTGCACACATGTATGCACATGACGGACACTCATGCAACACACACAGGTCACACACATGTGCACACACACACACACACGTGTACATGCAGACACACTTTGAGTTAAGCAAGACCCCTGAAGGCCAGTGCAGATGCCCAGGCAGCTCCTGGAAACTGGTCAGCGAGGGCCTCCGGAGGCAGTGGGTTGTGTTGGCCTCAGACAAGCTGGGCAAGGAAGGGTGCCGGGGCAAGGTGCAGACGGCGTGTCCTGGAGAGCCAGGACCCGCCCAGCTCTCGCTCCAACCTCACCGAAGGGCAGCGGTGGCAGCTGGGGGATGGGCAAAGCCAGCAGGCGGGGGTGCAGATGCCAGAACTGGGAGGTGCGGTTCAGTTCTAAAGACCTGGGGTGCCCCCAAGGGGCTCGAGGAGGCAGGGGAGAGGCAGGGCAGGTGAAGCGCTGTCCCCCAGGGTGGGCAGTGGCGGTCTCTGAGGTCCGCGGTCTGAGCCCTCTCACCTCCTCTCTCACCCAGTCCGCGTACTGGGAGAAGTAGCCCACCTCCCGGGCCAGGAAACACTCGCTTTCCTGCAGGGAAGACAGAGGCGGGGCCGTCGGGGTCCCCGGAGCCAGCCGCCCCCCACACCTGGCACCACCGGGGCCTGCTGAGCTGGCTTTCCTGGGAGCCATGGGGGGTGGCAGGGCTGGGGGAGCCTCGTGCCCCCCCACTCACATTCCTCAGGATATCGATGGCCCGGGCAGGCAGTTCCCCCTCCAGGGAGGTGACCTTGGCCAGAAGGTCGGAAGTTTCCACCTAGGGGAGGAGACTGGGGCTCAACTCAGGTTTCTCTCCACTCATTCACTCATCCATTCATTCATTCAGCAGAGCACCTGGGGCAGGGGCTGGGCCCCAAGGGCACAGAGGTGGTCCCGGAGGGTCTGCACACTCACCCCTTCCCCTCCCACCCTTTACCTCCAGTGACCCAAGCCAGCAGGGGCCCCTTTCCTACCCCCACCCTCCCCCTCTGCTGCTGCAGGTCCACCTGCTCCCCCCGCCCCGCCCCCAGCAGCCACCTGGAGACTGGGGGCGGAGGAAGCCAGGGCCTGGACGCTGAGGTTGAGCTTCGCCTGTGAGAAGAGGGCAGGGCTGGGGGGAGCAGCTCTTGGGAGCCTCCCTCCCCTCCTGCTTCCCCCCTCATCCAGTGCCCGGGCTCGGGGCCCCCACACTCACCACGAGGCTCTGCTGGGGGCGGACCCTCTCCTGGGAGAGACTTCTGAGCGCCCGGGCCTCCTCCTGCAGTTGTCGCCCCAGCACAGTGCTGTCCTGGGGTGCGGGCAGAGCTCAGATGGGCCCCGCGGGCCTCCAGCCCCCACCCCTGGCCCTTCCCGGGCCCTTCAGCTGTGCCAAGGCGAAGCTGGGGCAGGGGGCACAGCGAGCACCAGCCCCCAGCTCCAGGGAGGCGGAGGCTCGGGGCCACAGCCGCGGGTGTGGGGGGCTGCAGGAACCCTGCTCAAACCGGGCTGCGGCCAGGAGGACGGCGGCCACGGGCGCTTGAGGGGAACTTTCTAAACTCTTAAGCTCTCAGAACACACAGGCTACTTCTTCCAGGAGAACGCAAGTTCAAGGGCAACTGTCAGGACACGTGCCACCGGCCGGGCCCCTGCACGGCGCCTTCTGCCCGCGGCCTGTGCTTCGAGACGCTGCTGAGCCGCGCGTCCTGCCCGGAGCTGCAGCCCACCAGGCCCGGGAGGCAGGGTGCGGCCCGCCTCACAGGTGGGGAAACCGAGGCCCGGGCAGCTGGCTGGTGGCAGGGGGGCCGGGGGCCTGGCCCTCGCGGGTGGGCACACCACGCCCTCCTCTGCCCCTGCCCCACCCGGCACCCTCCAGGCCGCCCCCAGACTCCAGCCCGCCCCCGGGGCCCCTCCCACCTGGGCCCGGGCCAGCGCCTCCAGCTCCTGGGCCAGCCTCGCCACGTCCGTGGTCACCACCGGCTTCTGGGCCTGGGGGCAGACAGGACGGGCCGAGATGGGGGGACGGCGGGCGGCCCCTCCCAGCTGCCGCCTCGGCACAGCCCCAACCCCCGAATTCCCAGGCGAAAAGGCTAAAACCGTCAGAGACGCGCACTGGTCACCCACAGCACTCAGGGGGCGGCCTGGAGCTGAAACGCGCGGCGCTGCCACCCCCGAGAGAACACGGGACCCCCCGGGAAGCCCCAGCAGGAGGCGGCCTCCCCGGGGTCAGCACCCCACAGCGGGGACGGGGCGCCCGCTGCTCACCTGTGCACGGAAGCGGGCGAAGGGCACGTGGTGGAGCCCGCTGTGCTGCAGCGTCTCCAGGTCGCGCCGGGCGCCCGGGCTCAGCAGGCGCACGTCCTGCACGTCCACGCGGAGGCCACGCAGCTCCCGCTGCAGCCTGGCCGTGTACTGGGGAGGGGCGCCGCCTCGTCACGGGGGCCGGGGTGTCCCCGGGAACCGCCGGCCCCTGTGCCCCACCGCCCCCCACCCCACCTCCAGCGCCCACAGCTGTGCAAAGCGGGACCCCTGGCGTCTCCCTGACAGGGCTGCAGGAATTTCAAAGGCCACGAAGTCCAGCCCCAGGGTTTCAGACGAGGGACCGTGGCCAGAGCTGAGAGTTCCGCTCCGGGGCAAGTTAGCGACCTGGCGCCCGCTCTGTCCGGCTCCCCCACACCCGCCACCCCCCGGGGAGGAGCGCCTGCACGTGCCAGGGCAGGCAGCTGACCCAGCCTCCAACCTCAGTGACAGAGCTGCCCCGGGGCCAGCCTCGCCCTGTTCGTCTCTGGGTAGCACTTGGGGGACAAGTACCCCCAGGTCTCATCTTGACGGTAGGAACCTGAGACCCATCCGTCCAGAATTTTCTGTGTTCTGGGTCTCTCCCCTCCCAGGAGCAGGACTAAGTCTAAGAGCCGGGCCTCCCCAGCGAGCTGGGCACAGGGGACCTTCTGTCAAGACGCACGAGGAAGTGGTCTGTCCAGTGCCGGGACAGTCCTGGGACAGGGCAGCTCTGGGGCAGCTCTGGGACAGGGCAGCTCTGGGGCAGCTCTGGGACAGCCCCGGGACAGGGCAGCTCTGGGGCAGCTCTGGGACAGCCCTGGGACAGGGCAGCTCTGGGGCAGCTCTGGGACAGCTCTGGGACAGCCCTGGGACACGGTGTCCATGGCCCTACAGCCAGCTTGGGAGCTGTAAGGAGCGACCTGCCCGAGCTTACACGGTGTGAGCCTGGGGTGGGGTGAGGGGAGACGGGCCCCAGAGGATGGGAGGCTCTCGGGGTGACACTACGTAGAGGAGACGGGTGGGAAATGTGGGTTTTCTGGGAGGGGCTTGGGAGAGGTTCTGGGGTCCCTGGGAGTCGAGGTTCGTCTCCCCCACCACACTTGGGAAAGGTGAGGAAATGAGGGAACGTTTTAGAGCTCCTGTCCCCCCTAAGAGCACCCCGTTCTCAGACTACACTCCCTCTTGAGAAATAGCCCTTCCTTCCCTTTGCCCCACAGCTGGCCCTCGCGTCACAGGCCTCTCGGTCTCACCCAGTCCAGGCAGAGCCCAGGCTTGGGGGAGTCTGGGGGGGAGCTGGGGTGGACCTGCCACGCCACACACTTGGCCACGGGAGCTCAGCGAGTGGCCTGGAGCCCCCACGACACAAGCGTCGCCGGTTTCGTCACCACGCACTCCCTGCCGGCCCCGGCTTGCAGCACCCGCCGAGGCGCCACAGCAGGACCCCACGTCTACCTGCCCTTCCCCTGCCATGCTCGGCTGTGCTTGCTGCTCCTGGCAGGGCCCAGGGCTGGTCAGAGCTTGGGGCCCCCGGGTCCCCCACACCCATTGCCTACGCAGCTGGCGTCGGGGTGACGGCGCCCCAGAAGGGCCCTTACCCGGCTGACATCCAGGTGTGTCTCCAGGTCGTAGGAGTGGTTGAGCTGCAGGACCCTCCATAGCGCGGCCCCTTCCCTGCACTGCCTGGGGGACAGGGGCCAGGGTGGGGGGGCCGCAGCGCCGGGGTAGCTCCCCGCCCGCCCCGGCTCCCGCCCGCCCCACTCACTGGTAGGCTGAGACGAGGCTGACATTTCTCTTCAGGCCGAGGAGGTGGGACAGGTTCACAGACAGGGGCAGGTTCCCCGGGGTGTCCACAAACTGGGGGGGCGGGGGGCGGGCCTGGAGCGGGGGCGAGGCCACCCAGCGCCTCTGGGCAGCCCCCTCCCTGGCACCACAGAGGCCAGGACAGGAAGCCCCCCGGACACATGCCCAGCCTGGCCTCAGACCCCACTCCCTCCCCACGGGGACCCTTCCCACGAAATCCAAGGGGCTGGCTTGACCAAGGCCACAGACTCCAGGCCCGCGGGACCCCGTGGGGACCCAGGGTGGCCGGTTCCCAGGCCCAGGGTTAGGAGAGGAGAGGGCCCCGGGCTGGGGTGCCCCTGGGGTGACTCTGGGCACAGCCTCCGCTCCCTGCCCGCGCTGGCTTTCCTGGCCCCTCCCCGCCCCCTCTCCTCCCCTCCTCCCCGCTCTCCCTCCTCCCCATCCTCCTCCTCCCTACCCCTCCCATCCCCATCCCCATCCCTTCCACTTCCCCATCCCCGACCCCTGACCCCCTCCTCCCTGCCCCCTCCCACCCACCCGTCCCCCTGTCCCCACAGCCCTCTCGCCCAGCAGTGGGCCTCCACCTCCCTGAGCCCACCTCCAGCAGCTCCCCGCTCTCCCAGCTCCGGCACACCAGCGTCTGCACGTTGCCGCCCACGAGAAAGGTGGCGAAGACGAGGAGGATGAGGGGAGCGGCGAAGAGGAAGCTGAGGCCCACGCCCCTGGGGAGGCACAGCAGGTTGCAGGAGAGAGGAGGCTGCGGCCGCCCCTGGCCTCTGTCCCACCTCCGCTGGGGGTGTCCAGCTCCAGGAGAGGGAGGCCAGGCCCAGGGGGCGCTCGGACCGCCTGACTGTCCCCACCTGACCCAGTCCTCCCTGCCCCATCACTGGGACCCTGGCAGCCCGGAGAACGGGGCTGTCGTTTTGCTCCAAGGGCCAGGACTCCCCACCCCTGGCCTGAGGCCCCCTGAGGAGATGGGCTCAAGCAGGGCCCCTGGCTGGACCAGCCATGGCCCGCTGGCAGAGGCAGCACCTTAGAGGGTCTGAGTGGGCCCCAGACAGGGACCACTGGCCTGGAGACTTACAGCCCCTTGTCCGCTTGGCCAGGTACACTTGTGCAATGAACCTGCCCAACTATATGGGGCAGCTCTGGCCTTAGGTGCTGGGTTAAGATGGATTCTGAGGACTTGTCTGGGCTCAGTGGGAAGGGGTGCCCGTGATTAGTGAAGTCCACTGCGGTGTGGGAGGGGAACAGGCTGCTCGCCTGTCCCTGCTGCTCCTTTAGACGCTGTGGCCTAGAGCTGGCGATTTGCCCACGTTCACCCAGTGAGTGGGTGCTCAAAGCCACACAGCCGCCCGCTCCCGGCCCGGGCTTACACCATGAGGCAGCGAGCTCCAGCCTCGCCCCTGGCCTCCGAGTGGCTGGAGTCCTCCCTGGCGGACAGCCCCCAGGCACCCAGGCCAAGGCCCAGCAGGTTACAGGCCACGACGAGCAGGACCGTGGAGCACAGCACGCAGCCGGCGACCCACCTGCCCGGAGTGGGAGCGTCAGCGCGGGGTGGGAGGGGCTTCCAGCCGCCATCCCTCCCCCGGCACCCCGGGCACCTGAATGTCTCGTATCTCTGCACCTGGCGCAGGTAGGGTCGACTGCGCAGCTCCGCGTCCCCCAGGGCCCGGCTCCAGCGGGCGGCGGCCTCCCAGCCCGGGAAGCCTGCGGCCAGCGCCCTCACCTCTGCCGCGGACTGGCTCAGGGCGTCTTTCAGCTCTGCCCCAAGCAGCGGGGGTTATGAGGCGGTGGGCACCGGGGGCCCAGGGCAGGGCGGTGGACAGGGGGCGTGTCTGCACCCCACAAAGAGGGTTGGCAGCCGTAGGGGCAGCCATCACCTCCCCCAGAAGCCTTGCAGAGAAAATCCCCTGAGTGGCCCCTGCCAGCTCCCCTCTGAGCCTGCCTGGCTGCTGGGTGGGGGTTGGGGGCGCTGCTGGGGGCGCCTCACCTCTGACCGTGCCGGCCGTCTGCACGGTGGCCAGCAGTGGCAGCGTGTTGAAGGTGCTGTTCTCCTGCAGGAATCGAGGGGCCTGTCCCTCCTACCCTCCCCCCAGTTCCCAGCCTGGGGGACCCCAAAGCCACCAGGCCTGGAGGGAAAGCACTAAAACCCTCAGTTGCCAGCTCAGGGAATAGGCTGCCCCTGCCCCCCCTTAGCCCCCCAAACCTGCTCCTCGCAGACCCCACCCCCACCACCTCCTAGCTACACCCCCCTTCCGCCCGCTGCACGCCATGGCGGGGTCTCTTCCTGAAGGGCCACTCCAGCCCCGCCTTGCGCTGCTCGGGACCCTCCAACGGCTGCCATGGCACAGTCCCGGGAGGCCCTGGTGCAGCCTTCGAGGGTCTCGAGCCCACCCACCCCATCCTTCCTGGGCCTCCCGCCCACCACCCGGCACGGCTGAGTCATCTCTTCCCCACCCCCCGGGTCACGGGTGCTGACTCAGGCCACACCCACCCCATTCCCCCATCCCATCTCCACCCACAGAGGCCCAGCCTGCCGTCCAGGTGCAGGGTGAGTGCTCCTCACCCCTCCTCCCGAAACTCCACATCCGCCGTCCGCCCTCGGAACCAGGAACCCCCAGCCCAGGGGTCCGCCGCGAGGTCTCCATTTGACCTGAGCCCCACTTCCACTGGCTTCCCACCCCGAAAGGGGGCTGGGGGCAGGGGTCCTGGGCTCACCTCCTGGACCATGCTGGAGAAGTTGGCCTCCGGGACCCTGTCCAGCCGATGCAGGACGTCCTCCACGGAGGGCAGCTGCAGTGGGGGGGGGGGGGTGACAAACCTCATGGAGAGGCCTGAGAGGGTCCTGGGGGGGGTGGCTCTGACTCTTGGTGTCCTCGAGTGTGGAATGGGGACCCTCACAGCTCCCCCAGCCCTAGGGGGCAGCAAGAATGCACGGAGGTGGTGCCCGTGAGCACACGGCCAGTGTGTGGCAGGGGCAGGCTCCTTACAGGCCCCCGGGCATATGTGAAAGGAGGAGCGGGAGTGGGAGGCCGGGAAAGGGTCCCCCGCCCAACCCCAGGAGCTCTGGGGCAGCAGCGCGGCCTCTCCGCTGTGGGGCCCTCATGCCCGGCGGGCACCTGGTGGAAGTCGGCCCCCAGCTCCAGGGCGCGGGCCCGGCCCAGGGCCCCCGTGCAGCCCTCGCAGCCGGCCTCCTGCAGCAGGGCGAGGAGGCGTTCCCGACGCGCCCACACGGCCGGCCCCAGGCTCCCCTGCCTCTCCCGCAGCTCCACCGAGGTGGCGCTCAGGGCTCGGAGGTGGTCCACGGACACCTGCAGGGCTGGGAGAGCCGCGCTTGGCCTGAGCACCCTCCCAGGCCTGGGGGAGGGCGAGCCCCCCGACATGTCGAGCGCTGGGGCTCGTCCGGGGGCATTGGGCCAGGATGCAGGCAAGGGAGCCCAGGGCACCAGGCGCACGGCAGAGCCATGGGTGGGGCTGCAACGGGCGGGCTGAGGGTGGGGCCCCACGCAGGGCACCGCCTGCCCCACCCCCACGCGAGGCTCACCGTGGCCCACGTTGCGCACCGAGGCCAGCGCTGGGTACACCGCGCCCCTGAGCTGGCTGTGGAGGGCACTCCCCAGGCGGGCGCCGACACCTGGGGGCACAGGAGAGTCTGCAGGGGCAGCCCGCCAGGGGCCCGGGACCCCAGCGCCTCCCCAGCCAGGGCCCCCGCCCTCCCTCCACGAGGTGACCCCGGGACCCCAGGCCTCCCCAGCCAGGGCCCCTGCCCCGCCTCCACGAGGTGACCCCGGGGACCCCAGGCCTCCCCAGCCAGGGCCCCCGCCCCGCCTCCACGAGGTGACCCCGGGACCCCAGGCCTCCCCAGCCAGGGCCCCCGCCCCGCCTCCACGAGGTGACCCGGGGCTGGCCAGCCGCCCTGACCCTCACCATCCAGCTCCTCAGAGACGCGCCCCTGGGGAAGCGAGAACTGCTGGGCCAGCGCCTGCAGCTCCTATGGGCAAGCACGGGCCATGAGCCCCCCCCTCCCCTGTCACCCACGGACCCCGCAGCCCCTGCCCGGCCCCCGCCCTGGGGACGCCCAGGCCCCTGCTGCGGGCGGCACCTGTGGGACATCGGAGACCAGGCCCTGGAGGGCAAGCAGCGTCTCGGGCACGGCCTGGACGCTGGGGCCCGTCTCTGTGTGCACGCGCTGGTTGGCGGCCAGGGCACAGGCCGCGCCCGTCCTGGGGGAGGTGGGGGGGGGGCGGCTGTGGCCGTGAGCACCTCGGCCGGCACCCCCTCCCCCCGCCCCCCCCCCGCCCCGGGCGGCCCCTCACAGCAGCACGAGGGTGGTCAGCAGCAGGAAGACCCCGAGGGCGGCCCGCTCGCAGGCCAGCGCCTTGTGCTCCATCTTCACGCGGCCCCCGCAGCGCTGGCGCCGGCGGCAGCAGCAGAAGCCGAGCCCGGCCGCGGGCAGCGCCAGCAGGTAGAGGACCGCGACGGCGGCACAGGCCACGTAGCCAGCCTCGTACCGCACCACCTGGGGGGCAGCACCGCGTGAGGCGTGTCCGGCCCAGCCCGGGCGCCGCATCCCACGAAGGGATGACGGCAGGGGCCTCGCCTTCCTAGGGGTGCACTCAGCCTTGGCATTGTCCCCTTGCAAATGAGGGAACGAAAGATGGGGGGGCTCCCTGCAAACCCCACGGCCAGCAGGGTGCAGCTGTGCTTGGAGCCCAGGGTCTGGGGCCCCACAGGGTAGACTGAGCTGGGCCGGGAGGTCTTTCTACTCCCTCCCCCATGCCGACCCCTGAACCTTCCTGCCCCACCCCCCAGAGCCCCCCAGATCACGCCCCCTGCTTACCTCGTCCACCTTCACGGACGAAGGCTCATTCAGCAGGGCCTTTACCAGCTCTGCGGGAGAAAGCCAAGCTGGGGGCTGGGGGCCGCCACCACCCTCCTCTGCGCCCACACCCCTCACTGCCAGGCCCCGTGTGCCCTGGGGAGGGTCTCCTCCTCCCACCATGACCCCAGAGAACGCAGTGCCCCCTGCGGTGTCGCCTGCAGCCTCCCCCCTGGGTCCCACGGGGAGGACGGGCCACGGAGAGCTGCCAGCCCCTCAAGAGCAGAGGAGGGGCCTGGCCTAGTGACCCCCCCCAGGGGACAGGCACAGGCCTGGGGGCCACCTGCAGCCCCTCCGGCCTCCCCCCACCCCCAACCCAAGACCCAGAGAAAAGGGCAGCCAGGGCTCCGGAAACTTCGAAGTCAACATCCTCCACTTCATAAAGGGAAACTGAGGCTGAGAGCGATGGGGCTGGTCCCGGGCAAGGGTCCCGGCGGGAAGGAGGGGCGGAGGGAGAGGACGGGGCACTCACCGGCGGGGAAGGGGTTGAGCTGCACCACGGAGAGGAAGCGGCGCGCGGCCCCGTAGAGCGGGTCGAGGGGCCCCGGAGCGCGGAGGCGGGGGGCCAGCCAGCGGGCCCGGGACGCGGGGGTGAAGGGCAGGCGCTCGGGGGGATCGAGGGAGCCGCAGGCCCCGGCCCCGGGCGCGGGCAGGCTCAGGGCCAGCGCCAGGCCCAGCAAGGGCGTCAGGAGGCCTCGCGCGCGCGGCATGGGGTGGGCGAGGGCGAGGGGCGCAGGAGCGGCGCGGACGGCGGCGGGCGCGCGGGTTGGGACGCGCGGGGCAGGACGCGCATCCTCGGGCCCTCCGTCCTGCTCGGGAAACCGGTCCGACAGGTTCGGGCTCCCGGGCTCCGCGGGCGGGGGCGGAGGGCGGGGGAGGGCCCGGCCCGCCCGCCCTCGCCCCTCCCCAGCCCTGCCCACGGACCCCCGGGTTGGGGAGGCCCCACGGCGGCCCTGGGTGATCGCGGTGGCCCCTATTTCAGATATTGCGGCCCAGGCCAGGGCTGGCAAAGCAGATGCCTCGGGTGCTCTGACCCCAGGGCCCAGGGTCCAGGCATCCCAGCCAGGGGCCACGCTGGCTCTCGGGCTTCCTCTCGGTGCCCACGAGCACTGCCTGAGGGAGGGCGAACCCGGCCAAGGGCTGCCCTTTGGCCCAGCGACCCCTGTCCCGTCCTCGCCGGCGGGGAGCGGCTGGGACCTGCCCGGGACGCGCCCGCACAGTCTCCGTTTTAGGCGCAGCTTTTGCCCAGGATTCAGGGAGGGCCGGGGCGGCCGCCGAGGCCTGCAGAACGGATTGGGGTGGCGCTGGGATCCCTGCTGGCCAGCACGAAGGAGGTGGCAAAGTGAGCGTGTCACAACACACGCCCTGACGTTCATGACAGATTAAGCGGTGCCAGCGGTTGGCATGGAGCAGGGGCCTCTCCAGGCGGGACCCAGGGCCACTCCTCCTTCCCCTTTGACCCCCCAGGGCTTCCTAATTTCAGGGCCATGAACATGCGTAAAGCTTGAGATGCCCATGGCAAACTCCCAGGTCTCCCGCCCCCTGTGGGGAGGGCCCGGGCTGTCTGACCTGGGACCCCCAGGCACAGCCCAGGGCAATAGCTCAGCATTGGCTTGCAGGGCAGTTCAAAGGTAAAGATGGGCCTTGAGTTCGAGTCCCAGCTGGGCCTGCAGCAGGTGCCTGACCCTTCCCCCTGCAGCACCTGGAGTTTTCTCAGAGCCAAGGGACAGGGAAACACTGCTGTGTCCCCTAAGTAACAGGGTTCAAGAAGGAAGTGGGACCTCATCAAAGGTGAGGAGTGGGCCGGGGGTCCCAACACCCCAGGTCCAGCGGGCGCAAGCTGCAGTCCCCAGGGAGGAGTGGTGGACCAGCTGCACAGCTGCAGAGGCTGCCCCTGGGGTGGGGTGGGAGGCCCCCTGCTGCCTGCCCTGTGCCTGTGCCGAAAAGCTAGATGCCAGCTGAGCCCTGCATGCAGCTTCGCCCCAACCCCTCTCCGAGCCAGTGTCTGAGTTGGAGGTGCCCAGGCCCTGGGGGCTGCTGCCTGCAAAGGCCCCTCCCATCCTGACCGCAGCCCCACCTCACTCGCACAGGGGGGAACCAGTCGGGAAAATCCCCAGGGATGCAATTAGGAACTGAGCGGGGTGCATGGTGGCAGAATTTGGGACCACAGCTTCCTGGGGAACTAAGCAGCCTGGTCCCCTACCCCATTTCCCAGCCTTTTCTCCTCTTAATTATTGTAATTAAGTCAGTCAATCCCCACTGGTATTGTTTTTGTAAGTGTCTCTAATGAAAACACGGTACTTTGAAGATGAGTTTTCCCCAAGAAAACAAAACATACCCAGCCTCAGCCCAGGGCTGCAAGCGACAAAAGGGAAGAATCTGCGGATGTGACGGAAGTAGAAACTGAGGCATTGGCCAAGCCGGGAGCCAGGGCCCGGGGCTCCTCCGTCCTTTGCTGGTGGGGACGGGGGGGTGGGCTGGGGTCTGGGGTAGGGCTGGAGGTGGCGGGGTTAGCCCAGGGGTCCAGGCAGAAGAGGAGATGACTCCTACCAGAAAGGACTCCTCGGAGGGGGCGGACCTTGGAGAGCTGGCTGTAGGCGGGCCCAGCAGGAGAGCTGGCCTGGGGCAGTCCCTGAGGGCACGAGCTGCCAGGTACCAGGCGGGAGGCTTCTGGCAGCGGGTGAGTTGTGCCTCTCTGGACACACATGCACTCTTCTTCCTCCCCCTGGCCCCCGGAACCCTCCCCTGGCTTGGGGATCTTTGGTTAACTGGGATGAGCTGCTCCTGGTTACCCTGGAAATACCGCCTGGGGCCACCTTCCCACCCCTGGCTCAGGTTCCCAGAAGCATCCCTGAGGAGAGGAGGGCAGCTGTGAGGAAGAGAGCTGAGCCCCTCTGGCTGACCCCAGGTGCCACCCCCTGGGAGGAAGAAGAGAGGGGAGGAGGTGCCTGGCAGCCCACAAGGTAAGCAGGTGAGCCAGCTGCCTCCTCTTCCTTCTGGCCTCATGTGTCCACTCTGTGCCCTGGGAGTGGGTCATGGAACAACTAAGGGGTGGCCACCAGGCCATCAAGGCAGGAGCACGACCATTGCCGGCCAGCATTCTTTTGATGGCAAAAATCAAACATCTACTTGGAGGACATTCAAATGGCTCAAAACCATGAAAAGATGCTCAACTTCACTGGCTATTAGGGAAATGTAAATCAAAACCACAATGAGACATCATTTCACATCTACTAGAATGGCCATTATAAAAAAAAACAAAAACAGAAAATGGGACGTGCTGGGGAGGATGTGGAGAAAGAGGCACACTCATCCACTGTTGGTGGGAATGTCAAATGGTGCAACCGCTCTGGAAGGCAGTTTGGTGGCTCCTGAGGAACATAAGTATAGAATTGTCACATGATCCAGCATTCCCATTGCTATGTATGTATTCAGAAGAACTGAAAGCAAGGGCATAAATGGACGTTTGCACACTGATGTGTATAGTTACAGTATTTACGATCTCCAATAGATGGAAACAGCCCAATTGCCTGTCGGCGGACGAGTGGGTAAACCAGCTGTGGTATGTGCGTGCCATGGGATGTTATGCATCAGTAAGACAGAATAAAGTCATGATGCGTGCAGCAACATGTTTGAACTTTGAGAACTTTATGTTGAGCGAAAAAAGCCATGAAGGAAAGGACAGATATTGTATGGTCTCACTAAAATGAGCAAACTCTGTGAGGTAAAGTTGAGAACACAGGTGTGGTAGTTAGATTCAGGTGTCAGCTTGGCCAGGTGAAGACATCTAGGTCTGTTGCTGTGCACATGAGCCAATGGCATGTGAACCTCATCTGTTGCTGATTATATCTGCAGTCGGCTAGGAGGCGTGCCTGCTGCAATGAATAATGTTTGATTTAATTGGCTGGTGCTTAAATGACTCAGCGTAGCACAGCCCAAGCAGCTCAGCATTCCTCATCTCAGCACTCACAGCTCAGCCAGGCCTTTGGAGATGCAGAAAGGAATCACCCCGGGGAAAGTTGTTGGAACCCAGGGGCCTGGAGAGAAGACCAACAGAGATCATCCTGTGCCTTCCCACGTAAGAAAGACCTCAGTGGAAAGTTAGCTGCCTTTTCTCTGAAGAACTATGTGTTAACTAAAATAAATCCCCTTTTATTGAAAGCCAATCCACCTCTGGTGTGTTGCATTCCAGCAGCCAGCAAACTAGAACAACAGGCTACCAGGAGATAGACAGAGGGTCGAGATTGGGCATTAGGTACTGCAGGAGCACGGAATGTTCTACAGGACGGATTGTAAAGACCCCGAGGTGGGCAGCGCGGTACTATCTGACCGGAGCTTGCTATTGCGAGTGATGAACAAAGCCAGGTGCGAGTGCGATTGAGGGAGGAAGGCGGGGGGCACACATGACGAGGATAAAAACTGGGCTGTAGAGCTTAGGAATGCCTGGAGTGGACAATGACGGTGATTAAATGTACCAAAATAAGAAAGTTTCTACTTGGGGGGAGCAAATGAAGGTCACATTGCAAGGTGTTGAAAATGGGATGGTATAAGGTATAAGGTAAGAACACAATCAATCCAAACTAGGGCCTGGGGTTAACTGCCACATTGTAGTATGTTTCCATTAACTGTAACAAAGCTGAATGTCTACAGGAGGGGGGCATAAGGGAGGGGTATGGGGTTCCTGTTGTTGTTTCTCCTTTTTATTTGTTTGTTATTCTTTATTTAATTTTTTTCTTTTTTTGTGGAAGAAATGAAAATGTTTTCATAAAAATAGGTGAGTGTTTAACTGTGTGATTATACGAGGAACCACTGATTGTACACTTAGGATGGATTGCAGGGTGTGTGAATAAAATTTTAAAAAGGAAACAAAGATACAAATGCTGGAGAAGATGGGGAGAGAGACACGCCTGTTCCCCACTGGCTGGGAAGGAGTGGAGGCTCCGCAGGAGGCGAGGCATAGGGCTGCCGTAGGAGCCCGCAACCCCGCTATTTGGTACACACTTGAAAGAACTGAAGGCAGGGGCACTAATGGACACTTGCACACTGGTGTTTGTTGCAGCAGTGTTCACGATTGCAGTGGATGGAGGTGGCCTAAGGGTGCATCGATGGACGAGTGGAAGGGCAAGCTGTGGTGCACCCATGCATCAGAATACAGAGCGCCTGCAAGAAGGAATGAAGCAACGAGGCGTTCAATGGGGGGGGGAGGTGAAACTTGGGGGCATTTGCTGTGTGAAGTAAGCCAGAAACAAAAGAACAGATATTGTGAGGCCTCCCTAATATAGGATAATGAGGAAAGGCGGAGAATTGAACTGAGAGTCTAGGGTATCGGGTTAGAACCTGTGCAGAGAGCCTGGACAATCAACGATTAAGGATACAGAGTTCAACAGGCTTATTGTAAAGGTTCCTGGATTGTAAGTTCTCACAGCAGTCACATCTATTCCTGGGTTTTAACTGCTGTTTCTGAATTTTGAGGTGCTGAGCTCTCTGTGTATAACCCAGTAGCTCCCTGGAAGTTTTGGTGTCTGGGTACGCCTGAGACACAGAGTTCTGCAGCTCTGAAAGTCAGCGTGACTCCACACAGCAACTGCTAAAGAAGGTGAGAAAGATCAGACTTCATTAGAGATATAAATGAAATGGACTTGGTTAGGACAAAGGCAAATCAGAATACACAGTAAAGGATGATATTGACTGTATTTAAAAACTTCAATGTCTGTGTGAGACCAAAAGAAAAGATGATCATTTGATACAAATTTATATTTTCTGTGGCACACTATCTAATTTAACCTGTGTGGTCGGTTGATTTAAACAACATATTTACATAGAACCTAGATTAGGGAATGAAATCTCACTATTCTGTACACATTAATGCAATACTCCAATACATTTCAGAGTATCTTGGGGAAAAAATAAAAAAGTATTTGCGAGTCCCCTTGAGGGACTGGGGGAAAATGTGGAAATATTAAATTTCCTGACCTTGGGAATTCCTGATATTCTCACAAGCATGAGGGACTCCCAATTTAATAAATCAAGCCCTTGATTTTGGGGCTTGCCCTTATAAAACTTAGTCCTGCCAAGGAGAAGCTAACACTATCTATAATTATACCTAAGAGTCACCTCTAAAGAACCTCTTTTGTTGCTCAGGTGTGGCCTCTAATTCCCAGAGAGGAACCGAGGCCTGGCATCATGGGGTTCACAATGCCTTCTTGACCAAGAAGGGAAAAAGAAAAGGAACAAAATAAAGTTTCAGTGGCTGAAAGATTTCAAACAGAGTCAAGAGGTCATTCTTATGCATTATACTGATATTCCTGTTTAGTTTCTAGTAGATGAGAACAAGCAGAAGGAAACACCTGAAGCTGCTGAATTATAGTCCAGTAGCCCTGATTCCTGGAGATGACTGTGCGACGGTGCAGCTTTTAACGTGTGACTGTGTGATTGGGAAAACCTGTGAGGGGCACTCCTTTAACCAGTGTACAAGCATATGAGTAAAAACATAAGGACAATAAATAAATAAATGGGGGTGATAAGGGATCGATGTTTTTGGGTGTTCTTTTTTATTTTAATTTAATCTTTTGGAGTAATGAAAATGTTCTATAATGGACTGCGGTGATGAATGCACAGTTATATGATGATACTGTGAGCTAATGATTGCATATTTGCATGCTGGTTTGAAGCTGTTACATGCCCCAGAAAAGCCATGTCTGTTTTCCTGATCCAGTCTTGGGGAGGCAGCCCTGTTTCTTTTCATCCTGGTTCAGTATTGTGGAGTGGAAACTTTGGATTGTCTCCATGGAGATGTGACACGCCCAGTTGTGGGTGGGACCTTCTGATTAGCAGAGATGTGACTCCACCTATTCAGGGACTTGATAAGTTTACTGGCGTCCCTTAAAAGAAGACACATTTTGAGGAACCCCACATGCCAACACAGACACGTTTGGAAATGCAGAAGCCACGAGAGATGCCGGTTGCTTCAGAGCCGACAGAGATGCAGACATTTGGAGATGCTTGGGGTGCTGAGAGAGAGAGCGGACGCTGATGTTGGAGATGCGGAGCCCAGCAGACGTCGCCACGTGCCTTCCCGTGAGATTCTGACAGCGCAGAACCCAGAGCTGTGTCCCCGAGGAGCTGAGTGACACCCTCAGATGCTTAGAGAGGAAGCCACGTGCATCAGAAACTGGAAGCAACGGAACCGGGAACAAGGGCGAGCAGACGCCAGTGATGTGCCTTCCCATGTGACAGACGTTGGCCTTCTCGAGTCAAGGTATCTCTCCCTTGATGCCTTAGTTTGGGCATTTTTATGGCTGTAGAGCTGTGAACTTTGAACTTATTAAATTCCCTTTTAGAAGCCGTTCCATTTCTGGTATATTGCATTACACCAGCATTTAGCAAATAAACACTTTGAATAGATTATATGATGTGTGCATACAGTTCAATAAAATTGCATTAAAAATACCCACTTGGGCCAGCCAGCGGTTTGAAAGTGGGGATTTATTACAGGTTTATTATGGGAAGTGAAGCTGGTCCGGACAGGATGTCCAACAGGGGCTGCCCTCTCCCCTCAGAGCCTCTCTCTGGGCCCACAGCTGTCCCCACCCCTGTCGCTGATGCCCCTCCTGCCAGCCCGCGCCCATTCTCCACGTCTGCTGATGCAAGCACCCCTGGCACACAGGCCCAGCTCTCAACCCCGGCAGGGAGAAACTGGGGGTCCAAGCTGACGCAGCCGCCACCAGCTCACCTGGCTCACCCATGACCACCGTGCCCCATGGCACAGGTACAGCCACTGCGGCCCATGGATGGGGAGGGCGCCGCCCACACCCCAAAGGAGTGGGTTAGGGCCGTGGAGGTCGGACACCTGTTCCCGAGGGATCAGGCGTCCCGAGGGGCACTGAGGGGCAGTGGGTGGGCTTCAGAGCAAGGAAGAGACGGGCTGCCTCATTGGCAATGGGTTGGGGGGGTCCCCAGGACTGTGGAATCGCCCCGACTCCCTGCTCCCCAGGCCCGCATCCAGTGGTGCCCCCTCGGGTGTCGCACGCCCGGCATTTCTCCAGAACCGACGGTCCAGATGCAGTGCTGGCCACGGGGCTTGGCGGCTTCACCTCGCGGCCGTCCCTGGATGGGTGCAGGTCTGACTTCCTGCCTTGTCTCCCAGGCCCTGCACAGCTGGAGCCCCTCATGGCTGTTCTCCCCCCCGCCCCCGCCCCTGCCTGCTTTCCCGTCCCCACCCCGCCCTCCTCTTCCTCGTCCACCTCATTCCTGGGGCTGTAAGGCCCGCCCCAGCGGCTGCCTCCTCCAGGACGTCACCCCGCTGAACCACAGGCCCCGCTGCCCCCACGCCTAAACCTGTGGGGTCACAGAGGACTGCAGGGAGCAGCTCCAGAATTTAGAGACTCAGAGCTGAAAGTAAACGTGATCCGAGAGCAGGTGGGGGCTCCCCACACTGCAGCTCTCCCCCGGGGTACAGTGAGGCCAGAGGGGAGGGCAGGATGGGTGGGGGCTCGCGGATGGGCCAAGTGCCCGACAGCCCCTGTGCTGACCGCTGCAGCAGGGGGACGTGTCGACAAGGGCCGGGGCCTGGGCTGGGGTCAGGGTCAGCGGGCTGCGTCCAGACCAGATGGCTGGGCTCTGGTTTGCTGTGGCAGGGTGAGCTTCTAGAAGTAACTTAGAACCAAATAGACCCCCCAGAAAGACTGGCCATAAGAGGGCTTCAGGTCAGCGCAGGCCCACTGGGTAAGCTCTAGGCCCCTGCAGGGAATGGGAGACGGCCGTGTCCTCAGGACTTGAGTCAGTTGAGCTGGACTGCCTCAGGACCACCAGCCCCTTCCTCAGCGCCCTACTCTCCCTCCACGGTTGCTGCAAGATGGGGCTTAGGCCACTTGGGCCCCCCATGGGACTCGCTGCCATGGCCTTTGGGGAGAAGGCAGACGTCTGGCTGGCAGGGGTCAGCCACGCCCTCCTGGGAGCCTGGGTTGCACATGGGTGCCGGGGACACACATGGGTGCCGGAGACCCACACAGTGCCGGAGGCCCACACGGTGCCTGAGGCCCACATGGTGCCGGAGCCCACACAGGGTGCTGGACACCCTCACAACCAAGCCACGGGGCTGTGTGGTGGGTGGGAACACCAAATCCGTGTCCCCTGCCCCGGCTCCCACAGAGAACAGCAGACCCCGCAGAGCCAGGAGGAAGGCGTATCGGGGACCCCCGGGGACCCCCAGGCCCCTGAGGGCTGAAACCCACAGCACCGTAGCCAGGAGGCAGCAAGGCCGGTGTGCGAGCACATCCCCGACGCCCTGTGGTGGGGCAGGAAGACCCCAGGGACTTGCTGGCCTCCGGCCAGGCCTGAGGTGATCAGGAGGGAGTGCCGAAGATGCTTTGGTAACGCTGGGTGGCTGGAGAGGTCAGAGGTCAGGTCACGGGGCAGCCAGGACTAGGTGAGGCTGCAGGGTCAAGGCTGTGCCGAGGTCAGAGGCAGCAGAGCTCGGGGGGCTGAGGAGACCCGACCCCCACCCTCTCGCCTGCCCCCAGCCGCTCACCTTCACCTCTCGGCCATCATGGACCTGGCCGCCCGGTCCTGGTGACAGCCGCTGAGGGACGAGGGCACAGCTGGCCTCCCCGAGGTCTTTTCCGGGCAGTGGGGCTGCTCCCCCCGAGGACGGGGCGCGCGTAGGCTCCCCAGGCCCGGGAAGGGGAGCCCTGACCGGGAGGCGAGCTGGGCAGCTGCTTTCCCCAGCTCCTTTCAGAGGGACGGTCTTGTCCCCTCTCCGCGACCTGTGAAGGGTCACTTCCTGCGAGCAGGCTGGCTGGGAACAAGCCTTCGCTGTGACAGGTGTCACACTGTGCAGTCATCCGACGCGTGATCGTGGCTAATTGGGAGGGGCTTAGATTCCTTCCCCGCCTGTGGCCATGCCCACCCCAACCCCTCCCAATACCTCAGTTTGGGGGCCCGATCACGGGGGTGTGAGGAGGGCTGGGTGGGGGGTCCCCAGCTGCACAGGAAGGGTGGGGTCCCCAGCTGCACAGGAAGGGTGGGGTCCCGAGCCGCACAGGGAGGGTGGGGTCCCCAACTGCACAGGAAGGGTAGGGTCCCCAGCTGCACCAGGGAGGGTGGGGTCCCCAGCTGCACAGGAAGGGTGGGGTCCCCAGCTGCACAGGAAGGGTGGGGTCCCCAGCCGCACAGGGAGGGTGGGGTCCCCAACTGCACAGGAAGGGTAGGGTCCCCAGCTGCACCAGGGAGGGTGGGGTCCCCAGCTGCACAGGAAGGGTGGGGTCCCCAGCTGCACAGGAAGGGTGGGGTCCCCAGCTGCACTGGGAAACAGCTGACGGCAGGGAGGGGCCTGGGCTGCTTGCGGACCCCAGAGCCCTCTTGAGCCCCTGCGCCTGCGGGGCAGAGAGCATCTGGGAGGAACACCCGTCCCCATGGGCTGGAGGTGCCGAGAAGTCCCGGCCGAGCTCTGAGCCACCCATGGGTGTCGCGGGCCACAGCGGACCTTGTAGGGAGGAGGCAGAACTGCAGCAGGGGGCAGGCGCGGCCTGGGGCAAGGGCAGCTCTGACCACTGCCCTGGCCGGGCAGGCGGGTGGGGCAGCTGCGCCAGGGGTGCCCACGGTGGGTGGGGGGCGTTGGGGCAGTGGAGCCTCCCTGAGGCTGTTGGTGCCGCCCAGCAGTGCCTTCACCCGCCACTTTCAGCCTGTGGCTTTCCCGGCGCCGGTCTCGGGGTCCCCGGAGAGGCCTGCTGCGGCCAGCAGCCCCTCCTCAGAGCCCGAGGCTTTGCTCCCACCGGGCCTTCTCCCTGGGTGCCCCCCACCCCAGGATGGGGCCCCCTCGCCTGCCGCCGGCTGACAAGCCTGCCTGGGGTCCCCTTGGTGACAGCGGTCCTTGTTGGCTGGAGAGCGGATTGGCCTCCCTCTGTGGGGCGTCCACTGCAGTGAGGGTGGGGGTTAACCCCGAAGAAAGGGAGTGGGGTTCAGCCAGCCACCATGTGCAGAAGGTAGCGGGGGCTGCCAGGCGTTGTCACCTTCGGGAGGGAGGGAGGTGCGGACAGCCCAAGGAGGGTCAGCACAGGGACCCCGGGGATCACAGTCCAGCGGGGGGGGGGGTATGTGCAGGGGCTGAGTCTCGAGGAGGGGGCCATGGGCCACTGCATCCCCGCCACCCTCAGCGCAGCTCCTCAGGGATCGGCCAGCATCCCAGGTCATGGGGAGGTGACCATGGCCGTGGGGAGGTGGCCGTGGCCGTGGGGAGGTGACCATGGGCCATGGGCAGGTGACCATGGCTGTGGGGAAGTGGCCATAGCTGCAGAGAGGTGACCATGGCCGTGGGGAGGTGACTGTGGCCTTGGGGAGATGGCCATGGCCTTGGGCAGGTGGCTGTGGCTGCAGGGAGGTGACCATGGCTGTGGGGAGGTGACCGTGGCCGTGGGGAGGTGACCATGGCGGGGCTGGTCTCACACTGGCCTCCCTGGCTCCCCAGCTCTCCCTTTGATGCGGGGTGTGGGCCAGCGGGAAGGTCCTGGGTGCTTGCGGCCATGCAGTGTGGCCGGCAGGGGCCGTGGGGATGACGCAGGCCACGGTCCTCACACACCAGCGTCTCCGGGGGCCAGCCCGGGTGCAGGAGAAGGCCGCTTGGCGAGGGCAGCGTGTCAGGCCCCGGTGTCTGGTCACTCTTGGTAGAGAGTCCCACGGCCACTTGAAGTCACCGACCCCAGCGCATCCGCGTCCGAATCAAACATTTGAGTCGGATGAAGAACCCAAACTGCCCCCGCCGTGGGTGCGCCTCCACTGAGGGCCCAGCAGTGGGGGGCTCGGCCTCCTCTGTCCCCCCATCGCTTCCCGCCTTCCAGTGCTGAGCCCCGCAGGTGCCAAGGGGCAGGGATGGGACCAGGAGGGTGGGCCGGGGGCATCCAAGCCGTGCTACCCCCAGACAGGAACCCCCAGCACGGGCAGCGCCTCCCTGCGCTCCCTGACTACCTCGGTGCCCCTTATTCCTTCTGCCCCCCGCTCCCCCTGCTGGACTGGGCAGCCCTCCAGGGCCCCATCCAAGGCTGTCTGCAACCGGGTCCTCCCCGGGGGGCCACCCTCCTCTCCTGCCCTGAGTGCTCCTCAGAGCCGTAGATCCACCTGCACAGACGGTTTCAGGCCACCCCCAGCACCCCAGAGAGACCCCCATGTGCCTCCCGGCCCCAGGAGGCCAACCCACCTGCCGATGCACACAGCGCCCCGTGCTGGGTGTCCCTCACAGGCGGAGTCGCACAGCGTCTCGCAGCAGGCGCCCGCGCCCTCCATCCGGCAGATGCTTCTGAGGTTCACCAGGTGGAGGCAGGAATCACCCTGCTCCCCCCCGGTGCCGATGGGGGACCCATCGCAGGGACCCAGCAAACACTGGGTGCAAGGGCTCAGACTTCGCCTCTCGGCAGGAAGCTCAGGGGCAGCGTTCCCAGCTCCATGCACAGGTCCACGCACACCGCCCTCGGCACATCACTGTTTGATTTTTTATTGGAAAGACAACATATATACAAAAAGCAATAAATTTCAAAGCACATCG
Organism: Tamandua tetradactyla; assembly: GCF_023851605.1. Classification (NCBI taxonomy): domain Eukaryota; kingdom Metazoa; phylum Chordata; class Mammalia; order Pilosa; family Myrmecophagidae; genus Tamandua; species Tamandua tetradactyla. The sequence continues at coordinate 2,109,470 of NC_135343.1, read as the reverse complement.
CAGCAATTAGCTGTAGCACAGATTTCAGAGCTTGGGATGGGTTACAATTGCACAATTTTAGGTTTTTATTTCTAGCTGCTTTAAGGTATTGGAGACTAAAAGAAATATCAATACAACGATTCAGCAATCCTACTCATTTGTTAAACCCTACCTTCTCTGTATAACTCCACCTTCATCTTCAATCTTTCTCCCACTCTTTAGGGGTATTTGGGCTGTGCCCTTTCTAACTTATCCATGTTGGAAAGGTCTGTCACTAATATGGGGTAGGAAGATGGAACTATCAGATGTTCTGGAGAGGCTGGGCTAGGTTTCAGGACTCATCTGGACTAGGGACCCATCTGGAGGTTGTAGGTTTCTGGAAAGTTCCCCTAGTGCCTGGAGCCCTTGTAGAATCTCATAAAGCCCTCAGTGCTCTTCAGGACTGGCAGGAATGGTTTGGGTTGGGCGTTGGTAAATCATGATAAAAGCAGTATCTAGCTGAAGCTTGCATAAGAGCAGCCCCTCGACTCTATTTGTTCTCTCTCACTACTGACACCTTATTTACTACAATTCTTTCCCCCTTTTGGTCAGGAAGGCAGTGTTGGTCCCACGGTGCTTCGGCATATTATTTTGAAACTTGGAGGTAATATCAGAAAGAATCCAAGTAAGGGAAGTGTGCTCGCGGCAGGGGAGGCGGGAGATTATTGATTTTCCCTGTAACCCTTTTGGTACTGTTTTTTTTTTAGTCAATGTGCATGTGTTATTTTGCCAAAATTTAAATGTTTCAGTAAAGCGAGTTGGGCGTGTGTGTCGGATCCCTCGGACTAACCAGTCAGCACTAGCGTTAGCTCACAGTTCTGAGGTCAAAGCCCAGGTGGGCTCGGCTGGTGTCTGCTGCAGACATGGGGACACCAGCTGCTGGGCTCTGACCTGGGGGCTCTGGGCAGCTCTGGCCGGGTTCAGCGCCTGTGGTTGTAGGACACAGGCATCCTTGGCCTTGCAGACATCGTCGAGAGCGGCCCTGAGCTCCTGGGGGCCTCTTCGGACCTTGCAGGGGTCCCTGCCTCTCACACTCGAGACCCCTCTGCCCTCCCCCCACACCCCTCTGGCGGCCCCCTCTGCCTCCCCAGTCTGCCTCGGAGTTCCTGGGCTGCCTGGTCACCCGGTGGCCTCCCCACTCAAGGTGATCTCTGCAATGTCCCTTCCCAGGAGCTGCGAGAGCAGGTGGGACGGAGTAACCAGGGCATGGCAACCTTGGGGTCCTCTTAAGAATTCTACCCACCATAGATTGTTTTTACTGTAAAACTTCTCAACCTCTTTTATTTGCTAATAGGACCTGACTCTCCCAGAATGGGGTTCTCTAGGTTGAATATATCTGTTAGGATTAGGATCTGTTGGATATGTCAGAAAACTTGAAATAACAGTGGCTAAACCAAAACAGAAATGTATTCCTTTCCACATAAAATGAGACTGGAGGTTGGCCACCCAGTGCTGGCCTGGAAGCACCATGAAGCAGCCACAACCTGACCCCTTCTCTAGCCTAAGGCAGATTCTGACTCCACAAGTGCCTCATGGAACAAGGTGGCTGCCAGAGCACGAGTCATCACATCAGTTCACTTTCCAAACTGGCAAGGCTGACAGCCCTCCTGGCTGAGGCAACGACTTTGAGCAGCCTTCTAGAAACCTTCAAACCCTTCGCATACGTCTCATTGGCCAGCGCTTGGGCACAAGGCCGCACAGCTGCAGGGGGGCTGGAACAAAGCCAGGGCTCCCTGGCTAAGGGAGAAGGGGTCGGGGACCTTGGGTGGACGCAGCCTTCTCGGCCACGCTGGGCGTTGTGAGTTTGACCTCAGAGGCCTCTGCTCTCAGAGCACCAGGTAATACCCCCCGCAGGGCTCAGTCCGGGAAGTACAGGCTGTTTCCTTTCTCCTCAGAGCAGCATGTCCTGCTGCCCGGCACGTCCTGTGTGCTCTCCTCACCCCCAAAATGAAGTATTTAAGACCAGTCACATAATGCCGAGGAAAATACAAACATGCACCCATAAATTGTATCAAAAGAGAATCCTGTGCTTGTCAAACCTAAACTCCATCAGTTCATGGGTTCGTTTCCCTCCCGCCGGGTTTCTCTCTGCTGCCACTCACACGGGGCCCCGTGTGCTGGGGCCTGAGGGTCGTCTCCGTGCCCCCCAAGGAGAGGAGCCTCGGAAGCTGTCCTGGGGCCTCCACCCACCTGCTGGCAGCCCAGAACTGGAGCCACGACACACAAGTGGGGTTTCCCCAGCTCCCACCTGGGGATGCCCAGTCCCCCCGCCGCTGGGGCTGCCTCTCCTGGAAGGGACGGTCAAGCCCGGCCCTGGCCCAGGTCCCTGCCTCTCCTGGGGGTCCCGGGGCAGGGGAGGGTCCCTCATCCCCTGCTCACAACCGGAATCAGGGTGGGCGGCTGACCCTTTTCCTCCAGCCCCGACTCCACCAAAGGGGCCATGTGAGGGCCTTGCCTGTGATTAGGGGAAAAGAGGGCAATTACCAGAAAAAGTAGGAAAAACTTCCAACAGAGTGTCAGGCATAAGCTCCTTGCAGCCCACTCCCAATTGCCGGCCGTGGGGTCCCCCGGGCTCGTCCATCAGGAGCCCCCCTCCCAGTGCTGTCTCCCCTCCTCTCCTCCTCCAGGGCCAGGTCCTTCTTAAGGAGCCGGGGACACGTCCCAAACAGCCTGTGGGTGATGCAATTTCCAGGGCCACCAGCCCCGGGGCCCGCGGCGTCCAGGGGAGACCCCGGGGAAAGGCGGGGAGTGGGGGCGCTGCACTGAGGCACCAGATGGGCTGGCAGTGGGTCTGTCCTCAAGGACAAGACGAGGAAAAGCAGCAGCCCCCTTCCTGGGCAGGCACAGACCACTGTGCTGGGGCTACGGCCCACGCGGGCGATTTCTCCCTCCCTGGTACAGAAGGGCAGTTGCCCCCGCGGCCTCAGCAGCGTCCGCTGTGCCTCCAATCGCGGGGGCCGCTCCCCGCCAAGCTAGGGAGCCTCCAGGGGCAGCGCGGGAGGCAGGGGGGGTCCCAGGCCACCCCACAGGGCTGCCGTGACTTCAGCGCAGAGGCCCCTCCACAGCCAGGGTGGGGGATGGCCAGGGTGGGGGGAGGCCAGATTGGGGGGTGGCCGGGGTTGGGGGGGGCGCGTCTAACGCTTAAAGGACTTCGGGGCAAAGGGGTGGCGGGGGACACAGGGAGGAGGGGCTGCCGCGGCGGCTATCCAGCAGCGACCCTTCATCATCGCTGCTCCTGCTACTGTTTCCGTGTCCACTAGCCCCAGTTTCAGGGGACACGTCTCCTCCTGGCGCCTCTCCCGTTCCCAGATCTTGGAGTCAGCGCTGCTTCTGCCCGGAGGTTCGGGGTGCATGAGGATGGGGATGCCCGCTGCCGCTCCCACCCCTCTCCTCGTCAACGCCCCCCCACCGGAACACCAGCTCTCCTGCCCCCTCCCAGTCCCCCCGCCCAGGGCCTTGCAGATGGCTCCCATGACCAGTCAATGTGAACTTGACTGAGACTTCAGATTATAGCAAGTGTTTTTTTTCCTTTTTAATAAAATAATCTAGCCCAACGAAGACAGAGGATCCCGGGGACCCTGCAGGAAGTGAGGGAACACTTCCCAAGCCCTTGCTTCAGGCCTGGCGGTGAACTGCATCTCCCACCTGGGGTCCGGTCAAGCAAGGCCCCCCCAGCGCAGACCCACGGCGGGCTCCGGCCGGCCCCGGGCAAAGGGGCTGATCGGCCCTCCCGAGGCTCTCACCCGCTCAGGTGGCTGACCTTTCCGCTCTGCTCCTTTCAAGCAAGTCTTAAGAACAACTAAATAAAACAAGAAAACTAAAACAAGTACACATACCTGGGGACTGAAGCTGGGCTGGACCTGGGGAGACTCAGGGGCTGACCTGCTTCCATGGGGGACGCTGGCCCAGGGAGGGCGCGGGGCGGGCGAGGGGTGCGCTGGCTGGGGTGGGTGGGGGTACCCAAACAGCAGTCGGGGGCGCCACGGCAGATCCTGAAACCACGGCCCACCCGCTGGGGTGAGGCTGATGGTGGCATAGCTTTGGGGGGGTGCAGCGGGGGTGCCAGCCTGGGCGGTGCAGGCTGCTTTCCAGGCCTGCTCCTGCGTATCAGTTATCGGCTGCCGTGTAACAAACCACCTGGAGCTGAGTGGCTCGAAGCAACCGCCTTCTCTCGGTCCTCACGGTTCTGTGGGGGAGGTCCGGGCAGCTCCCTGGGGCCGGGCTGGATGCACTCCAAGGCAGCAGGCCCCAGTGCACAAGTGCCTTTCACGGCACGTTTGAGGGTGGCCCCCCAGCTAGAGCAAGTCGCCTGGCCATGGGCAGCTCTGCATGGGAGGGGACCGCAGAGGGGTGTGGATTCCGGAAGCTTCCATTCACTGGGTGCTGTTCTTGTAATAATCTATGACACCCCCACTCTAGGTTTGGGGACTGCACTGGTTTGAAAGGATTATGTCCCCTAGAAAAGCCGTTTCTTTTAATCCCTATCCAGTACTGTGGGTTGGAGCCTGATTAGATTGTCTCCAAGGAGATGTGACAAACCTAATCGTGGGTGTGACCTTGGATTAGAGGCAGATGTGACTCCACCCATCCCACGTGGGTCTTGATTAGTTTACTGGAGTCCTTTAAGAGAGGAAGCGTTTTGGAGAAAGCTTCAAAATCACATGAGAGCAGTGAGACCCACATAAGCCCATGACCGCCAGAGAGCTTTGGAGACGAAGAAGGAAAACGCCCCTGGGGGAGCTTCATGAAACAAGAAGCCTGGAGAGGAAGCTAGCAGACACTGCCATGTTCACCACGTGCCTTTCAGATGAGAGAGAAACCCTGACTGTGTCCGCCAAGTGCCTTTCCAGCCCAGAGAGAAACCCTGAATTCATCAGCCTTCTGGAACCAAGGTTTCTTTTCCTGGATGCCTTAGATTGGACATTTCTATAGCTTTGCTTTAATGTGGACATTTTCCCGAGAGACCCCCCTCAGCCCCACCTTTCCCCTTCCTCAAGGAGGGCACGACCACCCCTGCCCCCACCAAGGCCTCTGCTTGTTTCCATGGCCACTGCGAGGACAGAGGCGGGGAGGAGTCCCCACCCAGGCAGGGGCCCAGGCTGCAGGGGGCACAGCATGAGCCGCGAGAGCCTGCCCCGCTCTGGGCAAGTGTCTATTGGAAGGGAGAGGGAATATTTAAAACCAATGCGTGCGTGTGCCCGTGTGTCCATGCATACGTGCGTGCATGTGTGTGCGTGCGCATGTGTGTGCCTGTGTGTCCATGTGTGCGTGTGTACATGTGTGTGCGGTGTGCATGTGTGTGCACCCGTGTGTCCATGCATACGTGCGTGCATGTGTGTGTACGTGTGCTCGTGTGTCCACGCATGCGTGTGTGCACGTGTGTGTGCGTGTGCCCGTGTGTCCATGCGTGCGTGCATGCACGTGTGTGCAGTGTGTGTGTGTGTGTGTGCGTGTGCTACAACCAACAAGTCTAAATTGGACCCCTTATAAGAAACCCGGGACAGAGTTTTGCTTCCAAAAAATAAGACCAAAGTCCTGAGGGAGCCCGAGGTAAGCGTGGGGGAAAGCAGGACAGCTCACATGTGAGGCGAACTAGAATCAGAGGCTGAGAGTAAATTCGGGTGCGTTGTGCCACGAACAGGAAAGGCCTTCAGTCCCCGGCTTGCACTTAGCACCGTGTGCCCGCACCGCGCCAGAAGCACGGATGAATAGAGGAATGTTTCTGCGACTCTGTTCCCTTGAGTATAACAAAGGAGCAGTCTCGATGACCCGCCTCCTCCCTGGGAGACCCACACCTCGTCCCCGGGGACAGCCAGGCTGGGAGCCGCCGCAGTCCCCGCGACGTGCAAACAACGACACGCCCTGAGCTGGATCCGCCAGGATCTGTCTGAGAGCTCGCAGGGGTGAAAAGCAAAATATCGTCACAAGACACCAGCTGAAACGCGGGTCCTCTTGAGCTGCTCGCCCTGGGTGGGGGGCGCGGGGCGCCGCGGGAACACCTGCCCATGTCCGGGACAGTGGCCGGAGCCCGGCTGCCAGGCGCCCGCTGCCCTCCGTGGCTGGACCTCAGGGACGCCGCCACCTGGGCCTGCAGCTGGAGGCTGGGAGAACCGTCCCCAGGGCCCTGGCAGGAACAGGGCCATGTCAGTCCACGCAGCATCTCGCCTCGGGGTAGATGCCCCAGGGCCCTTGGCAGTCGCCGGGCAGCTAGGAAAATCCAAGGGGACAGTCATGGGGCGTGGACAGGTGGAGCAAACCGCCCAGGCTTTTCCAAGCCCTCCACCCACGTGTCCACCTTGCTGGGGCAGCTGCATCTTTTGTATCGTGTAAATGACAGTAACTTGTTTTTCTATTTCTGCTGATGGATATTTGGGCTGCTTCCAGCTGGGGCTGTGATGAACAGCCCTGCAAGGAACATTCCTGTACAAGTCTTGTTGCAAACATATGTTTTCATTTCTCTTGGGTAGATACCAGGAGTCAGGTTAGTGGGTCGATGGGTGGGTGTGTGTTTAACTTGTTAAGAAATTGTCAAACCATTTTCCAAAGCGGATGTAGCATCTCACCTTCTGTGGGCCATGTATGAGTTTCCTACATGTGCAGAGGCTGGAAGGAGTCCAGCTCTACCTGGGCAGCAGAACAGGGAGGATGAGCGTTCATACAAACTATTGTGTCATTATTAGGCCATCTTTTGGTGAAACAAATATTCTATACAACTCTGCACTTTAAAATGGAAATGCCATATTATTCTATAATCAGCCGGCTATAAAAGCATAAGTGTCACTCCAGAAGTCAGAAGCTAAAAAAAAGAAAAGGAATCATTCCTCACTAAAAGGAACAAAAGATTGTTGGAGAACAGCTGGTTCCAGACTGGGTAGAAGGACACAGCAAAGTGAGTCTGGAGAGTCTTGTTGTGTCAGAAAACAAAGGCATGATAAAAAAAGGGGGGGACAGAGCTGTCAGCATGACACAAATTTCCAATACAGATATCTAGCAAAAGACTTCCATCAAAGAATGTATAAAGAACCTCCACAAATGAATCTTAAACAGAATTTTTTTCAATGGCCAAAATACTTGGAGAGACACTTTTTAAAAAGAAGCTAACTAAATATACAACAAACATTTGAAAAAGTGCTTACTATCATTAGTTATCAGGAAAATGGGAATTAAAAACATTATTAGAGACAATTACGAGTGAACCACTTCTGGCAAGTGGAACTGAGAACCCAGGGCCGTGGCACCCGGGCTCCGTCGGTGCTGGGTGCGACTGCTGCCCTGGAGAGGCAACGCGAGACCAGAGGCTACTCTCTCTGCCCAGGGCCCAGCTTCAAACAGGGTGGCGCAGGGAGGAAAACGCGCCACCTTCCCATCCCCAACTCCTGAGTGTTGGCCGGTTTTGCCCAAGGGAGAAGCAGGCCTGAAAACAGCGCCAAAGCTCTTCCCGAAGGAACTGAATTATTGAAATGGAGTGTGAGGAAGTTCAAGCCTAAAAGCACTTTCCAAAAACTGGAGCTCTGAGCCCGCCCACCTACGCCGTGCACCCAGCTTTTCCCCTCCAAAAACCCCACACAGACAGTGGGGTCTTGGTGGAAAGCAGTTATCAGGAGACTGGTAGCTTCACTAGAGAAACAGGCTAAATCCCAGGCCGGCTAGTTTTCAACAGAGAACCCGGGAAAGAGACACTAAGAAAAGCCCTCCAAGGATCAGAACAGCCTCAAACACCAACCTCAACAGCGTTCCCTGCAAGGGAGCCAGAATTGAGCAGCTGAGTCTGTGGGCACCCTATAGGCAGAGCATTTTGGAAAACAATAGCTGGATCAGCCCCCAGTTAGTGGAGCTTGTCTCCGGGCACGGCCAGGGAAGGAGATGTCAGGACCCTGCTGAGACCACAGCCCCAGGTCCGGAGTCTCTCTTCTGGATCCTGCCCTTTCTTCATGGGACGGCAAAGGCAGGTGTGAGCTCAACCCCGGCCATCGTGACGCCCAGCAGCCCCGGGTGCCCGCTCCTGCCACCTCTGACCCTCCCTCACCCCGGAGCCCTGAGCAGCAAAGCAGAGTCAACTCAGTCCTCACGTGGGTTTCATAAAAGGAGGAGAAGAAGAGAGAAGGGGTGTGTGTTTAAGAAGAAAGGAAGCTATTTAATAATGAGCAGGTGTCTGGAACCCTACATTCTGCTGCTTTCTTCTAATGCCTAAGTATTCGTGAGAGATGACATCAGAGGCTGCACACTTGGGGCTTAAGGACAAATAAACTGGTAGTCACTCTAAAGGAAAGATAAGCTTCCACAACTCCAATAACTTCCGCAACAGCTTCCGACCCCAACTGCAAGATGGCAGTAAGTCCAGCAGTGTAGCTCTGGCCTAGGCACCAGCGTCGGGGCAGGCCCCGCAGCTCCAGACCCTCCACGAGGCTCCGACACAGGTTTGCGGGCCCAGGCCACCCACGTCTCTGACAAACTGGCTATGAATTCAGGGGTTCCCCCACCCCCTCAGGCTTGACAATTCGCTAGAATGATTCACAGAACTCACTGAATGCACTATACTTGCAATTAGAGTTTTTTTTACAGTAAAAGGATATAAATAAAAGAAGCCAAAAGGAGAGATGCGGAGGGCAAGGGCTGGGAGCATCTTCCACACAGGTTCCCGTGTCCTCCATGACCTCTCCACGTGAGGTCAGAGCATGTTCCTGTCCCACACGGCAGTGCCACCATCAATCACAGCAGCTCGGGGAGGGGCCGATGCGGGCAGATCCGGTGTGGCTAACGCTTGGTCCCTGGTTGATCTCCAGGTGTGGCAGCCCCCGTTCTGCAGCTGCGGGTGCGGCTGGTCCCAACCCAGGTGACAGGCTACAGAACAAATGTGGTCCTGGGCCCTCCATGAACATCAGATGTCACTCCTCTCACTGGAAATCCCAAAGAGGCAGAGGTTACCTCCAGGAGCTGGGAACAAAAACAGGCCAGGTCTTTCATTATTCCACAGTCACCAAACAAATAAACAAGCAAACACCACCGATAGATGTGGGTGTGCATTACAGCAGCCAGAGCTGCTACAACATATCACCTAAAATGTGCAGTTTTCACAAAAAAGTGTGAGACATTCAAAGAAACAGGGACATGTGATTCATAAGCAGGAGAAAAATCAAGCAACAGTAACTGCCTGGGAGAGCAACCAGATGTCAAATTTTGCAGAGACTTCAAAGTAGTGATTATAAATATGCTCAAAGAACTAAATGAAGCCATGCAAAAGAAGTAAAGAAGGCTACGGTGGCAGAGCTTCATCAATTAGAGAATACCACTGAAAAGACGGAATTATAAAAATGAATCTAATCGAAATTTCAGAGTTGAAATACAGAAACTAAAATGGAAAACTCCCTAGAGAGGCTCAGTGGTAGAGCTGAACTGGCAGAAGAACTGGAAAACTTGATGACAGATTGATAGCTATCATGCAAATTGAAGAACAGAGAGAAAAAAAGAAAAGAAAAATCAACAAAGCCTCAGAGAAATATGGAACAACCCTAAATGCACTGGCATATGCACAAGGGGATACCAAAATGAGAGGAGAGAGAAATCAGCAGGAAAAAATGAAAAGAGCTGAAAACTGTGCTGGTTTGAAACTGGTATGTACCCCAGAAAAGCCAGGGTCTTTTAATCCAGTCTTGGCGGCAGGAGGGGTTGGGGGTGGGGGGGAAACCTATTGTTGGTGGGACTTTTTGATTAGATTGTTTCCACTGAGATGTGACCTGCCCACTCAAGGTAGGTCTTACTCTGCTCCTGGAGTCCTTTATGAAAGGGACGTAGTGGAGAGGACACAGACACTCGGAGATGCAGATGCAATGCCCCAGGAGATGCTAAGTAAGGACACAGGGACCAGGGCCAGCAGATGTCGCCATGTGCCTTCCCATGTCTTCTAGTTTGCTGGCTGCCAGAATCTAATATACAGAAACAGAATGGCCTTTAAAAAGGGGAATTTAATTAGTTGCTAATTTACAGTTCTAAGGCCAAGAAAATGTCCCAGTTAAAACAAGTCTATAGAAATGTCCAATCTAAGGCATCCAGGGAAAGATACCTGGGTTCAAGAAGGTTGATGAAGTTCAGGGTTTCTCTCTCATCTGAGAAGGCACGTGGTGAACACGGTCAGGATTCCTGTCTCATCTGGAAGGGCTCATGGCGAACACGGCGTCATCTGCTAGCTTTCCCTCCTAGCTTCCTATTTCATGAAGCTCCCCGGGAGGCGTTTTCCTTCTTCATCTCCAAAGGTCGCTGGCTGGTGGACTCTCTGCTTCGTGGTGCTGCAGCATTCTCTGCTGTCTCCGAATCTTTCATTCTCCAAAATGTTTCTTCCTTTATAGGACTCCAGAAATTTATCAAGACCCACCCAGATGGGTGGAGACATGTCATCACCTAATCCAGCTTAACAACCACTCATGATTAAATCACATCTCCAGGGAGATGATCTGATTACAGTTTCAAACATACACTGTTGAATAGAGATTATTCTGCCTTTATGAAATGGGATTTAGATTAAAACGTGGCTTTTCTAGGGGACATAGATCCTTTCAAACCAGCCCACCATGTGACAGAGGAACCCCAGATGCCATCAGCCTTTCTTGAGTGAAGGTATCCTCTTTTTGCATTCCAGCAGCATCAGTAAAATGAAACAGAAACCTTCCAAATTTGACAAAAAACATTAATTCATACATCCAAGAAGGTCAATGAACCCTAAGGAAATTATATACAGTGATCCACACTCAAACACATCATGCCAAAAATGCTGAAAGCCAAAGATAAGAAGAAAACCTTGAAAGCAACAACAGCACAAAAATACAACTTGTCGCTTTCAAGATAACGCCAATTAGATGGACAGCTAACTTCTCATCAGAAGCAATGAGGGCCATAAGGTGGTGGAATGATATATTTAAAGTACTCAATGAAAAAAACTGTTTACCAAGAATCCTCTATCCACAAATATGATTTCTGAAAAGTGAAGAGGAAATAAAGATATTCTCAGATCCACAAAAACTGAGAAAATATGTAACTATTTTCACCTTGTAAGAAGTACTAAAGGAAGGTCTTCAAACTGAAAACAGTGACCCCTGGCAGTAATTCATATCTACAGGAAAAAACAGTGTATCAGTATCATAGTTGTAAGATACAGTATAAATGGACATATCTTTTCTTTATTCTCTTAACTGATTAGAAAAGCAATTGTATAAAGTAATATGTATAGAAATGTATTGTTGGGCCTATAACATATAGAAATATAATATATTTGCCACTAATAGCACAAAGGAGGTGGGTGGTAGCAAAACTATAGGATTAAAGAAATGAAACATTTGCTCTTCTTTCCTCTCTTGGATTTTTTAAGGGAAATAAAATTATATAGAGTAATAATTATAATGATGCATTGTTAAGTTTGTTACATACATAGGTGTAATATGTACAAAGATAACAGCACAAAAAGGGAGGAAAGGAAATAGAGTTCTATGGAAGTAATATTTCTATATCTCACTAAATTAAGTTCGTAAAATCTGAAGTAGACTCTGATGAGAAATAGATGGTATTCTAGTTTGCTTGCTGCCAGAATGTAATATACCAGAAATGGAACAGCTTTTAAAAAGGGAAATTTAATAAGTTGCAAGTTTATAGTTTTAAGGCTGTGAAAACATCTAATATTAAAGCAAGTGTGTTGGTTTGAAAGGATGTATGTCCCTTAGAAAAGCCATGTTTTAATCTAAATCCCATTTCATAAAGGCAGAATAATCTCTATCCAATAGTGTATGTTTGAAACTGTAATCAGATCATCTCCCTGGAGATGTGATTTAATCACGAGTGGTTGTTAAACTGGATTAGGTGATGACATGTCTCCACCCATTTGAGTGGGTCTTGATAAGTTTCTGAAGTCCTGTAAAAGAGGAAACATTTTGGAGAACGAAAGAGATTCAGAGAGAGCAGAGGATGCTGCAGCACCACAAAGCAGAGAGTCCACCAGTCAGCACTTTGGAGATGAAGAAGGAAAATGCCTCCCATGGAGCTTCATGGAACAGGAAGCCAGGAGAAGAAGCTAGCAGGTGATGCCGTGTTCGCCATGAGCCCTTCCAGATGAGAGAGGAACCCTGACTGTGTTCACCATGTGCCCTTCCACTTAAGAGAGAAATGCTGAACTTCATCGGCCTTCTTGAACCAAGATATCTTTCCCTGGATGCCTTTGATTGGACATTTCTATACACTTGTTTTCACTGGGACATTTTCTCGGTCTTAGAAATATAAACAAGTAATTTATTAAATTCCCCTTTTTAAAAGCCATTCTGTTTCAGATATATTGCATTCCAGCAGCTAGCAAACTGTAACAGCAAGGCTATAGACATGTCCAAGCTAAGACACCAACAAGTGGTTACCTTCACTTAAGAAAGGCCGATGAAGTTCAGGGTTTCTCTCTCAACTGGAAAGGCACATGATGAACGTGGCGACGTCTGCTACCTTCTCTCCCGAGGCTTCTTGTTTCATGAAGCTCCTTCAGGGGTGTATTCTTTCTTCATCTCCAAAGGTCTCCGGCTGTGTGAGCTCTCTGCTTCCTTGTGACTCTGCTCTTTGCTCTCCCGTTGTTCTGAAGCATTCTCCAAAATGCTTCCTCTTTTAAAGGATTCCAACAAACTAATCAAGACCCATGTGGAATGGGTGGAGTCACATCTCCATCTAACCAAGGTTAATACCCAAAATTGGGTGAGTCAAATCTCCATGGAGATAATCTAATCAAAAGATTCCAACCTACGTTATTGACTAGGATTAAAAGAAACAGTTGTTCTCACAAGACTGGATCAGAATCAAAACATACGTCCCTATGGTACATCATCCTTTCAAACCAGCACATATGGTAAGCCCTCAAACAATCACTGAGGAAATAACTAAAAAGGAAAATATCATCAAAAAATTGAGAGGTTACATTAGAAAACATTCGCTTAATTCAGAAAGTAGTAAAGGAGGATTTGAGGAACAAAAAAGGAATGAGATGTAGAAGATAAACAAAAATAAAATAGTAGATGTAAATCCAGTTATGTTAGTAATAACAGTAAATGTAAATGACTTAAACAATACAATTAAAAGACATAGATTGACAGACTGGATTTAAAAAACAAGACTTAACTACGTGTGCTGTCTTTAGTTTCAAGGATACAAATAGGTTGAAAGCAAAAGAATGGAGAAAGATAGATTATTCAAACAACAACCAAAAGAAAGTTAGAAAGGCTGTACTAATATCAGACAAAATAGACACAAAAACAAAAAAAAAAGTCACTAGACATAAAGAGGGACATGTTAATAATGATAAAAATGTCAATACATCAGGAAGACATAACAATAATAAACATATATTCATCTAAAAACTGAGCCCCAAAATACAGGAAGAGAAAATTGTTGGAATTGAAGGGAGAAATAAGGCAATTAAAAAATAATTGGCAACTTCAATATCCAACTCTCAATAATGGATAGAACAACCAGGCAGAAGATGAACAAGGAAATAGGTGACATGAAGAACAACACACGTCAAGTTGACCCAACAGACATTGATACGATACTACACCCAATGACAACAAAATCCAAATTCTTTTCAAGTGCACATGAAACATACTACAGGCCAGACCTTACACTAAGTCATAAAACAAACCTAACAAATGTAAAATCATACAACAACGTATTTTCTCCAGTCACAATGGAATGAAATTAGAAATCTATAACAGAAAGAAATTTGGAAAACTTAACAAATATGTGGAAATTAAACAACATATTCCTGAATAAACAATGGATCGAAGAACAAATCATAAGAGAAGTTAAAATGAAGACAAAATATACCAAAATTTATGGGATACAATTAAAGAAATTCTCAGAGGGATATTTATAGCTATAAATGGCTATATTAAAACATAAGAAAGACCTCAACTCAGGAAACTAACTTTCCACCTTAAGATAATGGAAAAGATGAGTAAACCAAACCTAAGGCAAACAGAAGAAAGGAAATGATGGTGTAGACATTAGTGAGGTAAAGAATAAAACAATAATACAGAAAAGCAGTCAAACCAAGAATTGGTTCTTTGAAAAGATTAACAAATTGGCAAACAATAACTAGATTGACCAGAAAAAGAGAGAAGACTCAAATAACGAAACTCAGAAAAAAAGAGAGCCTTTCCACTGACGTTTACAGACATAAAATTGCCATAAAGGAATGTTATGAAAAATTGTATGTCAATACATTATATAACTTAGATGAAATAGATTCCTAGAAACATACAAACATCAGAAGTGATTCAAAAACAAACAGATCATTTTAGTAGATCCATAAAAAGAAAAGAGATTAAATTAGTAATACTACTAATAACAAAATAGCACAAAGAAAAAAGACCAAGCCGAATGGCTTCACTAGTGAATTCTACCAAGCATTAAAAGAAGGAACCCCGATTTTTCATAAAATCTTCAAAAAAAATAAGAAAGGAGGGAACACCTTCCAACTATGAGGGCAGTTAACTCTGACACCAAAACCAGACAAAGACATGACAAGAAAATAACACTATCGACCAATATCTCTTATGAATGTGGATGCTGTTTCAGTTTGCTAAAGCTGCTGGAATGTAATATACAAGAAACGGGTTGGCTTTCACAATTGGGGCTTATCAATTTATAAATCTCCAGTTCTTAGGCCATGAAAAGGTCCAAACTACAGCATCAAGAGAAAGAGCCTTCTCTGAGGAAAGGCTGCTGGCATCCGGGGCTCCTCTGTCACGTGGGAAGGTACATGGCCGGCATCTGCTGATCCTTTCAACTTCTGATCCTAGTGGCTTTCCCTCTGAGCATCTGTGGGTTCTCATTTAGCATCTCTGGGGTCTTTCCCTCTGAGCATCTGTGGGTTCTCATTTAGCATCTCTGGGGTCTTTCCCTCTGAGCATCTGTGGGTTCTCATTTAGCATCTCTGGGGTCTTTCCCTCTCAGCATCTGTGGGTTCTCATTTAGCACTTTTGAGGTCTTTCCCTCTGAGCATCTCTGGGGTCTTTCCCTCTGAGCATCTGTGGGTTCTCATTTAGCATCTCTGGGGTCTTTCTCTCTAAGCTTGTTCTCTCCACTCTCTATCCTCCTAAAGGACACCAGTAAAAATTAAGACCACCTTGGGTTGGGTGGGTCCCATCTCCATGGAAACAACCTAATCAAAAGGTCCCACCCACAAGAGGTCTGCTCCCACAAGAATGGATTAAAATAACATGGCTTTTCTGGGGTACATAACAGATCCAAACCAACTAAGATGCAAAAATCTTCAACAAAATACTAGAAAACCAAATATAGCACCATATAAAAAGGATAACATACCATAATCAAGGAAATTTATCTCAGAAATGCAAGATTAGTTTAACATTTAAAAATCATTTAATAATATGCCTTATGGATAGAATGTAAAACTATATGATCATATTAATACATGCAGAAAAAGCATTTGACAAAACCCAACAGCCTTTCATGATAAAATCTATAGCAAACCAGGAATAGAAGAAAATATCTTTAACCTGATAAAGGGCATGTACTTAATGGTGAAAGAATGGAGATTTTCCCCCCAAATCAGGAAGAAGACAAAGATGTCTGTTCTTACCACTTCTACTTAACATTGTATCGGAGGTTCTAGCCAGGGCAATTGAACAAGAAAGGAAATAAAAATCATACAGAATGAAAGAAGTAAAACTACCTTTGTAGATGGCATGACCTCATATATAGGAAATCCAAGGGAAGCCTTGAAAAAACTATTAGAACCAATAAATAAGTTCGGCAGGGCCGTAGGATACAAAATCAGTATTCAAAAATCAATTGCTATTCTACACACTTGCAGTGAACAATACAAAAATGAAACTGAGAAATCTACAGATACAATGGAATCCCTTCTAGAATCCCCGCTGGCTTTGTAGAAATTTACATGCTGATTCTTCAATTCATATGGAAGCTCAAGGGACCTAAAATGGCCAGAGTAATCTCGAAAGAGAACAAAATTGAAAGTCTCACACTCCAGATTTCAAAACTTCCTAAAAAGACACAGTAATCAAGACGCTGAAGTATTGGCAAAAGGATAGACATACAGACCAGTGAAACAGAACGGAGATCAGAATAAACCCATGTTTACCCAACAAAGGTGCCAGGAACACTGTTTGCAGCGAATGGTGCTGGGACAACTGAGTAGCTGCAGGCAAAGGAATAAAGTTGGACCCTCATCTCACACCATATCAAAATGAACTCAAACTGGATCGAAGATCTAAATGTAAGAGCTAAAACTATGAAACATTTAGCAGAAGACGTAAGGGTAAACCTTCGTGAGGGAGAGAGAGGAGAAGGTGGAAGGAGAGGAGGAGAGAACTATGCTATAACCCTATATTCACAAACACACACGATTACAGTAGTGGCTACACAGGTATTTACATTTATCAGAACTCAACATACACTTTAAATGGGTGAACTTTATTGTATCTAAGTACTATCATTAAGTGATTTCTTTGAAAAGCTGTAAGAAGTTGCTGTGGTGGCCTCCTGGACAGAGTGGCTGAGGCTGCATTTTCAGCATCATCAGAGCTGGGACAGAACTCTAGGGTGTCATGAAGGAGGGGACTTGCATGTGTCCTCAGGCCGCTGCCATGGGGAGAGGTGCCCGGCACCCCATGGGCCCTCGTTGCCAGGTGCAGGAGGCAAGAACCTAGGCTCACCACCAACAGGGTGGTGGGAGAAAGTGAGCAAAGCATGCTTGGGAAGGTGGACAAATGGCGACAGGAACATTCTCCAAAGAATAGGGAGGTTCGATCTCAACATGTTGAATGACTTCTAAATACGTTCAAGGCCCTACTAACTAGAATTGGCATCAAGTCTTCTGAAGCGTCTCTGCCCTAAAAGCAAAAATTGCTGTGTCAACTGGGCTTGTCACTTTATAGCACATCTCGTGGTTTCCATGATGAAGAAGAGGGAAAAAAGCTTCCGGAGTTTCCTGGCGGATCCAGTGGCCTTGAAATAAGACATGGCCATCGGCATGCTAGCTCAGAATAACCCAATAAAACAAATGCCTTTGCAGGTGCTAGGATGCTACAATTTGGGGAAAAAGTGACTGAATTGGAAAATTGGGCAGGGGGTGAAGGCCTCATTGTCTGTGGGGACAAAAAACTATTTTCTGCTCAGGATCCAACTGAATGCTGTGGGAGGCCCAGGAACTCCAGAGGACAGAATGGGATCGTGCAGGATCACGCAAAACACCCCACCAAGATTGTTGAGATGCCCTTTAGAAAGTGTCGCAAGGATTCAGGTCAGGCATTAGTTGGGGCAGCTTGGATTCCAGACACTAGGTGTTCTAGTTTGTTAGCAGCCAGAATGCAATATACCAGAAACAGAATGGCTTTCAAAAAGGGGAATTTAATGAATTGCTGGTTTACAGTTCTAAGACCAAGAAAATGTCCCAATTGCAACAAGTCTATAGAAATATCCAATCAAAGGCATCCAGGGAACTATACCTTGGTTCAAGAAGGCCGCTGAGGTTTAGGGTTTCTCGCTCAAGTGGAAGGGCACATGGCGAACACAGTCAGAATTTCTCTCTCATCTGGAAGGGTACGTGGCAAACACGGCGTCATCTGCTAGCTTTTCCTCCTGGCTTCTTGTTTCATGAAGCTCCCTGGGAGGTGTTTTCCTTCTTCATCTCCAAAGGTCGCTGGCTCATGGACTCTTTGCTTCTTGTGGCTGTCGCTCTGCTCTCTCAGAATCCTTCTCTTTCTCCAAAATGTTTACTCTTTTATAGGATCCTAGTAAACTAATCAAGACCCACCCAAATGGGTGGAGACATGCCTCCACCTAATCCATTTTAACAACCACTCTTGGTTGGGTCATATCTCCAGGGAGATGATCTCATTACAGTTTCAAACATACAATACTGAATAGGGATTAGAAGAAATGCCTGCCTTTACAAAATGGGATTAGGATTAAAACATGGCTTTTCAAAAACTAATTTTTGGAGCAGATAGTCTCTAGGATTATGATTTTCTCATCTTTCCTTTTCTAATCTAATGAAAAAGTCCCAAACTTAGTTACCTGGTTCTCACAGTTCTAGAACTAGAAGTATATTCAGTACTCCTTCTTGTCATCCCTCATTCATCGGAGAAGAGTCTAAGTGAAAACATGTTATCTCTTAACACCTCCTCCAGGCAATCAGCATAGAATGTGTGAGGGAGGGATGTGGCACAAGAATTTCTACCCTTTAGCACATGACTATCCTGTTTCCTCCAGATTACTTTAAATGTCTCTGCTCTGAATTGAGGAAGCTGTAAATTTCACTCGCTGAATAGCAGCAAGCAGCACCCTGAGTCCAGACATAAGAACTCCAGCTCTTACGTTCCCTGTTTTTGGCTTCCCAGATAAATTGAGAAATTCTATCTGTATTTAAGAGATCTAGGGGTGGTTTAGCTTGTAGTTAATTTATAGACACGCTCCTAGTCATCAGCCTTGATTCAACACAGCCCTCTTTCGGGGCAAATTTCTAAAACATTTTTAACTTGGGTCATGAAGGCAGGAGAGAGAAGCTTTATTATTAGCTTATTTAGACAGTCAAAATTATCCTGATACAAAATACAATACTTGGGGAGCTAAAGAGGATAGGCATTTGCCTTACTGTTACTTTAATGAATCCTGCCTCATGAGCATTACAAAAAACAGGCTGTCCTGGAGCTGTTTTACAGATAACCCAGACCCGATCTGAGCTTCCTGATCAGAAATCAATTAAATGAATGATTATAACTACCTCCTCCCCCAACCCTACCCAACCCCACAAAAATTCCCCAACTCAAGATTTTGTTTTTCACTCCAGGTATCTATCTCTTAGATGACTAAAGATGCAAAGTGTAATATGAAGCAAATTGTAGATGTGAGGCTGAAAGAGCTCTACTCTGATTTTCTAAAAGTATAAAAGCCCATTTGTGTGTTTTCTCTACCTGACTTGGCTTTTTCTTGCCATTTGAATAATTTGACATAAATTGAAACCAGGTTTTCCTATGGAAAGTTTCAGCTTGATAAGGGAGTAGAAGTTTCTTTTGATCAGTGTTTATTTTTATATTGCATCCCAATAGGACAAAGATGTCTTTATTTTGAATCTGCATAATGTCCACTGCCAAACACTTGCTCATTTAATGCATTTGGCCATCACTTCTGTATAATAAAGATCAACTCTTGAAAAAAAAAACAAAAAAACATGGCTTTTCTAGGGCACATACATCATTTCAAACCAGCACACTGGGACAGGGGAAGAGCAGCTGGGGCAGATGATTTACCAGTACTTTAGTTTGGCTTTAGCTCCATTTCTATAAAGCCACAAATTTTCACATTTTCAAAGTATATGAACTAACTCGTGTGTTCTACCCACTGTATAAAATGCTACAAAAATAGTTAAGCTATAAAAGACACTTACCATCCCAGAGAATGTTGAGCAGATAATTAAAAAGTATTGGCAAAGTCCCTTTAGGGATTAGAGAAAATATATGGAATCATTAAACTTTACCACTGGGGAACCCCCTGATAATGTCTCAAACATTAGGGACACCCAAGTCAATAGGCCAAGCCTTTAATGTCGAAGCTTACTCTTATGAAGCTTATTTATGTAGTGGGAAAGCTAAGCCTACCTATACTTATGCCTAAAGGAGTTCCAGAGGGGACATAGCTACAGATGGAACAAGGACAAACAGTTTTAATAAATTAATGGCAAAAAAGACAGGTAATTTTTTAGAAAAACATAACTTTAAAATTTTCAAGAAGAAACAGAAATCTGAACAGCCCCTAAAACCAATCAAAACATGCAGTACACACACAACTATCCCATACCATTTAACAGGTGAATGCAATGAAACTTTCAAGGAACACAAACTCTTTCAGAGGCAGGAAAAATCACCAAAATTGGGTAAATTCCAGTATTGCAAGGATTCTTTAACATTGGAAAATTTATCAATATTATTTACTACATTAACAGATCAAGAAAAAGTGATCCAAGTAGTGTGGACAACCAAGCTATAGGCTGAGCCCCCAGTCTTGGGTTTGTTCATATGAAACTTAACCCCACAAAGGATAGGTCAAGCCTACTTAAAATTTAGGCCTAAGAGTCACCCCCAAGAGAACCTCTTTTGTTGCTCAGATGTGGCCTCTCTCTCCAACCAACACAACAAGCAAACTCACCACCCTCCCCCTGTCTACATGGGACATGACTCCCAGGGGTGTGGACCTTCCTGGCAACATGGGACAGAAATCCTAGAATGAGCTGGAACTCAGCATCAAGGGATTGAGAAAAACCCTAGAATGACTCAGCATCAAGGGATTGAGTAACCTTATCGACCAAAAGGGGGAAGAGTGAAATGGCTGAGAGGTTCCAAACAGAGTCGAGAGGTTATCCTGGAGGTTATTCTTACACATTAAGTAGATATCACCTTGTTATCCAAGATGTAATGGAGAGGCTGGAGGGAACTGCCTGAAAATGTAGAGCTGTGTTCCAGTAGCCATGTTTCTTGATAATGATTATATAATGATATAGCTTTAACAATGTGACTGTGTGATTGTGAAAACCTTGTGTCTGATGCTCCTTTTATCTACCTTGTCAACAGACGAGTAGAACATATGGAACAAAAATAAATAATAGGGTGAACAAATATTAAAATAAATTTAGCTTGAAATGCTAGTGATCACTGAAAGGGAGGAGTAGGGGGTATGGTATGTAAACATTTTTTTTTCTGTTTTCGTTTTATTTCTTTTTCTGTTGTCTTTTTATTTCTTTTTCTGAATTGATGCAAATGTTCTAAGAAATGATCATGAGGATGACTATGCAACCATGTGATGATATTGTGAATTCCTGATTATATATGTAGAATGGAATGATCATATGTTAAGAATGTTTTTGTTCGTTTGTTGTTAAATTTTTTTTATTAATAAAAAAGGAAAAAAATCAGCTTTTTTAAATTCTAAAAACCAAAAGGAAAAGTGATCATCTCAAAGGATGCAAATTTTACTACTGTGCAAGAAAACTTTAAAAAATGTAAACAGACACATTTGATTATATTCAAAACCATTTTTATTAAGCTATACCATCACAAAACATACATGATGTAAGCTCATATAAATGACCATATCAACAATACTTAATAGTTACATAGCACTCGATAGCTTACAAATCACTGCCACACTCATTATCTGCCTAACTCTAATCACTCTCAAGTAGAGTAGTTATTACATTTTTTAAAAATATAAGTGAGGAAACAGACTTAAGAGATAACATGACTTGTCCTAAATTCCAATTATTTTCCTTCTCTTGTTGGTTCTCTATGGTAGCATGTATTAAATTATCATTTAATTTAATATATCAAATGAAAATGAATAGATACCCATATAGATAATACTATAATGAATAAAACAAAATTCTGAATCCAGTTCTCCAGTGTTTCTCACATTCTTTTATTTATTAAACATACCAACATACAAACACATTCTTACCATATGATCATTTCATTCTACATATATAATCAGTAACTCACAATATCACATAGTTGCACATTCATCATGATCATATCTTAGAACATTTGCATCAATTCAGAAAAAGAAATAAAAAGAAAACAAAAAAAATTCATACATATCATACCCTTTACCCCTCCCTTTCATTGTCACTAGCAATTCAATCTACTAAATTCACTTTAACATTTGTTCCCCTATTATTTATTTTTAACCCAAATGTTTTATTCACAAAAGGAGCATCAGACACAAGGTTTTCACAATCACACAGTCACATTGTGAAAGCTATACAATCATCTTCAAGAAACATGGCTACTGGAAGACAGCTCTACATTTTCAGGCACTTCCCTCCAGCCTCTCCATTACACCTTAACTAAAAAGGTGATATCTATTTAATGCCTAAGAATAACCTCCAGGATAACCTCTTAACTCTTTTTGGAATCTCTCAGCCATTGACACTCGGTCTCATATCACTCTTCCCCCTTTTCATCGAGAAGGTTACTCAATCCCTTGATGCTGAGTCTCAGCTCATTCTAGGGTTTTTCTCAATCCCTTGATTCTGAGTCCCAGCTCATTCTAGGATTTCTGTCCCACGTTGCCAGGAAGGTCCACACCCCTGGGAGTCATGCCCCACGTAGACAGGGGGAAGGCAGTGAGTTTGCTTGTTGTGTTGGCTGGAGAGAGAGGCCACATCTGAGCAACAAAAGAGGTTCTCTTGGGGGTGATTCTTAGGTCTAATTTTAAGTAGACTTGACCTATCCTTTGTGGGGTTAAGTTTCATATGAACAAACCCCAAGATTGGGGGCTCAATGTCATATACTCTTGAAGCAAAGACATAAAGAAATCATATTAATCTTATAGTTTATATTCTCAGTCATATTTATCTTCCATTTTCAAATTTGTAATTTACAACTAAATACTGTTATTTCACCAACTTAAAATGTTGGTTACTTCAAAGTCACAGGAAGCCCACAGCCCGGTAGTTTCCACCTTCCAACCCAAGCAGCTCATCTGTGGGAACCAGTGGATATTCTTCTCGATGCTTAGTTCTAACTGGTTCCTGGTTCTAAATGACCTAAGTATGCCACAGATCTCTGGACTGTAACTGACACCCCCGATGTGTCCTTCTGGTGTCAAATGCAAGGATGTTGTCAAAAAGATGAAATACTTTTCTCTGTTCTCTTGCTAAATAAAGCTAAAAACCCTGGATATTATATATAAAACAAGCACAAGACTCTGAAAGGCGGAGAGAAAGCAGGCCAGCTAGAGCTCTTGGAGTGGGAGTGCTCTGGGTTTCTTTCTGCCGAACCCCCAGAAGGAAGAGGTGCTGAAGAAGCAAGTGCACAGGGACATCAACAGGCACAGACGAAAAAAGGTCCAAGACGAGCCTGCTCACTCCAGTAGAGAGACTGGGAAAGTCTAGCAAGACAGAAAACTTTTAGACCTAATTGTCCTGCTCTAGCCACAGACAACAGAAAGAACTGCAGCCATACCCCCACCAACCAGAACCGAGTGGGAAGCTGAGATGTCCACCCTCACCAGGCTGCAAGGAGACGCCCAGCCTCCACCCCATGGGGTAGTGTCAGAGAAGGTCAAATGGAGAGACAGGATTTTCATCCCTGCATGCCAGTAATGAAACTCCCCTCCCCCCTGCCCAGATTCAGCTTAGATCACCTGGGGAGACTGAACTTCCAGCCTCATCAGAGATGACAAATGGTTGCCTCCCTCTTCCTAGCATGAGTTCAGTGGAGGCTGGGCTGGTTTGAAAGGATAATGCACTCAAGAAAAGCCATGTTTTAATTCTCGTTTCATCTCCTGGGAGGCAGCTATTTCTTTTAATCCTATTCAGCACTATAAATTGGAAACTTAGATTATCTACATGGAGATGTGACTTACCAAATTGTGGGTGTTAGCCTTAGATTAGAGGGAGATGTGACACCACTCATTCCAAGTGGGTCTTAATTAGTTTACTTGAATCCTTTAAAAGAGGAAGCATTTTGGAGGAAGCTTTAGAATGACGACAGAGCCACAATAGAGGCACGAGATGAGAGAGCCACAAGAACCACAAGAGGCCACACAGCCAGAGCACCTTTGGAGATGAAGAAGAAAAACATCCCCGGGGCAGTTTCATGAAACAAGAAGTCTGGAGAGAAGGCTAAGAGTTTACCATGTTCGCCATGAGCCTTTCCAGGTGAGAGAAAAACCTGAACTTCATCAGCCTTTCCTGAGTGAAGGTAACCTCTTGTTAGTGCCTTAATTTGGACATTTTTATAAACTTGTTTTAATTAGGACATTTTCATGGTCTTGGAACTGTAAACTTGCAACTTAATAAATTCTGTTTTTTTTTTTTTTTTACATGGGCAAGCACTGGGAGTCGAACCCAGGTCTTGGGCATGGCAAGCGAGAACTCTGCCATTAAGCTACCATGGCCTGCCCCAATTCTCCCTTTTTAAAAGCTGTTCCATAGTGTACATGGGTAGTTGGTGGTTAGAATGCCAGCCTTCCATGTGGGAGACCTGGGTTCAGTTTCGGGACCATGCACCCCTCCCCTCCCCCCCAAAAAAAGCCATTCCATTTCTGGTATTTTGCATTCCAACAGCTAGCAAACTACAACAGAGGTTTATAGAAGAGTAAGGACTTTTACCACTGCCCAGCAGTAATGAGGTATCTGTAGAGGCCACTTCAGTAGTAATAATAAGATACCCCTGCTCAGTATCAAAGAACGCCTCCCCAGCCCAGGAGTTAATAGAGGCCCAATGGCAAAATGGACTTCCAATGCCAACTGAAAGTAATAAGATGGTACCATCACCCCCACCTTTTTCAGTGCCAGAGGAGGCCTACTAAAACAAGCTTTAAATAGGATCTGGAGCTTTATATAATAACCAAAGTGTTCAAAATACCCAAGTTTCAATTGAAAATTATTCATAATATCAAGAATCAGGAAAATCTCAACTTGAGTAAGAAGAGATTCCACAGATGCCAACATTAAAGATGACAGATGTTAGAATTACCTGGCAAGGTCTTTGAAGTAGTCATCTATGGCGGTTTGGAGCTATGTGTCCCAGAAAACCATGTTCTTAAACTTAATCCATTCCTGTGAGTGTGAACTCATAAATAGGACTTTTTGATGAGATTACTTCAGTTAAGTGTGGCTTAGCCAAGTCGGGTCTTAATCCTATCGTGAAGGTCTTATGGGGAAAGTCAGAGAGGGAGAGAAAGCCAGAGGCAGCATTCAGAGGCTGAAAGTGAATGGAACCCAGAAGAGAAGGGAAGGGCCAGGAGAGGCTGCCACGTGCACTGCCATATGACAGGAAAGCCAAGGACCAAGGATCACTGGTAGCCAGTCCTAGAATGCTATAGCCTTCTGGCAGAAAACACTGTCTTGATGATGCCTTGATTTTGAACTTCTAGCCTCAAAACTGTGAGCCGCTAAATTCCCATTGTTTCAGCCAACCCACTGCATGGAGGATTGCTTCGGCAGCCAGGAAACCAAAGCACCACCATAAAACCGCCTCAGTGAGCAATTACACACACACTTCTCACAAATGAAACAAACAAAGACTCAGCAAAGAAATGATATAAACAATCAGTGGATACCTAATTTAACTTACATGGTCAGTTTAGTTGAACACCATAAGTACATGGAATCTTGAATAGGGTGTGAGATCATGTTGGTTTTGTGCAGGTTAGTGTGATGCCCTAATATATACCAGAGTAATTTGGGCAGAGAATAAAAAAGTATTGGCAAAGTTCCACTGGGGGACTGGGGAGAAAGGAGGAAATATTTCTGTTATTCTTGCAAGCAGTGGGCACGACCAAATTAATAGGCTGAGCCCTCTATCTTAAGATTTGTCCCTATGAAACTTATTCCTGCAAAGGAGAAGCCAAGCCTACCTATAATTATGCCTAAGAGCCACCCCCCAGAGAACCTCTTCTGTTGCTCAGATGTGGCCTCTCTCTCTAAGCCAACTCAGCAGGTGAACTCACTGCCCTCCCCTCAATGTGGGACAGGACTCCCAGGGGTGTCAATCTCCCTGGCAATGTGGGACATGACTCCCAGGGGTGTCAATCTCCCTGGCAATGTGGGACATGACTCCCAGGGGTGTCAATCTCCCTGGCAATGTGGGACAGGACACCCAGGATGAGCCGGGACCTGACATCATGGGAATGAGAAAGCCTTCCTGACCAAAAGGGGGAAGAGAGAAATGAGACAGAATCAAGTTTCAGTAGCTGAGATTTCAGAGTCGAGAGTTTATCCTGGAGGTTTTTCTCATGAATTATACAGATAACCCTTTTTAGTTTACAGTGTATTGGAGTGGCTGGAGGGAAGTACCTGAAACCATTGAGCTGTATTCCAGTAGCCTTGATTCTTGAAGACGATTGTATGAAAGAGCGTTTACAATGTGACTGTGTGATTGTGAAAATCTTGTGTCTGATACTCCTTTTATCCAGGGTATGGATAGATGAGTAAAAAAAAGGATAAAAAATAAGTAATAGGAAGAATAAGGGGTAAAATAAATTGGGTAGATTGAAATACTAGTGGTCAGTGAGAAGGATGGGTAAGGGGTAGGGGATGTATGAGTTTTTACTTTTTTATTTTTCTGGAGTGATGCAAATGTTCTAAAAAGATCATGATGACGAATATACAACTCCGTGATGATTCTGTGAGCCACTGATTGTACACCATGTACGGACTGCATGTGTGTGAAGATTTGTCAATAAAAATTTAAAAATCAAAAAAGAATCAATGGAATTGAAAAATACAATAACAGAAATGCAATATTTATTGAGCACTTACTCAATAAATTAAAACTCAATCACAGGTTCAATAGCAGAATGGAGGGTACAGAGGAAAGAATCCACAAACTTGAAGACAGAAACGACAGAACTTATCCATTCTGAACAAAAGAAAACAGACTGGAAAAAATGAACAAAGCCTTTGGGACCTGTGAGACTATTACCAGAGCTAACATCTGTATCATCTGAGTCTGAAAAGGAAAGAAGCAGAGGGCATAAGGGCGGGGAAGAGCAGTATTCAAAGAAATGATGGCTGAAAATTTCCCAAATTTGACGAGACATAAAGCTACAAATTCAAGAAACAGAGCTAACTCCGAACAAAGTAAATTCAAAGGAATCCATGCTAAAACACATCAATGTCAAACATCTAAAAACTAAACACACTGCACACAAAAAAAGTTTGCAATACTCTTCAGTTTCAATAAATATATATACATATATATATATATGCAAAGATGTCATCTGTCTCTACCCAAGAATAAAATGGTGAAAGCAAGTATTTCACTGTCTTTTCATGTTTTTCACAATCTAATATGCAGTGTCAGTTCAACTCTACAACTAAATTTCACAATGGCATGAAAAATTCTATGATCCAAACTACATACAGCTGAGGTAAATAATTATACATAAGCACCTCCACAGATGAATTGGATAGCTTAAAATGGATTTAAAACATCAAAGGTCCTTTTTGTATTCTCCATTTCTAGGCTTTAAGTCTCGACCTTTGGAGACAAAAGCGAGTTCTTAGTAGGCTACATGCCTCAATAAGCAAGGTCCCAACGACAAAAAATGGGTAAGTGGACCACCTTGGTTTCAGGTTAAAGAAGCCTACGTCTTTTGTGATTGACCAACTTTGCTCAGTAACAAGTTCAACTAATATTTTCCTTGGTGTGAGTACTCAGTTGAGTAGTTATGACAACCAACACTTTGGGGATTCACTCCCCAATTCTTTTTCATTATCCTTTCCATCCACTTTTTTCTGGCCTTATAGTTATGACTAAAGGAAAACTTTCCTTCTACCACCACTTTTGATACTGGATAAATTCATGGTGGACTCTCAATCTTTATCTCTACCCCTGCAGTATCTCTAAAAGAACCACTTGTCTCTTTGAAACTTTATCTCTGTAGTATTCCGAGACTAACTGGCTACTCAAAATGTCTTCTTTCCACCACACTCTTCTTCACTTTTAAGGATCTGGTGGCTTACATACACATTAGGATATTAGAAATAATTTTCCCTTTTCCCCAAGGAAATTAAACATGCCCTCCACCATTAGGATATTTCAAAAACGTACAACCTCTTTCATATTCTAAGCAAGCTATGTCCCGTATCAGTAACTTCTCAATTAACATATACTTTTTTGGTAAGTTTCTTTATAGCCCTCAGAGCATTTATAGTAAGTGCTCAATAAATATGTTCTGCTTGTACTACATTTATATAATCTTTATCCAGTATGAATTCTCTTTTGTTGGCCAAAGGTTGAATGCTCACTAAAGGCTTTTCCATATTCCTTGGTTTTCCCTCCAGCATGAGTTTTCTGATGTTGAGAAAGGGATGAACTCTGGCTGAAGGCTTTCCCACATTCCTTGCACTGATAGGGTTTTTCTCCAGTGTGAGTTTTCTGATGTTTAGTGAGAGAAGAGCTCTGGCTGAAAGCTTTTCCACAATCTTTACACGTGTAAGGTTTCTCTCCTGTGTGCGTTCTCTGATGACGAATAAGGGCTGAGCGGTCACTGAAAGCTTTGGAACAATCACTGCATTTATAGGGTTTCTCGCCAGTGTGAGTTCTCTGGTGCTGAGTCAGGGCTGAACAGTAACCAAAGGCTTTTCCACATTTGTTACATTCATAAGGCCTCTCCCCAGTGTGAGTTCTCTGGTGCTGAATAAGGCCTGAGCGATCACTAAAGGCTTTTCCACATTCATTACATTTATAAGGTTTCTCTCCAGTGTGAATAACCTGATGCTGGGTAAGAAATGTGCTTTGGCTGAAGGCCTTCCCACATTCGTTACATTCATAAGGTTTCTCTCCAGTATGAATTCGCTGATGTTGAGTGAGGTATGAGCTCTGATTAAAGGCCTTCCCACATTCATTGCATTCATAGGGTTTCTCTCCCGTATGAATTATGTGATGCCGAATAAGGGCAGAGCGGTGACTGAAAGCTTTCCCACATTCATGACATTCATAGGGTTTCTCTCCAGTATGAATCCTCTGGTGTAGAGTAAGGTGTATGCTCTGACTGAAAGCTTTCCCACATTCATTACATTCATAGGGTTTCTCTCCTGTGTGAATTCTCTGGTGCAAAACAAAAGCTGAGTAATAACTGAAAGCTTTCCCACACTCGTTACACTTCCAAGGTTTCCTTCCTGTGTAAATTCTTTCATGCCTAATTAGATCTGAATTTTGTTTTAAGTTCATTTCAAGCGAATCACAATTATGTAGTCTCTCTTGTTGTTGAACAAGTAATGACTTTCGACTAAAATTTCTTCCAAATTCATCACACTGGTAACTTCTCTCCCCAGAAGATTTCTTCTGGGTGACAACCATTTGCACTAAACGTTTCTCATGATTTTCCTGCTGACTCTCTAAAGAGTCTTCACATTCACTGGCACCTCCCTTAGGAACTCTTTCTATAAACACCCCAGGGGCTGATGCCTCTTCAGAAATGTCCTGCTCTAGGGTTAGCTCCTTGTTTTCTGGATTCGTCTTCAAGTCTGAAAGAAAGGAAAATAAACATGTACCATTTTCTACACTGAGAGAAACCTAACTGCTGTGGTGGGAAAATACTGAAACTAAAAAAAAAAAACTGCTGACAGGGAACATAATAACTTGAAAACTCTCACCAAAAATAGCCTTGCAATCATGAGAGAACACAGGAGAAGAGAGGTGAATGGGCAAAGAAACCTAGGTCATGAAGAACTATGACAGAGCACACACTCAACATTCCCCTCTCTAGAGTAGGGAATTAGAAAGAATAACAGAACATGTCTAAGCAAAAGTGATGTGAGCAAATGGCAGATCAAAGCCAGGTACTGGCGAGACAGGGCTGGGGTCAGAAAAAGATAGTCTCCTAAAGACTAGTCACCACCTCGCCAGAGCCTTATCACTTGAGAATTACCATCTTCAGCCCATCTCCTTGCTACCAATCTTTCCTCATTCCAATATGTCCCAACTATCAACAGATTGTTTCAAAACCATCCCTCTCATCATGCTACACAAAAATCTCTTTTGGCTCTACTGTTCTCAAGATAAGATACAAATTCTAGAAGCTGGCATTCAGTGGTCTGCATCTACAAATTTTAATTATCACAGAACTTAGTATTAGAAACCAACTGGTATCTCTGACTGCTTGCCATCACACCATCCACAGTACACTGGAAAGAGTAAAACATAACAGATTTTAAAAGAAGGAGTAGTCTGTGTGGAGGGAAGGTCAGCGCATCATGTATTCAGATGGGCCTGTACCCTATCAAGGTAACTGTTCCCAAATCCTGGCTTCCTAGTAAGAGTTTTAGGTGGGGAAGGCTTCACTACGAGAAACATTTAAATATCTCCAGGCTTTGATGATCTTCAGTACTCACTGACTCTACATAATACAAATCTATTCAACATAATACGTTTCATGACATATCATATGCAGAGAAGTGCCTGGGGCCTAAAAAGGACCAGTAGGTAGAAATAGTTGTGAAGGAAAAGGGACTTCTAGCTAAGGGGAGTGGAAGAATTCAAGCCCCAAACGTTCCTGGAGAACACGCAGCAGAGAAGAGCAGGGAACCTGACTGCCTGGTATTAAGGGTCCAGGTGAAAGAACAGAGCGTACCAGAAGGTTAGGCAGGGGGACTGACAGAGGTCTTGAAAGCAAGCAGAGGAATACAGAACTGGCACAGTAAGCTACAACTCATCATGAGGGAATCTAGAACTAGTTTATTACCTCAATTAGACCAGGATAAGACTAAAGAAAGTATTATCAGCCAATAGTCACTGCGGTAATTCAGTCTAACAAAAGTGAAAGGGTCAAAGGATGAATCCAGCCCTGACACCGTGGGATCAATAATCCCATCTTGACCAAAAGGGGTAAAGAAGTGTAACTAACAAAGTATCAGTGGCAGAGAGAGTTCAAATAGAGTCGAGAGGCTACTCTGGAGGTTGTTCTTACACAAGCTTCAAACAGATCTTGTTACCTATCCTAACTTTCCAAACTCCAACCAGGACCATTCCAGCCAATCCTAAAGAACACCTCAGGCAATATATACGATTCTATAAAGGTTCCATGCACTAGAGTAACTTTCCAGAAACCTATAACCTCCAGATAGGTCCCTGGTCCAGATAAGTCCTGAAACCTAGAGGGCCCAGCCTCTCCAGAACATCCGGTAGTTTCATCTTCCTACCCCATACTAGTGACAGACCCTTCCAATATAAAAAATTTAGAATTGCCATAGCCCAAACACCCCTAAAAACAGATATGGAAAGATCAAAGGTGATGGCAGAGTTATACATAGAAGACAGGACTTAACAAATGAATATGATTGAGTTATTAAATTGATATCTCTTTTAGTCTCCAATATCTTAGAGCAGCTGGAAGTAAAAACCTAAAATTGTGGAATTGTAACGCATGCCAAACCCTGAAATTTGTTCTACAACGAATCATGGTCTTGTACTTTGAAATTTGTTGCTTTTTTTGTATACGTTACTTTTCACAAAAAAGTCAATTGTGATGACAAAAAAAATTTATTCCTTCTAGCTTCCTATATTCTGCAGCAGTTAGAAGGAAAAATCAGAGAGGATCATATGGCAGTCTATGACAAACTCTGGGATCTGTCCTATAACTACCTGTTAAAGAATGCTTTGAAAACTATTGCTTTTTTCCCTTTCTTTGCTTTGTATATATATGTTATGTTATACAATAAAAATATATAAAAAGAAGTGAAAGTGTCAAATCCATGATATCTTCCAAAGAAAAAGTTACCAGGATTTAATCAATAGCTATCATTTGCTATGCATAGAGCCAATAATGTTCTAAGCATTTCTCTTGGATTATTTCATTTGATCCTCACAACAAG
The DNA here is from genome assembly GCF_023851605.1 of Tamandua tetradactyla. Taxonomy (NCBI): domain Eukaryota; kingdom Metazoa; phylum Chordata; class Mammalia; order Pilosa; family Myrmecophagidae; genus Tamandua; species Tamandua tetradactyla. The sequence continues at coordinate 2,078,071 of NC_135343.1, read as the reverse complement.
CCTATGAGTTAAGTGCTATCATATCATTATCACCATTTTACAGTTTGGGGGATCAGAGGTGCAGAGAAGCTAAATCATTTGTTAAGGTAACAGAGTGAGTGAGCAGCTAATTCGGCTTTAAACGGCAGAAGGCTGGCTCTGAGGTCTGCACGCGTAACCATTATGCTCTGCGGCCTCCACTTAGACAGAAGGGCAGCAAGGGGAAACTCAGACACCAATTCAATCATTGGTCTAAAGTTCAAAAGATAGCATCACTCTGCAGACTTTTTCTCAACATATATGAAAAAAGGGCTGCTTTAGAGTCTTACACCCAAGCAAGTTGTTTAACAAACATTAAAATGCTGGTTTCATTTTACCTTATTTGCAAAAAAGAATTGGCTTGAATGTGTGGGAAGTAGTTACATTTTTAAAAAAACAGTCCACAGAGCTGGGTGGCAGGGAGACAGGGACTTTGCTTTCAATTTTCATGGGTCTAAGTGAACTCTGCAAAGGCTCTTCCATGAGCATTGCAAAAATACTTTTCCTGCTATCTGGGTTTTGCCTTCAATGTTGACCACTTGCTGTTTGCAACAATCAATCACCTGGACTGGCTGCTTTGGGGACTTCTCTCTCCAGCTCCTCCCCTCGCTCCCCTCGCTGAGATATTGCATCAGGCTTGGAAATTGGAAGCCCTGTTCATGAAGAAAGAAAAAGGAGTCCAATAAAGAGTTCAGTGTTAGCTTCTTGGTGTTTAGGGAAGAGAGAGGGGAAGGGAGGGGAGGGAGGGAAGGAGATACACAAGCACACACACAAAGAGAGAGAGAGAGAAAGGCTGGTTCTGGATTTCTTCCTCAACAGAGCTCAATATTGTTTCTTCTTCTGGAAAAAGAAGGTAGGAAAACTGATATGGGCTTATCTGAGTTCAGAACAAGTGGCTTGTTTTTACCTCTCCCCACTAAAAGCAGCACTCACTTTATTAAGAGGCATTTCTGGTAGAACTTTGCCTCAACACCCTTGGACAGGGAGAAGGAAAGAGACGTCACAGTCTAATACCACAGAGACGTCAATTTCTAATTCCAACAGTGTTAAAACTGTATCTAGAAACAAAAAGCAGAAATTGCCTGTCTCAGGCCTTATAGGGATTAAAAGTCTTTGAATCTAAGAACCTCAGAGCTCCTAGAAAGTGAAGAAGCAAAGGTGCCGGTTGGGTAAATTCACAGGGGTAGAGAGAGCCATCCTCACCCAGCAAGACCAGACTCCTATGCGTCTCGGGCCGATCTCCCCGAGGAGGGTTCAGCCGCCCCCACTGGGTGAACACCTCAGCCAGACCCCTGCTCAGCAACGATTCCTGAAAAGACCAAACACAGGAGCGGCAGTGAGGGACCATCCTTTCAAAGGTCTTCGGGAACAACAAAACTTGACAGCATAGGAGAAGGAAGACAGGAAGGACCCCATGTTCTCCAACATCAAAATTCTGACATACTTATGGGCCACAAACTCGCTCTTTGCTCCATGTATCAAAACTGCATGTTACCTGCAAATAGGGAGGAAAGTACCTTCAGCGTAAAACCTGAAAATACAAAGTTATTAGCTGATGTAGTGATAAACTCAATTATAGAACTATAGAAATGCTAACTAGATATGAGAAAGTAGAAAAGATATAATTACCAATTAAACATTTTCTTTGTGATGTGGTTTAAAAATATGAGGTTCAAGAAATAAAAAGCATCTTGCTCTCTGGTTTTCCTTTGACAATAAAATCACCCCAATATAGATACTAAAAATTAAGATGTCTTCAAGATATATCACAAGAAAATAGATTAATCGGTAAAACAGGACTTCAAGCCCAAGTGTTTATGTAATTTCCCAGAGTTCCTGCCATTTCTCGTAATAGCCCTGCCCAATCTAACCCCCACACCGTGCCGCCCAGCACACACCCTGCTCCTGCGGTTCTGGGCTCCAGGCCTTTTCTCAGCTGCGTGGATGTGCCCCTCCTTCACTGGCCCCTTTACACAGGCTGATCCCTGTTCCTGTGTGCCCCTCTCCCCGCCTCATCCTTTCAGCCTTTTCAACCTTATTCACATTCAGCTCAGACATTTCTTCCTCAGGGAAGCCTTCCCTGACTTCCTGACGCTCTAGACGGTAGCACCATGGTCCTTCCTTCCTCTCGGGCTCGAGCACACACCGAGGGACCTTCTGAGGAACACGTGTCAGTCCCAACGGACAGTAAGTTCCATGAGGACAGAGGCCAGGTCTGTTTTTGCTCACTGAAGCAGCTCTAGTATCTGGCAAGGGTAGAACAGTCTATTTGTTGAATGATTAAATGAAGAAAGAAACGAAAGAACAAGAATTAGTAGAAACAAGTTTAAATGGGTGGTTCTATAAAAGTGTACACAGGAACAGAGGCAAAGAGGAGAACAGATATGTTTATCAAACACTGAACACATCAATGGAATGTTTACTCTCGTCTAACCTTGATCTATACATGATGCTCGATGATTGCAAGAGGCTGGAAGATACAGCCTGAGAAACAGAATGGTGAACTGTGGTGTAAATAAATGATTCAATGCGTGCTGCTACAGAAAGAAATGAAGTTATGAGGCATGCAACATTGTGAATGAACATGGGACATTATGAGACACAAAATAAGCCAGAAACAAAAGAGCAAATATATCATATGGTCTCAAGGAATTATTAAACTGTACCACTAGGGAAACCCCTGATAGTGTCTCAAATATTAGAGACTCCCAAGTCAATAGGCTAAGCCCTTGATCTTGACGCTTACTCTTAGGAGGTTTATTTATATAGTAGGAAAGCTAGGCCTACCCATAGCTATGCTACTTATATTTAAGCTTCAGCTAGATACTGCTATTATCATGGTTTGCCTAACCCCAACCAAAACCATTCCTGCCAACCTTAAAGAACACCTCAGGCATTAGCTGAGATTCTGCATTATGATCACTTTCCAGAAACCTACAACCTCCAGATGGGTTCCTAGGCCAGGTAAGTCGTGAAACCCAGAGGACCCAGCCTCTCCAAAATATCAACCAGTTCCATCCCTTCATGCCATATTGACAGCCCTTTCCAACATGAAAAAGCTAGAATAGTATAGTCCCTAGAAACTGGGCGAAAAATCAAAGGAAAGGTGGAGGTTATAACAGAGAAGATAGGATTTATTGTTTCTTTTTTTGTCTTTTTTTTTCTTAGAAGATAGGATTTAACAAATGAGTATTACAGTTAAATTGTTATACTGGTATTTCTTTTAGTGTCCCCTTCATGGGGCCTTACTTAGCTTCAAAAAGACCCAATATAGACTTCCTGTGGACTGGCCACAGCTTACCCAAGTCTCTCTCCCCTGCCCCACTCCTAGCCCACGCCACAGTGAGGCACCCACCCCTTGATGACCTGTAACTTGGAACCCTTTTTGCCAAACTGTTCTCATTCTGGGAATAGTCCTCTATTCTACTTTCCAAATCCCACTCTCTCTTGTTTTTCAAACAGCAGCTTTTCTCCCAAACCTTTCCCAGTTAACCTAGAGCATGGAAATCTCTTCCATTGCCTGTTATGACTTGTCTGTACCAGTCATTTCCGCATTTTCAGAAATTTATTTCATCATGTCGTTGAACTACGTCATCTATCTATCGCTTACCTCCCCAGTAAACTCCACGAGGCAGGGACAGGTGGCTTTATTCCTTGGCATCTCACCACAGGGCCAACTACAGCACTGAATAAACATCCAGCACCACAGGGGCAGAGAAGAAGTGCCAAGAAGCCTGGGGGGAAAGCTCTGCCCAAGGGAGAGGCAGACCCCGTGGGGTTCACCATTCGCCCGTTTATAAGGATGAAACCCATCTTCCCGGAATCCAAGCTGAGCAATTCCACAGCAAGGGAAGAAAATACACCCGCGCTGAGCGGAGGAGGGGGAGGGGAGGGGTGAGAGAAGAGGAAGAGGAGAGGGAGAGGAGGGGAGGGGGGAGAGGAGGGGAGAGGGGAGAGGAGGGGAGGGGGGAGAGGAGGGGAGGGGGGAGAGGAGGGGAGAGGGGAGAGGAGGGAAGGGGAGGGGGAGGGGGAGGGAGAGGCGGAGGAGGGGGGACCCCACCTGGGGCCCAGGGCTGGGCAGCCCTGCAGCCACGCCATCGTCGCCTGGCCTTCCGGCGCGGGGTCGCTCCGGGTCCTCAGGGGACGGTCCTGGAAGCGGAGAGACGGGCCATGGCGCTCACGCCGGCAGCGGCCGGAAGACACCGCCTCACAAGCGCCGCTTGCTGCTCCTGCGGAGCCCCACGTGGGACTCGAGGCGCCCTAACACCCCAGCATCAGGCCGGCTCCCGCCCAGGGGAGCCGAGTGGGCCGCGTGGGCGGGTCGGCGCGCAGCGGCTCCCACCCACGAGCGGGTCAGACGCGGCTGCAAGTCCGCCTCGGGGGCGCCCCGCGCCGTGCCCCGCTCTCCTCGCGGCTCGCGACCAGCGACGCTCACTCTTTTCAGAAAAGGGGGGACCCGCGGCCTCTCGGGGCGCTCACTCCCGTCGGCCCGGACTGCGGCGGGGACAGGGGTCCGAGCCAGGGCCGGACTCGGGGTCGCTGGGCAAGGAAGAGACACACGGCCCTCGGGGCCCCGGGCCAGGGAGGCGGCGCCTCGGCCTCCAGCCCCCACGTGCCCGACTCCCAGGGCACACGGAGCGCCCTCCCCGGCCCGTCCCCGGGGTCCTCACCGCGGCCCCCGGGGTCCTCACCGCGGCCCCCGGGCTCCATGGCGGCGACTCCTCTGGCGCGCGGGAGAGGGCTCCGGGGGGCCACAGCCCGCCCAGCCCCCAGGACGCGGCGCGCGACCCTCGCCGGGGCCCGGAGCCCCCACCGGGGCCGCCCCGCCGCCCCCCCTCCGAGCTCGGCCCTCGACCCCCGGCGACCGCGCCCCTCACGCCGGCCCCGGGCTGGCGACAAAGGCATCCGAGGCGCCGAGCGAACTACAACTCCCGGCATCCTCCGCGGGGCGCGACTCGCGGCCCCCCCGCCTTCAGGCGCCCCCGCGGCGCGGCCCCGACGCCGGCTCCCAGGAGGCCCCTGCGGCGCGCGCCCCGGACCCCACCTCCCAGGAACCCCCGTGGCCCCGCCAGCGCGCCCCCGATACCGGCACACGGGGGCGCGTGGCACGTCCCCGACCCCGCCTCCCGGGCGACCCCGCGGCGCGCTCAGCCTCGCAGGGGCCGGGCTCCCTCGGCTGTAAGCGCGCCGGGCCGCGCCCCTGGCCACCCCGGGGCCCTCCGCAGCGCCTGAGCCCTCGGGAGGAGGCGCCCGCGCCCCGCAGGTGTGTCAGGCCCGCTGGCGGGGCCGAGGTGACCTCGGGGTGCCTCCCGTGGCTGCAGAGTCCGGGGCGTTGACGCCGGGCTGCACCTGGCAGCGAGGAAAGCCGGGATCTCCGCCCGGCGTTAACTCGGCGCAGGAACACCCCGGCCTGCCTGGGACCGCTGACCTCACGGAGACGATCTCCGCTTGCACCCGCCCCGGGAGCCACCGGCCAGGAGCCGTGCGTGTTCTCCTGGTAACCCCGCAGCCACGTCCTCCCTTTCTGTCCAGTTCACAGCCCTAAGAGACATCCGATCAGCCTAGCTGTGCCCTGGCTACAAACCCCGAGGCCGTTCGACCTTCTCTGAAAGACTCTCCAGCTTGTGGCTCGGCACAAGGCTCCCCAGAGTAAGGGTTACCCTTCATCCTCTCCGCCTGTTGTCAGGGGGTGAAAGCAAAAGTGATTCTCACGGAGGAGAGGAAAGCCCGCCTACCCTTCTCCACTTCTCCGTATCTCCTCGGGCACCACGTGGATGGGTTACACCCTAGGAACGGCAAACCGACAGCACAGACGGTCCCGAGTTCCTGACAGTTCAGTGGAACGGAGCTGGGGTGTTAGCTTGGAGAGCACACATTTCTCTTTTGCTTAACCCACTATTATTTGGGGTCTGCGGTACTCCTGCAGCCACTCTTATCTCTGACTGGTGTATAGATGGGCTGCTTTTGGTCCAGTCAGCTAGGGCTGGGGGAGTGGGGACTGTGGTAGAGAACACAGGCCCCCCCGCTCAAAGGACAGCTGATAGGGCTCCCCACCCCAACCGCCCACCCCCCACCCTCCCCTCCCAGTCAGCAGGAGTTGTGGAACAGGGAGTCTCCTTCACAAGTTACGGTGCATGGAAGGCACCACCACTACAGAGGAATACCTTCCTTTTGCTGTCCATCTCCATGGCAGAAATCTTCACCAAATCCGTGGTCTGCTGTTGGTCTTCACCTCACTTGACTTATCGAGGGCAGCTCAAAAACCTGATCACTCCCTCCTCCTGGAAACATTCCTTCTAGTTGATTGGCCACTCCTTCTCAGTACTCTTAGGTAGTTCCTGTACCCAATCTCTACACCTACGGTTCTCAAAATCAGCACATCAGAATCACCTGGAGACTAGTTGAATCTATTCTGATAGACACCACACCCATTCCGGAGGGCTGGGGTGGGGCCTGAGGATGAGCATTTGTAACAAGTTGCAGGCGACGCAGATGTTTAACTGGAGGCCAACCAAATGTTGGAATGCTCGGGACCTCAGCTGTTGGGTGTCTCGCTCTTTTCCAGTAGTACTCACTCTCTGGGTGATCTTATTTAGTCTGGACTCGCTAAATACCATCTAAATGTTATCACCTCCCAATTTATCTCTCCAGCCTGGGTTTTACCTCTAGAGTCATATATATATCAGGCTCCTCACCTTCTCTACTTGGATGTCTAATAAATGCCTCTAATTTAGCATGTTTAAAACTGAACTTCTTGGGTCCTTCCCCACTGCCTTACTTCTCCCATCCAGAGTTTCCCTCATCTCAGTAAGTGGCCACTCCATCCTTCTACTTGCTCAGTTCATACTGTGGAGCCATTATTCCTCTTTATCTCGCCTCACATCCAGTATAACCTGACCCACAATGTCCACTGCTGCCACTCTGGTCCAAGCATCCATCATCTTTTGTCTGGCTCTCTGCACCTATTGGTTGACTGGTCCCACTTCTACCGAGTACATTCTCTTCTCAACACAATGGCTCTTCCATGTCACACAGAATAAAAACCAGAGTCCTTACAATGCCCCCATAACCTGGGCCCTCCTATCCCCATTAATTCTGATACTATCTTCTACTACTCTCCCTTATGTGGTCTGCTGTGGCCTCCCTGGCCTTTTGGCCATTCTTTGATCAAACAAAGGGCCCTTTTTACTAGTTCCTCTGTCTCAATATCCTTCCTCTAAGTATCCACATGGCCTCCTCTCTCAACTCCTTTAAGTCTTTGTTCACCTTCTCTGTGAAGCCTTCTCTGACCACATTATTTTTTTCCATGGTACTTATTCTAATATATTTTACAAGTATTGTTTTATTTATTGTGTGTCCCCTGGCACACATACACCAGAGCATAAGCTTCATGAGGCAATGAGTATCCCTAGTTTATTTTTAGGTAGATGATCAATAAATAAATGAGAGTATACTGTTCTCTGTGCTTTTATGGAAGGTTTAAGTTCCTGAACTGAATATGGTCCTCATTGTTTTCTTGGATCTTATTTGTGTGCTTCTGGAAACCATGGCCCTTCTTGATAACTTTGCTTTTACCTCTATAGGTCCTGTTTTAGAATCACATGGCCCCAAACACTAGCACCCACCCAAGCACGCAGATTGGTCCAGTAGACCAGTGTCACAGTCCAGTAGTGGAGTCGAAACACCTTAGAAGAAAAACCTCCATGAACCCCATTATCTCAGGAGGGTGGACTGTCCTCAGGATTTTCTAAATTCAGTTAGGGCCTGTTTCCTTCTAGTCTTTGTTTTGCCACAACATTCTGCCATCTTTACCTTCACCAAGAAGTCTCTAGTGCCACAATAGGCCATTTATTTGAGTGAAAGTAGATGTTGAGAAATGAACAAGGAATCTATTATTCAGCCCAGAAGAGGGCAAGAGCAAAAACATAATGGAAGGATTTGGGTGGCAAATAGGTGGAGGGTTAGGGGCCATGAGAGTCAATAGGAAAGAGAGGTCTCAGGTAGTGAGAGAAAAAGGTAGACTTGAGACAGGAAATCAGGTTTGGAATGAAGCTGCAAAGGAAGGTAAACCAGGCATGCTTCATGTACATAATGCATTTCCTTAGGGCCTCTCACAGACCCTCAGCCACTTGCTCCACCTTACCTGCCAAAGCCTATGAGCCCAATCAGCCATGTGATGGCACCACCTGAGCTGGACAGTTAACTTGCCTGAGACCACCAGGCTCTCTCCATTGCCTGCCACAGGCCAACCAGCAGTACACCACAGGTTTCTAGCTCTTCCTACCGCTTTCTGGCTTGCTGGAGTGCTATACAGTGGGTTGTTGGGTACTGTTTCCCTAGGGTGGGTGGATGATACAACCTGTCTGTGAGGCAGATAAGAGGGATCTGACCCAAATCAATTCCTCTTCTCTTCTCCCATCAACGGCTCCAAGTCATGGTTTCTTCACAAAGTCTCTCTGGAGACCTCTTGCAGAGCCAAGTGGACACACTTGCTAAATAACCCACTGTCTGTCTCTCAGGTCACTGAAGCAATGGGCTAATGGGTTAATGGTTCTAGCTAGCTGCCGGAATGCAATATACCGGAAATGGAATGGCTTTTAAAAAGGGGGAATTTAGTAAGTTGCAAGTTACAGTTCTAAGTCTACTAAAATGTCCCAATTAAAGCAAGGCTATAAAAATGTCCAATATAAGGCATCAGGGAAAGACACCTTGGTTCAAGAACACTGGTGAAGTTCAGGGTTTCTCTCTCAGCTGGAAAGGCATGTGGCGAACATGGCAATGTCTGCTAGCTTCCTCTCCAAGCATCTTGCTTCATGAAGCTCCCCAGGAGGTGTTTTCCTTCTTCATCTCCAAAGGTCGCTGCTGGTGGACTCTGTGGCTCTCTTGTCCTTCTGTCGCGGCTCTGCAGCCCTCTCCTCATTCTCAAAAGGAACGCTCTCCAAAATGTCTCCTCTTTTATAGGATTCCAATAAACTAATCAAGACCCACTTAGAATGGGTTGGAGATACATCTCCATCTAATCATGTTTAATACCCACAACTGACTGAATCACATCTCTGTGGAGATAGCCTAATCAAGTTTTCGACCTATAGTGCTGAATAGGGATTAGAAGAAACCACTGCTCTCACAAGATTAAGATTAAAACATGACTTTTCTGGGGTACATAAATCCTTTCAAAGTGGCACAGTAATATATCAGGTGTCAACTTGGCCAGTTGATGGTGCCTAGCTCTGTTGCTGTGGACTTGAGTCATTAGCATGTGAAACTCATCTACGATTGATTACATCTATAGTCGGCTAAGGCAAGTGCCTTCCAAAATGCGTGATGTTTAATTTAATTTTAAGCTTGAGGCTTAAAAGAGAGGTCAGAAGAGAGCTCAACACAGAAGAGACCAACAGCTCAGCATACCTCATCTCAGCACTCACAGCTCAGCCCAGATGTTTGGAGATGAGAAAGGAAATCACCCCCTGGAAAGCTGATTGAACCCAGAAGCCAGGAGAGAAGGGCTAGCATCTGGGAAGTGCCTTCCTGTGTAAGAGAGAACCTCAGATGAAAGTTAGCTGCCTTTCCTCTGAAGAGCTGTAAGTTTTTAACTAAATAAATCTCCTTTTATTAAAAGCCAATCCATCTCTGGTGTATTGCATTCTGGCAGTTTTGGCAGACTAAAACAGTAAGCTAGTAGCAGTGCTTAGGAAGGTAGCGAGGGTAGCAGCACAGGCTGACCGTGGATTGCATGGAGTCTGGAGATAAGTCACTGGGAGGACAATGTTAGGTCTCTAGTCCTAGCACCAGGAGTTTCAAGGAAGAGAACTCTTTTGTATCAGTGGCCAGACACTTTAGGAACCCTGAATGTATATTCTGTAATATAGAGGAGTAGGGATTTACATGTAAATTTTCTGACCATCAGAATGGAGGAGTCATACTGATAGTACAGGAGCAGTTGCAAACAGTCCAGAAAAGAGCTACGGAATAAGGGAACATAGCTGGTGATGTCACAAGTTACAACCAGGACAGACTTCTAGAACCTGACAAATGCTACACTTTCTCTGCTCTAGTATATCATCTTGCATTTGGGAGGGGCAACCCTGATGCCTGATGAATTGGGAGGTATCTAAGGCTTGGAAGTCTACCAATGAAGTTTCTATCAAGCCAAGTGATAGTGTTTGCACCAACTTTGCCCGGGCACAGAACATTCAGGGATGGTTTCAGCCTGACCTTGGTTTGATGACGTATGCTTGGTTTATTCACCCATGATCGCTAAAATCAGTGTCATTTTTGAAACTCATACAGTTATGTATACAATCAAAGGGACTCATTCCATCTTGTCCTTTTTCTCCTTTAATTTCACCATTTAATCTTATCGATTTGATTTACTGATGAGGCATTTCAAGAGAATTATAGAAAACTTCCATCTTTCTAGCAGGATATCTGCTGGGGGTTAATGGGGAAGAAAGAGTGGGAGAGTGGGCATCTGCTGGCAACAGCTCTTTAAGTGAGAAACACCTTCCAGCCACTACCATGTCATCTGCCTGCACCCAGATGCACCATGTTCCTCCCTTTCACACACCCCCAATAACAGGATTATTAGGCATCTCTACAACCAGGCTGAGAAACAGCTAAGACCTACATATTGAACTGACTCTTGGCAACAAGCTGGCCAATTTTGAATAGTGTGATTATACGTTTTTATTTGTAATTAATTCTCTGCATACTTTAAAAATACTTTGGGCATGGATAAATAGATGGGTTTTTAGTATGAATGGCAGAGAAGTTGGCCTGAAGAAAATCAGACATGCAAAAAGACACTTGAAGGTGTCTGGGATTGAGTTGCCAGACCCTTAGGAAGGATTTGCAAAGAATGATGCTGGGCCATAGGGACAAAGAAGACCCACACCTCTTGCTCCTCTGTCATGATTAGCCAATCCCTGGAGGCATCAAGTCTCCAAAGCTGATCACAACGGATGTGGTCCATTATACTTCTAAGGTGAGGCCAACCTCACCATGAGGTACCGCTCACTGTCCCCTCTGATCAGAGGCAGTATTCTCTGTGGGTAGTAGTTAGTTCCTCTTCTGCTGACTTGTGTATTGCTTTGGAAGGTTTAACAGGAATTTCATTTGGCTGTGAATAAAGTGGTTGAACACATAGAGTTTATTCTTGTACATTCATGTCCAGAAGTGCAGGACTGGTTTGGAGGCTCCATAAAACCATCAGGAAACCAGGCAGCATCTATTTTTCTCTCCTGTCACCCTTAAGGCATAGCTTTTATCTTCAAATTCGCAAGATGCTGCTGAAATTCCAGCTACGAAATCCACATTTCAAGAAGGGAAGAGCAAAGGCAAAAAGGAAGTTTCCTGGCTGTCAGTCTCTTTTAAGGTGCCTTCCCAGGAGTCTTATGCAACAAAATCCATATATAACAATATATCATTGGGCTAATAAGCTAAACCTAGCAGCAGGAGAGGCTAGGAAATGAGTCAGAGTTCTTGATATTAAGGAAGAAGGGAAGAATAACTATTAGAAAGGCAATTAACAGCCTCAGTCATAGCAACCATTACCAACATTCATTGCCAATACTTTGGCTTTTTCAAGTGACTATTATGAAGTTCTGTAAAATGGCTAAATAAGGTGAACAGTTTTTCCTATAGTATTTGGTCTGCAGGCTCTGCACAGGTTCTGCACCCATGTATGATGGAAATGAATTGACCTCCTTATGTGGTATGTGTGGCATGTTGAACATGCTGGGCAGCCTCCCAGAAGCTGTTCTTTGATCCTAATAAGGAACGAATTTTTGTGGCCTCTGTTACTGGGCTTTTCTGCTTATTAATACAATGAAAGAGAGAGCCAAGCTAAATCTGTGCCCTTTATGTAGGGGATGGTACATGAAGTGAAGGTAATTGTGCTGCTTTTGTTTTTAATATCCAGACATCAGGAAATCCACTTCATCTTGGTGCTCCTGCTCCCAGCTGCTCTCTGGATTCATTGCTTCGTTTTATTACTAAGCAGGAATCCTCAACGACATAGACATGAGGAAGCCAGTCTACACCTCCACCGTGTATGTGTGGATAGGCGAGTCTGTATGTGGGTTTCAGATACTGATGTTGAGGACAAGAAGGACACTACATCTAATGGGATAGGTTGATCTGGCTTTCAGTTCCCTCCTCGTGACTGCTGCTTTGTGATCATCCATGGATGAGCTATGTCTGGAGTTAAGTTTGGTTTTACAGAATTCTTTAAGATTAGGCTTAGCCCCATTTCCTGGGTCATTGTAGAGGATGACCTCTACAGCCAGAGACTGCACTGAACTGCTATGGCTGCAGCTGACTGTCGCAACTGGACTTTGAACGTTTTGGTTTATTTTCCATTAGCAGCTACAAGTGAATATATTATAAGAAAGGGAAGGCATTTTGTCCAAGATATTGACAGAATGGAAGACCTGACCCATATCCCCTATAGCCAGGCTAAGGAAACATAGTCATGGGGAGATGAAAACAAAGATAAAAACCAACAACATTCCCGGACCATGCACCCCACCCCCCCAAAAAAGAAAAACCAACAACAACAAGAGTAACTGGTAGATGGGTTAGTGTTTCAGAGCCCAGAGCTTGGTTAGAAGACAGATGCCAAAGACTGAAAGCTGAAGTGGAGAACAAAGTATATAATCCAAATCAGAGCTCTAGGAAGCTCCAAGAGGAGTGGGTTAAGAGCTAAAAGCACAATTATATGGAAGACATGAGTTGGCCTACAAAGATGTTAACTTGATGTGTATTTTCTTACTGAAGTTTGTAGTTCCAGAAAGTGCATTTGATTTGGGGCTCAAATTTTCATGACTAGACAGGTGAGCATTCAAAATGTAGTAAGTGCCAGTGACATGCCAGGTGCCACACGCTGGGGATGCAGCAGTGCACAAATATAAAATTAGTCCCAGTTCTCATAGAGCACTCAGTCTGACAATAAATAAATAAGTAAATACATAAATTAATTAAATTAATAATTAATAAATATGATATCTATATTAAGGTCCCCTTCAAACACTTACAAAGAGTATAGATTGGATAGCTTATAACCAATTTGGGGTTTTCTAAATATCTAAGATTTGAAGCATCCCAGATGAAGTTTATGGCATGATCCATTGAGATTGATAATTAGGACTGTGGTTACTTAGCAGAGGCATGAAAATAAGTAGCAGTTAGAAGGTGCTCAAATACAAATCTTCATTATCTTGTAAAAATCTGTCTGAAGTCTCTCTAGGGGTTGCTTGTTCAGCTGAAGCATTTCCATGATACTCTAAGGCCTGTTTGGCATAACGCCTCTGATGTTGAATTACAGATGACTTGCAACTGAAAACCTTCCCACACACACTACATTCATAGGGCTTTTCTCCAGTGTGAACTCTTTGATGTTGAATAAGCCGTCTTTTTTGGAGGAAGGCTTTCCCACATTCAGTGCACTTATAGGGCTTGTCTCCACTATGAATTTTCTGATGTTGATTAAGGGATGAGCGGTCAAAGAAAACTTTTCCACATTCATTACATTCAAAAGGAGTTTCTCCAGTGTGTGCTCTCCTGTGGCGAATAAGGGATGAGCGGTCAAACAGAGCTTTGCCACATCCCTTACATTCATAGGGCCTCTCTCCAGTGTGAGTGAGCTTATGGCGAGCAAGAATACTTTTCTGGCTAAAGGACTTCCCACATTCTGTACATTCATAAGGACTTTCTCCAGTGTGAATTCTTTGATGTCGAGTAAAAGATGAGCGGACAAAGAAGGCCTTACCACATTCGTTACATTTAAAGGGCTTCTCACCTGTATGAGTCCGCTGATGTTCAGTAAGGGTTAATCGGTCATAGAAAGTTTTCCCACATTCACTACATTCATAGGGGCTCTTCCCTGTATGAGACATCAGATGCTTATTAAGACTACTCTTATACCTGAAGGCTTTCCCACATTCTTTGCATCCATAAGGCTTCTCTCCAGTGTGAGTTCTCTGATGGCGGGTGAGGGATAAATGGTTAAATAAGGTCTTTCCACATATGCTACATTCAAAGTTTCTCTCCTTACTGTTAATTTTCTTGGGAGGAATGGATACTCGCCTTGAGTCCTTCTCCTTAGGGAAAGATTTTGTCAAAATCTCCCTTAAAGGATTTTCTTTTGTTCGGCCCTTAGGTCTATCAGGTCCAAGTGCAGGACCCAGAGAACCGTTTATTCTCGGTTTTTCCATTAATGTTTTTCCTGACTTTACTTCTTCAGAAACATCTTGCTTTTGAATGGAGTCCTGGTTCTCAGATCTGGCCTTCTTGTCTAAAATAAATAGAAAATACAGATATACCTATTACAGTGCCAGTGTAAAAGAAAACACTATATACGTTAGGGAGAGAATGAATACAAAGTACTGCTTTGCTCACTGATATCTTTCTAGAACAAAACATTAGGGAGAAGCTGAAAAATGGCAGAGGTAAAGAGGGGAATAGAGACGAGAAATGGAAGGTGCACACTTGGCCCCGTAAACATGTTTCAACTATTCATTCATTAGGTAGTTCCTAGGGGTCCACTGAGTGCCAGGCACAGGGGCTGTAATGGACAAGCAGACATGGTCCCTGCTCTCATGATGCTTTTATTTTACTGGTGAAGACAAAAAATAAACAAACAAGAACAGATAGTGATAGAAGTGTGAAGGAAAAAAATGAATTGGAGTTGGAGTAGGGCTTCTTTAAAAAGGGGACCCTCAGCAACAGTCTCTTGGCAGTGACATCAGCTGAAATGTGAAAGATAAGTTAACCTTGTAAATAGCCAAAAGAGGAGCATCTCAGGGAGAGATGCAGAAAAATAGGAACACACACAGAAGTGTGTCTGGTCATGGGGATGACCAGAGCAGTTTATGTGTTGATAAGTGTAAACAGAAGAGCATAAGTAAGGAGATGAACTAGAACTTGAGAGAATCAAATGTCAATGACTACTGAATGGTATTTAACAGAAAGAGGAAGGAGACATGGTAAAGAATAAGCAGGAAAGATGAGATGCTGCAATTAGAAAAAAAGTAAAGTATCAACTTTCTCATTTCCCTGGCCTCCTACCCCCCAACAAAATTAATAGAAAGGGCCCGACTGTGCACAGTTCTGTTTAGTCATTGTGATGGTTAGGTTCTGGTGTCAACTTAGTCAAGTGATGGTGCCCAGTCATCTGGTCAGGCAAGCACTGGCCTAATCATTACTGCAAAGACATTTCATGGCTGGCTAATAAACCAGAAAACTGGTTTATTAAGTCATCAGTCAGTTGATTGCATGTATGGCTGATTACACCTATGATCAACTAAGGGGAGTGTCTTCCACAAGGAGAGAATTCAGTCAGTTTGATTTAATCCAATTAGTTGAAGACTTCAAGGGAGAGATGATGATTTCAGCAGCCAGAAAAGAGAATTCTGTCTTTACTTCAGCCAGCCAGCCTCTCCTGCAGAATTCATCTAACGCCTTTATCATTGTTGCTAGCCTGCCACCTGCCTTATGGGGTTTGTCGGTTGCATGAGACACTTTTATAAAATCTCATACTTACAAATATCTCCTATTGGTTCTGTTTCGCTAGAGGGCCCTGACTAATAGTCATTCATGAGACAAATATCTGAGTGAGAGCTATGTAGTAGTTACTGTTTTAAGTACTGGAGATACAGTAGTGAAGACCAGCAAACAAAAAATCTCTAATGGAGTTTAAATTTTAATTGGAGGTAGATGGTGGGATGAGTGGATAATTAATAAACAAAATTAAGAAGTGAAAATATAATATGTTAGGAAGACAAAGTTGTTAAGAAAGATAGGTAGTATGGGTGCTGGGGAGGCACTTGGAGACCCTAGGTGCCTCCCCAGTACCTAGGTGAACCCTTTGGCTTAATCCCATCCGCCATGTGTATAATTACCTGGAAAAGTACTTCCTGGGATGTCTCTCTCTTTAGCTTCCTGAAAATCAAGTTTCCATGGCTCTTCACCTCTCTTCAACTGGGAAATCACATCAGACTTAGGAACTAGAAGTCCTGCTCACAAAGAACAAAATGGAAAATGGCTATTTGGAATTAAAATCCATGATCTTCTCAGGGTTTACCAGTTTCTTACCCTCTAAGGAAGAAAATGGAACTATCCACAACGTATATAAAAATTTCCAGAATAAGATGCAATCCCCTCTGAAGGGAAGTCAGGACTGTCTAGAAAACCTGAATTAGTCCTATTTGAAGTGGTTCACTTATCCCTTCCCTGATAAGTCTTCCTGAGAATCTCCCCAAAATGGAACTAGGTGTCTTGTATGTTGAGGGAAAATTCTTGGCATAGAAAAGCATATGGAGAAGGTTCTGCACCTCAGGGCCAGGACCATGAACTCATTTTCTTTTTTTTTTCTCTTTTTTCTTTGTATGCTGTATGACGGGGGTCACATTTCCTTCTTTTTTCATGTGAGTATCCCCATATTGCAGCACCATTTGTTGAATTTTTGTTTGTTTGCTTGTTTAATTGGGAAGTGCATGGGCCAGGAATCTAATCTGGGTCTCTCTCGTGGCAGGTGAGAATTCTACCAGGAACTACATTCGCACCCCCTATGAAGCCATTTTCTTTTGTAGTCTCTTAATAAATTCTTATTCCTCCAATTTTAGTTTTCTGTAATTATAATGACTTTGATAAAACTACAAATCAAACAGAACTGAAAGAGTTTTAGAAATGTAATTCAATTTATATAGAGATAACACAATTAAAACTGAAAACAAAATTTCAGAAATCCTTAAAAAAATAAATTATAATGACTTCAGCTTTTAAAAATTTAAACTATTAGCATTTATAAAGTCTTAGTTTTCTATATTTAATTTTAAAATGCATTATGAAATATGTAAGATATACGAAAGGTATAAAGACTAAAACAAACACCAATGAACCTACCACCTTATCTGAGAAATCAACATTAATAAAAAGATTGAAGCCCCTCTCTGGTCTTTTCTCCCTTCCCGGCATTAGGCAACCACCAGACTAACTTAAAGGTACTCCTGTGCATTTACAAATGTGTTTTCTCATTCTTTGCAGTTTTTAAACTGTTTTAAAAATATCCCAAGTTCATTGTATGCAATTAGAAAATATAAAAAAGAGAAAATAAAAAATCACCTGTAAACCTACTAGTCTAAGGTAATTACTGGTAATATTTTGGTGCAGGTCCTTCCCAGCCTTTTTCTGTGCATACAGATATACATTAAGTACATTTCATTTTATTTTGTAAATGCACGCAAACTTCAAAAAATTTGTAACCTGCTCTTATCATTTAGCAATACATCATTAATATCTTTCTAACTCCATAAATATTGTCAAGGCCTACCTTATTCTGTATTCCATTATGGATGTAGACTGGTTATTTACCTAAATCCCTATTATCAGATATCTGATAATTTTCACAATTTTAAATGAGTTTGAAATTTACCTTGATTTTTTTTTTCCTTAGGACAATTTTCAGAAGACAGGTTGCCCATTATCAATTGTATATAATATAATCGTTTACCTAAAAATAGGGTTTCAGTCTAGCCTTCACTTATCGTATAGAGTCCTCCCAGATTAGAAGGACCAGGGTAGTCCGGGTTAAGGATGAGAACTTATTGACATATAGCCACATCCTTGGCCACCGTGGCTCACTTTCTTTCCCCTGGCATTAGGAACTTCTGTGCTGTGGATTCAGCAATATTTCTAATGCCATTCAAATATCCTGTGCTGCTATTACTGCTTTGGTTCATCTAAGGTGGTCTAGAGAGTTCTGGCATTACCTTGGGTTTTCTCTCTCATTTCAAAAACTCTGTGGCAGTTTCTTTGCCTACAAGAATCTGTAGGCTTTCTCCATATTTACCTCTCCATTCTGTACTTTGAGGTCTTTTTTAAAATCTTTTTGAGGTCTTTGAATGTTTTTCAAAACCTGTTGGATCCCATTCTTTACCTCTTGTGTAAGCAGCAGGATTTTTGCTAAGCATATGTATTTCCAAAGCAGTTCCTTGAGATATCTACTAGATCCCAGGACTAAGTCATCTGATTAAACACAAACAACAAAAAGTAAGTAAACCAATGAGCCACTCTTGCCTTTTCAGGGATCTACCCGGAGATGTACAATTCTTCCCCATAAAGAAAAAAAAAGGGCCTTATGGGGGGTGGATTCGGAGTCACTGAGGAAAGTCAAGCTTACCCAAAGAAACAAAATCCATGTAGTTCTCCAGAGTCACCTCCCTGTATAGGGCCCTTTGAGCAGGAATCAGTTGCATCCACTCATCCTTCGAGAATTCCACAGCCACATCCTTAAACTTGAGTGACTTCTGAAAAGACAAACACATTATTGCTTACCTGTTTACCTTCTTTCATGTCTCACAGAGGAGGAAAAAAGACTATAGCATTGGAAGACATATGAAATGGAAAAGAAATGGTTTTGATGATGTGGAGGGAACTGAATGTTTTAGGAAAGAGTTAGAGGTCCCATGAAACTTGATATGGCCTCATGCTATCATGTCCTTGGCTGTGCTTCCGAATTTCAGGGGCACTCAATTTTTAACTATAAAATCAAAGAACTGGAGCAGATGATCTTTAAAGTCCTTCCAGCTCTAACTCAATGGATCCAAGAGATATATTAGCCTGACCAACGGGTTCTCAGATCAAGAGAAGACCCATGATGAATGTACGGGTAGCAGAGGACAATGAGGCAGAAGAACTCAAACTGGAGAGAGATTAGAGATGTGGCATGCCTTTGAAAAGAAGACAGCATCCTGTCCAGACTACAAGATCTGGAATTGTTATACTCTCATGAAAGTTTTCTGAATATTCCCTGAAATGTTGGGCTCATTACTAAAGGCAGAGCTGCCTCAACACTGCTTCAAATCACGCCAAACAAACTCATAATGGGAGCCGGTGGCCAAGGCTTTAAGGACCATTGAAAAGGAAGGTCCCTGCTGCAGTGATCTATGGTGAGGAAAGAGAATATGGAGCCAGAAGAGATACTGGTGAGTATTCTCTAAATAGCCCATCTTTTACAGGAATGGGACCAGTCTCCAAGACATTTGTTCCCTGGTTGACAAGGAAGCTCCAGACTGAAAAAAAAGTCTCACCTGCCATCTGGCTGTCAGGGACACAGCTGTCATTCTCTCCCTCTGTGGTCTCTCCAAGGCACAGTGCAGATATAGCAGAGCTAGGGAAGGAAACATAAAAGAGACCAATCTCATTTTGCAGTTTTCTGACCCAGGCTAAAAATCTTCATATATCAATTACAATTTACCCCCTACACCCTTTGTTTCCTAGTCTTTGTTTCCTAGTTGCTAAAACTAATACCATATAATGGGTTGATTTAAACAACAAGAATTTATTGGCTCATGGCTTTGAGGCTGGAGGTTCAAAATTGAGACATCAGCAAGTCCATGCTTTCTTCCCAAAGACTGTGGCCTTTTGGGTTGGTTGCTGGTGATCCTTGGTCCTTTGCTTTCCTGTCATGTGGCAATGCACATGATGATGTCTTCTTTCTCTTCTTGGTTCTACTGACTTCCACGGGTTTCTCTTCATGGCCTTCTCTGTAAGACTTCCCGTAATTAAGGCCAATCCTGATTAGCTGGCCATACCTTAACTGAAAATAACCTCATCAATAGGTCCTACTTATAATAAAATCACCATCCACAATAATGATGGGTTAAGATTAAGAATATGTTTTTCTGGGGTATATTTTTCAATCAGCCACACCTACCAAGAGCAAAGCAAGCTATTGCCACGACTTTGTTTCTGGGTTAGTATATTCCAGAGAACAGAACTGTGCTCCCAAGTAAAAAACTTTTAAACATCAAATAATTTATACCAAAGTTAATTTTCACACCACTCATAAATCTAAAATCAGCCTTGTGCTCTGTAGTAATGAAACACAAATAGGCAAATAATAAGTTAATCTGACTGTGAAATTTAATGAGACTAGAGGGATACTTAATACTAACACTTTTTTTTTTCTAAGAGCGCCATAAGGCCTCTAAGGTCAAGCACAGGTAAGTTTAAAAGTAAAAGTAAATAGATAATTGCATCAGTCAAGTTTTGTTTAGTTTTAAGGAACAGAAGTATATTCAAGCCAGCTCAGGTAAGTAGATTTGCTTATATATTTTTTAAGGTACAATGGGCATTATAAGAACACTGGAATCACACTGCATCCTGACCTCATGACATCTGTGGTCCCTACTGGGGTTTCAAAAGCATGTCCTAATTCCTGCCTGACTGCTAAGAGTCCCAAGTACAGCTTCAAGAGAGTGACTGGCTCCCAGCTGGCCAAGAAAGAGAATGAGAAGCAGATACTTCTGATTTAAACTTACAAGACAGTTAAAAAATAAAACAAACCCCATATAGTAAATGCCAGCAGACCTCTTCTCATCCCCATCCAGATATCCAGGTCCACTGACTTAAACTTGTTGCCACATTTGCCACGTGATTCTTTCACTCTACCTATCTGCCTATCTGTCATTCCAATATCTGAACACCTCAGTGTAGGCTGCACATATCATGCTCCTTGAACATTTAATACTGCCATACACATTTCCTAAGAACAATATATTCGTTATATAATCACCTTAAGTGCAGTTATCAAGTTGAAGCAATTTGATATTGATATAAAGCTTACAGTTTATGCTCCAATTTTTTTCAGATATATTAGTAATGTCCCTTTCAGCCTTTTCTCTGTCCTTGCTAGATCCCACCCAGGATCATGTATTGCATTTGCCATTGTCTCTTTAGTTGCTCTTATTTAAACTGTGGAAACATAACATAAACTTTCCCATCTCCATTCCTCTACACCATTCGGTGGGATTAATCATGTTCATGATGTTGTGGTGCCCTCACCATGTTCTGTTACTAAAACTTTCCCAACTCCTCAGAGTCTACACTCATTATGCCCAAACTCCTCATTCCTCTGCCCCTGCCCCTGGCAAGGCGAGCTCTAGTTTCTCTCTCTGTGAGCTTGCATGTCCTCCTATATTTTGTTCGTAGTTACCATGGGGCCTAAATTTACCATCCTAAATCTGTAATAATCTTGTTTGCTTTGAAAGCAACATAACCTCGATAGTATACACACATTATGTTCCTATATCTCTCCATCCCTGTAGTTTGTAACAAATTACATGTTTATGCATTATGACCCCAAAACCACTGATTTATCGTTACATTTTGTGCATTTGCCTTTTAGATCCTGTGGGAAATAAAATGTGAAGTTACAAAGCAAAAATACAGTAATAAAATGTATTTACCCATGTTGTTAGCCTTACCAGAGATGTCTGTTTATTCATTTTGATTCAATCTATTTTTAACGTCCTTTCCTTTCCACTTGTAGAACTCTCTTTAGCATCTCTTGTAGGGCTGGTCTAATGTTGACAAACTCTCTCAGCTTTTGTTTATCTGGGAAAGTCTTAATCTCTCTCATTTTTGAAAGACAGTTTTACCAGATAAAGAATTCTTAGGTGGTAATTTTTTGCTTTCAGCACTTTAAATATCTCATCCCACTGCCTTCTTGCCTCCATGATTTCCAATGAGAAACCAACATTTAATTTTATTGAGGCTCTTTGTTCATGACATGTTGGTTCTCCTTTGCAGCTTTCAGTATTCTCTTTTTATCTTTGTCAATTGATGGTCTGATTATAAAAAGTCATGGCATAGGTCTAAGGGTTTCTCTATTGGGCTTCTCCTGTTTGGAGTTTATTGGGCACTTTGGATGGCATATTCATGTCTTTCATTAAATTTGGGAAGTCTTCAGTCATTATTTCTTTGAATGTGCCCTCTACCACTTTCTTTCTTCTCCTTCTGGGACTCCCACAAAGCATACTTTGGTATGCTTGATGATGCCCACGGGTTTCTCTGGCTCTGTTCACTTTTCTTCATTCTTTCTTCTTTCTGTTCCTTAGACTGAATGATTTCAATGGTCTTAGCTTCGAGTTCACTAAATCTTTCTTCGGTCAGTTCCAACCTGCTGTTGAACCCCTCTAAAGAATGTTTAAGTTCAAGTTCTGTTTTCTATGGTCTTCAGCTCTGTTTGGTTCCTTTTCATAGTTTCCATCTCTCTACTAACATTCTTTTTGTGTTCATCCGTGGTTTACCTGACTTCCTTTAATTCTTTGTCCATTTTTTCAATTCAGTTCTTTGAACATAATTAGGACCATTTCTTAAGTCTTTGTCTGATATGTCCCAGGACTTGTCCTCTTCATGGTCGTTTCTTTTTTTATGCAATTTTATTGATATATATTCCCATATCATATAATCATCTGAAGTGTACAACTGATCGTTCATAGCATCATCGTACAGTTGTGCATTCATCACAATCATTTTTTGAACATTTTCATTACTAAAAGAATACATATAATAAAAATAAAAATGAAAAAGAACACCCTAAACATCCTATACCCCATAACTCTCCCTATTATTTTATTTGTCCTTATTTTTTTACTCATTTGTCCTCATACACTGGTTAGAGGGAGTGTCAGACATAAGATTTTCACAATTCCATGATTATATTGTAAAAGCTATACAGTTATACAATCATCTTCAATAATCAAGGCTACTGGAATAAAGTTCAACCACTTCAGGTATTTCCTTCCAGCTTTTCTGATCCATTAAAAACTAAAAAGGGATATTGTTCCAGTCTGCCAAAGCTGCCAGAATGCAACACACCAGAGATGGATTGACTTTTAATAAGAGGAGATTTATATAGTTAAAAACATATAGTTCATCACAGGAAAGGCAGCTAACTTTCATTTGAGGTTCTCTCTCTCATACGGGAAGGCACAAGGCAATCTCTGCTGGTCTTCTCTCCAGGCCTCTGGGTTCCAACAGCTTTCCAGGGGGTGATTTCTTTGTGCATCTCCAAAGGCCTGAGCTGAGCTGCAAGTGCTGAGATGAGGTATGCTGAGCTGCTTGGGCTGTGCTACGTTAAGTTCTCTCATTTAAGCACCAGCCAATTAAATCAAACATCATTCTCTGCAGCAGGCACTCCCCCAGCCAACTGCAGATGCAACCAGCAAGAGATGAGGTTCACATGCCAATGGCTCAGTCCACAGCAACAGAACTAAGCACCTCCACCTGGCCACATCGACACCTGAACCTAACTACCACAGATATCTATATAATGCATAAGAATAACCTTCAGAATGATCTCTTGACTCTATTTGAAATCTCTCAGCCACTGAAACTTTATTTTCTTTCATTTCTCTTTTCCACTTTGTCAAGAAGTCTTTCTCAATCCCATGATGCTAAGGCCAGGCTCATCCCCGGGAGTCATGTCCCTTGTACAAGGGGAGGCAGTGGGTTTACCTGCTTAGTTGGCTTTGAGAGAAAAAGACCCCATCTGAGCAACAAAAGAAATTGTCTGGGGGTGACTTTAAGGCATAATTATAAGTAGGCTTAGTTTATTCTTTGCAGGAATAAGTTTCATAATGGCAAGCCCCAAGATCGAGGACTTGATCTATTAAATTGGTAGTCTCCAATGTTTGTGAAAATATCTTGAATTCCCCAGGAGGGAATGTTTAATATTTCCACATTTTTCTCCAGTCCCTCAAGGGGGCTTTACAAATACTTTTTTTTCTCTGCTCAAATTCCACTGGAATTTATCAGGGCATCATACTAATGTGTACAAACTAACAAGATCTCAACCCCTACTTAAGGTTCCATGTAATTATGGTGTTTGAATAAAATGACCATACAGGTTAAATTAGATAGTGTGCTACAGAAAATAGAAATTTTGCACCAAATAAACATCTCTTTCTTTGGTCTCACACAAGTTAAAGTTTTAAAACACAGTGTTTTTACCCTTTATCTGATTTACCTTAGTCTTAACCAGATCTGTTTCATTCATATCTCTAATTGAAGTCTGATCTCTCAGCTTTTTTAACAGTTGCTGTATGGAGTAATTCTGACTCTCACAGCTGCAGAATGCTGGCTCTGAGTCTCAGATGTCACACAGATACCCAAAGTTCCAGGGGAATAACCAGGTTATACACAAAGAGCTCAGCATCTCAGAATTTAGAAATACCCATTACAACTCAGGTATACATGTGACTGCTGTTAAGAGCTTACAATCTAGAAACTCTTACAATAAGCCCTCCCCTGATAACCTATGCACTTGAGTTCAACTCTTAGAGTTTGCACATTATGGTCAGTCCATATCAGTGAGACATAATGTTCACCTTTCCGTTCCTGGCTTATTTCTCTCAACACACAGTCTTCAAGGTCCATTCACCCAGTTGCGTGTCTCACACCTTCAGTCCTTCTCGCAGCCACTCAGTATTCCATTGTATATACAGACCACAGTTCGCCTTTCCATTCATCAGTCCCTGTCTCCTTACTGTTGTTGGTTTCTAATGATTTAATTTTCTGCTTTGCTTAGACCATTGCTTTCTGCTTCTTCGTGTGTTTTACAACTTTTTGTTGAAACCTGGGTATTCTGATATTTTAATGTGTTATCACTGAAATTTAGACTTTGTAGCAACTGTTGCTTAAGCTTGTATCCACCTGTTATTACTGAGTTTTCTTTGAAAGCCAGGAGCTAACAATAAATAAATAAAGAAAAGAAAACACCTTTCTCACTGTAGACTGTCCAGTTGTGCTTTCCTTCAGGGCTTATCCATACAATGGTTTGTAACATAACAGCTCCAGGCTAAAGAGTATGGTCCTCTCTGATCTTTTCATTTAGTCTTGGGCATGTGCCCTAAGAATTCTGTTTAGACAGTCCCAAGTGTGCCCTAGGAATTCCATTTACACAATTCCAAATGTCTCTTCTTCCCTGTGAAACACTTTCCTCACGGTTCCGGGGACTATACTGTATGTCCTACTGCCAGCAACCCCACACCAGGCAGTACAAACTTGACTGTTCTCCCATCCATAAGTTGCCTTCTAGAAGCAGGGCTATTGATGGGAAGGAAAGTCACTCAGCCCACCACTAGACAGACTGGGCCACAGACGTATGTGCTCCCATTATGTGCAGGAGGCTTACTCTGACCCCTCCGGAACCAGGACCAGGGACCCGCACTGGGAGCTCGGTACAGCTGTACTCTAAGTCAGTGAGGGGTGAGGGAAGGGCCTGCCGCGGTACCACAGAACCCTATTGCTTTTTTTTTTTTTTTGGCACGTGTAGTTCTGGGAACTGAACCCGGGTCTCCAGCATATCAGGTGAGAATTTTAACACTGAGCTACCCTTGCACCGCCAACCCTACTACTTTTAAGAAGCCTTTTTTTTTTTCTTGTTGCTGCAGTCCTTTAACCATTTTCTGGATACCTGAGAAACATGTTTCTGCCAGGTCGTGCTGGTTGTTCAAAGCATTTATGGGGGGATGATGTCTTGAAGCATTCCACTCTTGATCCTGATTAGGGTCATTTTTGAAGTTTCTGCAGAACTACAAATGACACCCAGTCCAAGATTATATACAATTTCTCCTCCAGCAAGAGAAAAGGACAAAAGCAAGCAGGAAGAACTGGCTGCCTGCTGCCCTTGCAGCTGGCATCCCAGAGGACCATGGCAGTCAAAGCATTAACCAGAGAAGCAGATTCCAGAGTAAATACATCTGGGGCAGGTGGAGAACTTCCGTCCCCTTCTCTTTAGTCCTTCTCATTATGGGGCCTAGTCTAGAGATGACTTTATGGCATAACAGCACCTAGAAGTCATAACAGATGATAATATTCCCAAGGGAAAAGTTTATTCATTCGACAAAAGATTTCCTGAGAACATCTAAAAGACTCTTCCCAGCAGAAGGCAGGAGCAAAGTTCTCCCCAGACTTGCCTGCATGGAATGCCAGAACAATATTCTCCCAGATGGTTTATCCTAACGTCTGTTCTAAGATGAGTCAGAAACCAGTCAAGAGAGTAGAAGGGTAGAAAAGTAAGCAAGAAAGAGACCAGGGGTAAGGGGACCCATCAGTATCCATCTGAGAATGATTCTATATGGGCTAGTTGGAATCCAATGGGATGTCACATTTGGCACCATTGTCCAACTATGGCTGTGATCTGTTGTTACCTATCAGAACATATTTATTTTGGCAACAGACTTGTGTGCCCTTCGGGATACTGAAGAGCTAAGGGTTAATGCTGGTGCTAAACATCTTTATCTCATTCCTTGAGATCTCTATTCAATCTGGCTATACCAGCTGGAACATTTAGAATGGCCAATGCCAAGATGATATGTATGCCTTTTTTGTGTTCCTGCAGGGCCTCTGACATGTGCTTAGAGGATGACTACACATGGGAACTAGGCTAAAATTGAGGATGCCATCTACAGCCGTTAAGGGCTGCACAGGTCTGGCATCTCTTCATCCCTCAGGAGTGGGAGGGTCTCCTTTGCACAGTTAAGGCTCAATGAATTCTCTAACCCTCTGGACTTCCTGATCTGGTCAGTGCCTACCACCAACTGACCATGGTCTCTGTTTTCTATGTGGAATTCTCAGGAGACACTTATTTGTTGTTGGCCATCAAGAGGCCAATGACTTTTGCGCATGTTTCCACCTCTTGCCCAATCAGCTGTGGCCAAGGACAAAGACAAGAGCAGTTCTCAGAGAAGGGGACTGTGGCCAGGCCGGGTGTACTATTCTATACCACCTTCTTAACAGCAGCATTTGAAGGTGAGTGACACCCAGCAAGCAGCAGCTCATGTTCTATCTTTTGAGATTGGCCAACGCTTCACTTTTCAAGGATGTCTTTTCCCCATCCACACATCAGTAAAAACTGACTCCACATCTTGGCCAATACTGATTGGCATCTGATCCAATGACAGTCCTGTTATGGATTAGACTGTCTCTCCCAAAACATGCTCAAATTATAACCCCTAGCCCTGTGAATGTGACCTTATTTGGAAACAGGGTCTTTGAAGATGTTATTACTTAAGATGAGCCTAAACTTGATTAGGGTGGCTCCTAATGCAATATGACTGGTGTCCTTAAAAGAGAAACTTGTACAGACAGAATACAGAGGGAGAATACCATGTAATGACTGATGCATATTGAAGCCCAAAGATTGCCCAGCAACCCACCAGAAGCTAGGAAGTGGCAAGGAAGGGTTCTCCCCTACTGATTTTGGACTTCTGGACTTCTAAATTGTAAGACAATAAATTTTTGTTGTTTTAAGCCATCCAATTTGTGGTACTTTGCTACAACAGACCTAAAAAAACGAAGGTAAGCCCTCCCCTGTAGTTTTAGAAGTGGAAAAAAGAATAAGGTCAGCCTTCTCCCACAATTCTCCACCTGAAGGCATGTAAATTTAGGAGCCCTCAATGGTCATATTCTGTCATGCCATCTGAGGAGCAGCAAAAGCCAGCCAGCAGCAAGAAGGGAAAAGGAAACATTAGTACAGACAGAAGAAAAGGTAGAGTGTTAAGAGAGGGTCCTTGCTCTGACCCCTGGTTCTAGTTTATAGGCACACTAGCAGTCCTCTTTTGGTTCCATGACAAACCTAAATATCCTCATGGAGTCTCCTTACCCTAGTTTGAGCTATTTGCAGCCCAAAGAGACCTGATATGTAGCAACATCAGCTTTTGCCTGTCAGTTCTCTCTTCTGAGGATTCACTATCCATGTTCTACTACCTTGACTACCTCTTGATGCTCTCTGGGGCCCTGAGGATAGGTTCAGGACACAGCATTCAAGGTGGCTCACAGAACCTTTGGAGTTTATTAACCTTTAGACGCCACTAGGGTCAGGAACACAAGCTATACGTGTTTCAAGCCTAGCTCCATGAGCACGTTCTACCCCAAAATGTACTTAGGGTAGCCTCTTTTCCAATCCTCTCCCAACTGAGTCCACATCATATAACTAAGAGCAACGTTTTCTTTTCCTGTGAACTCTCAGATTTCTGTCTCAATCGCTTAGTATTGTGTTGTTAGTCTTTTCTCTCCAAGTAGAGGATGAATCTTGGGAGCCAAATCTTGCATCCCTCACTTCCATGTATTTCGTGCTCAAGAAATGCTTGCAGACTAACTGAAACGCTAAGTGCTGCAAGGAAGCGTGGCGGGTGTCGGGACGCACCGTCGAGCATTAGCAGAGGGAGCGGCCGGGGCAGCAGCGACAGGTCCTGTGGGGGGGACGAGGGCAGGGGCCATCTGAGGCGCCTCCGGAGGCTGGGCGGGTCAGCAGCACTCGGGCTTCGGCGGAGTCAGTTCGGTCCAGGGTTTCGGGGCTCCTGGTAGGGAAGGCGGGCGAAGGACGGCACGCCGGGCTCAGGGGGACGTCTGGGGGGAAGGGTGCCCCCCGCCCGGGCCGCGGCCGCCCGGCTGCGCACCCCACGCCCGGACCACGAGCGCCCACGGCGCGGACGGCCTCCGAGGGCCCGGCGGGACGGCGCTCAGTTCCCTCGCGGCCCGCGGCCGGCCCACCCGCGGCGGCCCCGACCCGCGTCAGCCCCACAGCCGGGTCTCGGTTCCACGCCCACGGTGCGGCGCTGTACGGCGCTTCCCCGCCGCCGTCCCCGCCCGCCGCGTGCCCGCCGCCGCCCGCCGCCCTCCGCATGCCCGCCGCCGCCCTTCCACGCCCCGCCCTGGGGCCTCACCTGGGCGCTAACCTGCGCGCCGCGGCCCCGGGAGCCTCAGGGACCGCACAGCGCCTGCGCAAGGCGCCCTCGGCAAACCACGACTCCCAGAGGGCTCCGCGCACGCCGCGGCCCCGCCCCCTAAAGGACCCGCTGGGTATTCGCGTGACTAACGCAAAAGGCGCAACGGCGACCTCTATGGGAAAGCCGAGGAAAGCCGAGGAGGAGGAGCCGAAACTGTCCTCGGGCCGCGCTCGCCGGCCCAGCCGGCCCCTCCCACTGCGCATGCCTGTCTTCCAGGCTGCTTTCCATCGGGTCCCCGCCGCCCTCAGGCCCCTCTAGGGATGTGCCGCAGAGGGAATTGCCGTAAATTCCTGTAATCGTACCTTACGCATTCGCCTGTGTTCACGTCCGTTCCTTCTGCCTTCTCTGTTGTAACAATAAACAAATCTATTCTCACCCGAACTTTGCAATTTTAAGAGTCAATAAAGTCTCTTTAGGCTTAAACAAGCTGGGACAGCATTTTCTATCTCCTGTACCCCAAAGGCATCCTGATAATAGTCACATCCCTTCCACTTTTAAAGAAACTTCTTCCATCTAATTTTCCCTCTCCAGCTACCATCCCCTCTCCTTTCCATCAAAACCAAACTATTCTACCTTCCAGTTCCAAATTCCAAAAATTTATTTACTAAATTCATTCCAAAGTGGTTTTGACTTCACCCCATGGACACTTCTCAGGCCAGTGTTGACTGGTCAATAGCATTCTTTCCTTGAAAGTGTTTTCTCTTGATTTTGATAGTTGGATAGGTAGGAAAAAAAAATACTCAATATAATCCTTTAGCTGGAAAATGCTTAGTATAGTCTTCAGAAGCTAAAAACCTCTTTAGTATAATCACTTCACTCAAGCAGCCTTAAAGTTATTTTTAGCATAAAGCATCTTGGTTGGAATAGTTTGCTGTTGGTCTAATCTCAACCGAAAAACCTTACTCTCAGTTCCCAGAAACATGCGCTTGCTCTGCTTACAGGAGAGAAACATCGTATGAGCTACTAGCAGCACCTTCCTCCCTTTCTAAGGACAAGATCAAAGTCCTGGATGGTTGTTCTAGTTTGCTAGTGGCTGGAATGCAATATACCAGAAATGGAAGGGCTTTTAAGAAGCAGAATTTATTAAGTTGGAAGTTTACAATTCTAAGGCTGTTTAAGTGTCCAAATTAAGGCAAGGCTATGAAAGTGTCCAAATTAAGGTACCAGTAAGAGGTTACTTTCACTCAAGAAAGGCCGATGAAGTACAAAGTTTCTCACTCAGTTGGAAGGGCACATGGCGAAGTCTGCTAGCTTTTTCTCCCAGCTTATTGTTTCATGAAGTTCCCCCAGGAGCATTTTCCTTTTTCATCTCCAAAGGTCTCTGGCTGTGTGGGCTCTGTTGGCTCTGAACTTTTCCCAAAATGGTTCCCTCTTAAAGGCCTCCAGTAAGCAAACCCCACCTTGAATGGGTGGAGACGAATCTCCCTGGAAACCACCTAATCAAAAGTTACACCCACAATCCAGTGGGCCACATCTCCATGTATATTCACAATGCTCCCACCCAGCAATAATGAATGATGCTTAAAGGACTTGGCTTTTCTGGGGTACATAACAGACTCAAACTGGCACACTGGTCAACAAAGAAAGAAGGGCCTACCACATAACAGGATATGCCTACCAAACAAAATGAAGCAAGCAATGGTCACTCAATTTTAACGAATCCTGTGGCTTTTGTTTAGTTTTTATTTTTTTATTTTTTACTACTTTCTTTGTACCGTTGCCATTTGTTTGTTTGGGTTATAAAATCTCAAACCGCCCTTCCCACTCCAAATTGGACTTGGAAAGATTTTTTCCGTCCAGTTCCTTGATGACGTGTCCTCAATAAACTCACCTTCTCGTGAAAGTAAAGGGATGTGCTTCTCTGAGGCGGGACCAGTGGGCCTGACTATGTAGGACCTACTTTCTGATGGTAACAGTTTTGGTGACACTGCACTCACCTGAGCTTTCTCTTACCTCTCCATCCCATTGCTCACTCTTCTGGTATGGGGTCTTCTTCTTTGGACCCATCCTGGACCCTCGTTTCTTCCTATACTACACCCTCTTCCTGAGCAGCTTCACAAGGTTCACATGGCTTCAGGTATCCTGTGGTTGAGCTAGCTCTTCTCAGCTTCGGTCTGCCTGCTGGACCTTCCACGCATGCTTGGCTACTTCACAGACATCTCAGCTCAATACACCCGTGATTTCACTCTCTGCCATTGTTTTGACGCCTTGGGGACACCACCTCATATTCTCTTAGTCCAAATTTCATCCCAGCCATGCTGCATGTCATGGTTAAGGACAGGTGTCAACTTGGCCAAGTTGTGGTACCTGTTTATCTGATTGGGCAAGTGCTGGCCTGTCTGTTGCAATGAGGACATTTCATAGGATTAGATCATGATCACGTGAGCTGCATCCACAGCTGATTCCATTTGTAATCAGCCAAGGGGAGTGTCTTCTACAATGAGTGATGCTTAATCTAGTCACAGGAAGCCTTTAAGGAGGACTCAGAGGAGATAGGTTCCATTCCTGCTTCAGCTGGTGAACCTTTCCTGTGGAGTTCATCCAGACCCTCCATTGGAGTTGTCGGCTTCACAGCCTGCCCTGTGGATTTTGGACTCTGCGTTCCTGTGGTCACGTGAGACACTTTTATAAATTTTATATTTGCGAGTGTTCCCTGTTGATTCTGTTTCTGTAGAGAACCCTAACTAGTACACTGCAGCAACCACCTTTGCACAGGTATATTCAGACAAAACCTCACCATGTCTTGCTTTCTACCCTGGAGTTTCCCTGACATGGCTGCAGGGAATAGTTACAGAAACCCATGATGTTTGTATAATGCAACTTGGCCAAGTGCTGGTAGATAAATGCCCCCTCCCTCCTTCTACATCAAGGCAGATCCTCCTGAGGCTTATTGAACACGACTCCTTAGGAGGTCCAGGGGGATGGAGCATCAGTGGCCCCAGCTGATCCACCTGATCCCATAATCTTGCATTGGATTTTCCTCCCTCCCTTTTTGACAGATACTCAGTTACACTGTTATCAATGTAATGAGTAACTTCTTGATTTGAATTATCTATTGCTTTATCAGAATATGATATTCTGCCATGCCAGAGGACCTGGGTTCGATTCCAGGTGCCTGCCCATGTTTAAAAAAAAAAAAAAAGAATATGATATTACTAGAGAAATTAAATATCTCAGTGGCAGGACAGTAAAAGCAAATTGTTTGTATATTAAATGAAGTTAAAGCTACACTGTTTTTAGTGGACTAATTTCATGGGTTCAGAAAAGAATGTGTTAGCTATATCAATAGATGCCTATCAGGCAAGGAATGTTTTAGGAAGAGTTTCCAATTTAGAAACAAGGAGAATACCAGCCAAACCAACAAACTGGTAGGCAAGAGGTAGGACCCTTTGTGTCTCCCAGCCTCTTCACTATGGCTGCTATTTCCACAGTGTTTCGTATATATGGTTTTGGGGGAGGAGAATTCCTGTTGGGGTATCCGTCATTAGCACCTTGTGTCCTTTGTGCTCTGCCCAATGTAACACAGCTCCTCAAAATCGTAATAAATTGAATATCCTGCTCAGGAGAAAAAATGAACACAGGAAATATGTTTGATCTTTTATTAATTGGCAACCTTAGATACTTCCTTCTCCATATCCCCTGATCCGTTGTTATTGGTTCATTAAATAACTTCTCCATTTTTGTTCTGATCCAACTCACAGAGATAGAGGCAGAGGCGGCAGCTGCTCTGAGAGCCCGAGGGCCAGCAGGCTTTCCAGGCCTGACCCCCTCCCAGCCACATGTCCTTCTGGACACAGAAGACGGTCTCTTGCAGGAATAGATTGGCTTCCATGGGTCCAAGAGCAAGCACCCCCCAACACCTTCAATGGCTAAAAGAATCCTTTTTACCTCTAAAAGCTCCTGATGATTCTTCCAAACTGTGCGGGCCAAATGGAAGCCACCGCCTGCATGTGGCTGCTGAGCACCAGAAATGTGGCTCATCAGTGAGTGTAAAATACCAGATTTCAAAGACTTCACTACAAAAAAAGAGTATAAAAGATCCCAATAATTTCATATCGATGACATGTTGCAATGCTATTTTGAATATACGGGATGAAATAAAATGTTATTAAAATTAATTTCACCTTTCTTTGTACAGTTTTACAATGTGGCTAGCATTGTATTTCTACTGGATACAACTGTTCCAAGACCTGGACTGGGTATGACCCAGGTAACTTGGATCTGGTATTTAATGGGTTCTGGAGAGAAACCAAGTGCTACAGATAATCTTCCCGGGCCAGAGATGTGCCTTTCTACTCCCAGCTGGTGCCCATGACCTTCACACTCCTACCATCAAGATGAGCAAATTTCCCCAGCACATTAAGACTCTTGTACTGCACTGGCAGGGGAAGCTTCCTCACCCAGGACCCTTTCACTCCAACTCACCGTGATCCATTTTGACTTGTACATTTTTACCCCAGGCGTCCTGACTCAGTAACGTAGTCCATTGCAATCCTTCCCTTGGACCTTCTGAAAATCACGGTTCTGACTTTTTTGATTCATTGTCTAATAACTGGCAGTGGGTATCCCTGCTCCCAAGGCCCCTCCTTCACTGCTTTTCTGTAAGACTTGCAGGGGTAGGGGATGATTTATTCTTTGAAGCCCAGGTCTGGGGAGGAGCTGGACTCAGAGTTCTGGCTGGACTTCCAGCTGCCCGTGCAAGCATCCGGACAACCAAGAAAATTTCCCAGGGCTGACAGTCTCACCAACGCTCCTTCCCTCTATCTACCATATTTTCTCCATTTCGGGGTTCCATAGTATTGCTGATTCATCTCTTTGAAGAGCTGCTTTGTCAATTACTTCTGTTAATTTGTGCAGGAATTCAATTTTCTCTTAAAATTAAGATAAGGCTTAATTAGCACTAGAGAGATTAGCAATTTCTTCAAAACCATTTTTAACGCCTTAAGCTGGAACCCCACAAAAGTTGCCAAGTCTTTTTTTCATTGCCTTATGTCTTAAGAATGTCAACATAGTCCCAATATGATCAACTTCTGGTTCTAAAATTTGATCCTAGAAATGGCCACTAGGTGAAGCTAAGACTGAAAATGTGAGACCTCTGTGGGGATCCAGGGCCCACAAGTCCCCTCCATATTGAAAGCAGGTCATTGCACATAGCTGCCTGCATGATGGGGACAGACATGAAAGGTCATCAGACCTCCTGGGCAGGGAAAGAAGGTATAAATGGTATCGTAAACAAGGTATCGAAACTTCTGTCCCCTGAACGCTGCTGCTAACTGGCCTCCGACCCCTGTGTCACAAGACCTGGTGAGACTCATGAAATTTCTTTGTCCTAAACTCCTAAGTCCTCGCACTCCCCTGCCCCTTTTGCAGAGCGCGAACCTTCACATCCCATGGCCAGCCACAACCATAGCGTTGTTCTGTCTGTAAGTCCTAATAAAATCCATCCTTTGGTCATAGGCTGCCCCCACCCGAGACCCCCGAGAGCTGGGTTGGAACAGTCCCCACTAATGCATGCCAAAAGGCAAAATGGCCCTTTCTTCAGAGTTTTTAGCAGGAGATTGAACAGAATTCCACATTTTAAAAACGCTTTGCTGCTCACCAACTTTAAAGAGGAACAAAAGGAGAACTATCAAACTTACGTACCCACTTTGTTTCAGCACAAATATCACTGCATTCAAGAGTCTGTTCAGAGTCTAAATTTTCCTCTCATCTTTCAGACAGTTTTTAGGGAAAACTTTGCTATTTTTCCCTAACAATATTGTTATGTCTTGGATCCCTGGGATCCAGGCAGGGCAACCTAAGCTCCAGACTTTCAGAACTCACCTCTCACTTCACATCAAGGAAGCAGAAAGGGGACACACACTTAGTGTCAAGGTCACCCGGTGCCTTGGCTTTAATAAGAGAAAAAGATGGGGCTGGGCCCAGGGAAGAGAAGAGTTTGGGGAGTCGGGAGGTAAGTTTGGCAATGTGGGTTCCTGTGAAGGCAGACCTTACACAGAGACTTTTTTGCTTAATCGGGAGCTGTTGTTATGTCTTGAGTAAGGCAATGAGGGGCAGGCAGTTTATTTGGAAGGTTCCAACCATAACACACAGACTCTGTGATGCTCACCAGATATTGAGGTCCACTTTCCGAGCCCCCAGGCCCTGGGTTCTGGCTCGAGATGGAGACTGCAATGATGTAAGCCTGGCCCTTAAAAATATCCCAAAAACTCCTTCAGCTTTTTCTTCCACCCCCAAAACAACCTGGAGGCAACATGTTCTGAACAATGAGGATGCAGTAAGATACACTGACCCACAACAGACTTTATGTGAGGAATAAATCTTGGCTTATTTGAGGGTTTGTGTTATTGTACCATAGCTTAGCATGTCCCGCTTCGATAATGAAGCAGCAATAACTACTGGACAACTGTTACCCTGGGATGAGAACGATGCAGGTCAGTCTGTAAAAAGTTAAAGAAAGGATGGGAATCCCAGAGATCTCTGAATAGAGAGAACTCGGTAAACAGAAAAGTCATTAGTTCATATAAATATTTATTGAGCACCTATTACAGGCAAGGCACCATGTGAGATACAAATCATGTCATCCCTCCAAGTGCTTACAATCTAGTTGAGATGAACCATGCCCACAGGTTATAAAACAAGCAAACCTAACATAATGGTGAAAGACTGAAGACAGACCTGATCTCAAGACCTAGCTTTACCTTTAACTAGCTATGTCACCCTGGGCAAGTTATTTAATCGCTCTAAACTTCAGTTTGCTCATCTGTAAAGTGATGACTGTAACAGTACCTACCTCATAGGGTTGTTGAGAGACCAAATAATCTGTTCTTCATAAAACTGTTAGCTGAGTTTTATATCCCAAAATAAGCACGCTGTAAGTGCTAGCTATTAGTTATAGTAGGAGTAGTAAGAGATCAAAAAGCTGGGACATAAAAGAACGAGGTCAGTGCCCTAAAGAGCTCAGAAAGGGAATTATACGGGAGGCAACAGTGCTGCTCTGACATAATTTTACCCTTCCCCTCCTGTTATAGCTTCCAGTTTTTAAAGTGCAGTGATACGTGGGCCTACATTTGTATTCAAACACAGGTGTGTTTGAGGCTCTCCTAACATCTTTCCTATTCCTTGAAAAACTTATCCAATTTTGAATTTTAGAATGATATCTATATTTGGATTTTTACATAACAGCCTAATTTCAGGCATCCTACATCAGTAGTGCAGCTCGGCCGGTAAAGGGTGCTTATTCAGACCCTGTGGTGGCAGGGGCAGGAGAGAACAGTAACCAGAACGGACAGAAGGGTCAGATGATGGATTTCGCTAAGATACA
The DNA here is from genome assembly GCF_023851605.1 of Tamandua tetradactyla. Taxonomy (NCBI): domain Eukaryota; kingdom Metazoa; phylum Chordata; class Mammalia; order Pilosa; family Myrmecophagidae; genus Tamandua; species Tamandua tetradactyla. The sequence continues at coordinate 2,042,152 of NC_135343.1, read as the reverse complement.
GGAGAGCTATCTTAAGGGTTTATGGAGAACTTTTATCTGACAAAAGCTTTCACCCAATTCAGTCTATCCCCTGTTTGGCATAACGTCGTTGATGCTGAATAACTGATGATTTAGAACTGAAAACTTTCCCACACACACTGCATTCAAAGGGTTTCTCTCCTGTGTGAACTCTCTGATGTCGAGTAAGCCGACACCTCTGGCTGAAAGCTTTCCCACATTCGCTGCATTCATAGGGCTTGTCTCCACTATGAATTTTCTGATGTTGAGTAAGTGATGAGCGGTCAAAGAAAGCTTTCCCACACTCGCTACACTGATAGCGAGGCTCTCCCACATGAGCTTTCTGATGTCTATTCAGAGATGAGACACCGTAGAAGGCTTTTCCACATTCATTACATTCATAAGGTTTCCTACCGGTGTGGATGAGCTGATGGCGGGTGAGAATACTTTTCTGACTAAAGGCTTTCCCACACTGATTACATTCGTAAGGACTTTCTCCAGTATGAATTCTCTGGTGCCGAGTAAGAGACGAGCGGTCAAAGAAGGCTTTTCCACACTCGCTGCATTTAAAGGGCTTCTCTCCAGTATGAATTCGCTGGTGCACAGTTAGGGACGAACGGTCAAAGAAGGCTTTCCCACAGGCGCTGCACCCGTAGGGACTCTCCCCTGTGTGCGACATCACATGTCTACTGAGACTGCTCCTGTGACTGAAGGCTTTTCCACAGTCGTGACATTCATAGGGCTTCTCTCCAGTGTGAGTCCTCTGATGGCGGATAAGGGATGAATGGTCAAAAAACGCCTTCCCACAGTCACTGCATTCTTGGTCTTTCTCTTTAGTGAGAACTTTTCTGGGAGGGGTTAACCTTTGCCGTAAGCTTTTTTCCTGCAAGCTTTTCTTGCAAGTCTCCACTGCAGTGTTTTCCTTCTCTATTTCCACTCTACATTCTGGTACGTGAACTCCAAATTTAGGACACAGAGGACCTTTCCTCCTGAGCCTCTCCCTTGATGTTCCTTCTGATTTTTCTTCCTCTGAAGTATCTGGAATCTTAGGCTTAATCTTCTCATCTGGAAAAAACAGAAAACACAGATGGAGTTCCTTTCCAGGGCTAGGAAACAGAAAAATGTTACGGTGGAAAGAGAGGCATTATGATATATCTGAAAGTAATGTACGGTTACTGCATTGCTTGCTCTCAAGAATAGCCTTATACTCTAGGGGCGAGGAATGCAGCAGAAGGCAGGGGGTGGAGCTGATGATGAGCATCTCTGAAAGTGGAGCACGGCCCAGATAATGAGAAAACTACACTAAGTGGAAAGAATGGGGATGAATGGGAATGTCAAACTGTGAATGGGCAACAGGAGAAAATAAACATTTGGTAAACAGAGATGAATAATCCTTTAAGATGGAGAGAAAAAAATGAAAGTTACTGGGTGACATGAAATAAATACTAAAGCAGAGGATTCAAATTTAAGAAAAAGGTGCTACCCAATATTCCCCTCCACACCCAAATAACCACCACAAAACAACACAGAACTCTGCCCTGCCCTGTTCATATGCGATTACCTAGAGAGTCATTCTCCGGATGTTCTCTCTCTTCAGATCCATGAAGACCAACTGTCCATGGCTCTTCCCCTCTCTTCAACTGAAAAATGATGTCAGGTTGAGGAACTGGTAGCCCTGATCATGGAGAAAAAAATAAGCCATGGTGGCTGTTACGTGTTGAAAATCATTCCACAACTTAATCCCAGCCTCAGTTCTCCAGAAAGAAAATGCAAAAGCCAGAAAGTCCATGCTAGGAAAGCAGAGGGCAAATGACAGGAACCTCTGAACGGGAGTCAAGACTGGGGTTCTAAGAAGGAACAGATGGCACTTGGTCCGAAAGTTGAGAGAATCCTGATGAATTAACGCATTTATTCTTTCCTGTGTTGAGTGAGAAGCTCCTACCTTTAGCACTGACAGGATGGGAGTAAAGTCTTCCAAAGAGACTTTGGCTCATGGATGGTCAAAGTTTGCTGACCTTCTAGTTTGCTGGCTGCCGGAATGCAATATACCAGAAACAGAATAGCTTTTAAAAAGGGGAATTTAATAAGTTGCTACTTTATAGTTCTAAGGCCGAGAAATGTCCCAATTACAACAAGTCTATAGAAATGTCCAATCAAAGGTATCCAGGGAAAGATACCTTGGTTCAAGAAGGCCGATGAAGTTCAGGGTTTCTCACTCAAGTGAGACGGCACATGATGAACACGGTCAGGGTTCCTCTCTCATCTGGAAGGGCACATGGCGAACACGGCGTCATCTGCTGGCTTTCTCTCCTGGCTTCCTGTTTCATGAAGCTCCCTGGGAGGCATTTCCTTCTTCATCTCCAAAGGTCGCTGGCTGGTGGACTCTGCTTCTTGTGGCTATGTCCTTCTGCTCTGCTCTCTCTCAATCTCTTTCATTCTCCAAAATATTTCCTCTTTTACAGGACTCAAGAAACTTATCAAGACCCACCCAAATGGGTGGAGACGTGTCGTCACCTAATCCAGCTTAACAACCACTTTTGATTAAATCACATCTCCAGGGAGATGATCTGATTACAGTTTCAAACATACAGTATTGAATAGGGATTATTCTGCCTTTATGAAATGGGATTTAGATTAAAACATGGCTTTTCTAGGGGACATACATCTTTTCAAACCAGCACAGAAGGTGAGTAAAAAAAGATCTTGAGCAAAAAAATCTAATGACGGTACCTATTTTTGTTGGTTGTTTACCCAAGTAAAGTCCTGCTCATTGTAGGAAACTTAGAGGTATGTACTAGTAACAAAGGAAAATCATCTTTCAAACTTTGTATTCATTTTTGTCTTTCCTTCTATTCATTTTGATACTAAAAGATACCTATAGATATATTCTGCTAAAAGAAAGATAATGTAATACATGCTGATTTGTAACTTGATTTTTTTCACACAATAATACATGAAAAGTGTTATTTTTCATTTCAATCAGCGCAGATCTACCTCAGGACTCTAACAGTTACATGATATTACACTGCTGGAATAACATCACTTTTTTAAACCAATCCGCTGCAGGCAGACATCGAGGTTTTAAAGTTTTGCTATCATCAAACAATGGTATGATGAGAATCTATATCATCAGCTGCTAGACATAGTATCTCCTTAAGACCAATTTCAGAATTGAATCTATCCATTTTTGGTAAATTAAAAGCAGACCTCAGGCAACAGGCCCGAGATCTAAACTTCCCTCATCTTGGGGTCCCTTCTTAGGAAAGAAAGGAACTTCTTATTGGGCCCAAGAAGCACATATACGGTTGTGTGCTGATTGTCTGTGACAAAACAATCACTTCCATCATCTCCCTTTTGCTTTCTTGACCCTAACCTTAGGAATTCTATTTTTCCCAATATTTTATCATTCAAAGCTGTGACAAAGGGTCAGCAGTCTCCCTTCATACCTCCTGATCTTGCTCTGTTTTACATATTCGACCTACTTTAAGCTCATCCATGGATGATGACACTTGCTTTTTTGACTTGCCTTGTAGGAAATCTGTACTGTGACCCCTTTTACTGCTGTCTGCTTCCAAATCTGTGCACTCTCTCATCCTCTGATCCTTAAAGATCCTGAGAGGTTCTCATTACCCACAAAGACCCAACTTTACTTCTTACAAACAGCTGATCTTAGCAGCAGCACTTAAGTTTCCTTTTGTCACCCAACCCTCTAGAACTATAAACTGCCTTCTGGGAGCATCTCTTTTAGGCTGCATGTAAGAGACATACTCAAAATCGAACATACCTCCCATGACCTACTGTTTTAGTTCCCTAGATGCTAAAACAAATAGCACATAATGGGTTGGCTATTTACTTTATAATGGGATTGTACTGGCTCACAGTTTCTGAGGCTAAAAGGCTTCCTTCCAGCAATCTTTGGGCTTCACTGACTTTTTGTCACATGGCGATATACATGGTGATGTCCTTTCCTTTCTCTTTCAAGTTCTGTTCACTTCTAGCTTCTGGCTGCTCCTAGGACTTCTTCTGTCTGACTTTCACTCTGCTTGTAAAGGACTCCAGGAGTTTGGATTAAAGCCCAACCCGAGAGAGTGGGGCCCCAGCTTGAATGGAACAACACCCCGAGATCCTCTTCACCAGAGTGTGACCAGGACCGAGAACATGTCCCGACTGGGTTACACAATTCAGTGCACACAGTCTGCCCTCTGGATCCCAAAAACTGTGTTCTTCACATTTGAAAAATACATTCTTTCCATCACAACACCCCAAAAGCCTTAAGTCATTTTGGCAACAGTGTTAAGTATAAAGTCTCATCAAAGTCAGTATAGGTTTGCTCCATCCTGGGGCAAAACTGCCCAGTCTGATGGACCTGTGAGACCCAGAGGACAAGTTTTCAGCTTCCAGTATACAATAGCGGGACAGGCAAAGGCAAACATTCCTATTGCAGAGGGAGAAACTAAAAGGAAAATAGGTGTCACAGATCCCACGCAAGTTCAAAGCCCAGCACGGTACATGCCATTAGATTTCAAGGTCTAAGAATAACCTGTAGATCAATGTTTTGTCTTCCAGGACCCCTTCCTGGACCTCTTCCAAGCACCTGAGGAGTGGACATACTCTCCCTGAACGCCAGGGCAGCTGCCCCATCATCTCCAAGCACTGAGGTGGCAGCACTCTCCCTGAATAAAGAAACGCAAGTGCTCCCCCCTCCAAGCACGAGGGCAGACCCACCCCTTCCACAGATGTGGTAGGCCCACTTTCTTGGCCCAAAGAGATTTTTTGGGTCCAGACCTGTGCTTCCATGGTTCTGCCCTTGAAGTTACTCTAACTTCAATTCATCCCTTCTCTGTTTCTTTCAGTGGTTCTGCTCGTGCAAATTCTGCAGAAACCTTGTGAGCTGTGTGCACAGTTTGAGCAGGTCCAGACCATCAGGCAATAGAACTCTCCAGAGAGCCTTCCTGGATAACTGCACTTCCAATCCTGACTTCTACTGAAATGGCAGACAGAATCCATGTTCGGCCACACCCTCTTCTGCAAATGGTTGTTCAATGAAACCCTCCTGAGAGCTTGGGGAGTCCCTGTTAGAGCTACTTCTGACCCTGCTTTCAGAGCACACTACCTGAAAGGCTCAGAATTTTCCAAACCATCAATTTTTCTCTGTGTGTGTGTGTGCGCTTAAGAGGTCAGTGCTCCACTCATCTCTTTCCTCTTGCATTTTACTATAAGCTGCAAGGAGAAGTCAGGCTGCACCTTCCACACTGTTTTAGTTAGCTAATGCTGCTGGAATACCAGAAATGGGTTGGCTTTTATAAAGGGGATTTATTAAGTTACAAATTTACAGTTCTAAGGCCATAAAAATGTCCAAATTAAGGCATCCAGAGAAAGATACCTTGACTCAAGAAGGCTGATGCCTGTCTGATGGGAAGGCATGTGGCTGGAGTCTACTGGTCTGTGTTCCTGGGTCTGCTGTTCCCAGCTTCTGATTCCAGTGTCTTCCTCTCTAAGCATTTGGGGGTCCTGACTTAGCTGCTTTGGGGTAAAACTCTGGGTTTCATCTCTTTGCTTAGCATCTCCTGGGGCCAGAGATTTCTGCTGTTCAGGTTCTGGCTATTTCTGCAAGTCCTTGCTTAGCACCCAGGCTACATCTGTTGGCACTCTAAGAACCTCAAATTTTTTCATCTGTCAGCTCTGTGTTTTCTCCAAAATATCTTCTCTTAATTTTAAAGGACTCCAGTAAACTAATCAAGACCCACCTTAATAGGTGGAGTCAGATCTCCATCTAATCAAAAACACCACACCCACAATTGAGTAGGTCATTCTCCAAGGAAACAATCTATTCCAAGGGCCGCCCTAAATAGGTCTGGCCCCACAAGACTGAGTCAGGACTGAAAGAAAATGACTTTTCTGGGGTATGAAACATTTTCAAACCAGCACACACACTTAACTTGAAAATCTGAGTTAAATTTCCAAACACCTTGTTACAAGTTTTACTTTCATCCTGCCCCCAAGACACCATTTTGTCAAATTCTCTGCCACTTTATTACAAGGTTGCCTTCCTTCTAGTTTCTAATGCAATGGGTTGGCTTAAACAAAAGAAATTTATTAGCTCATGGTTTCTGAGGCTAAAAAGCTTGCTTCCTACTGGGGTCTGTATCTTCCGCTGGCCAGAACTCTTTGCAGGTCCTTGTTTTTCCTCACTCGGCAATGCACATTGTGGTATTTTCTCCTTTCTCCTCTGGGTGGTTCCAGCTTCTGGCTCCTCCTGCAGCTTCTCTCTCCATATATGACTTTGACTCTGCTTATACCGGACTCAGGCACCTGGATTAAAGCCCAGCCTTACACAGCTGGGAAACACCTTAACTGGAGTAACATCTTGAAGGGATCTTATATGCAATCCATAAGACCAAGAACATGTCTAAACTGGGGTCCACAACTCACTGTACTCCTCCTCAGAGGCATATTCCTGTACTCTCATTCCCACACCTCCCTGTTTTATGGGGGAACAGTCTTTATTCCTCCCCTGGCTTCTATTAGGAGAAGTTGTCCCCCATAAGACGGCCCGTTTTCACTTACTTCTCTAGGTGGAGCTGAGTACCTGACTGATGAGCTGGGAGAAGACCTGGGCACACGTAGCAGCCACTTCTGCTCCGGCATCAGGCACACACTCTGCTCTGCTCCTCCCAGCCTACTTTTTCCAGGGGCAGGCTACGAAGCACGGCAACATGGGGTTGCCCAGGACTGTTCGTGGCTGGGTGTGCAAGTCTGCCCAATGCTGGGGTCCAGTGTTAGGAAGCCCATCGTTGCTGCACAACAAAGCCACATTCTTCTACTCTTTTGTCTCTTCTCTCAGTTGGTTCAGAACTCAGGGGAGCAGAAGAGGCATTAACTGAATAGGCCCCTCACTCACATGAACGCAGTGCAGCCATTAGCTCCTGACAGGAAGCCCCTTACCCAGGGAGACGATGCTCCTGTAGTTCTCCAGCATCACCTCCCTGTAGAGGTTCTTCTGAACAGGGCCCAGGTGCCTCCACTCCTCCTCTGTGAAGTCCACGGCCACATCCTCAAAGGTCACCGATTCCTGGAAGCACAGTCACATTTTCCCTTACTTGCAACCCTTCCCTTTACATGGACTGGACAAGTGAATACAGATGCCAGCCCTGGAGGATGTGGATGGAGGGAAAGGAAACGGGTCTGGCACTGCAGAGTCTGAAGCTCTTTTGGAAAGTGGTATAATTAGGCATGAAGTTCTCAGTCAAATCCCACAGCTCTATACTCACAGCCGAACCTCCGACTATCAGCGACCCCTTTTCCAGACTCAGAGAGAGCTTACATGAATAGAACAAAGAATTCCTGGGTACCCTTTACCCAGCTTCCCCAAACATTAGCTTTTTCCACACTGGCTTTATTATTTTTTTTCCTGAACCTCCTGAGACTACTTTGCAAACCTGGTGCCCCTTTACTCCTAAATATTTCAGTATATATTTTGTAAAAACAAGGACATTTCCTTACATAATGACTGTGTAATTATAAAAATCAAGAAAATAAAGTCATACCATTACCTAATCTACAGTCTTGTTCAAATTTTGCCAATTGTCCTTTTTTTTTTTTACAAACCTCAAATTATAATATTGGACTATATTACCTTCAGAGCCCCTTTCAGCTCCAGTGCTCAGTAATTCTATAGGATCGCATCCTGCACCCCTAGATGTGTCTCCACTGCACCTGCAGAGGTTCTGAGCCACAGCGGGGAATCCAGGACTCTTCCCTCAGGCAGGAATGGATTAAACCACATTCCTCTGCCCACATAAGGCCTGCGGGGCTCTGGCTCACCGACATGACCTGCAGGACATGCCCCCCTCCAGCCGACCCCGACGCCCCTGGAACTTGGGGTCGGACCGTACACAGCCACTCCAGCAGTCGGGGCCACAACCCGCCCACGGCTCCCCAGCCCTCCGGTCAGGCAAAAACCACTCAGTGCACAGGCTGTGGGGGCAGCATGCCTGGTGACAGGCTGGTGGCCCACGCGCATGGCACCGGCTCCCCAGTGGAGGACACCATCCGTCACGTGGGAAGAAAGCACTGCCCCAGGGTCCTTCCTTCACCCAAATGGGTCTGATCTCGTGGAACAAAGAAGCCGTGGGATGGGGAAAGAAAAGCGCCTACATTCTGGAGACTCACAGGGTATTTCAGAAAAACCAAAGTCCACCTCACCTGGCATCTGGCGGCCGGAGACACGGTGGCCATTCCCTCCCGTGTGCTGTCCTTTGAGAAAAGGGCAGAGCCCTGCCGGGGCAGAGGTGTGAGGCGAGGAAGAAGGATGAGAGACATCAGTCCTGGTATGTAGTTTTCAGACCCACAAAGCCAGAGCTCGCCGCACAGTGAACTGCGGCCCACCCGCACCCCCAGCCCTATGGAAAGGGAAGGCAAAGGGCACCAGGCCCGGGGAAGGCCCCGTCCCACCCCGGAACGAGGGGCAAGGCCTGGGAGAGGGCCGTCTACAACCCGACCTGGTGCTTGTTTCACTCTGATCCCAGAGGCAGAGTTAGGTTCCTGGGAATTGAGAGCACACTGAAGTTCACACTACATTGATAAATTCACATTCCATATGCCCTAAATGCTTACTGGACAAGAAGGACAGGCAACTTTGCATATAACTCTGCGGACGAGACATGCTGAAAGGGTAGGTGCCCCACTTGCGGACCCCGATGGAGGGGCGGCCCTTGGGCAGCCACGTTTTGTGCCATGTTAACATGCCACCCGTCACCCCTGGTTCCACGCTGATGAGGGAGGCCACAGGCTGACCAGAAAGCTGAGCTGCAGCACCTGGCTTGAGTGATGACATCCGTCTTTAGGTCGTGAACTGAGAAGTGAATTCCAGGACAGCTGGGGGAGGGGCCAAAAGGACATGATGGGGTTCAGGAGCGGCCAGAGGAGCAGGGGACCCCAGTTAGTGGAGGCAGCTCCCGTGTGCACGTGGGGAGGACGCACGCTCCCAGGGCACACATACGACACACACGAGCAGGCAGGGGAAGAGCAGCTCAGCCTCACTAAAGGGGGGGCATGAAGCAGAGAGCCACGACGTCCTGGCCCGTAGGCCCTAGGCTCACCCAGCAGTGCTCCTGGGCTCCGGTCTGTGTGCAGCCCTGCCCTACTGATCCCTGGATTTCCACATGAAGCCAACCTCCTTGGGCTTGGCATGTGTCACTACTGTTAACTCTCTTTACCTGAGTAGGTCTCCATTTCTCACAGTCAAGGACCTAATTAAAATGACATAGTCAAAGCCAACCTTCTGGGATTCACATGGTGGTGGGGTGGGGGGCAGGGAGCGCGGTCCGGGGAAAAAGGAGAAGGCTTGTGGCTCACAGGCTGCCCTGCAGCAGCCAGGGGTTATGTTCCTTGCTCGTGGTTATTCGTTCATTCATCTGGTCAACCAACATTTATCCAGCACTGGCTATTTATGCCAAGCTCTGCAGTAGGCCCTCTCCTTGTCCTCAAGAAGCTTAGAGCCCAGCACATAGGACAAGCCAGGATCTAAATGATATTTTAAGACAGAATGGATACGTGTGAATGAGACAAGCAGAGCAAGCTATGAGAACACACGAGAGGCACACCCAGCCCAGGTGGGAGGGAAGGAGAAACACTGCAGAAGGTTTCTTGGCAGAAGTGGGTTCTAAGGTAAGTCTGATTTGGAGGAGCAGGGACCATTCTAGGCAGGAAAAATGTCAAGTACAAAGATAAGGAGGCAGATGTTTATGTGGAAAGGTTGAACAACTGAAGCAGCTGAAAATGGCCAAAGCCTAGCTGTGAGGAGTGCTGCGGGGGGTGAGGTAGGTTAGCCAGGTCCAGGGCAGCTTGGGGGGCCCCTCTGTATGCACAGGGTAACTGCAAGACTTCAGCATGGATGTGTCATCGGATCATTGCAACCTATGTCAATGGCCATAAAAATACACTTACTTTGTGACTCAGCAATTCTCCCCTAGGAATTTATCCTAAGGAAATAATGAAGAACAAGAGCAGAAAGGAAAATTATTACCCTCTCCCCTGCGTGGGACATGACATTCAGGGGCGAAAGTCTCCCTGACAACAGGGATGTGACTCCCAAGGCTGATCCTGGCCCTGGCACCACGGGATCCACAATGCCTTCCAGACTGAGAGGGGGGAGGAAATCTAACAGTGACGCATCAGTGACTAAGGGTTCAAGGGGAGTTGAGAGGCCATTCTGGGGGCTATTCTTATGCAAGCTTCAGCTAGATCTGCTAATTGCCATGGTGTGCCAAACCCTAAGAAACACCATTCCTGATAACCCTAAAGAACACGTAGGGCTCTAACTGAGACTCTACAAAAGTTTCACGCACTGAGTTTACTTTCCTGAAACCTACAACCTCCAGAGGATCTTAGGCCAAATAAGTCCTGAAACTCAGAGGAGCCAGAAAAAGTTAGAATGGGCATAGCACAAAGAAACTTATAGACTGGAAGAAGGGCCAAAGGAAAAGGAGGAGTATAACAGAGGAGATAGGATTTAGCCAACGAGTACGACTGCTGAATCTCTATCATGGTATTTCTTCCAGCTTGCAGTATTTTGGAGCAGAGAGAAGGAAAAACCTGAAATAGTGGAATGGGAACCCATACCAAACTTTGAAATCTGTTACGTAACTGTTTGCTAAAATGTCCTTTGAAACAAATTGGCTTTTTTTTGTATATATGTTATACTTCACGATAAAAATGTTTTTAAAAGAAAGAATACTGCAGGGTTTTTTATTAATCATCATTAACATTAACCTTTTCTGGGTGCTAACTACGTGCCAGGCAATTTCCTAATAAGTCTTTTACATGTATTATCTCATTTAATTTTTACAATAACAGCAAAGAAATTAGGAATATTTTAAACCTCCAAAACAGGAGATTTGATTAAATAACTTATGGTCCATCTATACAATGAAATACCATGCAAACATAAAACATTCTATTATTAACAACCATTACAGCATATATATTAACAGCATATACAGATAGGACATTTACTTAGAATGGTTAACTAACTTGTATTGTATGAGGGTGACACAGAGTTTGAACTCCAAGTTTGTCTGGCAGCTTTTAACCTCGAGCAATAGACTAGAATGAAAACCCCCAAACCTACCCAAGCATCAAGGGAAGCTTGATATGTGATTGAGCTGGCATTACAGATCAATGGGGCAAAGGCCACGGGGAAAAACAGCAAACAAAATTTCATCAGTGGGATCATGGATAAATTGTGATACATTTACACAATGGAATTATGAATGAATAACAGACATGCTAATAAGAGAGAAACCACAAAAATGTAATTGAGTAAAAATAAGAACGTTATAGAATGGCTTACTGTATAATATTTATTAAAATTTTAAGACAGATAAATAGTACCTGTAAAAAGCTTGCAAAACTCTATATAGGAAAATAAGTACAAAATTATGGACATCTCTGGGAAAGGAGGAGAATGGATTGGGGTAAGATACCCATGATGCTTCAACTCTGTAATGTTTTGCTTCCTAAATTTTGAAGGGAAAAAAATTTTTTTTTGGCTGGAGGGAAATATCTGCAACTGCAGAGCTGTGTTCTAGTAGCCATGATTCTTGAAGATGACTGTATAACGATACAACTTTTGCAGTGTGACTGTGTGATTGTGAAAACCTCGTGTCTGTTGCTCCTTTTATCTAGGATATGGACAGATGAGTAAAAAATATGGATAATAAATAAACAAATAATAGGGGGAACAAAGATTAAAATAAATTGAGTAGACTGAAATACTAGTGGTCAATGAGAGGAGGAGTAAGGGGTATGGCATGTATGAGTTTTTTTTTTTTAATTTCTTTTTCTGTACAGATGCAAATGTTCAAAAAAATTATCATGGTGATGAATATACACCTATGTGATGATACTGTGAGCCACTGATTGCACACCATGTCAAGAATGTTTGTACGCCAAGAACGTTTGTATGTTCGTTGTTTACAATAAAAATATTTTAAAAAACATAAGTCCATAAATATTAAGAATTCAGTTTTTTTAAATTGTGCATGTGTACGGAAAAAACTGGAAGAACGTATGCTAAAATATTCTGAGTGGAATCTGAGCGGTGGCATTACAAGCGATTCTTGTTTTAATTTCTTATGATTCTTTATATGTGTTTGCTTTAGCGTTCAGGAAAATCGACCCGAAGGAAAGGAGGCCTCACACTGCTCTCCTGAGAAAGCCCTGCTTGCCAGCCTGCCTGCGGCCGGCGTCTGGGAACTTAGGTTTAGGGCCGTGTCTCTCTCCCACCCCTTTCTCTCAGGTTTTGGGGGTGTCCCCAGCCCATACTCTTAGGTTTTGGGGGTATCCCCGATCTCTTAGGTTTTGGGGTACCCCCATTCTCTTAGGTTTAGGGGGTGTCCTCCTATTCTCTTAGGTTTGGGGGATGTCCCCTACCCTGTTCTCTCAGGTTTTGGGGGTGTCCCCTGCCCCTTTCTCTTAGGTTTAGCGGGTGGAACCCCGTTCTCTTAGGTTTAGGGGTTTGTTCCTCCGTTCTCTCTCTTAGGTTTAGGGGTTGTCCCCCGTTCTCTTAGGTTTAGGGGGTATCCCTCCGTTCTCTTAGGTTTAGGGGTTGTCCCCCGTTCTCTTAGGTTTAGGGGGTATCCCTCCGTTCTCTTAGGTTTAGGGGTTGTCCCCCGTTCTCTTAGGTTTAGGGGGTATCCCTCCGTTCTCTTAGGTTTAGGGGTTGTCCCCCGTTCTCTTAGGTTTACGGGGTGTCCCCTGCCCCGTTCTCTTAGGTATAGGGGGTATCCCCCACTCTCTTAGGTTTAGCCGGTGGCCTCCCGATCTCTTAGGCTTAGGGAGTGACCCCCGACCTCCGAGAGGTAAGGGCCGACACCTGCTTTCCTCCCGGGGCTCCTCTGGCTGGAGGCCCTGCAGGGGCTCGTGCAGCCAGGAGGTCCGCGTCCCCGCGGCCGCCGCGCCCTCTCCCGGGCTCCAGCCGCGCCTCCAACCCGCCGCCTGCGCCGCGGGGACCTGGGGCAAGGGCCGGGTCGCAGGGGCAAGCAGCGGGCGGGGGTCTGGCCCCGCTCCCCGGCAGGAGCACCCACCCGGCAGCACTCGGCACCCGCAAGGCCCCCGGGGGTGGGGACAGAGCAGCGCGGGGCGGGGGGGGGGGGGGGGGGGGGGGGGGAGACCACGTGTGCAGTTTTGGGTATTAACATTTGAGCTGCTTCTACCGCTTTGGATAGGAAAAATCAGGCTGCCTCTGGCTCCCACTGGTCAAGATGTAAAAAGTATAATTGCTAAACGAAATAACTCGGTTGGTGAAAGACCCTGAATTTCATAATGCTACTCCAAAGAGAAGTTAATAGAAAGTCTATAGAACGGTTGTAATACAAAGAAGGCAATGATTGAGCCTTCAGTTATGGAAATAAGTACTCTGTTCTTTTTTCTAATACAATATGACTATTCATAAAGTATAGATATCCTTGGAATACATGCTTGTAGCCATTTGTATAAGTCTGAGAAAAGAAACCTAGGGACTGGGGATCAGCCAAGCAACCCCAGAAAGAGGAAATGCGTACCCCAGACAGGAAGGCCTCACTGGGTCCCACGGAATAATCAGGCAAAAGAGGGACGTGTGCCCCTCACCAGTGAATTGCCTAGAGGAGGCTGGGCCTCTGTGCATGCTCAATCCTTCTCCCCCAAGACATGAGTCCTTCAGCCCATTTTAAGATACCAGTAGGCACAGTCAAGTTTTCAAAAATGCCCAAATACAAGATCACTCTATATTTACTGAACAAAGGGTCGAGTATATTTACTAGACCAAGCAAAACTTTTAAAGAATATTACCTTGAGAGTGAATGCTGGTTTGCACAAACTAAAACCTATGTGAACAGGCATACACTTAAAGCATATTCTTGACAGAAAAACAAGTTCAGCAAAACTATAAAAAGGAACTCCAACCGAGGAGGCGAGATTAGGGTTTTAATCCTGCCTGGGAGATACACGCACATGGAAACAAATATATACCATCATCTGATAACCGGAGCCAGCAGTTTGTGCTGGTCCAAAACAGGGTTCTTTTACTTTTTAGTCTGTTAAGATTTCTGCATTCCCAGGAGGGCATAAAAATATTACTCTCCAGCCCTAGAAAGATTTCAAAATCAGTCGAGATAGAGTATAGCTATTAGGAGAACAGGCTCGGAGCCAGACTGCTGGAAATCAAGTGCCAGCTCTGCCTCAGTTTGCTCATCTGCAAAACTGGAATAATAAAAGTACCTACCTCCTACAGTTATTGTGAAGCTTAAAAAAGGTGAGACGCATACAGCATTTAGAATGATGTCAGCATTAGTCAACACTATATTTCTAGGAAGATACAAATAGTGCAATTTTTAATTATACTACGCTACTGCTGCTTTAGAATAGGTGTAAGTGTAAGTGTAATAATAACTTTGGAATCAGGTATTCTCTATGTTTTCTAAAGCATTTGGGTTTTTCAAACAAATTAGTCAAACTACATCTGAAATAGTGGTTCAAACTGCTCTCAATGTTTAAACACTTCAAGACAATTTTCAAATTAGATTATGACTTAAATAAACTATGCATTGAGAAGCTCACAAATGGTAGTGAGCGTGAAAGTCCCTTGGCCATTAAGCCACCTGTCAACACTCCCTGCCAGGTAGGCAGCGCTCACCACTAGGTTTAGACTTCACTGGCAGTCCCTTCAGAAAATCCAGCAAGCTCACATGGAGTCGCTGTCAGCAAAGGGTCACGTCCACCTCTGTTTTCACTTTCTCTGTCCATAATCTCGGAGTACTTCAAACTCATATTCTGTATTATCTGGTAATTGTTTACTGTTCTCACCTTAGTTACAGAACACCTATTCCAAACCTCTCTTCTCTGCAAACCTCCATGCCTGTCATTCAGTTCCCAGCCTAACTTTGTCCTCTACTTCCTGAGGAGCCACCAAAGTGAGTTCCACAGGAGGCAAGGCTGGCAGAAAGCCTTCCAGAAGCTGGGATTATTAACGTGAAGCTTTGGGCACGTTATCCTAGGACTTGACCCCAGTTGTTTAGTAACTACTCTGAGGAGTTGTGGATAGTTAATGCGACAATAACATCAAGCATTTTTCATTCAGTTTGCTCAATAAAGTTCCCTTCCTTTCTACTGCCCAACAGGACCCCGTTCATCCGCTCACGCATTCCACCGCTCAACCACTTACCAAGACACTAGGTAGCCTGGATGTGAAGCCAACAAAACAGAACCGCCTCTATCTCTAGGACTTCACCTCTGTGCCCGACATTCCTTTCTACTATTGTTTCCTCTCAGAATTTGCTCCCTGCATTATCCAGCCTCCCTCTCTTTCTCCAGAATCTTCCATCTTTCCAGTAGCTCCTTCCTACATCTTCAAACTCAACAAGCCTCCTCTATCTGGAACTAAACTTCAGTGAATCCATGGCCTCCCTCCAGCAAAAACGTTCAATTTGGGGGCTTTCCTTTCATTACCAAAATTCTGAGATGAATAAAACACACCTACTGAAACCACG
This sequence comes from Tamandua tetradactyla, assembly GCF_023851605.1. Classification (NCBI taxonomy): domain Eukaryota; kingdom Metazoa; phylum Chordata; class Mammalia; order Pilosa; family Myrmecophagidae; genus Tamandua; species Tamandua tetradactyla. The sequence continues at coordinate 2,026,625 of NC_135343.1, read as the reverse complement.
CTGTCAGCACCTGAAACCACATCGTCACCACCTGCTTTTCCACCTCACACACCTGAAACTGCATGCTTGGAAGTTACCAATGCATTTTTTAGCTCTGTGCCCCTTTCTCCTTATTTTTACTTCTCTGCAACTTTTGGCTGTTTCAACCAGTTTCTGCTTCTTCAAGCAGTTCCTGTAGCTGCTGTGATACCATAGCAAGCCTGAAACTACTGTCTTCCTGTGACTCTTTTTCCCACTCGTGTTCTGGAACCATGGACACTGCCCAAGTGTCCTTCCTATCCCTCGGAAAGTTCATCTACACCTCGGCTCTGTCTTCCACCTCTAGCGAGATAGTTCCCAAGGCTAGTCATGACTCCCCTTCCAAACTCACCTTACACTTCCAAATGACTGCAAATTTTGGATCAGGCATTCTGCCATTACCTCAAAATCATCTTTCCCCACAGAACTCCCCACATCATCTTCTCTCTCTGGTTTACATTCCTGTCAGGTGTTCTATTATTCTCCCAGGTATGCAAATTCAAACATTTTCCCTAATTCTCTTCCCTTCCAAATCTAGTTATTCACCAGGTCCTTTAACTCTTCTCTAGCAACGCCATTTGTACTGTGCCCTGCCACTGGCACCATTCAGGTCCATGACTGCTCGCTTCACTGATTCCTAACCGGCTCCCTGCCTTCCCTTTCCTTCTCTAGTCCTGGATGTGACCTGTAGAGTAAATATCCTAAAATAGCTGTATTCCTGTCAGTCCGGGGGTCAGACCCCCACAAAGCGCTCTGCCCCCTGGGCCTTGCCGTGGGACTACGCGCCCTGGCCTCCGTGCGCCCCGGCCTCCGTGCGCCCCGGCCTCCGTGCGCCCGGCCTCCGTGCGCCCTGGCCTCCGTGCGCCCTGGCCTCCGTGCGCCCCGGCCTCCGTGCGCCCCGGCCTCCGTGCGCCCTGGCCTCTGTGCGCCCTGGCCTCCGTGCGCCCCGGCCTCCGTGCGCTTTCCTCCCCCCTGCTCTCCCACGGCTCTTCTCAAGCCTGCCTATCGCTTTACCGCTTCTTTAGCGTTTGGGGTTTTTCTTTTCACCTCAAATCCGACCTCCTCCACGATGCTCCCCTCGATCGCCTGTGCGTGGCCCAGGAAGCGAAACGAGGCGATCGGGGGCGCCTCCTTGGAGAGAGGGAGGGACTGGGGTGGCGGCACCCTAACTTTAGTGTCAATTCCACGCACGTTCATTATGCATCCGCTATGGGTAGAGGAACAGGAGGACCGGAGGAAGAGTCCACACTTCAACCTGACACCTCGGGATCTGACATATAGTCGGTGCACTCCGTAAAACCACTCGTAACAGCGTCCACGTCCCACGAGATACACGCACCTAGTGGGGCGGGGGGGGGGGGCACTTTCTTCTCGCACCTCTCCGAGCCGGGACGTCACCACACACAGACTCTGCAAACCCATCCGCCCCGCGACATCCCCTTCTCCCACGGCACCCTCTCAAGTTCTCCGCTCCTCCAGGACACACACGAGCAGCCCTCACCTCCGGCGCAGGGTGCGGGGGACCCAGGAAGACGGTGCCTCTTCGGGTCGGGAAGGCAGTGCGCCTGCGCAAAGCCGCCCGGCGTCCTCGCGCCCAAACGCCTTGCCTTCGCACGGACTCCATTTCCCAGAATTCTCATCGATCAGGGCGCCTTAATATGACGTCAGAGGCTCTGCGCATGCGCACGCCCTTAAGAAGGCCCCGCCGTGCTGAGCCGCGTCTGCTGTCGCGGGTGGTCTGGGGTCTTGCGGGCCGCCGGGGAGGGAGCGTCGTCCGCGAGCAATGTGTCTTTCTGACCGTCGAGGCCCGACACTAGCCCTGGCTTTCACCGTCGGGGAGGACGAGAGCAACATCGAGGTCCCGTTCTCCCCGCGCTCGGGAGAGGCTTCTTTCCGCCCCAGTGTGTTCGCTTGTAGGAATCTGGTTTGATTTTGAGCCGAAGGAGCTGCGGCCTGAGGCAGGGTCTGTGCTCACATTTGCTCTGGAAGGAGATCCCGGGAGACTCGCGTGCACTCCACCGGGCAGCCGGCCTTCCTCGGTGCTGGGAGGGCCCGGGCCGGAGACAGCCAGCCTAGGTTGCTGCGGTCACCTGAAGCGTTTTAGAAATACTGAGTAATGCTTGGGGCCCGCACGGAGGGCTGAGAGCTTGAACAGATCCGTAGGTGATTCTAACGCGCCGCTAAAGCTGAGAACCACTGAGCTAAATAGAGCTCCAGGGGATCACACAGAGAACACGGTAAAAATTCTACTTCGGGAGCAAGTCTGCACTTTCATTCAAAAAGCGTCAATTGCCTACTAATAGGCAAGGCACTGTTACAAATATGAATATGACAGTTACTGCCTCATACTCAGTTCAATGTAAAAATCAGAATGTAAAGGTATTACGTAGAACAAAATGCAGTTTGTTCTATAATCATATCATGTCCGAACACTGGGAGAACAAGGAGGAAACTTAACTATGGCTGGGGAAATGGGAAAAGGCTTCCTTTAGCTAGTACACTTGAGGAATGCGTACTTACTTCCTTAAGAAAGAAAAGGAGAATCTTGGCAGAGAGAATAGCATATACAAAGGTATAGATAGAGAGGATTGAAGTGCAAAGAGTTAGTAGCCAGACAAGTGATGGGGTGTAGGGGCTGATAATCTATCATGGGGCCAGATTGTGGCAGAGTTTGTGCTGCTTTGGATGTTCCTGGAAGATTAGAATTTGATTAAAATCATTACATCCAAGACATGTTTTCTTGCTGTTCCCTTCTGTATGGTGATTTTTAGATTTCATCTAGTCTTATACTGATAGTGGAAACTTTGGGGTCCCAGGAGGTTTCCTTCTAGAATTCTCCACCTTTGGGCAGACCCTAGGGTTTATCTCTATACTTGGTACGCCATGTTGCTGTCAAAACAGACACTTTAATTCTCGACCCTAGGGTTTATCTCTATACTTGGTACGCCATGTTGCTGTCAAAACAGACACTTTAATTCTCTAGTAAGCAGGGTAAAAGTCAAGTTTACTGTTCACCTGCCTCCCCAGTTAAAATTTTTTTTGCCGATTCCTCATTTTTGTGCCTTTATAATCACTAATGTGTTTATGAAGACATTTTATATTTTTCCAGCATTTTTAAAGTGGTTTAGGGTATCTTAATCCAACCATGCTGTTGAAATGATCAAGAGAATTTTAGCTGTCTTTCTCAAAGGAGTTAGGAAGGGCATATGAATGCCAAGCAGCCAGAAAACAACAGCCATACATCTTGTCTAGAATAAAACGTGTCTCCTGGTCCACCAGTTTGTGAATTCTGCCCACTGCAGGAACTTACGGCTCTCTGTGGGTCTATAACAGACCATCACAAACTTGGTTGCTTAACACAACAACATTTATTATGCTAACGGATTCTGCAAGTCAGGAATTTGGATAGGGCACAGTGGGGATGGCTTGTCCCTGTGTCACAGTATCTGTACCTGCGGTTGGGAGGACTTGAATGGCTGCTTCACACACATGTCTGGTGCTGGACTGGCATGGCCTGACTCAAAGGCTGGGCTCAGCTGGGGCTGCTGATCGGAGTGCCTACATGTAGCCACACTTTGTGGCTTGGACTTCCTTACAGCATGGTAGATTCCGGGTAACCAGACTTTGTATATGGTACCTCAAACCTCTAAGAGTGAGTATTCCAGTCAACAACAGAAGCTGCTGGGCCTTTTATGACCTGGCCTTGAAAATCACATGGCGTCACTTCTGCCGTACCCTACTGTTTGAAGCAGTCACAAACTTGCCCAGATTCGAAGGGAACGACCATAGAGTCCATCTGTGAAAGGGAGGTGTGTCAGAGGGTTTGAGGCCATTTTTTAAAAACTGCCCTCCTGTTATCTGGGTGTTTCTCTAGGAGAGGTGTTGGGAGTGGAGTATACAAAGAAAAGAAGGGCCACTTGTAATCAGAGGTTCCACGTGTAGCTTTGCAGTGTCCCTGTTGGAGCGAACACTTTGCTGTGCCTTGCTGCTCTGCTGTGTGTGTCCTGAATGCTGCCTGTACTGCTGTGACTCCACCTGCAGTCTTCGCCTCTTGCAGTTCCGGGACCCACTTCTTGGGCACCTTTTGACCTTGTCTCTCAGAGTTTCTGTCTTTGCTGCTGCTGCCTGTCACTCTGTGACTAGACCTACAGTCTGCGTGGGAAGAAGGCCTCGTGCCCTTATGTCCCAGGCCTTTACCGAGGTGGCATCCTAGCAGAACGCCCTGGGCCTTTGAGTGATGAGGGTTTTCAGTTTCGTCACTTGTCTTTTGGGGGGGGGATGGTTGGTCCCCTGGAAAAAGGATTTGGATTCTTAGTGTTCCTGGTACATTGAATTATGTACCCAGAAAAAAACGTGATCTTAATCTGCCTTCCAGTGGGTGAGAACCCATTGATTAACCTCCAGAGGAGCAGTGAAAGGGAATTTGGGGGTTGGGGGGTGTGATGGGGAAACCTCTCAGGCTGGTGGGGACTGGAGTGTCCCTAACAGTACTTTGGGGTCAAATGGCACAGTACAGCACTCTCGCGGGGTGGGGGTGGGGGGCGAGTTGGGGAGGGGGAATCCTGTTAAGTTACTGGTTTCCTCTTCTAGTTACCCAGTGTGCACTGTATGGCATTTGAGTTGGGAACTTGAGCCCCTGCAGCAGGGAAAGGCATTAGGGACAGCAGTGCCCCTCAAGTTCATCAGAAACAGTTTCGCCTCTACCTAGTCCTGTTGCTCCATCAATGAGATGAAATTCTCTCCTCATTTGTCCACTTCCTCACATTTTCAGCACCAGAGCACTGTGCCAGCCATGGTCCATGGCTTCCTGCTTGAGAAGAAGGGGGCTTGCTTGCAGGCACTAGGCCCTCTGTGTCCTCCTGGGCAGTCCCATTGCAAGTGCTGGCAGAAAAGTTAAAAAAAGAAAAAAAGGAGGATGGCCTTTTTGTCCTGATATTGTGGATTAGTTTCTGAACTCCTGAATGGGGCTGACACACCATCCTCTCAGTCCTCACAAGTCTCCCCTCTCTGGCTGAGGACTGCCCCTGGAGGACATCATTTTAATACTCTCCTTTTCTTTCGCGTCCCAAATGATCATCGTTGCAGGAGGGAGTCCAAACTCCTTCTCCCTTCTCCATCGCCCTCTGCTGAACCCTCAGGGAGGAGGCGGAGGGGTGCCTGCCTGTAGGGTGCCACCCGCCGTCAGCCTGCAGGGTCTCGGGGCGTGGGGAAAGTTCACTCCAGGAGGGGCTCCAGCTGGGGGCCCTTACCTGGCAGGCCCAGAGGAGACCACGGGCTGTCGCGGCTGTAACTAACTTCCCGTGGCTTCTGTTGCACGGCCCAAACTGGGCTATCGGGCCGCGCACAAGCTGCTCTCCGAGGTGCGAGCTGCCCCCAGTGTCCAGCCCGCGGAGACAGCGCGGGTCAGGGCCCGGATCCTGGGGCCGATGTGCCCCCGCCCCCGCCCCCCAAGCAGTGCACTCCGGAGCCCCGCCCCCGAGCAGCGCGTCCCTCCCCAGTCCCGTCCCCCCTGCAGTGCACTCCCGAGCCCCGACCCCCACCCAGCACCATCCCCCCGAGCCCCGACCCCCGAGCAGCCGCCCCCGACCCAGCACCCGTCGAGGGCCGGGCGCAGACGTTGTGGGGGCGGCGGCCGCGCAGGCTTAGGCCGGAGCTCGGGGTCCGCCCGCCTGCGAGGGGCTGGGAGGTCTGCTGCCGGGGGTGGGGCCCCCGTTCCCGTCCCCGGGAGGCTCCGGCCCAAGTCCCTGCTGTCCCCGGGGCGACCGCGTCTTCTCGGGGTGCGCTCCGCACGGCGCGTGGGGCGGCGTGGGGACGGGGCCGGGCTCGGGAGGAAGGCCCCGCCCGGGCAGGAGCGCGGCGCCCCGCGGGCCTGCTGGCGTGGCCGAGTTGCCCAGGGGGGCCCCGGCCGGTGAACGCCGCCCCGTAGCCCCGCTATGGACCCGACAGCACCAGGTTTGGCTCTGGAGGGTGCAGATGGCCAGAAGCCCTCCTGGGGGCCGGTTCCAGGCTCAGGACGAGGAGGACCCGCGGAGAGCGCGGGGAAGGCCCGGGAAGGGGCAGAGCCCGGATCCACCTTCCCTGAGGCGCGGCCTCACCTTCCAGGCCCAGCTCCAGGGCTTGGCCTCGGAGGACGTGTCCAGAGGCCAGAGGAGAGCCCTCCACCAGCGGGCAGTTTTACTTTTCATTTCCAGGGTCCCTGAGGCCTCCTTCCCTCTGGTCCCAGCCTCCCGCCTGCTGCCCCTCGGGCCCCCGGAGAGCCTGGTCCACGGACCAGCTGCAGGGCCTCACCTGGGAGTTCCGGGGAAAGGCAGCATCTCGGGCCCTGCCCCACACCCACGAACCAGAGCCAGTGTTTCCATGAGATCCTCCGGGACCTGCCCACCAGAGTTTGAGAGGCGCTGACCTGCCCACGCCCATGCTTTTTTGCCTGTTTGGCTGTAAACCTTAACTACCTCTCAGGCGCGGCTGGGGTAGATTTTTGTCGGTTTGTTTTTGAGACTTTGAAAGCAGTAGCATGAGTCCTGTAGCAGGGAGGCGGGCTCTCAAGTCCTGCCTCTGAGCCCCAGCCGTGCTTGGGACGCTTCACAGGTCCTCTTGCCCCTAAAGCCTCACGCCCCCATGGCCTTGCCCCAGCCCTCGCCGTGGAGCTGGTCACCTGTCTTATACCCCAGCAAGGTGACAACTTCCTTGAAGGACTTCTCCAGGTTTGTAGTGTCAAAAAGCTCCTAGAGGACCCCGTGGAGTGCCACCTGCCAGGAGTGTACAGCCAGGTGGGGCCTCGGCAGCCGTGAGCCAGGGCCAGCGGGAGGCTCCTCTTAGCTCCCCTTGACCCGGCTTTGTCCTCAGAACCATGGAAAGAACATGCTGGAGCCACGTAGGGGTCTCCAGCTTGGGGTGTCTGGGTGCTGTGCTGTCAGTGCCAGATGTCTAGCCTCCCTGATGCCTCCTTTTACCTCCTCAGCTCTCCCTCCAGAGAGGTGCTCAGGAGAAAAGGGAACAGCCAGTTTATTCCTGAAGACCAGGCCCCAGATGAGTTGGGGTTTTCTTAATCTTCCCACAAATACCTGAAGTATGGACTTATTTGCCTCATTTTCCCCAAGCCTGTTTGCTCACCACTGGACCCCAACTCCCTCCTCCAGGAGGTGAGCTCTCCATGGTGGCAGGTGGTCCCCCCGCCCCTTGCCCAGGGCCCTCTGCGCTCAGCCTGCATGTGCTTGATGACCCTTTGGCCAACTCTGGTTGTTTTCTGGAATGGGCGCTGGTGCTGGTCTTGGGAGAGTGTCTCCGCCCCAGTGAGGACGGGACATGCACCCAGGGCGCAGCCAGCAATTAGGCTGGGGACTCACAGGGTTGGAGGGCAAGAGAGGCCTGGCCTGGCCTTTCCATCCAGGTCTGGGAAACAGAGACCCAGCCTATGCTGGGAGAGGGAGGCTCAGGAGGGGCCAGGGGTCTGAGAGTGTGAACGGGTGGGGAAGCCACTGGAGCTGGGCCCCTCCCTGCTCAGATATTATCTTCCTGGACGAGTGAGAAACAGAACTGACCCTACTGACTGCGTGACCTGGGATGGGTCACCCAACCTGTCTGGGCTTGGGCTTTGCCATCTGTAAAAGGAGGACGATTGTCACAGCAATGGAAAGAATAACAGCGCTCGCTTTCAGGAACATGCATAATCAGGAACCATCCTGCACAGTTTACATATACTCACTCATTCAAAACTCCCCACGAAGCAGTGACTTTCATGATCCCCGTTTTGAAGAGTGGAGACTGACACACAGAGGAGCAAAGTGGGGTCCACAGGGCACAGGGAGATAAAAGTCTGAAGTCAGGATGTCCGCAGGGCACGTGCTCCCCGTGTGTGTGTGTGTGTGTGTGTGTGTGTGTGTGTGTCCGGGACGCGGTTTGCCTGCAGTCCCTGGAGGTCTTGCCTTGTGGTATCACTCCCTCTCTGTCTCCGCTCCAGGGTTACCTGCCTCGCTGTCGCTGTCGCTCTCACTCTGTCTCTGTCCACATCTCCTTTCCTTGGAAGGACAGTAATCATATTGTTTTAGGGCCTACCCTAGTCCAGTTTGGCCTCATATTAGCACGTAACAGCCTTAGACCCCACTTCCAAATCCGGCCGCATTCATAGACCCAGGGTTATGATGGAAATATCCTGAGGACACGGTTCAATCCCTAACACAGGGGCTTGCTTTCCAAGCTTCTGCTTACAGCCTATTGGCCAAAGCAAGTGCTGTGACAAACCTAGCAGTGAGGTGGGAAGTGTTCACCTTCTGAGGGAGGGGCCCTAGGGGAATGGCAGTGAGCACTTTAAGCAAATAGCCTGTCCCATCTGTTTTTTTACTCGCAGCTGTTCGCTTCACTCCTTCCTACACACAGTCCCTCCCCAAGAGAGAACCCAGAGCCCCTCGCAGTCACAGCACCGGGTTCACGGTCCCGGGTGGAGGGTGGTCTCCGCTCGCCGGGTTCACGGTCCCGGGTGGAGGGTGGTCTCCGCTCGCCGGGATCATGGTCCCAAGTGGAGGGTGGTCTCCGCTCGCCGGGTTCACGGTCCCGGGTGGAGGGGTGGTCTCCGCTCGCCGGGTTCACGGTCCCGGGTGGAGGGTGGTCTCCGCTCGCCGGGTTCACGGTCCCGGGTGGAGGGTGGTCTCCGCTCGCCGGGTTCACGGTCCCGGGTGGAGGGGTGGTCTCCGCTCGCCGGGTTCACGGTCCCGAGTGGAGGGTGGTCTCCGCTCGCCGGGATCACGGTCCCGAGTGGAGGGTGGTCTCCGCTCGCCGGGATCACGGTCCCGGGTGGAGTGGTGGTCTCCGCTCGCCGGGATCACGGTCCCGGGTGGAGTGGTGGTCTCCTCTCGCCGGGATCACGGTCCCGAGTGGAGGGTGGTCTCCGCTCGCCGGGATCACGGTCCCGGGTGGAGTGGTGGTCTCCTCTCGCCGGGATCACGGTCCCGGGTGGAGGGTGGTCTCTGCTCATGGCCAGATATTTCCCCTCTTGATCTGGGGGCCTGTGAACACGAAGGACAAGTTACCTACATCCATATCTCCAACACTCAGCAGGACGGGGCTGCAGCTTGGCCAGGGTGGACACTCCTGTCCAGAAAGGGAAGACCACAGCCATCCCTGGTCCGGGGCAGTTATGGGTTCCACTGGGCGGCTGCTTGAGGTCACCTTGCCTGTGCCCTGGGTGGGCTCATCTGTCCAGCCTTCTCCTGGGCTCTTGGCTCTGCCCGCCGGAAGCTTCCTCCCTTTGAGGTAGGCTTCTTGCTCACCTATGGAGAGGATTTTGGAGAATGAGCTCTTTCGAAAGAGCTAAGCAGAATTTTCATCCTGCCGGAGTAGGTTGAAGGCCCAAGAACTGTTTCAGGTCATGAACGTTTCAGGGAAACTCTCAAAAATATAATTAGCTTTTTATGTATTTGTTTCCAGTCAGCTCCATGCATCTGTAGCTTTATCCACAGTTCTTTTGGAAAAGACTTAATTGTGGAGCTTTTGGGGTTTTCCTTGGGAAAGCCACACTCTTAGTCAGTCTGAGCAATTCCTAGAACCATCTGAAATTATTCAGAGGTTTAAACAAAAGGGTTGACAACCACATCCTATGATTTGGGTTGTGCCACTAGGCTGAGTTTTCCTCATCCTTTGTCCTGTAGAAGTCTTCTTGATATTATCTTTGGCCACTTGGAAATTAGAATTGTTTACAAGTCTCACAATTTCTGGACACTGATGCCTTCCATTTTTGATTTGGGCCCATTTTTTTTTCTTTTAGTACTTTTGTCAAAATTGGCCAGTCACTACCAATTCACACTACTAATTCTGTGTTTCCAGGCTCTTGTCATAACATCACGAGCTTGTGCATACACTGCTCATTTTTCAAGTTAGAGCAAACAGCCGCTTTACGAAGCAGTTTACCACCAAACGACATACCTTGCCATCTTATCGGGCCCCCAGCAGGTTTCTTTACTGCCTGGCCCTGAAGCCTAGGCTGACAGAGCCCCTGTGAATGCCAGGTTTTTAACAAGCCAGTTTAGGGTGGTTATGCCATGGTCACAAACAACAGGGAACTTGCCGAGACTTAAAGCCGCCAAGGTTTCTTTCCTGTCAGCTGGGCTCTGCCTGACGTGTCTTCACTCTGCCATTCTTGGGGCAGAGGGAAAAGCAGCTCGGAGCCTCTCTGGCTCTCAGAGCACCTGTGCAGAGGTGGCTCTCATCACTTCATGTTTCACTTGTGAAAGGAGGTTACGTGGCCATGCCTGGGTCAGTGGAGCAGGAAGCCTAGTTCTGTAGGAGGGCCAGTGAATACTTTGAGCCAAATAACATATTCTATCACAAGAGTTTACTGTAGGAGTGCCTTTTGCATTATTGTCTAAATAGGATTTTTTTTTTTCTAAATGGGATTTAATTTTTAAAAACTCTTGGGGAAAAGTAAACAGAAGTTTATACAACTTTCCCTAATTCGGCCTTTTCCTTCATGCTGTATGGATTGCCATGCAGTCAGAGTCATATGGATGCATTCTCTGTTGTGCTCTGGAGGATGGTGAGAACCTTCTGGCTGGACCTGGGCAGACTGAGAACCGGCTTTGGGGGAAAACAGTCATGCTCGTCAAACTCACAAAAGAGTCAGTGATTCTTTGCAAGGCCATTTAATTTATTTCCACTGAATTGTGTGCTGGCAGGCAGGTGTGGGGATAAATAATTTTAAGTCCCCAATTATTTGATTCAGCCATAGTAAAAATTGTCATTTTAAAATCATAAGTTACGAGTTTCAAAAGTATTTAAATAAAGATTATTGATACAAGTGCACTTGAGAACCCAGAGCATGTTAGTATTAATTCTAATTGGTTCTAATTAAATGCGACCGAGTTGGGAGTAAAGCCACTTAATAACTGAGGAACAGAGTCACGACTGCACTTGTCTGCCTGCCTAAGCAGAAAGCCTCTGCAGGCTTGCCTCTCCCGAGACCCTGACTGTATTTCTGAGCAGCCTGATGTTGGTAAGACACAGCGGGGCACTGGGTGGAGCACGCAGTGGCGTGGATGATACAAACCCTGGTACAACCTAAACTATTTCTGAAGTGCAAAAGCAGCCTTGTCTGGCCGTTGTGGTGGCTTGGAACTCTCAGAATCCCTTTTGGGACACCCCAAGTTCTGCTCTTCTTCCCAGAGCCAGTGAACATGCTCCCTGAGGGTGCAGGACTGGCTTGTGCGTTTTAGGAGTTGACGATGTTCAAGGACGTGGCTGTGGAATTCACCCAGTCAGAGTGGGGGCAGCTGGGCCCCGCCGAGAAGGACCTGTACCGGGAGGTGATGCTGGAGAACTTCAGGAACCTGGTCTCGCTGGGTAAGTCGCGCTCCTCCCCACGCGAAGCCTGGCTGCAGGCATCTCCATTTCCTTACTGGAGATAAGGAGCTAGGGGTCTCCCACTCTCTTGGCTGAGTGTGAGGTCTGGAATCAGACACTCACATCTTCTTTCCTAGGAAAAGTCTTCTTCATGGAGCTGCAGCGGGAGGCCTCATGATCTCACGTGCCTGTAGGGCTTTCCTTAGCCTGCTCTTTGCAGTCAGCACTGTTTTCACTCTGGAGACCCTGGGCCCAAGCCGTGGCCTCCTTCCTTTTCTTTGCCATCAGGGTCTCCAGTGTCCAAGCCATCTGTGATATGCCAGCTGGAAGAAGGAGAAGAGCCCTACGTGTTGGAGAGCGAGACCACCACAGGATCCCATTCAGGTGAGCGAGTGAGGGCCAGGCAGCACTGCATGGCGTATGTTCCAGCTGGGGCGGGGTGCCCTGAACCCTCACAGTTTTGTCTAAGTCTGAGCTTTTGTCATTATCCTGGGGTCAAAAGAGGAGGTGCTCACTTTGTCCTCTAGAGGTTACCCTTCCTTTGGTGCCCATCTCTGCCCACCCCTTCTGGGTTTTCCTTGCCGTGATGGCTCATAGTGACTGTTAGATGAAACCTAAGGGTCAGCCATGCATTCAGCCAGGCAGTCCTTTATCAGCAGGGTTAAAGGGCTTAGTGAGCAACCAACAGAACAGTAGAGCAGCCCAGGGGTGAAAGGGTTACAGGCAGGAACAGCAGCTGTGGGGAGATGATGAGGACCTTCAGACCTGGTTAAGTGGAGCTGTGACAGAAGGGTCCCAGGAACAAGGGTTACTACTTGCCAGCTGTTGACAGCTTCTTTGCAAGAACTTTTATTCCTAGGTGACCGGATAGGCTCTACTGGGTGGAGCAGAATTCTGCACTCAAAGCTCTCCTGACCACCAGGGGTAGCCCAGGAGGCATGTGAGAGCCACCTCTCGTCCACCTCTGAATCACAGCCTCAGGCCAGAGCGAATGCTCAGGAAGGCCGTGCTCACCTCTTGAGAGCAGAGCCTGGACCTCATCATAGGGTCCCAGCTGACCTCCTCTGAGTCGGAACTTTCTTGATCTTTTATCCTTCCAGAAGGAGAACATGGGTCTGGCATCTGGATCTAGTGGCATGGTCAGTATCTCTGTTTGCAGTGGCCCACAGACGTGGCTCTGCTCCAGATCCCCCAGGGATGCTATTTAAAAAATTTCAATTCTCAGGAGCTGCCCAAACCTAGTGACTCACATCTCTCAGGGCTGATGGTCCCTGGGGCTCTAAGTTAGGCACTGCCAACCATTTCCCTTCTCATGGGTATCATTATTACTATTATTGTGTTAATTTTTCATTGCTGCTGAAATGAATTACCATAAAAACAACAAAAATATATTATCTCACAGGCCTGTTGGTAAGAAGTCCTGCACAGGTCTCACAGTTAAAATCAAGATGTCCATAGGGCTGTGTTCATTTCTGGGGTATCTCGGGGAGAATAATTTTCCTGATCATTTGGGTTGTTGGTAGAATTCATTTCCTTGCAATTTCAAAACTGAGATCCCTGTTTGCTTGCTGGCTGTAAACTGAGGGGAGCCCCCACTTCTGGAGGCTGCCATGTTCCCTGGCTCACGGTCGCTTCCTCAGCCTTGAAAGCCGGCGGTGGTGGGCTGGGCCTCCCGGCTGCATCTCCTCCAGCCAGCAAGGATTCTCGGTCTTTAAGGACTCATGGGATTAGATTGGGCCCGCCTGGAATATTCAGGACAATCTCTCCAAAGTGCCTTTCACCATGTAAGGTAATGTGTTTACAGGGCCTTGTGATTGGGAGGGGATGCATTATACCGCCCACCACGGTATACATGGTACTACGACACAGTCGTATGTGGCATGGAGTGAAGTGTTGAGGCGGGACTTTGTGAACAACACAAGCTTGTCCCCAAACACTGAGCGAAGCCCTCGGGAAAGGGGGATGGGGGGAGGGAGAGTGGGAATGGGTGGGAAAGGCCTTTACTGAAGCATACAGGACACAGGTTAAGTACGGAGGGGTCAGAGAGAGAGGCCCCCTTGTTACCCCATAGGTACTGGAGAACTTCCGCAGGACTAAGAGCTGGAGAGAATCACAAGTAAGCACAGACTTCAGGGAGATGGAAGTGATGAGGGTTTTCAGGAGAGGCCAGAAGTAGGAGGATTAGGCAGGAGTCTGGTACGATCATCGAGGCCTGAAGAGATTGGTGAGGATTTAGCGTTCTCTTCTCAGGTGATTTATAATCCTACACTTCTATTTCTCTTTGTCCCTGCTTCTTATACTTCATCTGTTTAGCATGTCACCCTTCCTGCCTCCTTTCCTCTTTAGTCTTTGGACTTACCTGTGTCCTGGCGTCCAAACAGTTCTCTCGGGCTTCCTAATTTCCATTCATCTCTTTATCAGTTATTCTTTGCACCTCCAAAACCTTCTTCAGACATAAAGCCATTTTTGAAAAAGCTGTATGCCCATTTTAGATAACATTTTAAAACTTTATCTTACGTCCATTACAGAAGTTTACTTCTTCCTGGCACAGAGAACAGATAATTCTAGAATGCCTTTTTTTTTTCTTTTTTCCAGACTGGGAGAGAAGGTCTAAAGCCAGGAAATCAATGCCAAGTCAGGAGGTTTCCAAAGAAGAATTATGCCAGGAAGCATCAGTGGAAAAACACATTAGAGATGATCTCTGGTCCTCCAAACTGAAATCACCCTGTGGTTGTGATGACAGGTTAGAGACACATCAGAAGAATCAGGAGGGACATCTGAAAGAAGCGTCTATCATTCAGAAATCTACTCTCACTTTTAGAAGAGATCATGAATGGAGTGAATTGGGGAGAAGTTTAGATTTAAGATCCATCCTTGTTAACCAACATAGTGCTCCCCTGGGAAAAGGAGCCTATAGATATGAAGCAGAATTCAGACAGACTTCAGGGAGAAGTAACTCTCAGGGAATCCATTCAGGGACGAAATCTTGCAAATGTAATGAATGTGGAAAGGCCTTCCATTTTCAATCAGAACTTAGGCGCCATCAGAGGTGTCACACTGGAGAATAGCCCTATGAATGCAGTGAATGTGGGAGAGCCTTCAGCCAGAGTTCATCTCTTGTTCTACATTATAGATTTCACACTGGAGAGAAACCCTACAAATGTAATGAATGTGGGAGAGCCTTTGGTCATACTTCATCTCTCATTAAACATCAGAGAACTCACACTGGAGAAAAGCTCTATGAATGCAGGGAATGTGGAAGAGCCTTCAGCCAGAGTTCATCTCTCATTGTACATTACAGATTTCACACTGGAGAGAAACCCTACAAATGTAACAAATGTGGGAGAGCCTTCAGCCAAAGTTCATCTCTCACTCAACACTATAGATTTCACACCGGAGAGAAGCCCTACAAATGTAATGAATGTGGAAGAGCCTTTGCTCATACCGCATCCCTGATTAAACATCAGAAGAGTCATGTTGGAGAAAACACCCTGTGAATGTAGTGAATGTAGGAAGTCTACATTTAGAGTAGACTTATCACTGAACATCAGAGAACCCATAATGGAGAGAAGTCCTGTGAGTGCAGTAAATGTGAGAAGGCCTTCAGCCAGAGCTCATCCCTTTTTAAGCATTAAAGAAGTCACACTTGAGAAAAGCCCTATGAGTGCAGTAATGTGGGAGAATCTTCAGCCAAACCTCCATAACTTTATAAATGTCACTTGTTAGAAACCTCAGGAATTTAATACATGGAGGAAAACATCTGGGTGATGTTCTGCCTTTATTGGACATCATAGAATTTGTACTAGGGTGGCTCTTTGGATTTAGTGAAACTGGGAAAACCCAGTAGTATAGTTTAGGCCTCAGCATACCCTGTGGACTTCACTGCATAGAGAAGTCTTGGGAACTTAATGAATGTAAGGAGAGTTCCTTTAAGTCTTGAGATTCATGACACTAGAGCTGAAAGGGACCTGAGAAATTATCTAGTATGGTGAGGACCATTTTTATAACTCCACTTGTGTTCTGCATCTCATCCTGTTACTGGTGGGGTTGTGTGCATGAAAAAAATGGAGGCTAAGAAAGGTGAACAGCCACTAGTCATCTGGTCAACCACATGTTTGAGCTATGGAAACTGGTCATCAGAACCTACCCTACTCTAGCCTACCTACTCTACTGGGCTGGGCCAGCTTAGTCCTGGCTCACAGCTGTAGTTTGGGGATTGAGAGCCTGAAGAAAACCCCCTCTGCACCTGTTTCTCTGTATTTCTCTTGGAGGCAGTGGAGTGGTGTGAGTTTGAACAAAAAGCCCTTTTTATTAGATCTTCATTTTTTTAAACATTAAAATCACTAAAAATTGGGCATTATATATAACAAAGTCAAAATTTCAAAAGCGTTATTTAAGTGAAAGAGACTGGATACAAGAGACCACATATTGTATGATTCCTTGATATGGAAGGTCCTGACAGGCAAATCATCAGAGACAAAGTAGATTAATGGCTGCTGTGGCTGGGGGTGGCAGATGGGGTGGCAGCAAATGGCGTAAGGAGTCTATTGGGGTAATGAAAATGTTCTGAAACTGGCTGGACAAATTTGGCAAATTTACTAAAAATCAATGAATTGTGCAAGGAATTTTATGGTATATAAATTAGATATCAATAATTTTAAAAATCAAGTATACAGATATACCAACTATTGCTGAACTAATTTTCCTATCTCATCTGTTACTTCAAGCCATCTATGGGACTTTGGTGTCACTTTCTACTTTCTGTAATAGTTAACCCCAAGCCTTCTGGGCCTCAGAACCTCCCCACACTCCTCTTTGAAGTTCCCATGATGTTGTGGATAAGCTAAGACCAGGGGCTTGCAGAAAACAGGTTTCTTGACTAATAAGAATTAGCTTAATTCAGACAGGTCTGAAAGTGGTTTAAATTCAGGTGGGGAAGCTGAGTCTAGAATACAGGGAACCAGTTCAGTGTGTCGATGAAGAAATACTGGATCTAAAGCTCTAAGAGGTCAGCCCAGGCCAAGGAGAGTAGGCAGATAAGGTGGCAGGAGACATTGGAGTCTGCAGTGGAGGCAATTAGACAGCTGAAATCAGGTTCCCAGCCTAGGAGCCTAAAGATCTTGTGGGAATTTCTTCCAGCAAGCCAAAGTTCACAAGGGCAGGAATAGCAAATACTTCATGTTGGTGATAACTAGTGTGCTCTGACCTTTCCCCAGCACCCTTCTCTAACACCCACCCAAGTCACTTTAAGCCTGGATGCTTGCACAATTTTGTAACTGGTCTTTGCCTAAAACCTGTCCCTTCCTCTTGTGTATCCCTGCCATGTTAACCTTTCTCATCAGTGCTCACACAGTGCCCCCCGCCCCATCTCCCAAAAGCTTTCTACTTCCTCCAGGAGCATCCCCACTCCTGAGTCTGGCATTTAATGGCCTCTGCAGTCTCTGCCCTAACTGCCTGCTGCTCATTCACGGGATCCTGTTTCAGACAAATGGACTCATTTGCCATGCCCAAGACATGCCTCTGCACCTCCCATCCTGCAGTCCTGTACCTAAGCTGTCCCTGGAATCCCCCGTCCAGTTACCTAAAGCCCACCATGCTCACCGTGACAAAAACAAGAACAATTAATAGTCCTTGGTAAATTTGTCAGAACTCCAGTTACACAACTACACAATTATACAAGGCTGTGAAACAAGCCACAAGAAAACAAATCTCATAGGCCACGAGGATCTATCTTAGAGAGCCAAGAAGCACTTTCTCTAAGGCAGTGTATAGTGTATTCTACCACATCGGTTTCATTGATCCAAGTACAGGAATTCTCGGTGCTGGCCCTGATATCTCCTTGACCCACCGACAAGAAACCCACAGCAACGCAGCTCATACCAGTGAGTTGAGGCTCATCTGTGTTCCATCTAGGACAGATGATGCCATGAAGAACTGCCAGACTTAGTGATAAGTTTCTTGTCGTGTTTCTATCTGTATGATTCCCAGAAATACTGCTCTGATTGTTCACGTAAACAATGAATCAGCAAATCCTGAGGCAATGCATCTGAATAATCAAGAGTGGCCTCATTTTGGAGTTTGTGCCTGAATTGGAATTTCCAGCCTCGGTGACTCAGGAATTAGGATTTCTGTGTATAGACCTGTCTCAGAACACTACTCCTAAAGAGGTTTTAGTCTGAGGCAAATGAGAGAGACAAGACATTTTAAGCCACCCAGTACATGCTACTTCTTTACGGCAGCTCTAGGAAAATGACCCAGCAGGGGCAGTGTACAGGAAGCTGCCTTAGGGAGTTCTTTTGTAGCAGTTCCCATAAAACATGTGCCCTGGTTGCTTAATATGAAAATTGGGATGGTTCAAGTTGGAAACACAAAACCAGTCAGCTTTTAGTAACTATAAGGACTGTAGCTTTTCAGCAAGGAAATACTTCAGTCCCTCTTGACAATAGGCGATGACTATAACAGTCAGAACCCAGGGAGGATAGAAGCTGGATGAAATCCATCCAAGGGCCCTTGAAGCTTTGGTTCTGGCCATGTCCCACCTTTACAGTTTTTCCAGGATTATGTTGATTGTTGACACATGACCTGAAAATGACGTCAACTGTCATTTATAAAGTTTCTCCACCAATGTTGATTTAAGATGGTAACTAATTTATCTGTACCATAATGGAAACTTGATGCAGAAATTTAGCTGGGGCAGGTCCAAGATGGTGGCTTAGTGAGGTGTGGGATTTAGTTCGTCCTCCAGAGCAGCTAGTAAATAGCCAGGAACTGTACAGAACAACTGCTGGGGCCACATCAGTGACTGGACACAGTGTCCACCAGTCTGGACCAGCCAGACTAGCTGCGAGCCCCCCCAGAACCATGAGTCCCCCAGCCATGGCAGCTGGCACCCCTCCCCCACCAGCTGCTTCCCAGAAGGGAAAGGAAAAAGACTTTTCTAACAGCAAGGAGCTGAGAGCAACCAAGCTCCAACTGTGGAATTCATTAAAACATTCTGACTAGTAAAAATAACCCCCCAGCTCAGCTGAACCTCGAGTAAAAGTTGAGGTTGCTGGTTTTGGCTCCGGCACAGAGAAGGGCAGGGCTGACAGAAAAAGTAAAAAAAAACAACAACACAGAAGTTTTTTGGATCATACAGCACAAAATACTTGAAAAGGTCTGGTCCCTGAAGGACAGGAGGGGGCACATAGGACCTAGAGATACACAGAGCAATGTACCAACTTAAGCTCTTGATTGGCAAACCTGAGGAGTGGGGTTCCTGCTCTAAAAAGGATTTTTTTCCTTTTTTTGTGGCTGTGTTTCTTCCACTAGACTACTCTTTGGGTACAACTGCAAGGCTTCTCAGGCTCCAACTGCCCCAGGCAAGGGTGGAATTAAGCTTGTCTGAGAGTCCAAGAGGCTGATCAGGTGAAAGGAGCTAATTCCCTGGAGGCTGTGCCTTCCCCGAGAGAGGTGGAACCCCGCTCAGGTGGATTTCCTTCCTCAAGGGATTCAGACCCCAGGGCCTGGAAAACTGAAGCAATTAAAGCCAGCATGCAACCTCTCCTCTGTCTCAACCATGCCCCAGCAGGGAGAGTCTGCAGAAGTTAAACGTACCACATCACTTTATGCTGGTGGGACCCACAGGCAGACAAAGCCACATACTGAGCAGGATAGGAAAAACACAGAGTCTAGAGGCTTCACAGGAAAGTCTTTTAACCTACTGGGTCTTACCCTCAGGGAAAACTGATGCAGGAGGAAAGAACCTGGCCTGGGAAAATCTGACTGGGGTCTATAATACCTAACTAGACCCTCCTAAGGAAAAGAAAAAGGCACCATACAGGCAGGGCAAGAAACAAGAACTGAAAAATTCTGATCTGTTAATCAAAACCTAAGCTAGAGATCAAGAATAAGCTGAACTGAATGTCAAAGAACAGATGGACAACAAAGTCATCCAGCAAGAAAATCCTAAGTAAAAAAGTGAAAACAATCTCCAGAATAAACTAATTAAGGAAATTAAATGTTTGGACGCCAGCAAAAAATAATGAATCATACTAGGAAAATTGAAGATATGGCCCAGTCAAAGGAACAAACCAATGATTCAAATGAGATACAGGAGGTGAAACAATTAATTCAAAATGTTCGAATAGACATGGAAAATCTCACCAAAAATCAAATCAATGAATTGAGAGAGGCTATAAAGAAGGCAAGGGATGAACAAACAGTAGAAATTGAAAGTCTGAAAAAACAAATCACAGAATTTATGGGAATGAAAGGCACAGTAGAAGAGATGAAAAAAACAAAACCGAATGGGAACCTACAATCTTACATTTCAAGAGGCAGAAGATAGGATTAGTGAAATGGAGGTCAGGACATCTGAAATCTGACAAGCAAAAGAAAATATAGAGAAAAGAATGGGAAAATATGAGCAGGGACTCAGAGAATTGAATGACAACATGATGCACATCAATATATGTGTTGTGGGTATACCAGAAGGAGAAGAGAAGGGAAAAGGAGGAGAAAAAACTAATGGAGGAAATTATCACTGAAAACTTCCCAACTCTTATGAAAGACAAAATTACAGATCCAAGAAGTGCAGTGTACCGCAAACAGAATAGTCATCCTCCAAGACACTTACTAATCGGAATGTCAGATGTCAAAGAGAAAGAGAGAATTTTGAAAGCAGCAAGAGAAAAGCAATCCATCACATACAAGGTGTTCTAGTTTGCTAGCTGCTGGAATGCAATATACCAGAAACAGAATGGCTTTTAAAAGGGGGAGTTTAATAAGTTGCTAGTTTACAGTTCTAAGACCAAGAAAATGTCCCAATTAAAACAAGTCTATAGAAATGTCCAATCTAAGGCATCCAGGGAAAGATATCTTGGTTCAAGAAGGCCAATGAAGTTAAGGGTTTCTTTCTCAAGTGGAAGGGCACATGGTGAACACAGTCAGAATTTCTCTCTCATCTGGAAGGGCACATGGTGAACATGGCATCATCTGCTAGCTTCTACTCCTGGCTTCCTGTTTCATGAAGCTCCCCAGGAGGTATTTTCCTTCTTCATTCGCAAAGATTGCTGGCTGGTGGACTCTGCTTCTTGTGGCTGTATTGTTCTGCTCTGCTCTCTCTGAATCTCTCATTCTCCAAAACGTTTCCTCTCTTATAGGACTTCAGAATCTAATCAAGACCCACTCAAATGGGTGGGGACATGCCTCCACCTAATCCATCTTAACAACCACTCTTGATTAAATCACATCTCATGGGAGATGATCTAATTACAGTTTCAAACATACAGTACTGAATAGGGATTAGAAGAAACGGCTGCCTTTACAAAATGGGATTAGGATTAAAGCATGGCTTTTCTAGGGTACATACATAATTTCAAACCAGCACACAAGGGAAGCCCAATAAGACTATGTGTATATTTCTCAGCAGAAACCATGGAGGTGAGAAGACAGTGGTATGATATATTTAAGATACTAAAAGAGAAAACTGCCAACCAAGAATTCTATATCCAGCAAAATTGTCCTTCAAAAATCAGGGGAAAATTAAAACATTTTCAGATAAAAATCACTGAGAGAATTTGTGACCAAGAGACCAGCTCTGCAAGAAATACTAAAGGGAGCACTAGAGACAGATAAGAAAAGACAGGAGAAAGAGGTGTACAGAAGAGTGTAGAAATGAAGACTATCACTAAATGTCAAAAGAAGAAAAATTAGATATAAAATCCAAAAGATACAATGGTAGAAGAAAGTACTGCCCTTACAGTAATAACACTAAATGTTAATGGGTTAAACTCCCAATCAAAAGACATAGACTGGCAGAGTGGATTAAAAAACAGGACCCATCTATATGCCATCTATAGGAGATGAATTTTAGACGCAAGGATAAACATAGGTTGAAAGTGAAAGGTTGCGAAAAGATATTCATGCAAACAATAATCAGAAGAGAGCAAGAGTAGCTTACTAATATCCAACAAATGAGACTTCAAATGTAAAACAATTAAAAGAGACAAAGAAGGACACTATGTATTAATAAAAGGAACAATTCAACAAGAAAACATAACAAGCATAAATATTTATGCACCAAGCCAGAGTGTTCCAAAATACATGGGAAAACACTGAAAACACTGAAAAGAGAAATAGATACATCTACCATAATAGCTGGAGACTTCAATTCCCTGCTGTTTATCAATGGATTGAACATCTAGTCAGAGGATCAATAAAGAAAGAGAGAATTTGAATAAAACCACAAACGAATTAGATTTAACAGACATTTATAGAACATTACTGTGTTAGTTAGATTCAATTGTCAACTTGGTCAGGTGAGCATACCTAGTCTTGTTGCTGCGGACATAAGCCAATGGTACGTGAACCTCATCTGTTGCTAATTACATCTGCAGTGGGCTAGGAGGCGTGCCTGCTGCAACAAGTGACGTTTGACTTAATTGGCTGGTGCTTAAATGAGAGATTGCAACGTAGCACTGCTAAGCAGCTCGACATTCCTCATCTCAGCACTTGCAGCTCAGCCCAGGCCTTTGGAGATGCAGAAAGAAGTCACCCCAGGGAAAGTTGTTGGAATCCAGGGGCCTGGAGAGAAGACCAGCAGAGACCATCTTGTGCCTTCCACGTAAGAAAGAACCTCAGTGGAAAGTTAGCTGCCTTTCCTCTGAAGAACCAACAAAATAAATCCCCTTTTATTAAAAGCCAGTCCATCTCTGGTGTGTTGCATTCCGGCAGCTAGCAAACTAGAACAATTACACCCCACAATAGGAGTTTTTCTCAAGTGCTTATGGATCATTCTCAAAGATAGACCACATGCTGGGTCACAAACAAGTCTCAATAAATGTAAAAAGATTGAAATCGAATAAAACACTTTCTCAGATCATAAAAGAATGAAGTTGGAAATCAATAATAGGCAGAGGGCAAGAAAATTCACAAATACATGGAGCCAAACAACATATTCTTAAACACCCAGTGGGTCAAGGAAGAAATTACAAGAGAAATCAGTAAATATCTCAAGGCAAATGAAAATGAAAATGCAATATAGCAAAATTTATGGGATGCAGCAAAAGCAGTGCTAAGAGGGAAATTTATTGCCCTAAATGCCTACATCAAAAAAGAAGAAAGAGCAAAAATCAAGGAATTAACTGTTTGCTTGGAAGAACTAGAGAAAGAATAGCAAACTAACCCCAAAGCAAGCAAAAGGAAAGAAATAATGAAGATTAGAGCAGAAATAAATGAAATTGAGAACATGAAAGCAATTGAGAAAATCAACAAAACCAGAAGTTGGTTCTATGAGAAAATCAATAAGATTGATGGACCATTAGCAAGATTGACAAAAGAAGAAGAGAGAGGATGCAAATAAAATCAGAAATGGAAGAGGAGTCATAACCACTGGCCCCTCAGAAATAAACGAGGTAATGAGAGGATACTATGAACAACCTTATGCTAATAAACTAGACAATGTAGATGAAATGGACAACTTCCTAGAAAGGCATGAACAACCAACATTGACTCAAGAAGAAACAGACGACCTCAACAAACTAATCACAAACAAAGAAATTGAATTAGTCATTAAGAAGCTCCCCCAAAAGAAAAGTCCAGGACCAGATGGTTTCACACGTGAATTCTACCAAACATTCAAGAAAGAGTTAGTACCAATCCTGCTCAAACTCTTCAAAAAAATTGTAGAGGAGGGTAGGCTACCTAACTCATTCTATGAAGCCAACATCACCCTCATACCAAAACCAGACAAAGATACTACAAGAAAAGAAAATTACAGACCAATCTCTGTAATGAATATAGCTGCAAAAATCCTCAATAAAATTCTTGCAAATCGAATCCAGCAGCACATTAAAAGAATTATACACCATGACAAAGTAGGATTCATCTCAGGTACACAAGGGTGGTTCAACATAAGAAAATCAATTAATGTAATCCACCATATCAACAAATCAAAGCAGAAAACCACATGATCATCTCGACTGATGCAGAAAAGGCATTTGACAAAACACTTCAAAGGATAGGAATAGAAGGGAACTTCCTCAAAGTGATAAAGGGAATATATGAAAAACCTACAGCTAGCATCATCCTCAATAGGAAAAAACTGAAAACTTCCCCCCTAAGATCAAGAACAAGACAAGGATGTCCACTATCACCATTGTTATTTAACATTGTGTTGGAAATTCTAGCCAGAGAAATTAGACAAGAAAAAGAAATACAAGGCATCAAAATTGGAAAGGAAGAAGTAAAACTCTTGTTGTTTGCAGATGATATGATACTACATGTCAAAAATCCTGAAAAATCCACAGCAAAACTACTAGAGTAAAGTGGCAGGCTACAAGACCAACACTCAAAAATCTGTAGTGTTTCTATACACTAGTAATGAACAATCTAAGGGGGAAATCAAGAAAAAAATTCCATTTATAATTGCAACCAAAAGAATAAAATATTTAGGAATAAATTTAACTAAGGATACAAAAGATCCATACAAAGAAAACTACAAGAAATTGCTAAAAGAAATCACAGAAGACCTAAATAAATGGAAGGATATACAGTGTTCATGGACTGGAAGACTAAATATAGTTACGATATCAAGTCTACCTAGATTTATAGATTCAATGTAATATCAATTAAAATCCCAAAAACTTACTTTTCAGAAATAGAAAAACCAATAACCGAGTTTATCTGGAAGGGCAAGGTGCCCTGAAGAGTTAAAAATATCCTAAGAAAGAAAAATGAAGTCGGAGGTCTCACACTACCTGACTTTAAGGTGTATTATGAAGATACAGTGGTCAAAACAGCATGGTACTGGCATAAAGATAGATATACTGACTAATGGAATTGAATAGAGGGTTCACATATAGACCCTCTTGTCTATGGACAATTGATCTTTCATAAGGCAGTCAAATCAACTCACCTGGGACAGAAGAGTCTCTTCAATAAATGCTGCTTGGAGAACTGGATATCCATATGCAAAAGAATGAAAGAGGACCCATATCTCACACCGTATACAAAAGTGAACTCAAAATGGATCAAAGATCTAAACATTAGATCTAAGACCATAAAACTGTTAGAAGAAAATGTAGGGAAATATCTTATAAAATCTTATAATAGGAGGCGATTTCCTAGATCTTACACCCAAAGCATGAGCATTGAAGAAATAAATAAATAAATGGGAGCTCCTAAAAAAATTAAACAGTTTTGTGTATCAAAGAACTTTGTCAAAAAAGTGAAAAGACATCCTACACAATGGGAGTCAATATTTGAAAATAATATATCAGATAAGGATCTAGTGTGTAGAATATAGAGAGATTGTTGAACTCAACAACAAAAAGACAAACCAAACCAATTACAAAATGGGCAAAAGACATGAACAGACATTTCTCAGAAGAGAAAATACAAATGGCTAAAAGGCACATGAAAAGATGCTCAACTTCCCCAGTTATTAGAAAAATGCAAATCAAAACCACAATGAGATATCATCTCATACCCACCAGAATGGCTATTATCATTAAAACAGAAAACGACAAGTGCTGGAGAGGATGTGGAGAAAGAGGCACACTTATTCACTGTTGGTGGGAATGTCAAATGGTACAATGGCTGTGGAAGATAGTTTGGCAGTTCCTCAGGAAGCTAAATATAGAATAGCCATATGACCCGGCAATACCATTGCTAGGTATCTACTCAGAGGACATGAGGGCAAGGACACAAATGGACATTTGCACACCAACATTTAGAGCAGCATTATTTACAATTGCCAAGAGATGGAATCAGTCCGAAGGTCCATCAACAGATGAGTGGCTAAACAAGCTGTGGTATATACATATGATGGAATATCATGCAGCTATAAGACAGAATAAAGTCACAAAACATGTAACAACATGGATGGACCTTGAGGACATTATGCTGTGCGAGATTAGTGAGAAACAAAAGGAAAAATACCGTATGGTCTCACTGATATGAACTAACATTAGTGAGTGAACTTGGAGAATTTCAGTTAAGAACAGAGGCTATCAGGAAATAGAAATATGGTAGATAAGGGTAAATGGAGCTGAAGGTATACAGATTGTGCAATAGGACTGCCTGTAAAAATTCAGAAATGGATTGCACAGTACTTCCTAATTGTAGCACAATAATGTTAGTACACCAAATGAAGCTGAATGTGAGAATGATGGAGGGAGGAGGGCTGAGTGCACAAATGAAACCAGAAGGAAAGACAGACAATAAAGACCGAGATGGTATAATCTAGGAATCCGTAGAGTGTACAATGATAGTGACTAAATTTACAAATTAAAAAATGTTTTTTTGCATGAGGAAGAACAAAGGAATATCAATATTGCGGAGTGTTGAAAATAGATTGTAATTCATATTTTAAAACTTTTACTTAAGTGTGAGACTAAAGCAAAAAATGTTTGGTACAAAATTTCTATTTTGACTAGTGCATTTTCTAATATATAGACAGTTTAATTGAACACCATATGTACATGGAACCTTGAATAGGGCATGAGATTTTGTAGGTTTGTTGAGAGTGATGCCCTGATAAATCCTAGAGTGATCTGAACAGGGAGTAAAAAAAAGTATTTGCAAAGTTCCCTTGAGGGAATGGTGAGAAAGGGGGAAAATTCAAGTTCCCTATTTGGAGAACTCTTGATCTTCTCACAAGCAGTGGGGACAACCAAAGCAGTAAGCGGAGGCCTTAGTCTTGGGGTTTGTTCCCATGAAACGTAACCCCACAAAGGAGAGGCTAAGCCGACTTAAAATTAGGCCTAAGAGTCACCCCCAGAGACCTCTTTTGTCACTCAGATGTGGCCTCTCTCTCTTTCAGTCAACAGGGCAAGCAAACTCACTGCCCTCCCCCTCTCTACGTGGGACATGACTCCCAGGGGTGTGGACCTCCCTCCAACATGGGGCAGAGATCCTGGAATGAGCTGGGACTTGGCATCATGGGATTGAGAAAACCTTCTTGACTGAAAGGGGAAGAGAGAAATGAGACAAAATAAAGTGTCAATGGCTGACAGATTCCAAACAGAGTCGAGAGGTTATCCTGGAGGTTATTGTTATGCATTATATAGATATCACCTTTTCAGTTTATGGTGTATTAGAGCAGCTAGAGGGAAGTGCCTGAAACTGTAGAGCTGTGTTCCAGTAGCCTTGTTTCTTGAAGATGATTGTATAGTGATAAAGCATTTGCAATGTGACTGTGTAATTGTGAAAAAAAAAAAAAAGGAAAAGAAATTTAGCTAATACCCATTTGATATCATCTGGTGACACCAAGTGGCCGTTTCGGGAGCACCTGAGGTGAGCTGAGTGAAGGGCACAAGTTTTGCCATTCATCTTTTTCAGAATCAGGTTAAAGTCTGCTGTTTTTTAACGGCCTCTTTAGTCTCCAGAGATTTACCCTTTGAGGGTCTAACTAGGATCATGGCCTTGGTTAAGGCTGCTGGTTGGGCCTGGTGACCCACTAGCTCGTGTGCAGTGGTAGCTCGTGTGCAGTGGGCTCAGCCCTCCCAAGTGCAGCTTCCTGGTGGTGGGATGTGCCTAAAGGGCCCACGTGCTCTCACTTTTGATGGGGATTCTGGCAGAGGTTAGAAACTCCTTTTACTTTCAAGACATCTCAAGAGTGTGTCCTGCTTGCAAGGCACACCTGCTCTCTGTCTCTATTTCTGGTCTTCGGCCGGGAGATGTGCTCTAGAGAGAAGACCTTGGGTTCTGCCATCGGGGCTGAGGACCCGATGTCCAAAGTCAGCCGCGGCCCATCCTGCTTCACATCCTCCAACAGTGCTACCTTGGGGTTCTCAGTGAGTGTCTAATAAATGTGGAAAGGAGCAGAAAGTTCCCTAATGGAGGTAAGACCGTCTGAGGCCCCCCTTCTTCTGTAGGGGCAGGAGGGGGCGGGACGCAGGGCACCGCAGGGACACATGGGGCCTTGGGTGGGAAGAGAGTCAGAATCTGCTCGGTGACTGGCCTTGCGTGAAGTCTTGTGTGTTCTCAGCCAATGGACATCGGTGCTGCTCGAAGAGCCTGGGTTCCGGTGGGCGCCCTGAACCAGGCCAGAAAGCTGCCAAGTTCTGCAGTGGTAGCCTCTGTCCTAGGCAAGGGAGATGCGGTTTTGCAACTGGGTCAAAAAGACTACAGTGAGGGAAGGGTTTGTGATGGTATCTGTAAGGTTGAGTTCCAGCCCCGAGGACTTGGGCAGATTTCTGGTGCACAGACGAAGGGGCCTGGTGTGGTCAGGGACCCCTAAGAAAGGAAGTGGGGGGAGTGCGTTCTCCAGGCAACAGAGGCCTGGGTACCTCGGGATCCCAGAGGAGCGTCTCTGAAGGATGTCTTAGTCAATTCATAAGGAGGTGTCGAAAGCTCAGGAAAAGTTGTTGCCCATTGCCTGCAATGTTCAGTTAAACCCTGAAACCCTATGCATTGTCCCTTTTTTGTCCCTAGGGTGAGGGGGGTACAGGTCATGCTCTAAATAATGGACTGTGTTTTGGCAAAATTGTCATTCATCTTTTGAAGCTGTGTTCCTTTTCACCTTACGTGAAGAGACAATAAGTGAATTTTCCCCACAGGCTTCCCTGTTCTCTGAACAAAGCACGAGATCATCTGCACATCGGCTCAGAACGGAATCCCAGGGGAAGTGGAGATCGTTTCAGTCTTGTTTGAGGACCGGGACACCCCTGGGATAACCACCCAGGTATGCTGTCCCTCAGGTGAAGGCAAGATGGTCTGGAGGCCACACTGACAAAGGCGGAGCAAAGAGCCCCTACCGCACGCAGGCGGCTTCAGGCAGAACGGACGGTGGGGTGGTATTTGGGTCGGATGATACTGGCAAGTGAGGGATAAAAATTTTGTTGGTGCCCCTTGAAGAAATCAATATCCTTGGCCATTTGGACTCCTCGCTGCAGGATGGCAGTGCTACGGGAGCCAGAAGAGGGTATGAGAAAGATTAAATGGGTATACGACCTTCTACAATGAGTCCTTCCTCATCTTCTGGCTTCCTGTGGTATTGGGGGACATCTGGGTAACGGCTTGGGAGAATCTGCCTGAACGTTCACGGGTTCTGCTCCAATCACTGTTCCCACGTCAGCGGAAGGTTCAGTCCATAGAGTGTCAGGTATGGTGTCAAGACCTTCATCTAGGATATGTCTCAAAAATGACGAAGGCAAAGATACATTCAGAGCAGACACAACTTGATTATGAATAGAGGAGTCCTTTGGTTCTCAAAAAATATTCTGTCTGCATGAATTTAGTTTTACTCTCCATTTGCAAAAAAAAAAACGTCTCTCCCTGTCAAGTGTGCAAGGGCCATGCACAGGTTAACACAGGAAGGACCCGCCATCCTTCAAGATGTGATGCTACATAGAGAGACAGGTGCGAGGATGAGGATGGCAGCGAGGGCACGTAGAAGAGGCAGGAGTTTTTCCTGCGGGAGGAGAGGATTTAGCTAAGTGACTCCTGTGAACCCTGGGCCCCCCCACCTGGCAGTTGGCCGCCTCTGAGTGCAGACTGGCCAGTCTACACCGCTAGCAGACAGGAAACCAGACAAAGTGCTCAGGAGAAAAACCTCCAGATGGAAGGAGAACTCCATCTGGTTTTCCTGGTGATGCACAGCAAAGTTTGCCCAAATGGACCCCAGGTTGGTCGGAACCACAGACTCACTGCTCTGTGAGGCTGAGGAGAGCAGCAGGCTCCAGCCCACAATTCTCCTTTGTAAGGCAAAAGCTTTTATTCAGCTCTACACCAAATGCAAGGACAAAACAACAAAAAGAGAAAAAGAATGGCCCAACACCACCAAGAATGCCAAACAAACAGAAACCAGCAGCAGAACCTAGTGCCAGGGTGAGGGTCACAAGCCAGCCCAGACGCTCCACGACAGCTCCACGACAAGCTGCCAGCAGCAGGGTCCCAGGGGCCTCTGGGTGCCACCCGGGACTGAAGGCCAGTGTAGGCAGCGACGGGCAGGGCACACCGTGTCTCGGTGGGACCTCTGGAAAAATAAACGAAGGCCACGCAAGTGAGAAGGCAGAGGGGCGATTTATTCAGCAGGGGGTCAGCCACCATCACCGCCTTTGGCAGGCAGCGGGGTGGGAGACTTCTGCGGTGAAGATCAGGTTCACTCGGGCTGGAGGTCGCTGGCTGGGGCGAGCTGGGGGCAAGGCCTCCTGGGTGATTGGTTTGCGAGCCTATTTGGCTTTCTTTAGCTGGGGTCTGGCAGTTATTGGCCAAGCCCTGACTATTCTAGGCTGACGGCTGCAGAGGTTTTGGTTTTAGTTTGGGCTTCCTGGGCTGGTTGCCACAGAGGCTGCAGACCTGAGTTCCCTGGTCATGTATGGTCTGGCCATCACCCACCTGTACATTCAGTCTCCAGGAAAGGATATGTTTCCTGCCGGATATGTCCAGGTAAACCTGAGTGTGGGAGAGGACGAAGCCCCAGGTGGGAGGGGTGGGAACGATACAGAAGTGGACTTGAGGGACTCGGGAAGAACATGCGGGGGCAGCCAAGAAAGGGGCACACAGGCTGTCCCTGCAGGACAGGCGTCTGTCCTGGCACTCAGAGGCAATCCCAGAAGGGAGTACGTGCCACCATTAGCTTAAAATGGATTGACGTGCTAAACGTGGGTGCCAAAACTACTGTCTGAGTTTGCCAGAGCTGTATCACCAATACCACAAGCTGTTTTTGGTTTACCAATAGGAATTTATTGGCTCATAGTTTTGAGACAAGAAGAAATAAAAAATCAAGATATCGGCAAGTCTTCTTTTCTTCCCAAAGTCTGTGGAGTCCTGGTGCTGACCATTTTAAGGTAAACTTTGTACGTGGAGGGAGGTGAGAGTTGGACTTTATCCTTTTGCACATGGCTTTCCTGTTGTCTCAGCGCCTTTTGATGAAAAGTCTGTTATTTCCCCCACTGAATGGTCTTGCTACCCTTGTTGAAATCCAGTTGGCCATAGATGTGTGGGTTTATTCTGGACTCCCGATTTTATTCCTTTGATCTGTATGTCTGTCCTTGTGCCAGTATTACACTGTCTTGATTGCTGTCACTTGTAGCAAGTTTTGAAATCAGGAAGTATGTGTTTTCCTAGTGTTTTAGTTTCCTGGCTGCTAAAACAAATACCATACAATGGGTTGGCTTAAACAACAAGAATTTATTGGCTTATGGTTTCATGGCTACAAGGCTTGCTTCCTCCTGGGATGGGAATCTTCTGGCCAGAAGCTGGCCAGCAATCTTTGGGGCGCCTTGGCTGTTCCTTCACATAGCAATGCACGTGGTGACACCTTCTCCTTTATCTCCCAGGTTCCATTGACTTCCGGCTTCTTGCTCTTCCCAAGGCCAGCTTGCTTCCTGTCCCCATGACTAAAGGTTCTGCTTGTCTAGAGGTCTTAGTTCCAAAGGCAGGAGTGCTCCCACCAGGCCACATAACAATGAGTCCACTGAACTAGAAGCTGAGACCATCCCCTGGCCACTGTGGGCACCTCATGCCACTGGATCAACAGGCAAATGGGGTTACTGGTTGGGGTGATTGTTTTTAATTATTGGGAGGAAACTGGGTTGCTACTACACAAGAGAGTGAAGAGGAGTGTGTATGGAAACACAGACGAATGCAGGAGATGCCTTAGTCCTCTAAGTCCTGCAGTGAAGGTCAATGGAAAACTACCAGCACCCAATTTAGGCAGAACTTGTGATGGTCCAGCATCTTCAGGAATGACGGCTTGGGTCACCCCACCAGCAAGGAACCACAGCCAGCTGAGGTGCTGCCTGAAGGCGGGGGAAATCTTCAGTGGGTAGTGGAAGGAGGTACCACCACCAGTTGCAGAAATGAGGACTGTAATAGTTATGAATATTTCTTCAAGTTTTGTTTACTTGCCCTCTCTTATCCCCTTATCATCTACATAAGATATACCGATGATGGTTAACTTTATATCTCAATATTTAAATTATAGGGTAAAAAGGGGACTATGAATCCATTAGAGAAAGAATGAACAGCATTCAACACAAAGAGTGTTAGTGTGTCTACAGTTGTCCACAGGCTAGTTATGTCACGTCATGCAGAAGGACAGCTTTGTTATCATCTTTATTGGGGGATTAAGGATGGTTTAAGGCAATGTACTTGGATGCCAAGCTAACAGGATACAGCTGAGGTAGTTTACAAGTTTAACCTCAGTACTACTGTACAACTTAATGATTTTATGTGTATTACTTTATGCACTCATGCATATTACTCTGTGTATCTGTGTGCATCACTATAAATTGACGCATTCAGAAAGGTATATAATTTCAAACTTTCTCAAAGGAAGAAAAGCAGAATGTCTGCAGTGCTGTTAATCACGTCCAGCTTACTCAAGCCTGTCCGGAGATACCGATGTGCAGGGAGGGAGGTTGCCAGGCCTGTGTCTTGTCATGTCCAGGAGCTGCCCTTATCTCGGACAAAGGAGTTCAGCTAAGGGCCAGATAGTAACTCCCCCCCTGCAAATTCTGTCTCTGCGCTTTTCCCGTGTTTACCACCCGTTCCCTTAGGAACTCCTGCCTTGTTCATTAGTCTGTATGATCTGGAAACAAAGAATGTTCGGGGTTCAGACTTGGACAGAAAGTCCTCTGGGTCTGCCGGTAATCAAGTTTTGGCCACTTCTCAGAGGCTCAGGTGCTTTCTTGGGAAAACGGAATTTCCACTACTTCAGAATGTGATGGCTTTAAAGCACATCAAGTTGTCCGGGCTGCACTATTTTTCTTTACATGGTGGCTGGACACCAGGAGGCTGGAAGCTGAAGCTGCCAGCGGCTCTAGGCTATGCTGAAGTCACAGCACATCACTCTCTTCCCAGCACAGTCTTCAGAAGTTTTTTCTGCCTTTTTCTCTGTCTTCACTTTCTGAGACTCTCAATACAAGTATGCTAGAAAGCTCGACACTGTACCACAGATTGCTGAGACTCTTAATTTTTCTGCAGTCTTTTTTCTCTCTGTTCCTCGGACTGGATATTTCCTATTGCTCGATCCCCCAGTTCACTGGTTCTCGCTGTCGACCCTCTCAAATGTGGTGAGGCCTTCCACGTCTTTCTCTTGGACAAAGCAAGGGATGAGGCCAACCTAGCTTCAGAGGAGGGGACGGAAATGCCACCTCTTTTTTTTTTTTTACATTTTTTTTTTTTTTTTTTATTAACGGAAAGAAAAAAAAGAAATTAACATAACATTTAGAAATCATACCATTCTACATATGCACTCAGTAATTCTTAACATCATCACATAGATGCATGATCATTGTTTCTTAGTACATTTGCATCAGTTTAGAGGAACTAGCAACACAACAGAAAAAGCTATAAAATGTTAATATAAAGAAAAGAAATAAAAGTAGTAGTAATAGTAAAAAACAACAACAACAAACAAACCAACAAGCAAACAACAACAACAAAAAAACCCTATAGCTCAGATGCAGCTTCATTCAGTATTTTAACATGATTACTTTACAATTAGGTATTATTGTGCTGTCCATTTTTGAGTTTTTGTATCTAGTCCTGTTGCACAGTCTGTATCCCTTCAGCTTCAATTACCCATTGTCTTACCCTGTTTCTAACTCCTGCTGAACTCTGTTACCAATGACATATTTCAAGTTTATTCTCGAATGTCCGTTCACAACAGTGGGACCATACAGTATTTGTCCTTTAGTTTTTGGCTGGATTCACTCAGCATAATATTCTCTAGGTCCATCCATGTTATTACATGGTTCACAAGTTTATCTTGTCTTAAAGCTGCATAATATTCCATCGTATGTATATACCACAGTTTGTTTAGCCACTCTTCTGTTGATGGAGATTTTGGCTGTTTCCATCTCTTTGCAATTGTAAATAACGCTGCTATAAACATTGGTGTGCAAATGTCCGTTTGTGTCTTTGCCCTTAAGTCCTTTGAGTAGATACCTAGCAATGGTATTGCTGGGTCGTATGGCAATTCTATATTCAGCTTTTTGAGGAACCGCCAAACTGCCTTCCACAGTGGTTGCACCATTTGACATTCCCACCAACAGTGAATAAGTGTGCCTCTTTCTCCGCATCCTCTCCAGCACTTGTCATTTTCTGTTTTGTTGATAATGGCCATTCTGGTGGGTGTGAGATGATATCTCATTGTGGTTTTGATTTGCATTTCTCTAATGGCCAGGGACATTGAGCATCTCTTCATGTGCCTCTTGGCCATCCGTATTTCTTCTTCTGGTAGGTGTCTGTTTAAGTCTTTTTCCCATTTTGTAATTGGGTTGGCTGTCTTTTTGTTGTTGAGTTGAATAATCTCTTTATAAATTCTGGATACTAGACCCTTATCTGATATGTCATTTCCAAATATTGTCTCCCATTGTGTAGGCTGTCTTTCTACTTTCTTGATGAAGTTCTCTGATGCACAAAAGTGTTTAATTTTGAGAAGCTCCCATTTATTTATTTCCTTCTTCAGTGTTCTTGCTTTAGGTTTAAGGTCCATAAAACCACCTCCAGTTGTAAGATCCATAAGATATCTCCCAACATTTTCCTCTAACTGTTTTATGGTCTTAGACCTAATGTTTAGATCTTTGATCCATTTTGAGTTAACTTTTGTATAGGGTGTGAGAGATGGGTCTTCTTTCATTCTTTTGCATATGGATATCCAGTTCTCTAGGTTTTTACATTTTTATTAATTAAAAAAAATTAACAACAAACAAAACATTAAGATGTCATTCCATTCTACATATACAATCAGTAATTCTTAATATCATCACATAGTTGCATATTCATAATTTCTTAGAACGTTTGCATCGATTTAGAAAAAGAAATAAAAAAACAGAAAAAGAAATAAAACGATGACAGAGAAAAAAAAGATTATACATACCATACCCCTTACCTCTCGCTTTCATTTACCACTAGCATTTCAAACTAAATTTATTTTAACATTTGTTCTCCCTATTATTTATTTTTATTTCATATGTTCTACTCTTCTGTTGATATCGTAGCTAAAAGGAGCATCAGACACAAGGTTTTCAAATTCACAGAGTCTCATTGTGAAAGCTATATCATTGTTCAATCATCATCAAGAAACATGGCTACTGGAACACAGCTCTACATTTTCAGGCAGTTCCCTCCAGCCTCTCTACTACATCTTGAACAACAAGGTGTTATCTACTTAATGCGTAAGAATAACTTCCAGGATAACCTCTCCACTCTGTTTGGAATCTCTCAGCCATTGACACTTTGTCTCATTTCACTCTTCCCCCTTTGGTGGAGAAGGTTCTCTCAATCCCTTGATGTTAATTCTCAGCTCATTCTAGGGTTTTTCTCAGTCCCTTGATGCTGAGTCTCAGCTCATTCCAGGATCTCTGTCCCACGTTGCCAGGAAGGTCCACACCCCTGGGAGTCATGTCCCACGCAGAGAGGGGGAGGGTGGTGAGACTGCTCGTGTTGGTTGGAGAGAGAGGCCACATCTGAGCAACAAAAGAGGTTCTCTTGGGGGTGACTCTTAGGCCTAAATTTTAAGTAGACTTGACCTATCCTTTGTGGGGTTAAGTTTCATATGAACAAACCCCAAGACTGGGGGCTCAGCCTATAGCTTTGGTTGTCCACACTGCTTGTGAGAATATCAAGAATTCAACTTGGGGAGGTTGAATTTCTCCCCGCTCTCAACATTCCCCGAAGGGGGCTTACAAATACTTTTCCAGTCACTGATCAAATCACTCTGGGATTCATTGGGGCATCACTCTGGACAAACCAACAAAATCTCATGTCCTACCTGAGATTTCAAGTACTTATGACATTCAATCAAACTATCTACATAAGTTATATTAGGAAATGCTCTAGTCAAAATATAAATTTTGTAACAAATAAACATTTTTTGCTTTAGTCTCACATATAAGGTGACATTTTAAAATATTAATTACCATCTATTTTCAGCACCCTGCAATGACATTCCTTTGTTCTTCCTCATGCAAAAATATTTTTAAAATTTGTACATTGTACATTTCACTATTGTTATACACTCTAGGCATTCCTAGATTGTACCATCCCGATCTTTAACATCTAATTTTCTTTCTGATTTCATTTATGTCTCCAGCCCTCCTCCCTCTATCACTCTCACATGCAGCTTCATTCAGTGTTTTAACATAATTGTATTACAGTTAGGTAGTATTGTGCTGTCCATTTCTGAGTTTTTGTATCCAGTCCTGTTGTAAATGCCACCTCTTGATAGGAGCACACACGTCAGGAGATAAGGCATCCTGCCACCAGCGCATTATTCACCCAGCAGCAACCCCATCCCCAGGCCCCTCTGCCCCCCGCAGCGCTAAGGGGGGCGGGTGCGTCAAGGGCAAGTGGGGCAAAGCAGGCTCCGCACGCCACCAGGAAGGGGCGAACACGAAGCAGCTGCGTCTACCTCCCTAACTTGTGAGCCCAGCCTGTCAGTAGTGTACTTTTCTGTATGTTTGGACATTTTAATGATAACCTCAAAAACCGGATGTCTCTGAGCAGGATTCCCTGGCCCCGCCGTTCCTCCCCCTGTGCTGCAGGTGGAAACGCGCGGGTCACCTGGGAAGGCAGAGAGGGGCTCCAAGCCCGGGCGTGGTGAGGAGCCCTGGCCTGGGCGGGGCTGTGCGCGGAGTCAGCGTCAGAACGAGTTCAGAAGCGGGGGGCATCCTCGGAGGTCCGGAGCCTCTAAGACCCCACCGCGCATTCCCGGGGCGCGCTGGACCCTCCCGGAGCTCTCGGGCCATCGCGGCACAAATACCCTCCTCCTCGCCGGCCCCCGGCTGCCTGGGGACAGGCGCGGCGCCGGATCCGTGGGTCCCAGGCCGCCCTGGCGAGGGACCCCACGCGGCAGCAAGGCTGTTAAAACGCGCGGGCCCACGCGCGGCGGCCAGTCCAAGCCCCGCCCACAGGCGCCCGCCGCCCGGCCCCGCCGCCCGCAGCCCTCGACCCAAGCCCCGCCCACAGGCGCCGGGCCCCGCCGCCCGCAGCCCTCGACCCAAGCCCCGCCCACAGGCGCAGGGCCCCGCCGCCCGCAGCCCTCGACCCAAGCCCCGCCCACAGGCGCCCGGCCCCACCGCCCGCAGCCCTCGACCCAAGCCCCGCCCACAGGCGCCCGGCCCCACCGCCCGCAGCCCTCGACCCAAGCCCCGCCCACAGGCGCCCGCCGCCCGGCCCCACCGCCCGCAGCCCTCGACCCAAGCCCCGCCCACAGGCGCCCACCGCCCCGCGCAGCCCTCGACCCAAGCCCCGCCCACAGGCGCCCGGCCCCACCGCCCGCAGCCCTCGACCCAAGCCCCGCCCACAGGCGCCCGCCGCCCGGCCCCACCGCCCGCAGCCCTCGACCCAAGCCCCGCCCACAGGCGCCCACCGCCCCGCGCAGCCCTCGACCCAAGCCCCGCCCACAGGCGCCCACCGCCCCGCGCAGCCCTCGACCTAAGCCCCGCCCACAGGCGCCCACCGCCCCGCGCAGCCCTCGACCCAAGCCCCGCCCACAGGCGCGCCCCGCCCACAGGCGCCCACCGCCCCGTGCAGCCCTCGACCTAAGCCCCGCCCGCAGCCCTCGACCCAAGCCCCGCCTCCCGCCCTGGCGCGAGGACCCGGGGTTGTCCGCGGCTGCGCCGGCTTCGGCCTCCCGCGCTGCTCGTGTGGACCACCCCGGCCGTCCTGCGCTGCGGCTCGGCTGTGCGGTCTCGCGAGCCGCTGTCGCGGGGCGTGGGGAAGGTCCGCGCGGGCGGAGGACGCGGCCCTTGGGGCGGCGCCATGGCGGCGGTGCGCGCGGCGAGCTGCCTCTCGGCGCTGTGCGGCGCGCAGGCGGGTGAGCACGGGTCGGGAGCGGCGGGGCCGGGCCCCGGGCTGGGGTCCGCGGGTTCAGCCTCCCTTTGGGCCCTGGGCTGGGGTCCGCGGGGTCAGCCTCCCTTTGGGCCCCGGGCGGCGGTTGCCACCCGTGGAGGGCGGCCGCGGCCCGCCAGGCTCACGTCCCGCAGGCCCGCGGCGTGGCCCTGTCCTTCGCCCTGCCTTGCAGTGGGCCGCGGTCTGGCGGTCGGCGCCCGGGAGCCCGCGAGCTCTGCACACCGGGAGCCCTGCATTTATAACTCACTGTGCTGCCCGCTCCACCTGGGGTTATTTGGTGGGAAATGTGACGGGAGCGTTCTTTGCTCTGGTCCGGATCGCAGGGGCTGCCCTGAGCTGGCGCGGCTCCCTGCGTGCTCGCGGCGTCCTCGTGGGCGGGCGCCTGGAGGAGCTCCACACCACGGGCGACACAGCGGAGGGTCCTCGTGGGCGGGCGCCTGTAGAGCCCCACGCCACGGGCGATACAGTGCAGGGTCCTCGTGGGCGTCCGTAGAGCTCCACGCCACGGGCGACACAGCGGAGGGTCCTCGTGGGCGGGCGTCTGTAGAGCCCCACGCCACGGGCGATACAGTGCAGGGTCCTCGTGGGTGGGCGTCCGTAGAGCTCCACGCCACGGGCGACACAGCTGAGGGTCCTCGTGTGCGGGCGTCTGTAGAGCCCCACGCCACGGGCGATACAGTGCAGGGTCCTCGTGGGCGGGCGTCTGTAGAGCCCCACGCCACGGGCGATACAGTGCAGGGTCCTCGTGGGCGTCCGTAGAGCTCCACGCCACGGGCGACACAGCGGAGGGTCCTCGTGGGCGGGCGTCTGTAGAGCCCCACGCCACGGGCGATACAGTGCAGGGTCCTCGTGGGCGTCCGTAGAGCCCCACGCCACGGGCGACACAGCGGAGGGTCCTCGTGGGCGTCCGTAGAGCTCCACGCCACGGGCGACACAGCGGAGGGTCCTCGTGTGTGGGCGTCTGTAGAGCCCCACGCCACGGGCGATACAGTGCAGGGTCCTCGTGGGTGGGCGTCCGTAGAGCTCCACGCCACGGGCGACACAGCTGAGGGTCCTCGTGTGCGGGCGTCTGTAGAGCCCCACGCCACGGGCGATACAGTGCAGGGTCCTCGTGGGCGGGCGTCTGTAGAGCCCCACGCCACGGGCGATACAGTGCAGGGTCCTCGTGGGCGTCCGTAGAGCTCCACGCCACGGGCGACACAGCGGAGGGTCCTCGTGTGTGGGCGTCTGTAGAGCCCCACGCCACGGGCGATACAGTGCAGGGTCCTCGTGGGCGGGCGTCCGTACAGCTCCATGTCACAGCGGAGGGCCCTCGTGGGCGGGTGCCCGTACAGCTGCACGTCACGGGCGACACAGCGGAGGCGTGCAGACCGCGAAGCCAGCGCAGGGCTGGACTGAGGAGCGTTTTCATCCATCTCTGCTGCTCTCACGCCTCCTCTTTTTTTTTTCTGGCATTACCGTTTTTTTTGGTAGCAATTTTACTGAGATGTAATTCGCGTCCCATACAGTTCAGCCTTTCATCCTGTACTGTTCAGCGACTTTCAGTGTATGCGGACAGTTGTGCGGCTGTCACAGCCAAGTTCAGAGCATCCCATCGCCCGGAGAGGAAACCCCTAACCGCTGAGCAGTTATCCTGGCCGCGCAGGCAGGTACCATGCAGTGGGTTGGCCTCAACGATGAGAATTCATTGGCTCGTGGTTTTGAGCCAGGAGAAGTTTAAACCCAGGCCAGAAGTGAATGAGTAATTTCCCGGAGCATGTCCTTTGGTTGGCGCGGCGGAGAGCTGAGCCCCCTGGAAAGGCGTGCACCTGTGGATCAGGCTTAGGGCCCCAGAGAAAATCCCTGCCCTGCCTGGACATCGCGTCTGGCGTTTCTGATGGGGTCACGAGGGCCGGGTGGGAATAGCCGGGCCCCCACCCTCCTCAGGGGGTGGCCATTGCCCACCCGGGTTTCGAAGGAAGTGCACCCAGTACCGCAAACCCACCGTCCAGCAGTTCAGACGGGGCAGAAGTGAAGCCAGTGTTCCGGGAAGTTCTTCCGACACAGGGCAGTTGTCGGTGGAAGATGGAACCGCGATGATGCTGTGTCAACCCAAACTTTACCCTGGAAATCTCTGACTCTGGAGAAGGCAGAAAAAGCTGCCCAGGATACAATTTGCCAAGAGGAAATGGCTGAGAAAGAACAATAGTAAATAGCTACTGAGTGATGACTGAGCACTCCCGTGAGCACCCCGGCGCATGTTTAATAACCAGAAAATAATCTGCATCTGTATGCTGGAAGTAGTGTTTGTTAAAACAATAGTATTTGTATCATTTACATTAAAAAGCACACATTACCCAAGGCAGATGAAACCTATGTTGCAAATGTTTAATTTTTGGTTTCTGTTGAACACAAAACTTTAAACCAGCTTTTATGGTTTATTTACCCAAGTGGTTAGAATAGCAAACTATTGTTCAGCATTCCTACTGCTGTCAGTTTTATGGGTAACGTTCTAAGGTACAAATATCTAAACATAAGTATCTGTATACAGAGAATCATTACACCTCTATTAAAAACCTGCATTTGAAGACACGGTCTAATCCTAAAATAAGATGTTCCTGCTGGGCTTTTATGTTACCTAACATAATATTTTACCAATTTTGTGC
The DNA here is from genome assembly GCF_023851605.1 of Tamandua tetradactyla. Lineage (NCBI taxonomy): Eukaryota > Metazoa > Chordata > Mammalia > Pilosa > Myrmecophagidae > Tamandua > Tamandua tetradactyla. Next base: position 1,986,840 of record NC_135343.1, on the reverse strand, counting down.
CTTGTATATTTAAACCTGTCTTGCCTGGGCAATTGATCCTAATCAATAACAAACTGTATTTCTTAAAAAAATTGATTTTTAAAAACTCATCTCTTCTGTATAGTCACCTATATTTTTAGTTATAGTGATTTTTTAAACTTTAGAGTTATGTGGGTACCTTTAGCTTCCAGGCATCAAGCTGTTAAAAACCTGAAAATGATTATTATAATTATTTATAAGCCACGATAATGAGAAGCTTAAAGAACTCATGGAGTAGATTTAAAGTTAAATTTGGAGTTGTAGTTCTAAAAGACTGTACCTAAACCTTTTATTAGGCATAATCTTAAGAATAACTTTGTAAATTCTAAATATAAATCTAGATTGGTTTGCTGTGGTCAATAATAGACTAAATTTACACAGGCTTTGAGGCCTTACTTAATAATTAGGCTCCACAAAAGAAAGGTTAGAAATGTGATCGTTCTTTAGATATTTATTCGTAGCTAGTATTTTCTCAGACACTGGTAAATGTAAAAAGCTGAGTCTTTGAAGAATAATTTTTTATAATACATTATTTGGTAAATGATGAAAGGTATTACACAAATTTTAGAAGTTTCATTAAGCTCTATATAAGACCAATAAACATAAGAGTAAGTATGCATGCATTTTTCCCTAATATTAAAATTATTGTACTTCTGATTTAAATGCTTGCAAGGAACAAAGCTTATATTCACTAGATTCAGATGTGCTTCTTTATGTGATTTAAAATTTACTATGGGAGATAAAAGCTTGAAAGTTTTTTAAAAGACCTAAAATAAATTTACTTCCAATAAAGAATAAACAAAAATCTTTTCATTTACTTTTCTTGTTTTTTTTTTCTGTAGCTGTTAATAGTCTTTGGGTGTTAATGTTTTGAATGTACCTTTTAAAATTTAATATTTATTTTTTTAACTTGCAGGCCATTTATGGTCCAGGCAACTTTACCTGAGTTCCTTCCCAGCAGCTTCCATTTTGGCTCTGAAGACAGCCCTTGGCAACGGTGAGGTTACCTTTTCTCAAAGAGCTCATGTTAGATTATTTGTGTGTTTTTTTTAATGTAAATAAACGAGTCATGTTCTTTATGCTGGAAATGTATAGGAGCTAAGGATATTAAATAATTTATTTTATGATTGCAATAGTTCAAGTCCAGTACTGTCCTATAAAAAACAGCAGCTCTTCAGTGGTGGAATGCTCACGCGGGAAACCCAGGTTCGATTCCCTGATCATGCACCTAAAAAAAAACCGCTACCATTTATTCAGAATTCTGTGTATCTGGTTTGTCACATCTGGTTGGCCCTCACACTCATTTTTCTCAGGAGTTATTGTTCCCGTTTAACAGATGATGCGTGAGTCTCTGAGGGGTTAATTGGTGTGTTTGGGACACAGAGCCAGGAAGTAGGAAGCTGGGACCTGAGCTTGTGGGTCCTGCCATGCCTCCTCCTGACATGGGGTCTTTGGGGTGGGGTGGAGGTGGGGTTCTGCCCCCATGACCCCCGCAGAGCAGAGCCCCTTCTCCATTTGCTCTCCAGGAAGAGGGATGGACGGGGGATGCCTACCCTTTCTGAGCCCACTCTGGGCTTGTGTTCAGTTAAATCCTGCCTTTTCCGAGTGGGCTGTAATAAGGGCAGAATGGGAGTCTCACTGTGTGTTTGCAGGTCTAGAATTCCAAGTTTGAATTTCCTTTGAGCCTTGTTCCCTTTCCTCTTGTTAACTCAGCACGTCGAGGTGTCTTTATATACACGTCCAGAGCTCCAGCACCTGGGCGCTTCCCTTTGTCTGTCTGCTTGCTGGTTGATTGATAGATTCATGAACTACATACTCTACCCTTTTGTTTTGAGCCAGTGAGTGTCCCAGACCTGAGCTGATCTGGGGCTTGGAGGCATTTCCTTGAGGAAGACTGGAGATGTGCACTCCTGGCCAGGCGGTGTCCTGTGCGGAGGCCTTGGGGTGCTGGAAGCATCCTCCGCCCCACCACCTCCTTTGCAACCACGGGCAGCCGACGGCCCTACTGAATCTTGGTTTCCTCTTTTATAAAATGGGGATAGTGGGACCTACTTTGAAGATAGTGTATTGTTTTAAAAATACTGTACTTTCAAAGAGTACTAAAAGCTTTATATCTTCAAACCAGTTCCCTTTCCTAGTCCTTCCATTTCCAAGTGACACTTTCTGTTTCTTCTGGTTTTATTTCTAAGCATATGGTCTGCGTTATGATGTGTCTGTTAGCACTGTTATCTTAATTGAGGACTGAACTCTCGTACCACAATTTCTGCTTTCTTCCAACATAATTACAAGCAAAATTTTGATTGAATCTATGAGCAGAGTTTGTATTATTAAATATAGTTGACAGGTGAGCTAAGTAGTATTTTATGTTTACATTTCTTTATGCCTGTTAATTTTTCCAGAATTAATAATTGCCTCATTAAAAAAAATTTGCTTTGTTTTCTGAGTACCTATCCCTGTATTTTTCTAAATGCTAGAACCGATTGATCAAAAACATAACAATGAGATTTCTAAAATCTATCAAACACATCACTAATCAATCACTTTAATAGAAATTAGACAATGAAATTAGAAGAAGGAAATTCTTTCTGGTGAAAACTGTTAATCGCTGAAATGTTACTCAGAGGAAGGTTGTGCAGCCTTTGAGGGCAAACTGTGTGCGTCTGTGGTGGGTCTTATTTGGCTGCTTCTGGGCTGGACCCACTTTGAACTTCAAGGCAGTTTCCTGAGATAGAGAATTCATGATCTGGAATGAATCAGAATCCAAAGGATAAGGGCGAATTGGTTATTGATGGAGGCTACTCTTACTCTCTCTCTAACCCAGCTTCAGAAAGTGACTCAGCAGGAGCTGCTGGCGCCTCCTTTAAAAAAAATCACCACACAATTCAAGCAAGCTCAGTTGTAGAACAATGTGTTAGGAGATTGCTTTTCTAAGGTCTGAAGTCAGTTTCTTTCTACTTTGGACAATGGGACCTTTTTCCAGTTCATAGCGCGAAGCTCAGAACAGTGTTTTGGTCTATAGAGAAAGATCAAGAGAATTCTAAATCTTTTTATGGTAGTGATTTTTATACTTCTTAAAAGTATAAAGATCACAATATAAACTGTGAGGTTACATTTATGTGCAGTTGATGTTTTGTTGATGATTTGGGGAGGTTGTAAGAAAAGCTAAAATGTAACCAGCATAATCAGATTTGTAATGATAAAGTCCTAAATTTATTTAAAATGAAAAGTTACTATTTTCTGCTGACTTTCTTATTGAGTAATTCCTGAAGCGAGCCAGTAGATCCAGAATGACCTCCGTCTCTCATTCCAGCCAGTTCCCACCTCCACGCTGTTCGTTGAGTGTCCACTTCCTCTGGGTGTGAAATTGTTGTTTTAATCTTGTATGACTTTTGACAGTCCCCACTGTGTAGATCTAAGCTTTTCATTTTTTTAAAGTGAGAAAGTTGGATTAAATGATATATTTAGTTATTAAGTAGATTTTTCTTCATTTTTTAATGTCTATATGCAGTGGAGACACTTTGATAACTTATAGCAATTATTTAATATCAATTTTTCCTCATGCTTAACCATGTTCTTTCTCATTGCCATTCAGAACTATTCCTGGTGTTTGACTCACTGAGGTGAGGAAGAAGCAGCAGTTAGCATCTTCATCCTATCTTCTCATAGGCTTGAAAGCAGCTGCTGCCACACTGTGACTTTATTTCATTCGTGCTCAGTACCCTTAAATAGCCTTTTCCTCTAAAGGCTGTTTTTATCCCTGGCATCACTTCTCAGGACTGCGTGTTGTGTTCTTCCGTTAATATTCCCGCTTCCTTGTGTCCTCTGATTCCTGTTGACCCTGCCGTTTCCTCACAGCAGCCCCTCGTCCTTGGGGTCGATAAAATGGATGTCCTAAGACATGACTGTTTAAGAACATGCATAAAAATTTTAACATGGTTAAAAATTTTTCAAAAATAGAACAATTAAGTCTCTTATATCCAGTCATCTCACACGCATCATCTTCTTTCCCGGAGGTAGCCATCAGTGCCACTTTCTCGTACAGACACCTGGAGAGAGTCTGGACAACATGTTAGTACTCCCCGCCCCGTCTGCAGGCGTACACAGGAGTCCTCATTATTCTGCTCCTTGTTCTCCCCTTGTCCCCACGTTATGGGCTTCTCCTCATCCGGGGGGTTGCCGGGCTGCAGAGGATGCCTTAGCCTGCTGACCCTGCGTGGGTGCTGCCGTGCAGGGGGCATGCAGGGCCGCCAACCATGGTGCCCACAGGTGTGCTGCTTTCTCTAGACACCTGTACACTGTGAGGGTGAACCGGGATGGGAATTTAGCGTGGTTTCAATCTAAAGTTCCATTTTTTTTTAAAGAAAGACTCTTCAAAATATGATTCTTAGAAGTTCAGGATTCTAGCGACTTAGTTATACTAGTAATGGTTAACTATTTAGGCTTACAGTGTGACTTCACAGCCATAGAGCCTCTAACTCACAGTTCTATTTCTGTCTACCTCCAGGCCCTTTGTCTTTACCAGGAGCCAGAGACAGCCGTCCTTCCAGCAGCTTGAGCCACGCACTGCAGTCGCAGTGTTGTGTTTATTCTCCCAGGAACTTGGGGGGCCAACAGTACAGACCCTACAGCTTCTTCACCAAATGTACGTAGAACAGCTATTGACTTCCCATGTCACAGAACTGAGGAAAATTAAAGGTGTTTCTGTGTCTTAATTTTTCTTTCATCTTTAAATGAATAAAACTTCAGTGACTAGTTTATAATGTACTATTAAAATAAAAATGTTTTGTCATATACCTTCCAGAATTATCTCATATTTAGCCTCTGTACTTGTACTACCCTCTGGGGAGCTGTAGTTTACTTTGATCCCCTCACTGGGGCACATGAGACCTACAGGACATTGAATCGTGTTCATTTAGATCATACCTAGAATATACTGACACTGTATTTAGAGAACCCTTTCGCTTGCATTGTGAGAAATGGATATGGATAATTTTTCAAAAACTCATCAAGATCTCCAAAGATAGAGGGTCTACCATTTAAAGCCCTTTGAAACAAATTAGCAAGCAGTGTTACTTAACATGACTAAGACAGAAACAACCCTGTATATCTGATTGGATCCTCCATTGGAGTCTACATGTATATGTAACATGAACTTTATTTAATATGGCTATGAGCGTTAGCAAGTGTATGTATTATCCTACTGCATCCTTCCAGAAAATGACAGAAAGAAAGTAAATGCATTCAAAATAGCATTTCAGATTAATTAGAATCTTAGACTATTACTTCCTGATGTGTAGGTTATATAGTAAAATCTCTGTCTAAACAACTTAAGTCAATTTGCAGCTATTAAAAAATCACATTCCTGAAGAATATATAAGAATGTGGGAAAAGGCTCACAATGCAAACATTGTGACAAAATTTACATTTGGTGAAATTGCAGTTTTGTTTAAAACAAAACAAATGGATACACCTACATTCAGTGGATATGTCGGTAAAGACAGATGGAGCATACATGGGTGGTGAGGGGATAGACAAGAGCCCAGGGGAAGTTTAGCTCTCCTGTTGGTGAGGGTGTGTTTATTCGTTATCTTTCTCTTGGAAACAGTGAAGTTATCTAAACTAGAGAGTGTTGTTGGACTGTGGATTTGGGGCGTTGAACGTGATGCCTAATGAATGCAAGTGGCTGATGGATGCACTGACTTGAGAAGTAGATTGGCGAATGATGGTGTATACTTATGATCGAGTATTGTGCAGCTACAAAAAAGAAATGAAGTCGTGATTCATGTAACCATGTGAATGAACCTGAGGGACATTTGGTGAGGCAAAATAAGCCAGAAATGAAAGAACAATTATTGTATGGTCTCCTTTAGAAAATGCTTGTAAGAAAGCAGGGGCCTAGATTGTAAGCTGTTACAGCAGATGCATTTAGTCCGGAATGGGGCAATTATTATTTCTGGATTTTGAGAGGCAGTTTTATGTAACCTGGTATTTGGAGGTGAGAGCAAAGCCAGTCAGGTCGGGGTTAAGGTGATTCAGAACCCAGGGGTAAGGAAGACAGTGTCTGTATTTCAGAACTGCACCTAGTGTTTGAGACCAAAGGAAGAAAGTTTTATTTTGTCTGGAACCTAAATTTTCTATAGCACATAATCTAACTCAGCCTGTCTGGATTGCTCATTTAAACAATCAAAACACAAGGAGCCCAGAATAAGAATGAGGACTTTTAATCCTATACAGCTTAATGTAATGCCTGGATACAGCCTAGAATATATTAAGCAGATAATCAAAAAGTATTGGCAAAGTCCTTTGAGGGATTGGAGAAAGAATGTGGAACTATTAAATCTTACCATCAGGGAATTCCCTGATACTGTGTCCAACTCTAGGGATGCCCAAATCAATAGGCCATGCCCTCGATCATGAGACTTACTCTTGTGAAGCTTATGTAGGTAGTGGAGAAGCTTGGCCTACCTATAGGATGCCTAAGAGTTACTTCTGGAGAACCTCTGTTGTTGCTCAGATGTGGCCTTAGTCTCTCTAAGCCCAACTCTGCAGGTGAAATCCTTGCCCTCCCCCACTACGTGGGACTAGACATCCAGAGGTGAAAGTCTCCTTGGCGGTATGGAAGATGACTTCCAAAGATGAGTCCGGCCCTGGCACTGTGGGTTCAACAGTGCCGTTCTGACCATACGGGGAAAAGAAGTGTAACTAATGAAGTATTAGTGGCTGAGAGTTCAAGTAGAGTCTAGAGACTACTCTGGAGGTCACACTTTCACAAGCTTCAGTTAGACATTGCTACCTATCATAACCTGCCAACCCCCAACCAAAACCATTCCAGCCAATCCTAAAGAACACCAAAGGCATTATATAAGAGTCTGCAAAGATTCGATGCACTAGGATAACTTTCCAGAAACCTACAGCCTCCAGATGGGTCCCTGCCCTGAAACCTAGAGGATCCAGCTCTCTAGAGCATCACCTAGTTCATCTCCCTACCCCGTATTATTGACAGCCCCTTCCAACATGAAAAAGTTAGAATGGCCATAGTCCAAATACCCCTTAAGAGTGGGTTAGAAAGATCAAAGGTGATGGTGGAGTTATACAGAGAATATAGGGTTTAACAAACGAATATGATTACTGAATCATTAAATTATTATTCCTTTTAGTCTCTGCTATCTTAGAGCAGCTGGAAGTAAAATCCTAAAATTGTGGACTTGAAACCCATACCAAACCCTGAAATCTGTTCTACAACTAATTGTTGTGTTATGCTTTGAAATTTATTGCTTTTTTGTGTATATGTTATTTTTCACAAAAAAAGAAGTCATTTGTGGTGATAAAAAAATATATATTCCTCCTAGCCTCCTGTATTCTGGAGCAACTAGAAGGAAAAATATGAGAGAATGGTATGGTAGCCCATGATAAACTCTGGGATCTGTCCTGTAACTACTTGTTCTAGAGTGTTTTGAAAACTGTTGCTTTTTTCATTCATTCTTTGCTTTGTATATATGTTATATTATACAATAAAAGAAAAAAGAGCAAACACAGGTGGTGAGGGGATTATGATTAATTCATGTATTCTTTATATTGTCTGTATTTTCCAGAATTTTTAAAAATAACTAATTTTTTTACATAGCTATTTTATAATCTGAAAGCAGATTAAAAACAGTTTTAATAGCATAATGGCAATCAAAAGTTGATTTATGGTTTGTTGTCTTCTTCAAATATAGTTATAAATTTTTTTTGTCTTAACAATATATGAAAAAATTGACCTAAATCTTAATTTAATCTTTTACATTTTTGTTTCAGTATCAAGTTCTTTTAAAAATTGAGTTCTTTTTAGTGTAAGTTTAATGAATGATTTACATGTTACTTTTGTTTCTGAGTAAGAACTCTGTCAGTGGTTGACCCTTAGATATGTCCTCATTAAAAACGCTTTCAATCCCTGGCCTATTCACTTCCCCAAAAAAGAAAAAGAACAAATGGTGCTGCAATAACGAGATACTCAGATGGAAAGAGAATGAAATGTGACCCTGGCCTTACAGCATACCAAAGCAAAACACTTTTATCATGAACTTTAAAGTTATTGATAGCATTTTAAGTACCATCATTTTTAACAGGAAAGAAAATCACGTCATTGGTGAGAGTTTAGTCTGAGGTTGGGGTGTTTCTTCTGGAGCCTGTGGTTCTTTTCAGTGCACTGGTGCCGGCCGAAAGTTTGCTCCAGTCAGGGCTGTGCAGAGCAGCTCAGTGCGGTGGGAGCCGCTCACTGCCTGCGCTTCGGTTATGACGATCAGCCGTAATAATACGTGTCTGTTAAAAATGGGACACTGTGCAGATGTAAGTCCAAAACATTTTTCCCCTTCCGTGTTATCTTCCCCGAGGATCAAGGTCAGTCCTTTCAGGAAGCTGGCAGGGAGCACGTCAGACCCCAGGGATCATGGAGAAAGGGCAGTGAAGGTGCTCGTTCCCTTTTATGATACGTTCAGGATTTCGGGCATGCAGATTTATGTATCTTAGATGTCTTGTGAGTGACGTTTGTGGGGCGTGATACTTTACTAAATAAATTGGTAATAGAATATAAAATCAGTTGGTAATATTGTGAAAGGTTGCAAGTCTGAAAGAAATTAAACAGTAAATGAATGATGTAGCTATACTAATAAAGTTGAATAATGGTCGAGTAAAAAATCTAAATGTTCCACAGGTTCGAAAGGGGAAAATATTGGTTGAAATGTATGACTGAAAAAGATTTGGGGTTCCTATAAATCAACAAACAGAAATCAATCAACAGTGTTAGGATCTATACATAACTATACATAAAGCAAAGACAAGTATGGTTTAAGACCCACACAAACACACATACACGGCAGTTACTTCCACACCTGTAAATTCACATTCTTTCCCTGTGTTGGTTGTACTCCTGGTGTTGGTTATTCCCTGTGTGGTTAGACTTTAACTAGAGTTGAAAGTTAATTTGAGCCTCTCATTTTGAAGAGTACCCAGAGATGTGTAGGTCATTTACAGAAGAATAGAACAAAAAAATCCAAATTCTAAGGATTTATGAGTTCAGATGGAAGTGTAGATTCTTGTTTAGGCTAAGTAGTGTGTATTTAGGAAGGATAGCTACTGACTTTTTCAGTGCTTATAATATAAGGAGCAAGAGGACGTGGAAGAGACCCACATCATGTAGTGTAAAATGTCAGGGAAACCTCCCTACTGGCAAGTCACTGAGATTTCCGCGCTGGGGAAGACCCAGTTCTGTGACCTCAGGGTCGTCTGATCTCAGGCTTTCTGACTCTTCCCCGTGATACGTGAAAGGAATGATTTGGTTTTGCTTTCATTGCCTCAGTGACATATGAGGCTGAACCCTTTTGGCCTTCCTTGTACAATAGAACTATAGATCACTGTTTGAAAATTCAGAATTTAAAAGAAAACTCTTTTCATTACAGTGACAGCAGATGAGCTGTGGAAAGGTGCTTTAGCAGAGTCTGGCAGTGGAGGAAGAAAAGGAAGAGGCAAAAGGACCAAGAAAAAGAAAAAAAAGGATTTGAACAAGGGCCAGATCATTGGTGAAGGTAAATTTTATGATTCTTCCCTCAGATTTCATGTTTTACGCACTGGAAGCCCAGTCATTTCTCAGGAAGGACACTCAGAACCGCGGCCTTTGAGTCCCACCCAGGGCTTTGCCCTTGCAGACCTGGTGGGCGGGGATGGGGGCCACCGGCACTCGTCCGTCCCCTCCCTCGGCCAGCGCTAGCGCCCTGCGTGGTCCGCGGCGGCCGTCCCTGCCCGTGAGGGCCCTGTGGTTCAGCAGGAGAAGCCGGGCTGAGTGGGGAGTCCGCAGACTTGTCTGTGAAGGGTCAGTAGTAATGTTTCAGGCTTTGTGGGGCATGCAGTGTCCGCCCAGCTTCTCAGCTCTGCTGGTGTAGTGCAGACAGACAGACATATGTAATGCTTAATCGAATGGAAATAGAAAGTTATTTCCAGAAACAAGCTGCAGGCTAGATTTGACCCACGTGCCTTTGCCAACCCCTGGAATACGTGATTGTTTGTATTTGTATTTTTTTGAAGAATAAAAATGTGTAATGTGCTTGAATCAGTCCGTGTTGTACTGTCGTTGCTGACGAATTATCTTCAGCAGTAATCGCCTTTCAGACATGAAGAGAACACCTACTGAGCACAGCCCTTCTCACTACTGTGCAGAGAAGCACATCTGCTGGATGTTTTTATCTTATTTTATATTGAAAACAGCTATTTTATTAAATTTAAGAAATAATATATGTATACCTTTAAAGTAAAAAATGCAGAGATTATAGAGAAACATAAAGTCCCTCATGGTGACCTTTTCTCCCTCCACCCCAACCCCAGTTGCCTCCCCAGAGGAAACTGTTGATCTCATTTTGGTGTGTTTCCTTCCAAACATTTTTTAAAAGTTTTTATATAAATAAATGTATTCTAAAAGAAATGTATATTTTTCTCTTTTTTAAAAAAAAAGTTCTGTCGCACGTTCAAAACTTTTTAGAATTTACTTTCTTTTCACTCAGTGATTGGTCTTGAAACTCAATTAAGTACCTATCGAGCTATCTCACTCTTTCTAATTAGTACAGAAAATCTCATAGGTGGTATGTGCCAATTAACCATCCCACTATTACTGGACATTTAGACCGTTTCTATTTTCTGACTCTGCAAATAACACTTCACTGGGGTTACTTGTCCAAGTGCACGTGAGTTTACCCATGTGCGATAATCCCATGAGGTGGAAGGACTAGCTCTCAGTGCACACGTTTAAAATTTTACGAAGTTGAGTGGCCTGTGAAGCGAGTATGTTAGTTTATGCCGCCACCAGCATAAACTGTCCTCTGTACACATATTACCTGATACTTGAGCACTTGAGGAGAAATAAGTGCTTTTTAAAAGTTGTTACGTATTTATGTGTTTAATGCTGCAGGGCGTCATGGCTTCCTCTGGCCTGGACTGAATGCCCCCCTTATGAGAAATGGGGCCATGCAGACCATTTCCCAAAGAAGCAGGGACGAGCAGGAGAAGGTGGAGGCTGGCTTGGTGCAGCGGAGAGAGGAGTGGGACCGAAAGAGGAAGATGAAGGTCAGACAGGAGCGCGGATGGAGCGGAAACACGTGGGGAGGCATCAGCCTCGGACCTCCTGACCCTGGTCCCAGTGGAGGTAGCTGCTCTCTGGTTTTGTTTGCCTTTAGGACATGGGGTTCTAGAATTCCTAGATATGGTTTTTTTTGCTTGTCTGTTAAGGTTGCCTTATCCCATAAAAGGATTTGTGCATCTTTGAAATAATTTATCCTGTCTTATCCAACTGTATCTTATGGAAAATTCCAGAAGCAGGATGGGAAGCACTGGGTTCCTGGCATCTTAGTGGGGGGTTTTGGGAGCTCTTAATGTAGGGTGTGTGCTGTGGTCCCTGAGAGCCACTGTAGGTACAGTGCTTCCTGCAGAGATTGAGAGTGCTAATTCAGGAGCTCGGTACTTGTCATCAAGCCTCATAAATGCACACATGAGACAGATTCATACTACTTATCAGTATAAAGTCTAACGGCTTTTCCCTCTTCTTGAATGAAGAGGAGAAGGTACCTGAAAAATGCATTCTGTCAATGAGTGGGAGATGAGGGAATAGACAAGAGTTTGCCTGCTTTCTTGGTTTTGGCTTAAAGAGGAAGGAAGAGATTGAGGAGAGACACTCGGGCAGACCTCTCAGCCAGAAGGGTGAAAGCATGGAAGAGGAAAGACATCTGTGAGTGAAGATTCCTGGTGAGGCCCAGATGCAGAGTCTAGATGAAGGGATTAGCTTGTAACAGAAGACGAGCAGGGCACAGATTCAGGAGAGCCTGAGTGCGTAGTGAAAGATTGGGGGTGGCTGTGCACGTGCGTGTGTGCATGCAGCATCTGGCAGCTTCCCTCTGGGAGGGGATGTGGGGTCATTTGCTGACAGTGAGGTGGGGCATCAGTGAGCATGTCCTCCAGGGTACTGCTTGGTGAAAAGGTAGGATATCTGGGACTGGTCTCTGAATTATCCAGTGGGGCGGGAGCTGGGCCAAGGTCAGTGTGGAGAAGGCTGACCACCCAACAGGTGCTGGAGTCATTTGGTGGGTGTTTCTGATTCATTTTGCTGCTCTCTCTTTATATATGACCAAGGTTTTCTATAATAAGTAAACAGAAAACATGCAGATTGTTTGAAATGGCTGCTGTGGTGAATGGAGAGAGACATAACAACATGAAAGACTAGCGCCCGTGGGCAGGTCTCGGTTGAGCAGGAGACTGAGTTTTTAGGGACCTGTGTGGGTGTTCTGCTTTGACTTCTCTCCAGCAGCACCTGGCAGGCCAGGTGTGGGCAGACAGCATTGATTCATTCTGGAGTGGTGTTGTGGGTGAGGGATTGAGGACGCTGTGAGACCTGGTGGGAGCAGTGAACCATAGCGTCTGGGCCGAGGGGCAGAGGAAGACTGGGAGCAGGTGGTAGGAAAGGGGAAGACAGTGGCCCCAGCTCAGGAGGTGCGGGGTGCTCCAGGAACCGCTGCCTGGGGAGTTGTTGATGGGAGCTGGAGGGGTGGGGGGTGCAGCCAGGGGCTGAGGGACCCGTGAATGAATTCAGTGGGGATGCAGGCTGGTGAGGACGGGGCCAGGGACTGGCCCTGGCAGTGGTGCCAAAAGGTTTGAGATTTCTTTCTCACTTAATGTCTGTAATGGTGCCTGTGTTGAAAATGTGCTCACAAGTTGACTGTGCAGACACGTTCATCTGTGTGTCTCGTTCTTTCCTTTCTACAGAAACGTATGAGGATTTCGATACCCGAATACTTGAGGTAGGCGTGCTGAGTTACAGGCCAGGGTCAGCCTTTGGAGGGTTGGGGTGGAGCCAGTGAACCATGGGGAAGTGCCTTGGGTGCATGGTCTTGTCTGAGACGCAGGAACTGGTTTGGGTAGAGGAAATAATGGAACTTTAATTTCAGTTACGTGATATTGGTTCTCCTGATTGTTACCCTTTTTGGGGGGCTACCAAGTGAGTATTCATGACAAGGCAACTTGGAGTGGTATTGTTGATAATAGAATCTGGTGAGGTGTTTAAGTTTCCTCCTTCCTAAAGCTAAAGTATCATGAGCAATCCATTCTCCAGTGGCGAGCCCCTGCACGCGGCACTTGGTTTGGGGAGCAGGGTTCGGAGGAGCCGTAGGGAGGTGCAGACAGCGTGGGGTGCTGTGAATGTGCAGCCCTGGAGAGAGGAATGACCGGCCGGGCTGCTCGCAAGTCCTTGAGGCTTTCCAGGGTGTTCTAGTTGGCTAGCTGCCGGAATGCAACACACCAGAGACGGATTGGCTTTTAATAAAAGGGGATTTATTTTGTTGGTTCTTCAGAGGAAAGGCAGCTAACTTTCCACTGAGGCTCTTTCTTATGTGGAAGGCACAGGATGGTCTCTGCTGGCCTTCTCTCCAGGCCCTGGGTTTCAACAGCTTTACCCAGGGTGACTTCTTTCTGCATCTCCAAAGGCCTGGGCTGAGCTGCGAGTGCTGGGATGAGGTTTGCTGAGCTGCTTAGGCTGTGCTACGTTGTGTGCTCTCATTTAAGCACCAGCCAATTAAGTCAGACGTCACTCATTGCAGCAGACACGCCTCCTAGCCGACTACAGATGTAATTAGCAACAGATGAGGGTCACGTACCATTGGCTCATGTTCACAGCAACAGAACTGGGTGCCTTCACCTGGCCAAGTTGACAACTGAATCTAACTACCACACAGGGCCTTCTCTGAAGCAGGTGATTTCTCTTTGAGTCAGCATGGCGCTTCATGGCAGGTGCTGTGCAGGAGAATTGTTTGTTGCGTTTCTGGTCTGTAGCCCAAGTTTGTACACGGCTTCTTCAGTGCCCGTGAATTGTAGGCTTTAAAATACGTATGTGCCCATTTTTCATTTTTGGGCGTCCAGCTTGTACCTTCTGGTATAACCCAGCTTTATGCCTCTTTTGGAAGGGTACCCTTTGAAGAACTCTTGTATGTGTGAGTGATTTCCCCTAAGATTATCTATAGGAGTAGACTCTTGCTCCTCTTTCCTGTAACCCTGTATTATGGGAAAAGGAGCACCATGGACCAGAGAGCCGGATGCCATGTGCGTGGGTAATGGTGTTCCTGACCTTCTAAATATATACCCCAAATGCAGGTTTTCCTGTCATTTGTAATAAACAGGCATAGCCAAATTTTCTATTTTCAGTTAAATCTAATTCTTGGCATAAAGATCCAGTCCTATGCTAGTTTTTCGATATACTGTATTTCATCATTTCTAAGATGCCCATTTTTAAAATATTTTAATATCCCTGATATTATGTGTTTTATATCAGTGATCAACGATGTCAAAATTTAATTGCAAAAAATAAGAGAAGAAATTAAAAAAGAAAAAAAATTTAATTGCAACCTTTTTCTTCTCTGTGGTACATTCACTGAGATAGGGCATATTGATTTGTATAGGTTTAGGTCCTTCTAACAGCTATCTCAATTGAATTTTCAAACAACCCTGTGAAATAGGAAGAAAAAGCCTTATTTCCATTTTGTTCCTAAAGAAACAGGCCAGAGAAAGGTTTCCTTTGGAGAATGTTCAGTATTTGTGCTCGTGGAGTTAGAAGGAAACACGCATATTCACGTGCATATGTATGTGTGTGTAAGGCAGGTGGCTCCATTGTCCTCCAGAATTTTCTTAAGGCATATGTGGTAGTTAGATTCAGTTGTCAACCTGGCCAGGTGAAGGCACCTAGTTCTGTTGCTGTGGACATGAGCCAATGGTACGTGACCCTCATCTGTTGCTGATTACATCTGCAGTCGGCTAGGAGGCGTGCCTGCTGCAATGAAGGACATTTGACTTAATTGGCAGGTGCTTAAATGAGAGAATTCAACATAGCACAGCCCAAGCAGTTCAGCATTCCTCATCTCAGCTCTCAGCTCAGCCCAGGCCTTTGGAGATGCAGAAAGAAATCACCCCGGGGAAAGCTGTTGGAACCCAGAGGCCTGGAGAGAAGGCCAGCAGAGACCATCCTGTGCCTTCCCACGTAAGAAAGAACCTCAGTTGAAAGTTAACTGCCTTTCCTCTGAAGAACTAACAAAGTAAATCTCCTTTTATTAAAAGCCGATCTGTCTCTGGTGTGTTGCATTCCGGCAGCTAGCAAACTAGAACAGCATACTATTTATGAAACATTTTGTCTTTTAGGTGAGAAATGTTTTCAACATGACAGCAAGAGAAGGAAGAAAGAAATCCGTGCGTGTTCTGGTGGCCGTGGGGAATGGAAGAGGCGTCGCAGGTGAGGGTGTGGCGGTGAGGGCAGAGGCAGTGTGGCCTGCACTCCTGGGCCCACGGCCCACGCTTCTGCCCGGACTTTGTCTCCTGTGAGCCTGGCAGGGCGTGTGGCCTCCCTAACCCTGTGGCAAACTCAGGAAACCCTTTAGTGAGAAAAGAAAGGATATATCTTCTTACATCTGCCTTTTCTGATGAGGACAGTGGGTATTTTAAAAGACTTTGGCCACTCTTGTATTATATATAATAGTGAAAAATCAGGGGACCAGTGAATGTTAACCATTAACGCCATGATTACATAACATCGTAGCCGTTAAAGAATATCCAACAAATGGAAAAGTTCTTACAAAACAACGCTGAGTGAAAAAAAATCTTTAGAGAAGACTATAATGTAATCCCAACTTTTGTTCTTTGAAAAAGTATGTGCGTATACAAAGAAAACACTGAAAGAGTATATACTGAAGAGATTAATAGTTTATTCTAATTAGTTGGTTTGCAAATGACTTAAATTTTCTTCTTTACACTTTTCTGTAAAGCTCCTCTCGTGTGAACATCTTTTAATTTTATTCTTCAGTACTTCCTTTATTAAATAAAACTTGTTTGAGGGTAATTGTCAAAGATTAACAGAAATGATTTTTTAAACATACTTAAGCTGGTTTAATCATCATTCACAAGCTCTATAAACTTTTGGAAATGTATATTTGAATGTGTAAGTAATAGAAGTCTGGAAACTGTCCGTGTAACCCATACTGACCATTTCAAAAAGTACATACGGAGAGGACCGTTACAGCACTCCCTCCCCCTGCTGTCCCTGTTGTCAAAGTAAACCCCTCTTAACTTTTGTGTCCTTCCAGAAGTTTTCTATTTATATATCAGACTGTGTTTTTTTTTAATTCACACAAAGGGAATCCTGTTCTATCTGTACTTTTGCAGTGTGCTTTCCTTGCTTGTGCTCTTACCTGAGAGCTCCCTGTGTTTGTGTCAGCAAGTCCCCTCCTGCCCTGTGCTGGGTGTAGAGTGCTCTACTGTATTACATCGTGTAATCTTTTCTGTCACTATGTGTGTGTGTTGAGGGCTTTACACTTCTGTGTGAATTTTACATGTAATTTGTGCCTCAGGAGGGGTGTTCTAGTTTGCAAGCTGCCAGAATGCGATATACCAGAAACGAAACAGCTTTCAAAAAGGGAAATTTATTAAATTGCAAGTTTACCATTCTAAACCTGGGAAAATGTCCAAATTAATGTACTCACAAGAGGTTGTCTTTGTTCAAGAAAGGCCAATGAAGTTCAGGGTTTCTCTCTCAACTGGAAAGGCACGTGGTGAGCGTGGTGACGTCTGCTAGCTTTCTCTCCGGGCTTCTTGTTTTATGAAGCTCCTCGGAAGCATTTTTCTTCCTCTCCAAAGGTCTCTGGCTGCGTGGGCTCTAAAGCTTTTTCCAAAATGGTTCCTTCTTAAAGAGCTCCAGTAAGCAACCCCACCTTGAATGGGTGGAGACCCATCTCCATGGAAACCATCTAATCAAAAATTACCACCCACAATCGGGTGGGTCACATCTCCATGGGTAATCAAAAAGTTCCCACCCAAAAATATTGAATGAGGATTACAGAACTTGGCTTTTCTGGGATCCACAAAAGATTCAAACCACACAAGGGGAGACTTCTTGCATTGGATGCTGCCTCTGAACTGTTGTGTTCAGTGTCGGTGTGTACTCCTGCGTGTTCAGTGTTGGTGCGTGCTCCTGTGTGTGTTCAGTGTTGGTGCGTGCTCCTGCTTGTTCAGTGTTGGCGCGTGTTCCTGCGTGTTCAGTGTTCAGTGTTGGTGCGTGCTCCTGCGTGTTCAGTGTTCAGTGTTGGTGCGTGCTCCTGCAGCCCAGAGGCTGCATCAGTTTTGCTTATCTCCAGTGTTGTTCCGTGCAGCCCTGGCAGTTGGACACATTGCTGTTTGTCACTGTGACGTGTGAGAACAGCTCTTAGTTTTGATTTACATTTCTCTAATTCTGTGAGTCTAAATACCATTTTACATGTTTATAGACCATTATTATTTCACTTTTGAGGTCTGTTTATTTGCTTTGCCCATTTTTCTGTTGCCTGTTTGTTCTTTTGGCATAAGGGCTTTATCACTGAGAGACTTTAGCCCTTTGTCATATATTTTGAGTTATTCAAATTTTTTTCCATAAGGAAATTTTAAATTCACAAAAGTTATCAACCTTTTTTTAGTCACGTTTATCAGTCATGTCTCTCTTCTGGTTTTATGTCTTACTTCATTTGAAGATTATAAATCAATTCACCCATAGTTTTCTTTGGAACTTACAGAGTTTAATTTGCTTTGTTTAAACTAGGAATTGAAATCCACCATCCTTTTCTCCCAGGTTCTCAGATGTCTTGCATATCTCATGGAGCAACATTGTCTTGTGTTACTTTCCATGTGTAATTAAAAAAACAAATGCATTCTTTAAAATGAATACATGGTGGCAGCCAACAATAACTGCATTTCTTTTTGTTTTTTAAAACATTTTTTTGTTTTGAAATCTATATACAAAAAAGCAATAAATTTCAAAATGCAGCTTAACAAGTAGTTATGGAACAGATTTCCATGTTTTTTATGGGTTACAGTTCCATAATTTCTGGGTTTTCCTTTTAGCTGCTCTAAGCCACTGGAGACTAAAAAGAACTATCAATATAATGATTCCGCAATCATGCTCATCTGTTAAATCTTATCTTCTCTCTTATAACTCCATCTCCCAGTCTTTAGGGATATTAGGGCTATGCCCATTGTAACTTTTTTCATGTTGAAAAAGGGTGTCAACAATATAGGATAGAGGGTAGAATTAGTTAGTATTCTTGGGGAGGCTGTCCCCTCTGAGTTTTAGGATTTATCTGGCCTAGGAACCCTCTGGAGGTTATAGGTTTCTGGAAAGTAAACTTAGTACATGAAACTTTTATAAAATCTCAGCTAGAGCCCTACGTGTTCTTTAGGATTAATAGGAATGATGTTGGTTGGGGTTTGGCAAACCCTGGTAAATTGCAGTATCTAGCTGAAGCTTACATAAGAGCAGCCTCCAAAACAGCCTCTTGACTCTGTTTGAACTTTCTAAGCCACTGATACCTTATTTTGTTACATTTCTTTTCCCTTTTGGTCAGGAAGGCATTGTTGATCCCGCAGTGCCAGGGTTAGGTTTATCCCTGGGAGTCAAGTCCCACATTGCCAGGGAGACTTTCACCCCTAATGTCCTATGCCACATAGAGGAGGGCAGTGATTTTCCCTGCATAGTTGGCTTAGAGGCCACTGAGCAACATAAGAGATTTTCTGAAAGTAACTTTTAGGCATAATTATAGTTAGGCTTAGCTTCTTACTACAGGAATAAGTTTCATAAGAGCAAGCCTCAAGATACTGTCTTGGCCTGTTAATTTGGGCGTCTCTAATGTGGATAGAGTTTTGGGGGTTTCCCAGATGGGAAAGTTTAATAGTTGCATATTTTTTTCCAGTCCCTCAAGGGGCTTTGCCAATACTTTCTTTTCTTTTTCAGTAGTTTTTAATTATGGCCAACATACCATAAGGGGGATGGATCCAGATATTACATTAGGCTATAAAGATTTAAAGTCCTCGCTCCCGTTCTGGGTTCCGTGTATCTGGGTTGTTTATCCACACAGGTTGATTTAGATTGTTTGTGGCACAAAATTTAGGTTTTGACAAAGTAAACCTCTCTGCTTTTGGTCTCATACAATAAGTGAAGCTCTATAATACAAACCATTTCATCCTTTGCCCTGTATTCTGATCTACCTTAATCTCAACCAGATTGGCTTCATTCGTGTCTCCAGTTGAAGCCTAATTGCTCATTTGGTTTCTCTAAACCAGAATTGCTTGTTGTATGTAGTGATGCTGATGCTCAGAGCTGCAGAACTCCAACTTTAAGCTGTCACACAGGTACCCAGAGTTCAAGGTTATACACTTACAGCATCTCAGAATCTAAAAATACACTTACACCTCTGGACTAAATGTGACTGCTGTAAGACCTTACAATCTAGGTCCAATTTTCTTATAAATAGTTTCTAAAAGAGACCATACAATATTTGTTCCCTTTTTCCCGGCTTATATTGCATCACATAATGTCCTCAAGAATCATTCACCTCGTTGCCTGCTTTACAACTTCATTCCTTTCTGTAGCCACACAATATTCCATCATATGTGTATTCTGCCTCTCAGCAGTGTACCCTTTGTCACATCCATCCATTGGGCATCATGGATAATGTCCAAAATGAACAATCCATGTCTCACATTATCCTTACTTAGTTGTACAATCATCAGCACTGTCAATTTTAGACAATTTTCATTAGTCCAAAGAGAAAAATAACAGGTGAACACACCCTCACCAAATAGCAAATCTAAACCTCTCCTTAACTCTTGTACCTGCCCCCCACTGCAAATAATTGGCCCACAATTTATTTACCCCTGGTATTGAAGAAGTGCATTTCTGTAACTTGTGAAAAACCTAATTTCTCGATGTTAAACATTCACAAACTGAAGAATCATTGATTTTATTTCCTGGTTAACTGGAATCTGAATTCTAGTTGAACATTACAGTGAAGTAGTGGTTTTATTCTACGGCAAAATGTAAGTTTTTTCCCTACCATTTGAGGTTATTTTAATGTATTCTCAGAAACAGATAAGGCCAAATGCTTTTGCCTTATTTAGAGCATGTTACAGTTTTTAAAATGTTTTTATTGAACCTGTTTAATTTAATCCAGAGTCATTAATATTTTGTACATCGCCTTGGATTTTATAGATCCGTTCAACTGTAATATTACAGAATGCCCCAAAAAAGATAAGCAAGTCACTGTAGCCTCCTGCTTTTTTTTTTACTTGTTTGGATAGGTTTTTAGAAAGGGAAAGTGCTATGAAATATGGTAGGGGCTGAAAATTGGAATCTGTGGAAGAGCATATTATATGCCATACTTTTGTCCTTTTTCATTATTTTCCTTTTTCTTTTAAAGGTTTTGCTATTGGGAAGGCCACTGAACGGATAGACGCTTTCAGAAAAGTATGTGTATTTTAGCTTTTTTGACATTCAATAAAAGATTAATGATGCTGTGTGTTAGATACTGTAGGAAGCACAGAATAACCGTGGTAATCATAATTTGCCCTAGAACCGTTCCATGAGGCTGGCAGTTCAAGTTTGCTTGTCTTCTGGAAAGCAATTTCAGACGTACATGTATTCCTTTGCAACATTTTTACCAGACTTAGCCCAGCTTACCAAAATAATGACATAGCCGAGGAGGCTTGAAGCTGACTAAATGTTCAGTCTTACTAAGGAATTATTAATTTTTTAAGATGTGATAGTGGTATGGTGATTGTTTAAGAGTATTTATCTTTCAGAAGTACGTAACTGCAGTTTTTGTGTTTGAATTTTTCCATAATAAAACATTTTATAGAAGGTATTTTTTAAATGTTTGAGAAAATGAAAATTCTGATGGTAGATTTTAGAAAAATATTTCCCTTCTTTCTTTCAGGCAAAGAACAAAGCAATTCACTATTTGCATTACATAGAACGCTATGAAGACCATACACGTGAGTGTCAGCGTGCTCACACCTGGTTCGGTCTGTGGCAGCCTCTCTCGTGGGATGTTGTGTTTCTCAGCTCGTTCCGATGTGTTTACAGGGGAAGGTGTAGAAATGCAGAAGCGGACTTTCTCTGTTGAGAGGGTTAGTGAGGTGGGGGAGTGAGCATCTGTTCTCTCCTTGGCAGTGCATGCTGACCGCTTTACTTAGGATCCTGTTACTTTGTGACTTTTGCAAGGACATTAGAACCACACACTTAATCCCTCTCATGTTTGTTTTTACCCTCCAGTCTTCCATGATATTTCTTTAACGTTTAAAAGGACACATATCAAGATGAAGAAACAACCCAGAGGTAACTAAAAAATTCATGATTTGTTGAAGATAAAGCAGATAAATTATAACATTTCCATCATGTCCTGTATCTTGCTCACCTTTACTTGAACTCATTTTGAAAACGCCCACTTGGAAAGGCCTATCTTAGATGTAAGAAGGATGAGGCATTGGGCAATAAAGAAAGTCAACCTATGTAGGCTCCCGGAGCACAGGCTTATTCCAGGAGAGATTCTAGGCGGAAAGAGCATGTGGTGAATTGGAGATGGTAACCAAGTGAGTAGGTGGGTCTGGATGAGTGGGAACAGTAATTCCTCCTGCAGACCTCCCTGTGCTATTGGATGACTCTGTTCCTTCAGCTGGGGCAGTTCCTGTCACCCAGTCCTCACGTTTGGGTGCTGATGGGACAGGCTCCGGGCACCGGCTGCTGTGCTGGCAGGCGCGAGCAGAGGTGGCCCACCCTGTCCTGGGCAGGCACAGGCACAATTCAGGATGGTGGGCTGGGGTGGGCATGCCCTGGAGACCGGCTGTGGAATTCCTCAACATGCTAATTTGCATCTCGTCTGTGGTTCTGTAGTCAGAATGAGTTATTGTGGCTCTAGACATAAAAATCTTTAAAAGTTTGGATGAAAAAAATAAAAAATAAAAAAAAGTTTGGATCAAAATAATTTAAACACTACATTTAGTGTTCATATCAAAGTTACTAAACCTCTGCTTAGAGCTATAGCACGGATATAAATCAAGGAAAAGGTCAATACCCTACCAAGTACTTTAGCACCCCAGAACTTACTTTATGCTGTAAAGCCATAGTTAAGCATTCAGGTACCTGGTAAACAGCCACTTATCCATTAGGAAAAGTGGGCGGTTAGACCTGCGCTGTCCGCGGCCTGTTGAGCACTTCAAATGTGGCTCTTGAGATCTGCTCATACACAGGTGGCATTTCAAAGACTTAGTATGCACAAAAGAAATATCCTGGTAATATTTCATTGACTATACGTTGACATGGTAAGAATTTGGATGTACTGGGTTAAAATATTCTATAAAATTAATTATACCACTTTTAAGAATTTATTTTTTAATTTTTTAGAATAATTAAAATTAGCTGTATGTCTTGTCTTTATGGCCTGCATTATATTTCTGTGGACAGTACTGGTATAGACAGATTTGTTTCTGATTTTTGAAAGACTGATCCAATTTTCACACAATTTCTGAAGTTACCTTTTTTAAATTACTGTTTTCTAATCAAAGCCGTGTTTTTCAGGTTTCTGTAGTTTGCAATAACCCATTAGCTAGGTGTTACTTTCGAAGCTAAACAGCACGATACTCCGAAACTGCATTTCCTAAACTGTGCTCCCGTACCCCCTAGTTCTCTGAGAGGCGCTGAGAGAGGCTGCAGAAAGCGTGCGAGGTGTGCGAACCGGGTTATGGAGCACAGCCGTCTACGTGCCCCTGGGCACCGTGCCACCCCAGAGGTGGACAGGGTGCTGCTTTGCCCATTCACGCAGTTGTGGGGCATCATCCCACAGCCACAGGGCATCATTTCATCCTCTCACCGCCCTGCAAGGGGTTTTCCACACACGCGCACACTGATGCACACTGGCACACACTTCAACTGAGATGAGTGCTTTTGACCCAGTCCCTGCCCAGGAGTCTTAGCAATCCAACCGCAGTCTGATGATGATTGTGGGACCGGGAGCCCTGGTCAGGCCTGGGGGGGGGGGGGGCGCACAGTGGCCGTCATTCACAGGTGGGCCAGGCCCTCACTCCCCTTCCCTGGGCCCCACCTGCAGCTTGGCCAAGCAGGTCTCGCAGACAGGTGGAGACCGGTGGAGACCATCTGGGGAGTCACGCCAGAGCAGAGATGCCCCAGGTCCTTCCGGAACTTCTGTCCTGCACCCCACTCGTGATCACAGAGAGCGGCACATCCAGACATCTATTCATGATGTGCTGTGCCCATGAGGACACGTGCTGTGCGTGTATAACTCAACACAGAGGAACGCATGATGACCCAGTTTTGTCTGTCTAAAATCCCTAACTGTTAGGAAAAATGATCCTATGAAAGGACAGGTCTAGGTGAGAATATGTACTTGTATCAAGAGACAGTTTTCACCTGCAGATACTGAATTAGCATAAAAAGCCAGAAACTGGAAGGCTGGCAGTAAAAAGCAGGTGGAGTAGATCTTTTCCCTTAAGGCGAGGAGGTGTGGGCCGCGTTTCCCGTGTGTCTGATCAGTCTGACCCGGGGCCTTTTCCCTTCCGTCAGCACTGTCACCAGTCCAGGCTGGGAATACTGTAGTCAGCAAAACACTGCAGCTCCTGGGGCCTGCATTCTCCTAGGGCACACAGTGGGCCAACCAACGGGCAAAAAACGAGCTTACAGTTCCACTGAGTGTCTGAATTATGAAGTCAGGACACTGTGCCAGGGTCAGGGCGGGGGGAAGGGGGACACGGCTTTCACGCATGAGGGTAAGGGTCTCTGAGGAGGAGCGCGTAGGTGAGGCCTTGGGGTGAGGAGGAGCCATTGGGGGCGAGCTGGTGGAAGAACCCTCCGGACTGGGGAACCCCCAGTGCAGCACGAGGGCAGCACATCTGTAGATGAGAAGGGCAGCTCCGGCTAGGCAGGGCCTCTTAGGTTGTGGGGTTCTTCATTCATTTTATTTTGATTCAGAGAACAGGGGTAGGTGAAGGGCTTTAAAAGAGGAGTGAGGTGTTTTGTGTGTTTTTAAAGCTCTTCCTGGTGAAGGGACGTAGGAACACGAGTAGGGCAGTGGACTGGAGAGGAGACCCTCAGAATGTAGAGGCTGGCAAGCAGGAAGGTGGTCTTGTGGCTGGGAGAAAGCCGGGAAGGGAGTGAGGCCAGGCGCAGGCGGGCGGGAGGTGGGAGGGCTGCGAGTCCTCAGTCGTTCAGCCAACCCAGGTGTGGGGTGCCGAGCACGAGCTCTTGAAAGCATGGCCCTCTGTTTCTGTCCATCCCATTTCACAGCACCTCTTTAGTTTTAGAGCACCCCGTTTATATGAGTGCCCTCGTGGAAAGTACCAGAACTGTCAGGGCTCACCCCCCCCTCCGGTGAGTGTGGGCAGGGTCCTTCCCAACCCAGGGCCGTGCTCCCATGGCCTGTGCTGCCGGGCATTGATGCCCCCGGAAGGCCAACGGGCCTTGGGCAAGCACTCGACTCCCCTCCCTCCTTCCCAGGTTACGGCCTCCGCTGCCACCGGGCCATCACCACCGTGTGTCGCCTCATTGGCATCAGAGACATGTACGCCAAGGTCTCGGGGTCCGTGAACGTGCTCAACATCACCCGGGGCCTCTTCCAAGGGCTCTCGCAGCAGGTAACCCTCTCCGGGGTCTCAGGGGGTGCGCGTGCGTCTGCGAGGGGTGGCGGCCACTGCAGGCTTGGGCACCGGGCACCAGGCCAGCCAAGGCCTCCGGGGAGAGGGACCTTTCAAAACATGCTCCGTGGTTGGTTGGTGTGTTCCAAAATTGTGTTTTTAAAAGCCAGTCATTCCAATCTACATTTTATTATGAAAATGATCCATATAAAGCTCTGACCACATAGGAACAAAGTAAAAAGCAAGGGTCCCTTTTCCCCAATTTATTCCTTTTCTCTCTGGGCCCTTCTTTACCCAGGGAACTTTCTCAGGAGCACGGAAGCTTCTGGGTTCCCTGGGTAGGGAGGCGTCCACGCTGACACCTGGGGTAGTAGGAGCTGTGACATGGCCATGCCAGGCCATTCTCACAGGTGCCCTCCCAGCTGGGGTGGACAGTGGTGGCCGCATGCCCTCCCTGCTCCCTCACCTGCCCAGAGGGGCTCCCCGCCTGGAAAGGCCAGTACTGACCTGGCAGAGCTGGGTGAGCAGGTTCACGAGACCCCGTCTGCGGAGCTCTCAGTTGAGGACTGTGAGGTGGCTTCTGACATTCAATGGAGTGTGATGGTTGTTTTCAGATAAAATGTTCCATGGGACAGTTTTACATGTCTCTGTTTAAAATAGGGAAATTAATTAAAAGAAAAAGAAGGCTTTGGTTAAAAAATATTTTTTGAAAAGCTTTTAAAAACATTTTTTAAAGAGTATTTTATCTAAATGGTCTTCACATGCGCTTCTGAGCTCAGCCTCACTGGTGGCGGTGTGGCCGTCTGCTGTAGCTAGGACAGTGGCTCTAGCTGGGTTGTATGGTCCAGTGGACTCCTCTCTGTGTGACGTTTTTGTTCCGTCCTAGTGCTTTCAACCTACTGATGTAATTACTGGGCATCAACTCTTCTGTAATGCCTCCAGTTTAAATGATGTGCCTATTGATTGCAAGACACTGCAACTTCAGAGATTTTGAAATGTGAAAAAGATGTGCATTCTTATAATAAAGAAACAGAATAATAGAGGACTGGCCACCTGGATTCATTCCTTTAAAAGAATATACAACTCAAGGTTCTTAAGTGCTTTGAAATTTGAAATTATTTTATTGTTGTTTTTATGAGACGGTTCATCTCTTTTCTAATTTCAAATGTCTGATGAAGTAAAGTCTGGGTGGCTGGGGTTAGACGTGTGAGGTGTGTGATGTCCTGTCGGTAAGCCATCTCCTGGGCTGATTGGACTTTGTTTCCAGACTCCGCGGCCTCCTTCTGTGATGGCCCCTCGCGACCGTCCTGCCCAGTGCCAGCGGGCCCACCTCATTTCTCTGCACCCCTACCCCCACCCCCAGTTATTCTGAGCCAAATCCGAGAGTTTTATTTCATCGATAAATTTTTCACTGTCTTTAAAAGGCACAGATTTTAAAAGTCCCACAATACTGTCATGCCCAAAAAATGAGCAGTAACTCAGTATCTGCAGATATCTAGTCTTTGTTCACATGGCCTCGTTTGTCAGATAAAGATTTGTTTTTACACAATATGTTTGAATCATAATGTAAAAAGAACAATTCATTATAATTTTTTGCTGTTCTTTCAGTGTCTTTAATCTGTAGGCTCCCCTTTTCTTTTATCCCCTGCAGTTCATTTGTTGGAGAAACCAGGTTACTTGTCCTGTGGTGTTTCCTATTTTGGGGTGACTACATACCTGTGGGGTCCTCGACGTGTCCTCTCGAGTGCAGTTACTGGCACAGCCTGGCGCAGGCAGGAGGGTAGGAGGCAGGAGCCGCAGGGCTGAGGCCCCTTCTGCGCCCCAGCCGGGTGGGGATGGGGTGGGGCTGAGGTCACCCTGGTTGTTCACTATCCAGAGGCCACAGAAGTGCCGTGGCCGTGCCCAGGTGGTGGCGGTGGTTCTGGCTGCTGGCAGGTGTCCTGCAGGCACGTCGGAGCCTTGACGGGGTGTTTTCACTTTGGTCTTGCCCAGGAGACTCACCAGCAGCTGGCGGATAAGAAGAGCCTCCACGTCGTGGAGCTGCGGGAGGAGTGTGGGCCCCTGCCTCTCGTGGTCGCCTCTCCCCGGGGGGCCCTGAGAAAGGACCCGGAGCCTGAAGACGAGGTGCTGGACGTCAGGCTGGACTGGGAGGAGGTGAAGGCCGCACAGGGGATGAAGCGCTCTGTGTGGTCAGGCTTAAAAAGAGCCGCCACGTAGGCCCCCTGGTGCTGCTCACCCCTACCTGGGAGGAGACTTCGTGCTTTGAGAGAAGGGCCCATCGTAACCCCTTTATTTACCACTAATAAATACCAGGAGCACATACTGGCTGCCAGTCACTGCCGTAGGCACTTCCTGTCCGTATCTCAGTTTGATTCCTTTAGGGATTCATTTAAAGAAATCAGGGTTAATACTCTGATCTAGTCAATATGCAAAATGATAATTAGTGTAATAATTGTAGCTAATATATATTAACTAATTCTTTCAAAATGAATGGCTGGATGGAGATCCAGCCTCGTCACTGCCGAGTGAGAGAGTAGAAGTCCAGCTCTTCCACTCGTGCTGCTCTGATACCCCTGGTGTGGGGAGAAGCAAGGACGTGTCGTTACTGCTGGGCGGAGGGTCCTCATTAGGACTCGGCTACCATCTGCTGACATCCCGGGAGAGGGCAAGGTCTGTGGTGGGGAGTCGAGAAAGTTCCTAGCCTCCATTATGGCACTCAAGCACCGAAGGACAGTGATCCCTTAGAAGTGGGAAACAGATTACTATTTGGAGAAAGTCTTTAGTTCACAGCACCACAGTCAGAACCTGGTGGTCTCCCCAAGCTGAGGAAATGAACCGAGGGTGAGGGGCAGTCATGCAGCTAATGCCCAGGGGAGAAGGCCAGGGAGGAGAGCTGCCAAGAGAAGGAATGAAGGAGGTCTGCAGTGGGCCGCACAGGACTCCAGGGAGCAGCGCTCAGAGCTCACAGGAGAAAAGGCCTGTGTTAAGCAGCCACAGTGGGAAACCTCATAATTCAGGTGCTGTTGGTTAGAGTACCAGGAAAGGTCTTACCTCAGGGGTGGAAAATTAACCTTGTGTTAAACCTGGCTCTGGTCCCAACTAATAAAGCTTAAAAGCAAGACCGAACAGGATCAGCTTGTTTCCAGGTTATTAGCTGTGTCCCAGAACGAAGTTTGAGGACTGTAGGAGTACAAAGATGTGACACCCCAAAAAGCAAAATTCAGTGCCTCGTGTCTAGTAAATTATCAGGCACTCAAAGAAGCAGAAAAATAAAACCAATAATAAGGGGATAAGTCAGTCAAATTGAAACTGACTCTTGATATACTAGAAAAATTAATAGACAACAGACATAAAACAGATGTCAGATTGTATCCCATATGTTTAAGAAGCTAGAGGTAAAAAATTAAGCCTCTCAAGTAGAGGTATAGAAATACAAAACAGACCCAAATCAGGCTAAAATAAACGAGAATCCAGGACAAAGGATGACAGTGTGTGTTCTCTAGAGCTCACCTACTGTATGAGACAAAGGCAGACAGGTTTATTGTGCCCAGAACCTAAGTTTTCTGTGACACACAATCTAAATGAACCTGTTTGGGGAGCTCATTAAACAACCCAAACTCCTGGAGCCCAGAACAGGACGAGGCCTCGTAATTCTCTATCACTTAGTGTAATACCCGGATGCATCCCGGACTGTGGTGGGCTGGTAGAATCCATCTCAGGGACTGGACAGAAAACAGGGAAATACTAAATTTTCCCATTTGGGAAACCCCTGGTATCCTCAAACATGAGGGACTCCCAAGAAAATAGGCCCAAGCCCTTGATTTTGAGGCTTGCCCTTATGCAACTTATTTCTGTAGCGAAGAAGCAAAGACTACCTGTAATTATGCTGAAGAGTCGCTTCCAGGAAACCTATTTGATTGCTCAGATGTGGCCTCTCTCTACACCCAACTCTGCAAAGAAAATCACTACCTTCCCCTGAACGTGGGATGTAACAGAGCTGAAAGTCTCCTTGAGAAGGGGACATGGCCCCCAGGGTTGAGCCTGCCTGACGCCTGTGTCGGCAATGCCTTCCAGACTAAATGGGGAAAGAAATGGAGCAACATAGAAGTTCGGATGGAGTCAAGGCTGCTCTGGAGGCTTATCCTAACAGCTTCAGTTGGACATTACTGATGCCCTGGTTTGCCACACCCCAGAAACGTCACTCCTGTTACCCCCAAAGAACACGCAGGACTCTGACTCTACAAACGCTTCAAGTATTAAGTTTGCTTTCCAGAAACCTGTAACCTCCAGAGGGTTCCTGGGCCAGATAAGTCCTGAAACCCGGAGGGACCAGCCTCTGCAAGAATATCAACTGATTCCATCCCCCTCTCTTTTACTGTCGATGCCCCTTTTCAACATGAGAAAGTTAGAATGGGCATAGCCCAGAGACCTCTGGATTGGAGTAGGATCGGGGAGAAGGAGGAGTTGTGACAAACAAGATGGAGTTTAAGAAACTAGTATGAAATAGTGTATCACTATATTGATGCTTTTAGCTTCCAGTGTTTTGGAGCAGCTGGAAGGAAAACCCTGAAACTGACCTGGCAGCCCCGTACCAAACTCTGAGCTCTGTTCTATACTACGTGTTAAAATGTACTTAGAAAAACTCTGATTTTTTTTTGTGTCTTTTTGTATATATTTTTA
This sequence comes from Tamandua tetradactyla, assembly GCF_023851605.1. Taxonomy (NCBI): domain Eukaryota; kingdom Metazoa; phylum Chordata; class Mammalia; order Pilosa; family Myrmecophagidae; genus Tamandua; species Tamandua tetradactyla. Next base: position 1,957,644 of record NC_135343.1, on the reverse strand, counting down.
TATTTCACAATAGAAAACGTTTAAAAATAAAACCAGACCCAAATCAAACTCCTAGATATGAAAATACAAAGACATCAAAATCAAGAACTGCTCTTCAAAAGCGTGTGAAAAAGATGTGACACAGACTGCAGAAAATACTCGCATGGATCACATATCTAATAAGGGACTTGTATTAAAAATACATTTAAAAATCTCTGTATTCAATAAGGAAACAACCCAATAAAAGTGGGTGAAAGGGCCCAGCCCCTTCAGAGCGGCAGCAAGACGTTTCAAGGTCTCTATTCCCCGATAGAAGTTTGAACAAAGAACAAGAACTAGCAAGAATATCCTCCAAGCTCCAGAACACAGCTGAAGGACTGCAGTAACGAGGCGTGCCAAATCTAGAAAAAGTCACCTTAAAATGGGAGGATCTCAGGGCCACCTGGCTGGCCCTCTGCAGCTCGGGGCAGAGCCGGCCTGTGCCCCCACGGTGGGCCCTGGTCCCGGTGCTGGACAGAGCCCAGGCGCTTGTGCACGAACTGCAGCGTGCACGTCTGGTCCCATCTGTCCCGTCGTCTGGGCGAGCGAGGTCACGTGAGGTGAGCTTGCCGGCCCAGAGCTTGGCCTGCGCATGAAGGTGGTGCTGGGAGCTCTCCTGCAGGACACCTGGGGGCTCAGGCGGGTCTTGCTGCCTGGACAGGGGACTGCTGGCTGTAGGACAGAGCAGTGCCCGGGGTTACAAGGAGACTTCTTTGGTTAGCTGCTGGCGGTCAAGGAGAGCTCTGTCGTAACACTAGCTCTAGAGATAGGCACATCACAGTCTAAATTCCAGCGAAAACATTACAGTATCAAAATGCCCAGGTTCCAACAGAAGATTACAAAACATACAGAGAAGCTGGATATGGTGGCCTGGGCAGAGAGGGAGCATCAGAAACCGTGAGTGTGGAGGACCAGACCTGGGGCCTTCCATGCTAAGGCTGTACAAGAAGGCCTGAACGTGCTCAAAGAGGTGAAAGAAAACACGGACGATGGGCTACTGGGAATCAGAGGAAAGATAAACACAAAGAATCAACAGAGAGGTGGAATTTATGAAAAGAAACAAAACAAATTTTAAATTCCCTAGAGAGGTTTGACAGCAGATTGGAGCTTGCAGGAGATTCACTGCAATCGACGGTAAAGAATTGAAACTATTCAGTCTGAGGAGAAAGTATGAGGAACAGTGAGCAGAGCCTGAGGGCCTGTGGGAAACCATCAAGCTACCAAAATATGCACAGCGAGTGTCCCACAAGCAGAGGGGAAGGGGCAGAGAGAATAGGCGAAGAAAGATGGCGGGAAACCTCCCAAATTTAACAAAAGACAGAAATAAATACATCCAAGACACTCAATAAACTCTGAACAAGATAAGCCCAGATAGACCCATGCTGTGCTGTGGCATAGTAAATAAATCATACATCAGATGCCAAAGATAGAGAATTCTGGAAGCCACAAGAGAGAAGCAGTGTGGGACAGGGGAGCCTTGGAAAGATGAAGTGTCAGTTTCTCATCAGAAAGCTTGAAGACAAAAGGGCAGGGGGATATCATATTTAAGAGCCAAAAGAAGGAAGACAATCCCCAGGGAGTGATATCTGGAACCCCGTCAGGAGCGCAGGCACCTCCAGTCCCAGGTCCCTGCTCACGCCCAGGTGAGGGCCACAGGGGCCCTTAGGTACCAAAGCTTGTTTGCAGGGGCTTCCAGGGCCTGCCGGAACCCTCTGAGGCCGTTAGCACATGCACCCCTCCCCTCAGAGTCCAGCAGGTTAATGCACTCCACGAATCCGAGAGTGAGGGCAAGGTGGGGTCTGCAGCCATCGATGGGGCCATAGCACCCCCTCCCCAGCTGTTCCATGGTGGGAAGTCTCATGCCTCCGTGAGCTCTCATCCTCAGAGGCCCTCCTCCCTCAGGGAGTCCTCCTTCCGAGAGCCCTCATTGTCACAGACTGGACGACGGGTACTGGCAGTGCCCAGCCAGCTGGTGCCCCAAGTGGACTGGGGGTGGGTGGGTGATGGCCAGTCAGTGGCCAGGGCAGCAGCTACCCAGCTCCCTGTGACCACTCAAAGGCCCCTGCTGCCTCCCAGGAGGCCCCTCCCCAGGATTTCTGAGAATGTCAACTTGTGAAGACCCCTGTTTAAATCTTTTGAAGATCACCGAGTGCTATAGACATAGCAGTCAGTGAGAAGAAGGAATCCTGTACAGCTGCTCTGAGTTCAGCAATGTTCTTAAGTTTCGATGCGTGGTAGGTGTGAGAACACATTTATTTGAAAAAAATAAAGCATATATGGGTGCTGGGACCCCACTGGACATGGAGTGGCCCCGGAGCCCTCGGGTGGGAGCTGCCATACCAGATCAGAGCCCCTGGTCTCCCCCAGCTCCTGGAGCACTAGACCTCAAGGGCTGTGCGGCTGATGCAAAACCTTCTGGAGCCTTCTCACCCAGCGGCTCCAAGCCTGGCTGCCATAAAAACGTCTTAACGGGCGGATTCCTAGATCCAGTCCGGGTCAAGCCACTCAGCAGCTCCAGGGGCTCCCCACGTGCAGGCAGCACACAGAGAGAAAGCCGCTCGTCAGTGCCTCTCTGCGTCGCAACCAGATCCCACATAAACGCTAGCACGTTGAAGGAACATTGCAGCACCCTGATGGAGGAAGTTGCCACAGTTAGGAAGTAACTCCATTTTCACTTGGATTCCTTTGGGTCTCTGTGAAATGCAGTTTCAAGACAGCAGTCTACAGAGACCAGTTAAAGGGCTTCTGCCTCGCAGCCCGGTACCTGGGTGCAGCTTCCCCCAAGCTGGACGTCCCGGACCCCGGAACTGGCTGTTCACTTGGTCCCACAGGTGAACACGGGCTCTGAGGGCCCGGCCAGGTGGAGGGGCTACCCTGGCACTTGTTTCATCCCTTAGAGCAGAAGCCACCTGGCTGGGCCACCCCAGCTTGGCCCCTACCTCCTCCGGGCGCAAATGGGAGCCCGCTCCCTACAAAACAGGCACTGTTGCTGGCCACCGAAGGACAAGGAAAGCCAGTGGCCCTGTGTCAGGCCGCGACCTGCTGGCATCTTTCAGAAAGATGGGGGAGGCCTGCGGGTCGCATGATGGGGTCTGGGGGTCCCATCAGACGGCCCCTCGATGTCGTTTGCTGGAGCCTTGCGGTTGTACCAGGAGATCCCAAAGCAAAAAATATGACGAAAGTCACCCGTTCTTGATAAAATCTCATGGTGACCTAGGAGTAGAGGGTTCTTCCTTCAGGTGGGAACCAGCACTCCCAGAGCAGAGCGGGGACGCCCCGGGGCGCGCCCACCCCGCCCCCTTCAGCAGCGCAACCAGGAGGGGTGGCAGGACGAGGCGCAGTGGCTTCGCTTCCGGGGACATGGCTGCCACCTGCACCGTCCAGGGCGAGCGCAGGTGCGGCTGGGGGTGGTGAGTGCAGGTGACCCACCAGGGACCCTCAGGTGGCCTGTGCCCCGGCAATGGCAAGGTAGAAAAAGTAACATCACAAAGATTGCAGGAGCACACATACCAAGAATGTGCAAGACTTTTTAGGGGCAAACAATCAATCTCCCGAAAGACATACGAATCTTCATCAGATAGAGACAGAACCTGCTCACGGACAGGGAGACTCGTTATTGGATAGAGGCCTTTTCTCCCCAAATTAATCTATAAAGCACTTCCAATGTAAAATCCCAGTTCTGTGGAATTTGGTTAACTGACTCTAGAGGAGGAGATGTGCACAGAGTGGCCCAGGTGGGGAGCCGGCGGGCTTACCCTGCCACGTGTCACAGCGCTGGGCCCGTGAGAGGTGCCAAACCCTGGGCAGCCTGCAAACTGCCTCACAGAGTGGCGGCACCGTGCTGAGCACGGCGGGCAAACAGACAGGACCGAGAGGGGTCTGCAAACCACCAGGGCAGGTACGAGAGCTTAGGACACGATGTGATGCTTTACGGCAAGTCTGCATCCAAATTGGAAATAAAAATAAAAATAAGTTAGACTCCCACCCGCGATGTTAGCAGCAATTGTAATGGCGAATACATTTCATGATGCAATAAGAGCGATGATAACCAAATCCTATTAATAATACTTCTGTTAAATGCTTTAGTTCCTTGGCTGCTCAAGCAAGTCCCGGGAAGTGGTTCAGCTCGAACGCTGGGAATACACTTGCTCACGGTTCTGAGGCCGGGAGAGTGTCCGCGCCAAGCCTCTTTCTCTCTCTCATGTCTGAATTCACTCCGCCCTGAGCAAGGCGGGTCACGCTTTACCTGAAGGTACCTCAGCAAATGGTCCTGTTTGCAGTCGGCCCATACCCACAGAAATGGATGCAATTTCAGAACATGTTTTTCAGGGGTACGCACAGCTTCAAACCCCCACAGTAAGTATTACAAATATTGTTTTTGTGGTAATGATAAATCAGCATGACAGTGAACAACTGGCCAGTTGATAGCTGTTATCTTTGAACCATGCTGTGGAATAGGGTCAGAAACTAGATTGCAGTGGATAGAAAATTAAAAGGCGTTCTTTAAGGAAGGGATAAATATGGCAAATTAAACACCTATTTTAATGCCTTGTTGAAAACACACGCAAATGGCAGGAAAGGTTGTTTTCAGGCAAACTCCTACCAGGACAAGATATTAGGAGACTGAAATCACAAAATTGTAGAAGCTGGAAATCAGATGGAGGAAATTAATGGTTTTCCATACTGGAAAAAAATCTGAAGCCTGGAGCTGCCATAGGGAAAGCCTGGAACAAACCAAGTCTGTAACCAGAACTCTCAAAAGACTCAGGAATTGCTGATACCAGGCAGCCCCGGAGGTGGGGCTAAAAAAGGAGTCTAAATAAGTAAACAGTCTGTTCCAGAAAGAGTAAGATGCCAAAACTCTCCTCCACTTTGCATGCTGGGAGACCTCTGGAGAGAGTGAAATCAGCCCCCGCCTCCAGCCTCTGCAGCCCCCAGCCCCCTTCTGTGAACTTGGGGACCCTGCACTGGGCGAGGAAGGGCAGGGGTCCGCCTGGGCATGGGGGCACCCGGGAAGCACTGAATGCTCTCTCTGGGCTCCGCGGGCTGGGGAGCCTTCACCCTCCATACAGGGGCATGGAAGATGCCATTCTGGGAGAACTGACCCGCCAAGGAGAAAGGCTGCAAGAGAGCAGCGTTCGAGGTTTTCTACCGAACAGGCCGTCTGAGTCACCGACAACGGTCTCCCAGCACCCCTTGGACTCAGGGGCTCTGAGCAGCTTTTAGACCCCGTGTGAAATACAAGCTGGCACACAAAGAAAGCTCCAGGTCGAGGTGGCTGCACTATTCACTCTACCAAACAGTTTAAACATGAAGATAACACTGTTCTAGTCTGCCAGCTGCCGGAATGCAATACACCATAAACGGGATGGCTTTTAACAAGAGGGATTTAATAAGTTGCTACTTTACAGTTTTAAGGCTGAGAAAATGTCCCAGTTAAAGCACTTAAGTATATAGAAATGTCCAATCAAAGGCATCCAGGGAAAGATACCTTGGTTCAAGAAGGCTGATGAAGTTCAGGGTTCTTCTCTCAAGTGAAAGGACACATGGCAAACACAATCAGAGTTTCTCTCTCAGCTGGAAGGACACTTGGCGAACACAGCATAATCTGCTAGCTTCTTCTCCTGGCTTCCTGTTTCATGAAGCTCCCCGGGAGGCATGTTCCTTCTTCATCTCCAAAGGTCGCTGGCTGGTAGACTCTGCTTCTCGTGGCTACATCGTTCTTTGCTCTCTCTGAATCTCTCATTCTCCAAAATGTTTCCTTTTTTATAGGACTTATCCGAACGGGTGAGACATGTCGTCACCTAATCCAGCTTAACAACCACTCTTGATTGGGTTACATCTCCAGGGAGATGATTTAATTACAGTTTCAAACATACAGTATTGAATAGGGATTATTCTGCCTTTACAAAATGGGATTTTGATTAAAACATGACTTTTTTAGGGGACATACATCCTTTCAAACAAGCACAAATACCCATCCTAAAATGCCTTCAGAAAACAGGAGGGGAGCTCCCAACTCATTCTGTGGGGCCAGCACGACCCAAACAAGACAAGTACATTGCAAGACATCAAAGCTGAAGACCAAAATGCTTCATGAACCCAAACACAGAAATCTCCAGCAAGCCTTTCTGGTCACCCGAGATCATGGTGTCAGAGCCCAAGGCGCCTCCCCCCAAGCATCTCGGAACCACTAACAAGACCTGATAGAGCCGTTTTCTCCCAACTCTGGAAAACAGTGCAAGGGTTGAAGACCTGGGCGAGGGCCAAGGCAAAGCTGAGCAGCTTTAAATATGGCAGGAAAAGCTCTTGCAGCCCTTGCTGGCCCCTTGCTGCCCCTCCTCTGTGCAGCATGGCACTGGCTTCTCCTGCCGCGGGTCCTGGCCCTGTGTCAGGGAGCAGAGCCACTCCAGCACACACGCTGGGCTGCCGGTTGTCGGTCCTGGCCTGTCGAGTGGACCCCGAAAGACTGAAGCAGGACGCGTGTCACAGCTCGCCCCCAGCATTGCCCCAAGGAGAAGCCGCTTGCAGAAGTCAGAGTGGCCTGGGGCAGAGGGTTTCCTGCTGTAAGTCACACAGCAGAGGGCTGGGGAAGGGCTAAGCCATTCCACAGGGAGTGGGGGGCGCTCAGCTTCCTGTAAGCGGGGTCTCCTGAGGCCATGAGACCAGCCCAGGACAAGACACAGGCCAGAGAAGACAGATAGGATTCTGCACTTCACTTCTGCTGTGGGTGATTCTTGAAAGGTGGCCAACCCTGAAGGAGAGCAGCCACCACAGAGCCGTGTGCAGACACCCTGGAAGGCAGTTTTTGCATTTATTTTATTTATTTTTGTTAGCTCCTGGCACTTAAAGGAAATCTCTATCATATGACTAGCTGGATACAAATTTAAGGAACAGACAGCACAAGGAGTTAGTACTTTAAAATATGAAAATGTCAGTGTACAGCTCCAGATTCCAAGACAAGCACAGAAATAGGAAATGGTCATCCAGAGAGCCAAGAGAAATAGCCGGGAACTGTCAAGGAAAAGCACCAGCCTTTGGAAATACCAGAGAAAGACTTTAAAAACTGATCCTCAATATGCTCGAGGAGATAAAGGAAAACACAGAAAGAACTAAGGTATCGCAGGAAAGTCATGAATGAATAGTATGAGAATCTCAGTAAAGACGTAGAAATTGTGAAGGAACTGAACAAAATCGCTGGGTTGGTGAGCGCGACGGCTGAGGTGAAGGCTGGGGGCTCCGCGGGTGACGGACGTCGAGTGGAGCCAGCAGGAGCCGGGTAGCCCCTGACGGCCCGGGTGGGGATGGCCGAGGTGTGGCGATGCTGGCCAGAGCTCGAGGTCCCCGAGTGTGTGGGACAGGGACGTGGGCAGGCGCAGGGACCCACTGTGAGCAGGAGGATGAGGTGGGGAGGGACAGGGCACTAAGTGAGTCCTCTGATGGGCTTCTCTTATGTTTCAATTAATTTATTGTTCAAATAGGAGGTGAGGCCACTGACGATGCACAAGGGCATGGCCAATCAGGTGGTGACCAGAAGCCCCAAGCTGGGCAGCCACAGATGCTCTCAGGCCAAGGACTGCCAGGGGACGCTGCTCAGTGACCAGAGAGGAAGAGCCGGGGCCACTCTCAGGCTGTGGGTGCCGTGGCAGTGCCACGGGAGTCCAAGGCCACCGGGGGGCATGGAACGCAGGCGGCCAGCGTGGGGTGCCCTCTTCCATCTCCCCATCACCCCAAGGCCCTGGCTCTTCTCCCTGCGCCTGACACCTGATGGCCCCCGAGGGCTTCTCAGCCACCCCAGTCCCTTCTGCCGCGCTTGGGCACTAGATCATCCCCAGAGGGTGGGGGCCCCAGTGTTTCCCCACTGACCAGGGCAGGGCCTCTCCTCTGGGGCTGGCTCCCCCAGTGGGAAAACCTGAGACCCTCAGGTATATCCTGGGAGGGGCAAAGCAGAGCAGGGCGTGAGGGGCTGGGGCACCAAGGCTGACCACTGGCCAGCTTCCCCTTTCGCCCCATTTCCTGCCACCAGGCCAGAGCCCCTGCCCCTTGCATTGCAGCGGAGGCTGTGCCATGGCCAGAGGCGGGCATCCTTTGCCTGTTGGTGCCAGGGGTCCTGGGTCAAGGGGCAGAGGGCGGAGGGTAGGCCTGGCCCCTGTGGCCTCCCAGGTGGCTTGGTTGGGCCCCTGCCCCTGTCCCCATCTCGAGTACTTTCCCGAGGGGCTCGGGTGGGGCAGAGGCCCCAGGCTGGCTTTCAGAAGGGACAGACCGTGAAATGGGCTCTGTGTCTGCCCGCAGCTCCCCTCCCTGGCTCCCCAACCTGCTGATGACCACTCACAGGACAGCTCAGGCCACCCTGGGCCACCCCCTCCTCCCCATGCACTCACCCAGCCCCATGGTGGCCGCATCCTCTGGGGCCCACAGGTCCCGTCAGCTCCACACGCAGACCCCAGGCCCAGGCAGGGCCACCCCTCGCCCTGTCCTGGTGTGAGTGCTGGACTCGGTCAGCCTCACCCTTGCACCTTAGTGCACAGCAGCAAAGCTGGGTGGGGGTCTGAGGTTAGGGGAGGTCTGAGGCTGGGGAGGGGGTTCTAGTTTGCTGGCTGCTGGAATGCAACAAAACACCAGAGACGGATTGGCTTTTAATAAAAGGGGATTTATTTTAGTTAACACATAGTTCTTCAGAGGAAAGGCAGCTAACTTTCCACTGAGGTCTTTCTTACGTGGGAAGGCACAAGGTGATCTCTGCTGGCCTTCTCTCCAGGACTGTGGGTTCCAACATCTTCCCCCGGGGTGATTATCTCCAAAGACCTGGGCTGAGCTGTGAGTGCTGAGATGAGGAATGCTGAGCTGCTTGGGCTGTGCTATGTTTTCTCTCATTTAAGCACCAGTCAATTAAATCAAACATCATTCATTGCAGCAGGCACGCCTCCTAGCCGACTGCAGATGTAATCAGCAACAGATGAGGTTCACAAGCCATTGGCTCATGGCCACAGCAACAGAACTAGGCACCTTCACCTGGCCAAGTTGACACCTGAACCTGACTACCAGCTGGGGGGGGGGGGGGGGATCTGAGGCCAGGTGGGGGTCTGAACCTGGGGAGGGGGTTCTGAGGCTGGGGTGGGGGGCAGTCTGAAGCTGGGATGGGGCACAAGGCCGAGTGCTGGCCCCAGCAGAAGCTTCTGGGCACTCAAGGTGGGGATGGGATGGGGGTGGGAAGTGGAGGTGTGGGGAGGTGTCTTTTGGCCTCCTGGACCCTCAGGCTCTTCATCTGTGAATTTCTCCGACCTCCTCCAGCGCTGGAGCCCTGTCCTCTCCCCTTACCCCTGTCCAACATTGTGTGCACTTTGCCTCAGGCTCTGGGGACAGCCCCCTTCCAAGGGACTGGAGTGGTTTACCAATGGGCCATTTACACCTGGGTCCTGGCAGGTTCAGAGTCCAGTTCCGGAAGGAGAGGCTAGAGTGTCAGTCCTGGTGAGGTCGGCCCTTGGGGGTGGGTCATGCATGGGCTCGTGTCATGTGGGAGCAGCAGCTAGTGCCCAGGTGTGCACCTCGGCCGCCCTTGGTCTCTCCTGCCTTCCTTCCCACAGGGAGGCCCACGGCTGGACTCATGGCACCCCCTGGGTACCTGGCCCCTCTCCTCAAGGCCTTCCAGCCGCCTCCAGGGCCAGATGAATAGTTGTTTTGTAAACAGGGCAGCTGAGGCTGGGGCCAGATAGGACTAGAGATGTCACAGCCCAGCACCTGGCACCTGGCACCTGGCACCCAGCACCTGGCACCCACCACCCACCACCCAACATCTGCCACCTAGCACCCAGCACCTAGCATCTACCACCCAGTACCCAACACCTAACACCTGTCACCCAGCACCCACCACCTAGCACCCACCACCTGCCACCCAACACCTAGCACCTGTCATCCAGCACCTACCACCCAGTACCCAACACCTGGCACCCAACACCCAGCACCCAACACCTAGCACCTGGCACCCAGCACTCAGCACCTGGCTCAAGGCTACCAAGGCTGGCACAGGGAGCAGCCAGCAGCATGGAGGCACAAGAGGGGGAGTGCTGCAGATCTCTCCCCAGCCAGGCAGGCTCAAAGGCCCTGGGCGGAGCCCGTGGGTGCAGGGACCCACGGCCAGGCCAAAGGCTCTTTGTCCCCTTGAAAGGCCCATTGTGGCCCACGCTGGCCCCACTGATGCTGGGAACAACAAGCCCTTGTGTGGCCTGGAGGCTGGTTTTCCATGGCCACCGTCCCAGAAGCCAGCGCCAAGAGTCCCGGGAGGAGCTGCTCCAGGGGGCCAGGTCTGGAATGAGGCGATGATCAGCCTGTGCCCCCAGGAGGGACAGACCACAGGACCGACTGCATCTCCTGGACCCTACCAGGAGGGCCACAGCTGGGGGGGGGACAGGAGGGAGGATCTGAACGTCCCCACCAGCCTCCCCCACTGGGCATGCAGCCTCCCCACGTGTGTCCACAGACAATGTGGGCAGCACCCGGCCGTGGCCAGTCACAGAGACCACGAGGCCCCATCCAGCCGTGACTCTCATGGGAGCAGAGGAGGGCGGCCTTTCCTGGCTGGGCCCATGTTGTGGGGCGAATGTGTGGGGTGGACACATGAGGTGGGCATGGGGGGGTGGACACTGGGCTGGACACCAGGGGCGGATGCGCAAATGGGCTGTTCTTCTTTGGTCCTGTCCACGCCACAGCTGTCAGTGTCTTTGTGACCCTCTCCCAGGCCGGGGGAGGACTGTGCTCTCTGCTCCGTGTCCCTGTGGTCCCCATGTCCACAGGCCCCGCCGCTCTGGGGGCCTTGGGCTCTGGGGGTAAGGTGTGCCCAGCGGCCCAGGAGACCAGGCATGGTCTTGTCCCTGCAGCTCAGAGCAGCCCTTGCCCGCGGCCATGGCCGGGGATGCCCGGGGACAGACCCGCCCTCGGGCTCAGAGCAAGGGGCTACTCTGGCCCAGTCCCAGTGGCCCCAGTGGCCCCAGCCGGGAGTCTCCCATTATTCACTGGGAAAACGTGCCCATCAGCTGTGGCTGTATACATAAGGTGCTTATGCAGTGCCTGGCACAATGCAAGGCTCAGAAAATGGCAGTGAATGTTGCGTGTTGGGGAGGCAGGTTTGGTGCTGCCTGAACTTCGACCCACGTGGGGCCCTTAGGCAGCCTCTAAGGGATGTCCCAGCGCCCGCGGGTGGCAGAGGGAGGGCAGCAGGTGCCACTCCACACCCTTGAGGGCCCAGGGTCCCCGCAGGCGGCAGGCGAGGTCAGTCGGGGGGCCACCGGCCACGGGCCGCAGAGCAACCCCCACAAGCCTCTGACCCACGCTGTTGGCGTTGGACTCACTGAAAAGAGAGAGAAAGGAAAAGATCGCAGCAAAAGTTCTTGAACGGGAAGAATTAAAATTTCGAAAGTTTGAGAAGTCCTTGGAAGTCCAGTTAAGCCCTCGATTCCCATTTTTTGGTCGGGCCAACAAGGAGCCTCTTGTGCGTCACGCTGTCCGGCAGGTCAGCAGAGAAAACGAGAAGTCCCTCATCAGCACTCAGTTGCGAATTTTGTTAAATGTGTGACACTTCCTTTCATTTCTCAGTGTGTAGTTTTCCAGCTCAAGCCCCATCCTAACCCTTGGCTCGTCACTGTCTATGAAATCTGACCGCTTGAAGTGGCTCTGCTTTCCCTGGACGGTGCAGCTGCCCTGAGCTGAGACTGGATCCAGTCCCGGGTCCCTGCCTGGGGGGTGGGTAACAGGGCAGCGCTGACCCTACCCAGGACTGGAGTCTTGGCTCCGACCCACTGTGGCCGCAGGTGGCCAGCCCTGCCCATGCCGCCACGCCTGGGGACCGACCCCTCTCCTGAGCCCTGTCTGGGCTGTGTCTGGAATGTCACTAAGTCCATGGGATGAAGGAGCCTCTCCTGGGGGGGAGGGGGCTTCCAGGGCGCCTGCTTCCGGCCCTCCTTCCCTTGCCCTCTCACTCAACCCAGGCGTCCACCTCGCGGCCACGCGTGGCGTCCGACACCGACCACGCATTTCCTTCCTCATGGTGGCTCTGTCCCCAGCAGATTCTAGAGCCCGTCCGTCATCTGCGGCACTGGTGACAGCTGGACAGCAGGCTCCAGAGCACGTGCCCAGCATGTTCCCCATCAGCCGTCAGTGGGTGGGGGGCACGGGCACCCTGCCTTCTTTGGTGTACAGGACGGCCAGCTGAGCACAGACCGCTCTGTCAGGTGGGCAAAGGGGCACCGGCTGGCACTTGGCGATGGCAGCTCTGTGCGTGCCTGGGGCCCCTTGTGCTGCTTCTGCATTTCAGCTCAGGGGCCTGGGCCCAGCGGACACCCTGCTGCGGGGTGGAGGGGGTGCAGAGCCCCCCCGTGTGCACGGCTGCGGGGCGGAGGGGGTGCAGAGCCCTCCCGTGTGCACGGCTGCCGGCACACTGCCGTCTCGTGTCTTGTGTCACCAAAGATTCAGCGTAAGCCAAAGGGCTCCCTGGGAAGAAAGACGCAGCGATGGTGTGCCCGACGCTGGGAGTTACAACACAAAGTACGCCACAAAACTGGTGAGCATAAGGGCATTTTATAAAGTATTTCAAAGGTTTTCGCCTCCCACCACTTCAGCTGCATGTGTTTGTCGGGTGAGTTTGTTCCCCATGACACGCGGCTCCACGAGGACCTGCGGGCACGCTGGGGTGGGCGCTCCGAAGGCCGTGGAAATGCCCGCAGCCGGTCCTCGGCCGGCCCCGGGGCCCAGGGCACCGCCGGTGCGTGGTCTCCCGCCCCCCACTTCCCAAACAGGACGAGCTCAGGCGCCAGCTCGGCAGCTGGTCAAGCACAGCGAGCCCCGAAGCCCAGCAGGAGCGGGGGGGCACCCCCGCGAGAAACAGCGCAGCTTTTTTTTTCTTTTCTTTTTCTTTTTTCCCCCAACATCAAGAGCATTCTACAAAAGCTACTCCGGGAGGTTGGCTGGTCGGTCAACCCCGTCTGGTCTTCGGCAGAGCTTGCTGCCGCCTTACGCGGACTTCCACCTGACCAAGGAGAACGCGGCGTGGATCACGTAGAGCAGCGTGGCCACGTAGGAGAACACCTGCAGCCGAGAGACGGGCTGTCGGTGGAGGCGGGGGGCTGGGGGGGCTGGCGGGGGCAGGGGTGCAGCGGGAGGGAGTGGGGGCTGGCAGGGACAGGGGTGCAGCCGGAGGGAGTAGGGCTGTAGCAGGGGTGCAGGGGGGAGGGGTGGCAGGGGTGCAGTGTGGAGGAGGAGCGGCAGGGGTGCAGCAGGGGGCTGGCGGTGGGGCAAAGGTGCACTGGGGGTGAGGGGGCCGCAGCAGGGGGGTGGCAGGGGTGCAGTGGGGGAGCAGCAGGGCCACAGCAGGGGTGGGGGCAGCAGAGGTGGGGGAGGGGCAGCAGTAATGAGTGGTGGGGGCCCCATGGGCCTCTCCTGGGATTCTCAGAGCCCCCGTGAGGGTGGGCTTCCATCACGTCCCCCTGTCACAGCAGATGTCCTTTTCACCTGGCTCAGAGGTGGCCCCAGAGTACTTTCATTTTTTATTAATATTATTTTTTCGCTTGGGCAGGCACCGGGTATTGAACCCAGGTCTCTGGCGTGGCAGGCGAGAACTCTGCCACTGAGCCCAGAGTCCTTTCAGCACAGCGCTCCAGAGGGCCTGACCACCCTGTAAGATGTAAGATGACCGCCCCCCACAGCTGACCGGCAAGGGGGGCTTTTAAACACCAGCAGTCCCCCTAGGAGACCACGACCCTGCAGAGGCCTTTGGGCTCCCTTGGGGTCCTTGTCCCCAAGGCCTGGGTCCAGAGCTGCTCAGGGCAGGGAGGGCGCGGAGGTTCTGGACGCTGTCCCCAAGTGGGGCCGGCCAGCCGGGGGAGGTGCAGCCCCACAACAGGCCCCGGCAGCGGCAGATGGGCACCAGCTGCTCTCCGTGCCCGAGGGCTGGAGCCCCTAAGGCTGCACCTGCAGCTGCTGGGACACGCGTGGGGTCAAGGTCGAGGGTTTGTAAACCCCGCCAGGCACGGTCACACCACCGCCTCCTGAGAACGCACAAACACCCTCTGGCCAGGGCCCCCGCAGTGGTCAGGCAGGACATGCTCAAGGGCGCTCCCCCAGGGCTCGCATGCTCCGGCTACGCCCGAGTGCGCCTCCCCCAACTGCAGCCCCACGAGCCCCTCCCTGCCCATGAGAGCAGGGGCCTCCCAGGCCCCGAAGCGGGGTCACCCCACCATGTGGCTCCACGTACGGGGGAGCAGGAAGCAGAGACTTACTTTCCAGGTGCCCCCGGGACATGCTTTGGCCTTCACGACCCTCCCACCCACCAAGGAACCTGGGGACAAGGGGCAGCCAAGGGGCAGGTGTGCGGGTGTCTGCTGAAGTGCAGGTCTTGGGGTACAGGTGTCTGCTGGGGCACAGGTCTTGGGGTTCAGGCACTGCTGGAGTGCAGGTCTTGGGGTACAGGTGTCTGCTGAGGCACAGGTCTTGGGGTTCAGGCACTGCTGGAGTGCAGGTCTTGGGGTTCAGGCACTGCTGGAATGCAGGTCTCGGGGTGCGGGTGTCTGCTGGGGCACAGGTCTCGGGGTGCAGACACCCGCAGGTGGCAGGCTCTGGGGTAAGCTCTGACCCTTCCCGGTAATGATGTCCTTGATGGGAGCTGCCCCAGGCCTGCGTGGGCCCCCACCCACTGCTCCCTCCTGCCTGCGATCCCCGGACCCAGGGTCCTGACTCCGCCTCTGTCCACTCAGCCCACGAAGCCGCAGGCCCTGCTCATGGAGTGGCCACTGAGCACCCCTGCATGTCTACCCGCGTCCCCGCATGGGACCCCACTGAGGGGAGGCCCAGGGGATCGGTGCTGAGTGACCAGGCCCAGGCGAGCCTTGGGGTGAGGGGTGCAGGGGTGGGGAGGCCCTGAGGGCACAGGGCCCTGAGCTGGGCGCTGGTGGCCAGGCGCGCTCTCTGGGGCTGCATTTCTGCACAGACTGGGGAAGGAAGGTTGGGGGCAGCTGGCGTTGCCCCCGCAGTGGGCAGGCCCGTGGGCAGGCCCCACTTCTGCCCCTCGGGGACTCCAGCCAGGTGAGTCCACGGAAATGTTTCCGTGACAGAGTCGTGGGGGGCATGGGGGGGCGGCTCCCAGGAAGGGGGGTGAAGCCGACTTGCCTGGGGGCCGTGTGAGGGGTGGGGAGGCGCCCAGAGCTGCCCCTGCTGTCCCCCGTGCTGTGTGAGGGGTGGGAAGGGGCCCGGGGCTCACCACGGCCGCGATGTTCTCGTGGTACTGCCTGTAGGTAAAGCCCTCCTGCATCGTGATGGCGGCCAGAGCCTCCAGGACCGAGGCGCTGAGGTAGAACAGGGCGGCCACGCAGTGGTAGGCAGCGTCCTGCAGGCCGGAGACACACGAGACGGGAAGCTGCTGCGGCCCGGAGGCCCTGGAGTGGCCACGGGGGGCCCCGTCCCTGCAGGGCAAACCCACCCACCATCCCCGGCCCAGGCCTGCAGACATCGCTGTGCCTTCCTCCAAACCCCTCCCCATCGCCCACCTGCCGTCGCCCACCTGCCGTCACCCACCTGCCGTCGCCCACCTGCCATCGCCCACCTGCCGTCACCCACCTGCCATCAACCCCCCACCTGCCGTCGCCCACCTGCCGTCGCCCACCTGCCGTCACCCACCTGCCATCAACCCCCCACCTGCCGTCGCCCACCTGCCGTCGCCCACCTGCCGTCGCCCACCTGCCGTCGCCCACCTGCCGTCACCCACCTGCCATCAACCCCCCACCTGCCGTCGCCCACCTGCCGTCGCCCACCTGCCGTCACCCACCTGCCGTCGCCCACCTGCCGTCACCCACCTGCCGTCAACCCCCCACCTGCCACCGCCCCCCCATCACTCACCTCCAGCTCCCCCTTCCCCCACCCCCACCCTGCCATCACCTGCGGCCCTGCAGTTTTACTTTTCTGGCTTTAAGGGCCAAGGACCCCAGTGGGGAAGGGGCACTGCATCCTGGCAGTGGGGGCAGCTGAGAGGTGGGGGTGGACTTTATAGGTCGGCCCCGGTCGCGGCCTGGGCAGCGTCTGGGTGCGGGACAGGGGCAGGGGAGCCAGGCGGTTACTGCCCAGGTGAGTGCCAAGGGGCACCGCCCCCTGCAGCCGGCGGGTGCCGTCCGTGCACAGGCGGTCACGTGGGAGGCCGTGGCGCGACCTGGAGACGTGGGCAGTGGGCGGAACAGCCTCCGCCCTCCCCCTCCCAATGCCCTTGCCGCGGGCACCTGGGGACCGGGCACAGCTCAGAGCTGAGGGTGGGGCCTGCGCGGCCACGGGGCGTGGGGGGAGCAGCTGCCCGGCCACAGGAGCCTCCCCGGGGGGCCCGGCACCCGCAGCCGCCCGCGCCCTGGCCGGACTCACCAGGCCGACCCAGGAGGCCTCCTCGCCGTGCGCGCCGAGCAGGTACAGGCCCAGCAGCGCCGTGGTGGCCACGAAGCAGAGCACAGACACAAACATCACCCAGCCCTGCACCAGCGGGATGGGCACGAGGGACGAGGCCACCAGGATCCACACGAGGCCGCCGAAGACCTGCGGGGGGTGGGGGCGGGGCAGGGGCGGGCTCAGACTGGGCCACGCTGGGGGAGCCAAGCCCGGCCTGCCCCGGACGCCCTCCCCGGCCGCTCGGCCTGCCCGGCGTGGCCACCCACCCTCCCTCCACAGTCGCGCCTGGGCACACAGACGGTCCTCAGTCAGGGCTCGCCACGAGCCCAGGGGAGGGACGGGAAACCAAGGCACAGCAGTTGAGTTGACTTGTCCCAGGTGACGCCATCTGATGTTTTCAGAGAAGAACTGTCCTTTGCCCAGGGGTCATTTCCTCCCTACACCTTAGACACTGAAACAGCCTTCCCCTTAGGAAAGGTGGCAGCCGGCAGATGTTTTTGTTCTTCATTTGGCAAAATAAATGATCACACCAGGTCATTTTTTAAACTTTGGAGCCCGCCGTCCCCAACTCCAGGAAGCAGCACCGTGGCTGCCCGAGGGGCAGAGGCTGGGGATGGCCCAAGCCAGCCCCTCTCCTCCGATGGCCCAGGACGGGCATTAGAAGCACTTCAGGCCACAAGTGACCTGCCAGGGGTCGCCGAGTCCCAGGGTTTTTGAAGAGGAGCCCAAGGTCCCCCGGCCATGCCCAGCCAAGCTGGTACCACACAAGCCGGGATTCTCTGACCGTCCTTCTTGTCCAGGGACAATCCAGCCCTGTCTTCCCCACCTGTCCCCCACCCGTCCCCCACCTGTCCCCCACCTGCCCAGGGCTGTAGGGATCCTGGCTTTGTCGCTAAAGGTCTTCCCAGCCCAGCAGGCCTGGCACTGGCTCTGCATCCCCTGCAGGGTGGACTTGGCTGGGACCTGACCCCATCCCCCTGGACCTGTGCCCCCCTGCTGGGTGGGAGATGCCGCCGTCGTCTCTTCTCAAGTGCTCTTGGTGCCTCCTGGTAAAAAGCGTCAGGAGAGAATCTCGTTTGGGGGGAAATTAGTGCCATGAAGTCTGGATTTATCAAAACCGAGCTGTGCCTCCTGAGTAAGATCCCGGCGCCTCTGGCCAGAAACACCCTCTATGCCCGGGGTGACCGACGGCACCAGGCAGAGCGCTGGGGACATCCCTCGGCCCTTAGGAGGCTGGCGGAAACCAGCACGCTCGCAGCCCCCAGCCTCTGATGCGGGCTGAGCGTGGGTCCCTCCCAGGGCCTCCAGGGGTGCACAGCGCTGACCCGGCCTCCCCCGTCGCCAGACAGCAGGCGGGGGGTGGACAGGGGCAGGGCCCGGGCAGCTGTCCCAGCACCCTGCCTGGTCGCCCCCCACCGTCCGAGCAGGGCCCAACTAAGCAGCGTCCTATTTCTCTGCTCGCAGAGGGCTGCCCTTCCCTGAAGCCCGCGGCGCGTGCACAGGCAGATACTGACTCGCACAGTTACACGGCGCCACGCAGGCTTCCCCTGGCCACGGAGACTGTGGGTCAGTCTTGCCCACTGCTGTGCAGGAAATAGGGAAGTCTGTGTCCATGAGTTGGCCTCCGGCCTCTGGTCAGTTGGGCATGGCCGGCTAGAGCAAACCCCAGGGGAGCGGACCTGGGCTGCAGGAGAGCCGAGAGGGCCCTGCTCCCCGAATCCCGTGCGAGATTCAGCGGACCCAGACGCTCACATGCCAGGGAACCCTGAATGCCACGGGAGAACGCATCTCTTTTCCGCTCTCTTCCTTTTCTCTGACCTGGGCGAGGAGAGGGGTCAGCCTGGAGCCAGACTCGGGAGCCCCTTGCCCATAGGCTCGGGACAGGCAGGTGAAGGTCAGCGCCCAGGACAGTGCCCTGTCCCCATGGCAGGGACAGCAGCGTTTGGGGAGGGACTCCATGGCACAGCAGCTACGAGGCAGAGGCCGGGCGGTGCTGCACTGGCAGCCGAGCGGGTGTCTCCCACACCCAGGCTCGTGGCGCTGGGTCACTGCCCTCTCTCCGCTCAAGCCTCCCCGTGGGGCTGGGGGGGGCGACTCGCGGTCAGGACTGGGCCCTGCTGCCTCAGCTGGCGTTCCGTCGCCGAGTGCTGGCCCTGCTGACCTCTTGCTAACACCCAAGGAGCCCCCACGAGTGGCCTCGGCCCTGGGGGTGCACAGGTGGGCAAGTGGGAGGGTCCAGGTCTCAGGAGGCCCCCGGGGAGAGCCGTGAGGGAGGGGTCAGCCTCAGGAGGACCCCCAGAGCAGAGGGCCAGGGCACCCCATGCATCAGAGCCCCGCGGCCCTGGGGAGGGAGGTGGGGGCAGGCCACGGGGCAGGTGAGCCTGGACAGGGCCACAGGGCCAGTCCTGCAGCTGCGACCAGAGGATGGGACATGGGCACTTCACCCAGACGTGCCGGCTGGAGGAGGCTCGGAGGGTGGGTGGAGCCCCGGGGGCCGGAGAGGGCTGCAGCGAGCCTGGCACGCCTCCTCCTTCCGAGGAGGAACTCAAATTCAGTCCACCTTTTATTTATATAGGTTCAATTCATTCAGATTAATTCGACAGTGAGCGGCCAAAGCTTGCACGGAGGAAAGCGGGTCTCCTCGGCCCTGTTTCCTGATCGGCCAGCTCCTTCTCCCAGAGGGGTGAGGAGCTTCTCGGGCTGCCTGTGCGAGCCTGCACACCAACCCTGACTCTTCCGAAACCGTTGTTAATTGTGGAAACATCTGCACAACACAACACTTGCCCCTGCCGCCCTCTGGCGCGCGCTCTCCGGTGGTCCCGCCTTCACCGCCCCGGAGAGAACCGGCCCCCGCGACCCTCCGGCCGGGCTGCGGGCCTCAGGTCAGGGGCGCTCGGGCCCGCTGGGGGCCGCCTGCTCACCCGCCCTGCGCAGCCCCGAGCGTCTGAAAACGACACGCGGGTAGAGTGGGTGGTCCCGAGGGACCCTCATCCGTCAGGTGCACGCTCGGGCCCCAGACACAAAGTGCCGCTTCACACTCAGGCCCCTGCGCGTCCTGGACCGTGGCAGGTGGACGAGGCCCCGCCGGGAATCCTGTCCACTCTGCGCTGCCGCCGAGGCTCGACCAGGGGCGTGAGCGATCGATCATTGATCACTGATTGATGCCTAGTCTTGTTCCAGCCGTGCTTTCACAAAAGGGCTTACAAATATGCACGCAACAGGAAAAATGTAAACGGAGAAGCTGGGGTGATGGGAAAATAAGGACAGGAAAGACAAGCTGACGGCAGAGGTTCCAGGTCTGCTCAGAGC
This sequence comes from Tamandua tetradactyla, assembly GCF_023851605.1. Lineage (NCBI taxonomy): Eukaryota > Metazoa > Chordata > Mammalia > Pilosa > Myrmecophagidae > Tamandua > Tamandua tetradactyla. Next base: position 1,937,907 of record NC_135343.1, on the reverse strand, counting down.
CTCCGGCAACCAGTGCAGTGGACAGCGGTGAGTCTGGACTCGGCCTGTTTGGCTTGTGTGCTTTTACCGTCCACTGAAGGCCGCGCCCAGCTCCCTGGAAGTTGCTCTCTGCCAGCCCTGCCCTGCCCCCCCCTTACACACACACACACACACACTTTCACACGGATTCCTGGAGTCCATGCCAAGAACCCTTGCCTGCAGGTGTCTTCGAGAAGAAAGCTCCCCGCCACCCCGCTGCGCTCAGCCCCAGCCTTGCCGTCTCTGCACCATCTTGCAAAGGCATCTTTGAGAAGTTGTGCTTTTCTCTTTGCAGCGATTGCCTACAGCAGTCGGTTTCACCGTGGGATGGGAGAGCTCTTTTAAAAGGGCAAACCACCTCTGCATTCCCAGCCCCCCAGCCCTAGCCATGCCGACCCCACCATTTGGGGCACTGGCCGAGTGCACCGCTTCTCTCAGGGGCCTTGAGCCGGAAGGAGCTGAGAACTCACTGGTCCCTGCCTTACAGGAGCGAGGCTGCGCGCTCCCGTGGGCTCCAGAAGCATGTTCAAGCTGCACATGGCACTCCTCGGTGCAGATGAGAAAACACGCCCCCAGGAGACAGGCAGAGGGCTCCCCTTAGCCCCCCCGCAGCCCTCCTGGGAGGCCCAGGGGAGACTGCAGGGAGGACCCCCGGCCAGCACCCAGGAGGGAGTTCAGCCCCCCGCGGCGGTCCTCCTGGCAAGGCGCATCCACCTGGCGTGGATGTCCAGAGCTGCCGCGACGGCCCCAGACGAAGCTGCTGGTGCACAGCTGTGCCTGCCTGGGCACCTCACCTCTGGGCATGCATTTGCTCACGTGACGCCTGGGACATGCTGAGTGTGCGTGCCGCCGCTGCCACAGGAACCCGGCCCTGCTGCTCCCCCCAGGTCATGGGGTGCTGCAGTGAGTCCCCCACCCCTCGGGCCTTGGTCCCCCGTCCGAGGCCACCCTGCTCTGCGGCCTGTGGGCCTGGCTGGCCCACTGTGTGAGCGTGAGGCCCCCAGGAGGGCTCTGGAAGGCTGGGGGACCGTGGGCCATGTGGGGGGCAGGGGGCCGGAGGCAGGCTGCAGAGAGGAGGCCCGGCTTGGGGGACACAGCGCATGGCTTGCTCTGGGGTGGACACAAATCAGGACCTCGGCCAGACTGCCCCACCTGCTAAGTGCACAGAGGACAGGGGCATGGCACCCACGCCCGGGAGATAAGGCTACCTCAGGGCCCGCTGGCCAAATATTTGTCAGGAGCTGGGGCTAGGTGAGGGTTCAGCATTTCCCTTCAGAAAGGAAACTCAAGGTGGCCCCGCGCTTCCAGGCAGCAAGTACCTGCAGCAGGGGTCTGAAAATGCTACTTGCTACATGGGGGTCCGGCCCCAGCCCCCAGCCCCTCCACCGACAGGCCAGCCCTCTCCCAGTGTGCTGGGTGGCGCCCCTGGGCAGGCCGGACACAACCACGGGTCCTTGGGCTGGAGCCCCTGGGAGGTACGTCCTCTCTGGGCTCCAGATCCCTGAGCTGGAAAATGGGGGGAGGCTCGGGCCAACATGCCCTGGCTTTCAACTCTGCTATCGCCTGGACATCTTTACCTACCACCAGTGCCCAGGCCTCATGCCCAGAGGCTGAGTCACCAGAGGGAAGCAGGGCTAGCGACAAGGAATGGGCGCCCCGAGCCCTTTGCCAAAGGCTTTGCAATGTGTGCTCACGGCCCAAGTCTCTGCAAGATGTGGTCGCTCACGTCAGGCGGAAGGCGGGAGGCTGCCCGGGTGCCCACCAGTGCCACCAGGGGCGCCACCTAATGCCACCTGGGTGCCAGCCAATGCCGCTCACTGTCCTCGCGCTCCTGCTCTGGCCTCCGGGTGCACAGTCACCCCTGGGGCGCCCCTCCCTGGCCTCCACTGCTCTGCCTTCTGTGCCTTCTCGCCTTGAGCAGGAGCCCAGCTTGTCCTCTGAGCCCCGAGCCCACTGCCTCCTGTCTGGAGACCACCTACAGTGCGGGCAGGAGTCGTGTTTTAATTCAGTTGGTTTGGGGTGCCAGCAGGGTTCAGATTCTGTGAAAACCAGGTATAATGTACAAAATGGACCAAAAAATTTTCCACACACTTAACGCTTACATCAGTGGTCGCGGGAGCGAATGACTTTTGTGACCCCTCCACCCCCGAGGAGGCAGTGGTCAGGGACCCCACACACCCAGGGCGGGTCTTGCATTTCCGGGGGGCGGGTAAAGGGGGCTGAGGGTGCAGCCTCACAGCCGGGCTCCCCGAGTTGGATCCCCGGCCTGGAGACCGGTCATTCCTGGGTGCATCACCCCCTCCTCTGAACAGCAGCGAACGCGGCCGCGCACTCCACAGGGTGCAGGTCAGTTTCCTACCCCGGGGTGCGCGGACCGCCGGGGCCACCCCTGCGCCCGGCTCCTGTCTGATGAGCCCACAGACAGACCCCCAGGGGGCAGTTACTGGACACCAACCCGGTGGGGACCCAGAGTTTAAAGCACCCATGGGCTCCTCAACACCAGAAGTTGTGAGAAATGTGTCTGACTCTGCAGAGGGAAACACAAAGCACATGAAAATATGAGAAAACCTTTCTTTAAACAAGGAGGCTCAGTAGTACAGGGCACGGGGGATTTCTCCAGCACATTCTTGAGATTCAGATGGAGTTTCTGTGGTTGTGTGGCTGAGTGCCAGAGCTCTGCCCGCCGCCCAGGGCTTCTGGGCATCAGGGGTCAGTGCAGAGGGTTTGCTCAAATTGTCTGGATATTTTTCGGGGGTCCTGTTAAAATGGAGGGGTCTACACGAGCAAAGGCTCTTCCAATAGCACGTGAAGACGTGACCCCAAAAAGACCTCCGTGCAGAGCTGCCCACAGACACACCTGGAAGCGTGCCCCTGGATTAGATGCCCGGCGCTCTGGGGGTGCCCACAGCCCTGAGTGAACAGGGGTCGTGCCTGGGGTCCTGGGAAGCAGAGAAGACTGGCCAAAGGGCAGAGTCTGGGTACCCAGTGCTCAGCTGTCCTCCCGGGGAGGGAGGAAGGCGCTGTGCAGCCGGAAGGCACGCAGCGGCCACCGGGGACAGCACCCAGCCCACGGAGCCGGGTCGGCGCCAGGTGGTAGTTCTGCAGCCGACACTAGAGCAGCCGGGGGCCAAGAGGAGCCAGGAGCTTGGGTCAAAGAGAGGCGCAAAGGGGCGGCAAGATCCAAGGCCCCAGGCCTGCCCTACGGAGAGGCGGGGCCGCAGGAAGCAAGCGCAGGGGGGCTCCCTCCAGTCTTGCCGGCCCCTGGATGAGACCCCCTTCCTCGTAGGAAGGCACCTCCCCCTAGCTCCTGGGGCCGCGCTGCGGGCGGGCACGGCCTGGGCAGAGGCTCCATCCCAGGTCATTCGTCAGTGGGGGCCCCCGCGAGGAACCCCCTCTCCTGCTCTCCTCCGGTCTTGCTACTGAACCCCACTGGGGCAGGCTGGGTTCCCCAAGAGCAGGCTCAGGCCCTGGAGACAGAGACGAGGGCCCCAGCTGCGGTGGGCAGCTGACACCTCTTTGCGGCTGTTTGCCCAACTTGCACCCGCCGAGAGGCGACAGGGATGAGGGGAAACTTGCCCTCTGCCACCCGGATGGACGGCTCACTGGGGACGCGGCCCGCGGGCTACTCCCCGGAGGAGTCCGGAGGGGATGCTGCAGCCCCCGACGCCGTCACCTGGGCCAGGGACTCTGTCCCTGGTCCCCGCCCCAGCAGGCGCCTTCCTACCGGCCCCAGCCCCGGCGGGTGCAGACAGCACCCCCGTCTGCCCTGAGGACTGTGGGGGGAGAGAGAGGCATGACAATGGGATGCCAAGGGGCGGGGGAGCCGGGGCTGCGGCCTGGGGGTGGGCGGGGGTGGGCTGGGAGGGGGCTGCACCGCGGCCACTGCCTGGACACCACCCACCTCCCGCCAGGAGCTCAGCGCCCTCCCACCTCCGGCCGTGCACAGGACGGGCACAGGCTTAGTGGCCGCTGCCCTCGGTGGGCACAGAGCGGGGGCCCGTGGGAGGCCGCTAGCAGGGTGCGGTGCTGGGGGCAGCAGTGGAGCTGGCCGGGCCGGGGGCAAACCGACCCTGAGCGCCCCCGGGGGCCTCTGGGGACGGCGGCCGCAGGCGGGGTGGTCCCTGCATGTGTGGCCCACCACCAAGGAAAGCGGCGCAGCTCCTGCACCCACGCACGCCTCCTGCGAGAACGAGGGTCTCGGGGCGCCGGGCAGAGGTGACGGGCGGAGGTGATGGGCGGGGAGGTGACGGGCGGAGGTGATGGGCGGAGGTGACGGGCAGAGGTGACGGCCAAGCCCGGCCTGCAGCGGGAGGGGCGGCCCCCCCTAAGCTGCTGCCCTCCGCCCGCCCTGTCTGGCTTCCCGGCGGCGCTCAGATGCGGGGCCTCGTTGCCTCACGGTGTCCGAGGTGTTCTTCCCCAGAACAGCACTCTGGGGCTGGCTTCTGCCACGTGGGGCCCCTCCTGGGCCCTTGACTTGCAGCTCTGACAGCTCCTTCTGGCCAGCCCTCCTGCCCTCCTGCCCTCCTGCCCTCCCCCTCCCTGTAAGGCTTTCCCTAATGGGATTAAGACTCACCCAGCTCAACGGGGCCCCATGCTCACGGGAGGAACCTGGGTTCATGCCCACAGGAGTGGACTAAGCTTAAGAACACGTTTTCTGGGGTACAGAGCCCCAGGCCACCAAACCTCACCCCCCCAGATGGACACAAGTGAGGTCTCCCTGGCTGGCTGCATGACACCTAACACAGAAGCTGGGGGTTCCCTGCCCCGCAGGTCCCTTAAATCCCATGGGACGCACCAGGTGTGCCCGGCCTGTCACAGGTTCGGGTGCTGGGTGCCCTGGGGTGCTGGAAGCCGTCCCTCCACAGCACGGGTGCTGCACGGAGAGTTCTGGGGCCTTTGGGCAGATGTGGCAGCTGCGTCTCACTCAGAGGTCACAGGAGCATTTCCCACCCGGCCTGGAGAGAGGCTTGGAAGCCCCCTGAAGGCAGAAGGCAAGGCGAGCTGCCACGAGACCCTCCTCCCCCAGGGGAAGCGTCTGCTGCTCAGGCCCTCCGCCTTGACGGGGAGGAGCACTGGGCAGGCCCCGGGAGGTGGGTCCTGGACATGGGTGGGACTAGGTGACCAGGGGCCCCAGGGTGCCCAGTGTGCCCTCAACGACTCCCAGCGCCCCAAATCTCATTCAACCCCCGCCTTTCTCCAAGAACGGCACAGGAGGAGGGCATAAGAAGCTAAAAGTGGTGAGGGGTCCCCTCACCCCTCCTGTGGTTATCCCCCTTAGCCCAGGTCACCCCCGTGAGCCCAGGTGCTGTCAGAACAGGTGCTTGTTGGTAAAGGAACCATGTGGCCACACGCACGGCCCTGTCGTAAGAGTTCCGCGGTTGTCTTAAGAGTACGGCACTGTCTTTATCGGCACAGCAACCCCGTTGAGGGGAAACCGAGGCCTGGCTGCCTGGCCCTGTTCCCATAGCTGGTGAGCGCCAGCCCTGCCAGGTTGGCTGCGGGTCCGGGGCAGAGCCCCCGCGGCGGGTGGGCATGGCCCAAGGGCCCACTGGCCATTCACCGTGAAATGCCCTCGTGTCTCGGGTGGGCTTCGGAGGAGGCAGGAGAAGCCCCAGCCCCAGAGGTGGTTAACAGCACGGGGAGGCGAGAGGAGCCCTCAGCCTCCCCAGCTCTCAGCCCCTGGGTGCAGACCAGAAGCGAACCCCAAGGGGCTGCCGTGGGGAACACGGCACTCCCGGACCCTCCACTCTGCTGAAGACGAGAACACCCAAGGGCCTCAGGGGGCCCTGGGCAGGCTGCGGCTCCCCTCCCAGAGCCCCTTGCCAAGGCTTGGCCTAGAGGTGTCCGCCCGTCCCTGCCAGCAGGCCAGGATGCCAGCTGCACCTCCGTCCCTCCCCGCTGACCCCTGCACCCCTCAAAGCCCACCCTGGGTCCCTGGGGTCCTCCATCAATGCCAGATCCAAGAGCTGCCCTGGTTCTTCCCTTGTGTTCTCTGCTTGCTCCTCCGGCTCCCCACCTCCCCTCTGACAGGGCAGGGGACTGGCTGGGTCTAGGGGGGGACTGGCTGAGCTTCGGGGGGAGCTGGCTGGGCCTGTTGAGTGGGGCTGACTGGGCCCTGGGTGGGAACGGCTGGCCCGGGGGGATAGGGGCAGCTGGGTGTGGGGGGGTGCCGGCTGAGCCCCCCTCCACCCCCCATATCGACATCCTAGGCCTGGCAGTGAGGCGTCCCTGGGGTGTCTCGGCGCTTTCTCAGGCCCCAGCGCCTCGGTGCATGAAACTGACTGCGCCTGGGCCATTCTGCCTGGCGGGGGTGGGCACTGGCTGTGACAGCGGGTGCGTGGCCGGGCAGGAATGCAGCCTTACCCGGGAAATAACTGGGGTTGAACCAGGAAGCAGCACACTCCTCCCCCGGACCCCCCCCCCCCGCTCCCCCCAATTCAGAGAGCCCCAGGGACCTGCGCCAAGGCCCTTGGCCTGGACGGCTGGACGGCTTGCTCCCGGGCCCGGCCTGAAACCCCAGAGGGCAGGTCCCCACCGCCTGGCGCTGTTCTGGGCACAGGCTGGGCAGCTGGCCCCAGCTGGGGGGCCCGTCAGCAATGGTCCAGAGGGGCTGCAGGCCCCAGGTTCTCCTCTGGGCCTCTGCCCCATGTCAGCGGCTGTCCTAGAGGGACGGGGGACACCCACTGTCCACCTCTGTCCCGGCTGCCCTGGGACCCCTAAGCCAGGCCCGGGGCAGAGGGGCCAGCCCTGCGCAACCACCACGTGAAGCTCAAGGTGGCCTAGGAAAAGTTGAAAAGAAATCTTACTCAATGCCCCCCCGGGGAGGCGACCGCCCACGCCCAGGGGGCTGCACTGCCTTCGCCCATCATTGCCTCCTGGCTTCCAAAGCAGCTCCAAGTCAGGGACTTCTGCTCAAAGCAGGCCTGCTGGTTCTTGAAAAACTGGAAAAGCCACTTCTCAGACCTGGCAAGCAAAGCCCAGAGGGACATCTATCTCTTTAGAGAGGAGGAAAGGAGAGCACAGGGCAGCATCCTTGCCTCTTTCTAAGGGCCCCTAGAGGACCTCAGCCCAGGGAGGGCAGCGGGCAGCCCAGACTCGGTCACTGCGCTGGGTGGGAAAGCGGGGCCACCCCCTCCCCGGCACTGCGGAGGGACCCCGGGCTGGGGCAGCAGGGAAGTGTCCCTCGTAGGAGGTGGGGGTCCGTGAGGAACCTGTGAGAACTTCAGGACGCTCGGCTCCCTGAGAACTGCCCCCACTCTTCCGACCCTCCAAAAAAGCCGAGGGGGCTCGGCTGGCTGCAGACGGCACCGGTGGGGGTGGGCTGGGGGGGCCCAGGGCTTATGGGATGCAGGTTCCTGACGAGACTGGGATGCGGGCCTCGTGCCGGGGGCACTTTGGGGACAGTGGGCCCGGGAGCTGTGAGGCCCCAGGGCTGGGAAGAGAGAAGGGTGCACGCTCTGGCAAGCACAGCCGGGGCTGGGGCCGCCCACCATGACCCTGCCAGGGCAGGGTGGCAGGTGGGTGCGGGAACCCAGGAGTGGCCTGCCGTGACCTCACAGAGGCAGGGCCTTGGGCCCCTGCAGCCTCAGCTCCACCCCCAGCTCCGCAGCAGTTTCTCCCGGGAGTCCTCCCGTGGCAGGAAGGGAGCACTTCCCTTAGGTGTAGCCAGCAGGCGACCCACCCAACAGAAACTGCCTCATCATCCCGCCGCCCATAATCCTGGCCAGGGGTGGGGCAGCCCCTCTCTGGCCCCCCTCCCCGGCCCCCCTCCTCAGCCCAGGGACCACGCCCGCAGGTTCCAGGACTAAAAGTCTCTCGTCACTTTTGGCCACAGACACGGTCTCCTTTCAGTAGTTGCCACGTCAGAAAACCGATTCGGGTGACCCCATGCCCTCCCGCACCCCAAAATGTGGCTCTCCCCAGGTAGATGTTAGGGGATGCAGACCCCACTGCCGGGACCCGGAGCCCCTGAGGAGTGGGTTCAGGGAGGAGCACCCCAGGAAAGCAGTCCTAGCACTCTCTTTCCAAAGCCATTTTCCTGCTGGATCCCTGCCTGTCCTTGCAGACCCCCAGGCCGCGGTCCCGAGGAATAACCAGGCCCCTCCTTCCTCCTTCCTCCTTCTCAGGCCCCGGAGGGTCTGCCCGGGCACTGAGGGGGATGAGCGGCTGGAGCAGAGGCAGAGCGCTTCCACGCCTGCGACCTCAGTCACTGGGCCCCTGGCTTAGAAGGAAGGGGGAAGCCAAAACTGGACCCCAAAGGAAAAGTCCCTCGGGGGGGGGGGAAGGACACAGAGCCCCGGGCTGGGGGTGGGAGAGCACAAGCGTCCCCCTTAGGGGGTGCAGCTGGGCCCCCACTGCCTGAAACCGCAACACGACCTCTAGGGCTCAGGGGTCACACCCTGGGTTGGGCACTGTCCAGCAGGGTGAGCTGTCCCTGCCCCACCCTGAGGCCCCCGCCCTGCTCCAGCGGGCAGCCTCTCTGCAGGGGAGGGTGCGGGGCCACCCTGCTGCCCACAGGTGAGGCCGAGGCTTTGCCTGGGGCACCTCCCAGGCTGTGGGGAGTTCAGGCAGGACGACCTGTGAGTAATGAATGACTCGTTGGGCCGCAGATTTACAAAATAATCAAGCATTTCACACCCATGAGACTAGCAGAAGAGGACAAGGTCAGGGGGTGGACGGCAACTGCTGGCTCCTGCTGGTGGGAATTGGGGCGGGTTCAGATTTAGCCGGAAGCATATGCAATTGGAGGGACCTTCTTTATAAAATAATGCAAAAGTAAACAGTGCCTGGGAGGGGGCCTGAAAACATGGGGGGCCCTGGGCTTAAGCCTCATTGGCTTCCCAGTCATTCTCTCCCGGGGGAGCGTGGCATGGCTGACTCCCTCGGCACATGAACTGAAACGTGCATTTTCTGTGGCCAGCTCGTCAAAGCCTCCGCAGGCCCCCGGCCGAGATCCCCAGCACCCAACACTCTACAGCTATGTCCTCGGCCACAGCAAACAGCAGCCAGCTGGAAATAACCAGAATGCCGGTCAACCGAGGAGAGGGCAGGCAGGGTCAACGGGAATAAATCTCAAAAGAACGTGGCATGAAAAGGAAGTTGCAGAAGTTCCGTGCACTGTGACACTATTTCACCGAGTGTGAAAATGTTTAACCACGCGGGGTGGGATTCGCACATGGAGCGTGTGCAGGAAGGAGCTCGGGCGCCCCTGCGGCCGAGAAGTCCTTGGGGTTGAGGGAGGAGAAGAGAACAGTAGCACAGATGCCATCTCTGAAGCTTTATTGCCTGAACACAGAGCAAACAAGCAAAATATCGAGATTTGAGAGAGCAGGGCGATGGCTATGTGAGTGCCTGTGAGAGACGTACACAGGCTGTTTCCTGTGGAATTGGAGCTCTTTTTATAATTTCACAAACCCTCTCAGCACGGCCCCATGATTTAAGCCACTTGGCCACACAGGGTCTGCAGGCTCAGCCTGTGCAGGGGAGACTTCGGCGGCTGCCGCCCCCCACCCCCTCGCTGGCACCCCGGGAGAGGTGGCAGGAGGCTCAGAGGGATGGGCGGAGGGGAGGGGGGAGAGCACCAAGACGGGGCTGACCCAGCAGGAGATAAGTGAGGGGGAGGGTTCCAGCAGGTCCTTCTAGAAGGAGCCCCTGCCGCCGCAGTCACAAACCCACCCCAGAAGAGTAAGTTTCCTCTGCCTGGGCTCTGAGATGCCCCACCCTGCATGCCCTCCCGCGGCAGCACCCCTTCCCTGACGCAGGCCCGGCACTGCCCGCCACCTGAGCTCCCCTCCTGCGAGGGTCTCTTGCAAAAGCCTGAGGTCCAAAACCAAACTCTCCACTCCGACGTATTATGTTCTCCAAGCAGCTGCAAAAGCAGGTGAAGCAACTCTGGGAAGTTTAAGAGACAGCAGGAAGACCTTCTTTTGCTTGTAGGTCTCTGCTCTATCGCATCTCACCTCCTGACAGCCTCTCTTTTGGTCAGAAAACTGCCTTTTTCAAGCCAGGGGCTAAGAAAGCTCCATCCATTCTCACTCACTCCCAGCTCATGGACACCCTATGCCCAGTTTCAGAAATCCAGCCCTGTGCAAGCACAGGCTGAGAGCTGATAACGAGGAGCACCCAGATGTGCCAGCTGGGAAAGAACGTTCCAGCAGGTAGCCCCAGGCTCAGGGGTATGGGCCTGAGGGTCAGGGTGGGGGCCGGGGACAGACCCGGCTGCTGGCACCATTCCCACCTCTGCCTGGCAGCTCTGAACTCTGGAAGGTACGCAGGGGAGCACAGGGCAAGCCCCCTTCCCACCCCACCCTGGGCCTGGAGTGTCTCTACATGTCCACGGCCGGGCTGGACTCGGCGGCTTCCAGGGTTCCTTCCGGGCACCCCTTCCTTGACTCCCCAGAATTTGCAGTCACTCTGGACACACCCAGGTTCGAGTTCATAGTTCGCCACAAGAACAGTGAGACCCGGTCACCGGCCAGGCAGCTGTGGCCCCTTTCCTTGCCCCCCAAACCCTCCGTGGATACAGACCTGTGCCTCAGGGCGCCCCTGCTCCTTTGGGCTTCTCACCCTCCTGCCTCCAATGGGGCAGCAAGAAACCAGGTCCCCAAAAGGTCCCCAGTTGTTTTTCTGGACCAAATCTACCAGTTCTTCTGGGGCGGGGGTGAAGGGAAGGCCCCCACAGGCTGCAGTGCCGCCCCCCCGGGATAAATAACGCCCTCCTTGGGAGGCCGGGCAGCCCAGGGCCCTGAGCACTCTCTGGGGGGCAGCAGTGGACGCGTCTCCGCACCCTGCAGGGACCGGGCAGACGCAGGGGCCGCAGGCCAGTGCCACCAGCCTGCCGCGGGGCCCTCTCTGGCCAGCACCCCCGGTCCCTGCGCAGGGCGGCATGGCCGCCTCCGAGCAAACAATGGTCTCTCTTTGATTGTTTCCAGATCAAAGATGAAAGTTGTGGCAGCTATGTTCACTCGCCAGAAACCGCGAGGCCAAAGGAGAATTGACTGGATTCAGCTCCTCAGGCCATCCGAACCTTCCCCCAAGCTGCCGATCCCGGGGGACACGCAAATCTCTTTTGGGCGCTTAAAAAAAAATAAACTGCTTTTTTTTCTTTTGAACCGGCTGCACCAGGAATTGAACCTGGGTCTCCAGCATGGCAGGTGAATACTCTGCCTACTGAGCCACAGCAGCCCGCCCCAAATAAACTGTTTTTAACGAATCCTCTCCACCCAGAAAGAGCAAGTCGCCCCCACAAGGCCACAGCCTTCCGCCGCAAGCGTCTCCCCCCCGGTGCGCGCTGACCCCTGCACCGCAGCGGGGTGGCCGGGGCGCGCGGCTTTGGGAACCGCCCGGCCCGGCTCGGTTCCACCCGGGCCCGCGGGCGCCGCTGACCCTTCCCCAAGCCCCGGAGCTGTGGCCGCAGCCCTGCCCCCGCCCCGGGGCCCCGCGCCCGGCGCACTCACAAACTCGAAGATGAACAGCAGGTCGGGGAAGGAGGCGAACACCCTGAAGCCGCTGGGCAGGGCGCTGCCCCCCGACGCCGCGGCGGGGGCCATGCGGGCGGCTGGGGCGGCCTCGGGACGGTCGCGCGCGGGGGGGACTCGGCTGGCGCTGCCCGCTCGCTCCAGGGCGCAGTGGCCCCGGCCGCCCCGCTCGCGGGTTAAGAGCCGGGGACCCGGGGCGGGGTGGGGGGAGGAGCCCCGGGGACCGCTCCCCCCCATCCCGGCATCGGCCGGCGCGCCCGAGGGGACCCGGCCCCAGCGCCGGGGGCGTCTCCCCGAACCCCTCCCTGTCCCCGTCCCCTGAGCGCGCTGCGGGTGTGAGGAGCGGGCGGGGCTGGCGGGGCGCCGGGACCCTCGTCCCACCCGCGGGCGCAGGGGACGCCGTGGGGGCCGGTGCTTGGCAGGTGGCCGGCGCCCCGACCCCGCGGGTCCCCCCGGGACGGAGGCCGCTGCTCTGGCTTTTGGACTGCGGCCCCGCGCGGCTCGCGGCTGGCATCTGTCGCCACCGCGCTCAGGCTGTGCTCGGGCCACCGACGCCCCCAGCCCCGGCCCTGGGGACAGGACGCCTGAGCCGGAAGCTGAGTGTCCGCGGCGGGCGCGGCTCCCACCCCTCAGGGCCGGGCCGCCCAGTGCCGAGTGCGCGGCAGAAAGGACGTCCCCGGGAGAGGGCAGCCTGGAGCCCCGCACCAGCTCGGCCTGCCTTCCTGGACGTCCACAGCCCTTGTACCACCCGGCGCCTCTTTATTTCTACCTTTTTGTCTTGGTGCCCCTCTTTCCTCCCCCCCTTCCTTTTTTTTTTTAAAATGTCTTTATTTATGTCTTTCCCTCCCTCCCTGCCCTTCTTCCTTCTTTCCTTTTTACCATTCATTTTTCTGGGGGGTGGGGAGTGGTGGTGCATGTTCCAGGGCTCTAACCCGGGTCCCCAGCAGGAAGGCGCATTCTACCACTGAGCCACCCGCGCACCGGCCGTTCATCTTCATTGTGAGAAAATTTATAATGCAAAATTTCCATTTTAACCACTCTTGCACAATTTGCTGGCATTAACTACATTTACAGTTTGTGTTGCCATCACCACCGCCTCCCAAAACTTTCTCATCACCTCGAGCAGATCTTGTTCTTTTTGTCTTTATTTTAAAACAAGTATCACACTCCACTTCTTGCCCATTTACTTAAATTCAGGTGCCTCCCCTGGATTTCCTAACTCGCCCCAAAACCCGAGGCCTCCACTGTGCTTCCATTCAGGGCAGACAAAGGGACCGAGTCCGTGAGCCCCCAGCCCCCTACCCCCTGCCCCAGACTCCAGCCTCCTGCCCCCTGCCCCTGCCCACAGCCCTCAGCCCCCAGGCCCCTGCTTCTCCAGCTTTTCCTACAGCAGTCGGGAGCCCCCTGTCCTTTCCCCTCCACGTGGCTCTCTTTCCCTCCCAGCTTCTGCCGAGGGGCCTGTAAATTCCTGGGTACATTTTTTATGTACCCACGCGTGAGCGGGCATCTAACCACTTAAGAGAGGGTCCAGCCCGTGAAATGAGAAAGTGCCCCCCACCTCCACCCCCACCCTGCTGCCCCGTGTGCCTCCGTGGGGTGCTCCTGTGCCAGTCCCCAGGAGCCTCTGCCTGGATGAGCCCCCCACCCCCATCTGCAGACCCCCTGGGGCGTTTCCCAGCAGCTTCCAAGTCCTCCCCCTCCTGAGGAGACCCCCCCCCCATGGAGGACAAGCAGCAAAGCCAGGCTCCGGGCGGCCGGCCTCCAGCCAGACTGGCCACCTGCTGGGGGACCCCTCTCAGAATACACTAGAAAACAAGAGGGCCAGCTTCGTCGCCTCTTTCCCGGGCCCTGAGGATTTGTGGTTTATGTTTGCTTTCTGCTTTGTTTGATTTGTTTGTCCGTTTTTGTGCTAGCTACTTCAAAGACTTTTGTCGCTCAGTGTCCTGGAGGCTGGGCCTGCGGCTGGGGAGAGGCCCCTGAGCCCCTTGCTGCAGGCGGCAACAGGGGGGCAGGAGGGCAGGGTGGCCAAAGTCATGGGGCCCGTCCCTTTTGCTGGGACCCCCGCATCCCTTCTGTGCTCCTTTGCCTGTTCCCCTCCCTGACGGCCCCCTGCAGTGCCCCCCACCTGCCCCGTCCATCCGCAGTATCTCCTGGCCTCGTCTGGGCCCACGGTAGCGCTCGGGGGGGCATCTGCCCACCCCCAGGGGGACCCCGCTGGCGCTCTGTACCGAGAGGGCCCCACCTGGGTGCCGGGAGCCACTGCCCAGGGCCACGCCACTCCCATTTCCACGAGGCCCGAGGCTCAGCCAGCAGTGACCCGTCGCCCGTGGTGACCTCGACCTCCTGGGGTGGTGGGCGGGGCTGTGGCCCCCAGGGGCCTCGGGCGCCAGTGGAGCCAAGCACGCCCCCAGCTCCCTGCAGAGCGCAGCCACCCCCTCCCCCCCCGCCGTGGGAAACCTACCCGAAGGCTGGGGACTCCCTTCACCCCCGGGGGGAGTGGGGGGTGTCTCTCTTTTCTGTCCGCACCCCACCCCCCGACGAAGGGGCCGAATGGGGGCGCGCAGACGGCTTCAGCACCTTCCCCGTGGAATTTGCGGGGCTCGGGGGGCCGGGCCCTGCCCAGAGTGATGGCAGCACCTCAGGGTCCCCGCGAGCTGGCAAGGCAGCCCCTGACCTCAGACAAGGCCCTGACGGGACCGTTGGGGAGAGGCGGGGGCCGTGCACGCCCATCACCGCAGCCCAGCAGGGGCGGCCACACTCGTTCCGGTCTTTCGGAGCTCGAGGGCGTGGCTGCACCCCAGGCTCTCCGCTCAGCGCCCTCGACACCCGCGCAGGCGGCCGCCCTGTCCCTGCAGCGCCAACCCCGGCTTCCTCCTGTTCTGGGCTGCCGTGCCTTGAGGCTGTTCCTCCAATTTAGGGCAGTTTCACCAGCATCAACTGTCTGTTCCCGTTTCAGCCTTTATCCCAAGCCTTTTCCTCGGGGTGCCAGAAGCACCCCCAGCTGCCTCCTGAGGGGCAGATGCCGCCTCGGTACATTTACATCACGGAGGCTAAAATTTTTTTTTAAAATGTTAAATCAGTGATTGCTGGCCTGAGAGTCGTAGGGGTAGACCCCCACCTCCGTTTTCCTGTAGGGACCGGCGTGAGGACGTGGTCTCTCCTGGGAGGCCCTTTTATGACAGTCCTGCCCCCAGGGAGGGGGCGCTTTCCACGGCAGAGAGAGGCGGAGCTCGCGGTGCGTGCATGTGCTTTGCAGTTGTTGGCGATACTTATGGTACTAAAAGATAAAATATGTCGATATTAAACAATTCTATAATTTCTGAGTTTCTAAACTTTTTCTGTGTCGCCTGTGGCCTTCGCGTGTCGTCTGAGACTTCTGCAAAGTTTCCCAAAATTCCCCATTTAATTTCTTATGCGGACCTGCAGCACAGCGACACCTAGAGGTGGAAGGTTGAAGCGCAGAAGGATAACTGCAGAGACGCGCCAACGAGGCGCGCTCCGGGTCGGAGGGAGGAGGGGCCGCCTCCCGCTTGCTGCTGGGGGGTAAGGAGGGTGGGGTGGGATGGGGGAAGAGGGAGGTGCAGGGACGTGGGGAGGGAGGATGTGTTCTGGAAACCTCCATGGGGCAGGAATTGCCTGGGATTAATAGCGAGTGCTGGGGGGACTGGCCCCCACTTCCTGGTGAGGAAAGGAGGCCCAGAGGGGTTAAGTTTCCTGCCCGAGGCCACACAGCCTGGGCAGGGCTCACACTTTGAACCCGAGCCGCTGGGACTGCAATGCTCCAGTGTGCACCAAGGCAGCTCAAGGAGGGTGACCGCTAATCCCGGGCTTCCAGTGTGTCCTCCCTGGAGGGGACATGGGGGGCAGAGGAGCGCCTCTCCTGGTGGGCGGGCGGGGACCAGGGGCGCAGCTCCAGATGGGGCGGCGGTCCGGGGAGTGGGAGGGTCTGGCTGACGCGTCCCCACTGCAGGTCCCTGCGGCCGTGGAGCACCGAAGGTCCTCCCCCAGGGCCCCTGGGGCTGTCATGCCAGCGTCCAGGCTCGGAGCCCCGGCAGCCACTGTGCCCATCGCATAAAAATCGCGAATGTGGGGAGTGGAGGTGGAGGGTGTGGTGGACCGGCCACCGTGGGGCACAGGGGCACCCATGCCCGCAGCCCCCAGTGGCTCCGAGCCACTCGCTCGGCTTGTCCCACCCCCCCATCTCCCCGGCCACCACCTGTGTGTGTGGCCGGGTGACTCTGTCTGGGTGTCGTGGGGTCGGAGGCGAAGGGCGCCCCTGCCCCCAGTCCGTCCTCGGGGAAGTGTGCAGGCCGGAGACCCCCGCGAGGGCCTCTGGGGCGCAGGAGATGCTGTCACCCCTGGTCACACGTGCACCTGTCTTTCTGCCACAGGTGGGGTGGGGGCAGGTACAGGAGCCCTTGTTTCTTTTTTTTATTTTTAACTTTTTTAAATTGTAAAATAAAACATATATACAGCAAAGGAAGAAAAATCAATAATTTTTAAAGCACACTTCAACAAGTAGTTACAGAACAAATCCCAGAGTTTGTCATGGGCTACCATTCCACCATCTCCGATTTTTCCTTCCAGCTGCTCCAGAACACTGGAGGCCAGAAGGAACATTTATATAGTGACTTAGCAGCCACACATGTTGGTTAAATCCCCTTTTCTCTGCAATACTTCCTCCTTCTCCTTTGATTTTTCTCCCAATCTATAGGGATCGTTGGGTGATGCTTGTTCTGATTTTTTCATGTTGCAAACAGGTGTTAACAACAAGGGATAAGGGGATGCAATTAATTAATAATCCCAGAGAGGCCGGTCCCTCTGGGTTTCAGGATGTATCTGACCTAGGAACCTTCGGGGAATTACGGTTCCAGGAAGGCAAACCTAGTGCGTGAAACCTTTACCGAGTCTCAGTTCAACCCCAGGTGTTCTTAAGAGTCACCAGGAGCGATGCTGGTTGGGGGTTAGCAACCCTGGCAATCAGCACTAGTGTCTGACTGAAGCTGGCGTAAGAGCAGCCTCCGAACAGCCCCTCGGCTCTCGCAGCCACCGACGCCTTATCTTCTTACACTTCTTTTCCCCATTTTGTTCAGGAAAGCGTGGTCGATCCCACGTGCCACGGCCGGGCTCTTTTCCAGAAGTTGCGCACCACGTGTCTGGGAGACCGTCGCCCCTGATGTCCGGCCCCACGTAGGGGGAGGCGATGTCTCCCTGCAGAGTCGGGCTTAGGGAGAGAGAGGCCACATCTGAACAGCAAAGAGGGCCCCACTTCTGGGCACCTCTTGGGGGCAGCACTGCGCCTGCCCGGAGGTGGATCAGTGAGCAGACACACTCAGGAAGGGCGGGCAGTGGACGGCCACCAGGGCAGGAGGAGGGGCACGGTCCCCGCCCCTCGAAGTTTACTGTGGGGTACATGGGCAGACAGCAGTCTACACCCACGAAATAACTGACGGCTGACAGCCACATTTGGGGGTGCGGGATCCGAGAGCATCTGCCAGGCAGCCCGGCTGGGGTCGGTGAGTGACCGCTAATAGGGGAGGGGGCAGCCTTCCCGGCACTGAGCAGTGTGTGCCAGGCCCTTTGCCCGCTCCCGAGGAGGGCTGGGCACCACCACGCTTGGGGGCATGAGCATGAGGGGTCCAGATACGCGGGCTGGGGGAGGAGGCAGCATTTAGGCAGCCTTGGGACCCCCAGACAGAAGGACCGAGGCCTAGGAGGAGGGGACTGGGGCTGACGGGGGAGTTTGAGGAGGGCCTGGAAGGTCTTGGCGGCAGGGAGACCTGTGTTCTGTGGGGTGCGGGGTGGCCCCCGGGCAGGCTCAGCCACGCCGTGCTGGGGGAAAGGGGTGAAACTCCAAGGGCTGCAAAGCAGGGCCTCCCCTGCCCTGGGGCAGAACCCCCACGTCCTCCTGCTGCACGGGGCACCCCCTGCCCTGGGGCAGAACCCCCACGTCCTCCTGCTGCACGGGGCACCCCCTGCCCTGGGGCAGAACCCCCACGTCCTCCTGCTGCACGGGGCACCCCCTGCCCTGGGGCAGAACCCCCACGTCCTCCTGCCTGCACGGGGCACCCCCTGCTCTGGGGCAGAACCCCCACGTCCTCCTGCTGCACGGGGCACCCCCTGCCCTGGGGCAGAACCCCCACGTCCTCCTGCCTGCACACCCCCCCCCCCGCCCTGGGGCAGAACCCCCACCTCCTCCTGCCTGCACGGGGCACCCCCTGCCCTGGAGCAGAACCCCCACGTCCTCCTGCCTGCACAACCCCCCCCCCCCGCCCCGGGGCAGGGCCTACACCTCCACTCGAGAGTGCATGACTGGCCCAGCGAGTTGCGGGGAATTTGACCCACGTTGGCCGAAACTGTCTTGACGCACCTGGCGCCCGGGGCAGGGCTGGGCTGCAGCCCCGGAATGCGGCTTCGGCAGGTTTGGGCCGGGCTGGCCGCTCCTCTCGGGAGTCACCTTCCAGGTTTCGGCTTAAACACCCCTTGATAGCTGTACCCCCAAAGGTGGGCCCTGAGCCGCCGTGTTCTGGAATGACCTCTGACCTCTGCAGCCCCCAGCCCTCGCGCCCGGGAGAGACCCTCGGAGTCCCTGACCGCCCCGCCCAGAACAGGCAACTCAATCGCTCAATGTCTTCAGCCGGCCAGGGCGCGCTCTTTTCCTCGGCCTTTCCGTGTTCTGCTGGGAAAAAAGAATCCACGTCTCCTTGGAAAACAGAGAAGAGACAAGCGGTACCCATGTCGCCGAGGCTCTCTGCGTCCCCGCACACACCTCTCAGAACTTCTGCCGAGGCCAGCTCGCCTGTGGCCCTCCTGGGCCACCTGTCCCTGCGTTCAACCCCCAGCGCCCCAGGCCAGGCCCAGCGCGGTCCGAGCACGGGGCAGGTCTGGGACCCCAGGGGTGCACGCAGCCTCTGGGCTGGGCCCCCGCCTGTGCCCGCACCGCGCTCGCCAAGGTCGCCGTGCGTCTCTGCTCAGGTGGCTCGGGGAACGAGCACAGTCTGCAGGTGTCTGGTCACTCCCATCCACAGAATGCCCGCAGGTGCCAGGTGTGGGGACTGGGCCAAAAGATAGGGGGTTCAAGGCAGCCCACAGGCCTCTGGTTTGTGCTGGGACCCTGGAGATCTGGAACAGTGTGAGGGCAGAACACGCAATAAAACCATAAAATGCAAACCCGGAGGAATCTGAGAGCAGGGAGTGGCCGTGCGAGCTGAAGGGACTGGGGGTCCGCTCAGGGCCCAGAGCCAGCACAGGCCACACCGAGGGGTGTGGGGGGAATGAGCAAGCAGGTGACTTCTGGAAAGCCGAGGAGCTGCCGCCCCAGATCCCCAGGGCAGTGGTCTCACTGGCCACCTGAGCTTCCCCGCGGAGACGCCCGCTGTGTCCTCTGGGCGAAGCGGTTCACGGCGCCTGGACCCGTTTTTCCAGCTGGAGGCCATGAGGGAAGCAGAAGGAAGGGAGGGGACCAGAGCTGCCCCACCCGGGGGACAGGGAGGCTCCGAGAGCTGCACAGGGCAGAGCCAGGCCTGGCTGGAGGGCGCAGGGAGGGTGGGGTAGGGCTGGGCCCCCTCTGACCCCACAACTGCATCCCAGCCTGTTCCGGGGAGGCCTCAGAGCCCCTCAGCCACACATGGCCCCCAGACCACCCGCTCCCACCCGTCGCCCCCCTCCCCCACCCCACCCTCCAGACCCCACCTCTTGGAACCAGTGTCTCCCCCAGCCCACCACAAGCCAGAGGGACCAGCATCACGTCCTCATGGACACGTCCCCTCCCCTGTTCTAGGGTGGCAGGGGCAGGCCTGGTGCCCACACCGTTCGGCGCGGGGCACGCACAGGCTGGCATGGAGGCAGCCAGGGCGGCTGGCTGGAGGAGGTGACCTGCAGACCGCTACGGGCAGTGCAGCCTTTTCTTTATTTCTTTTAAGAAAATGTAAAGAGGAGCCCGGGGACGGGAACCAGCCTCTTCCGGGTTCTCTCCGTGAGGGCGGGAAAGAGGTGTGCGCTTCCTGGAAGTGGGTTCTGAGCCGAGTCGTTCCCACCCCACCCCCGGCCCGAAGCCCCCTTCCCAGAGCCCCCGTGCTGCAGAGCCCGCGTAGCCACGTGGGAGCCTCAGTTTCCCTCCAGCAGACTGGCCAGGGCCTGCCCAGGGGTGCAGCTGTGAGCGGCGTGCTCCTGCTTGCCCGCTGGGCAGCCTCGGGCGCCTGGGTGCCTCTGCGGCTTGCGGGCTCCTTCCTGCAATCAGGCCCTGGTCATGCAGGGCTGTCACTTCTGAGGCCGCCTCTGGTTTTCTCCCTTGGCCTTCCCTGTGTTGGTGAACGGAAGTTTTCTTCTGTTTTGCTTTTAAAGCCACGGAGAGGATGCAGCTTCTCCTGGGATCACAGCTTTCTGTTCTCACTTGGGACTCTGCCCCGGGCGTGGGTCCTTGGGGACAGGCAGTGGGAACGCAGACTCCATTTTCCCTCATGCCTCGATAGTTGGGGTTCGGGAAAGCCTGCGCCCCAGGCAGGAAAAGCAGCACCCCTGGAGGTGGGTAGCCCTCGCCCCTCCCAGCCCTCGCCCAGCACGCGGGCCATGAGGGGCTTCACCCAGCCACAACGAGGCCCGCATGCCCCCGCATCTGTGGTCTTCATTTCCACAGCCACAAAAGGGGCGCGGGCACTGCCACCCAAAGCTGTGACGAGGGCTGGGAGGGGCGAGGGCTACCCCCTCGTCACAGCGTCACAGCGCGGGGCATGTCAGAGCCGGGCCCTGCTCCACACCCCCTCAATGGAACTTCCGACCAAACAGCAGGCCAAGGCCTCCGTCCAAGGCCCAGGCACCAGCCGTGGGGTCGCCGTGCCGCCCAAACACAGGACCCACGTGCCTGTGGAAAGCTCTGCCTGGTGCACGCCCGCCCCTCCTGCCAGCTTCCCGCGTCCTCCTCTCCTCTCCTGCCTCTTCTCCTCCCTCCTCCGAGGCAGCTAGGCCCTCTCAACAGCTCCCTTGGGCTCCCTGCAGCCTCTGGCGAGTCTCATAGCACGATGGTCGCCAGCAGGCGCAGCTGCTCTTCTGTCTGTGCTCGGGAAGGGAGCTGGACAGGGAAGGCCGTCTGTGCCCACGCGCGCCACACAGGGCTGAGCCACCCTGCACTGTGCATCATGCAAGTGTACAGGAGTGCATGTGCATGCATGTGTGTTCATGAGGGTGTTGCGTATGTGTGCACATGAGTGAGTGCATGTACACGAGTGTGAATGCATGTGTACAGGAGTGCATGTGTGTACATTCGTGTGTATACATGAATGCATGCACATGTGTACATGAGTGTGCATTGTGTGTATATGAATGTGCATGTGTACTCATGTGCATGTTATGTGTGTGCATGAGTACATTTGAGTGTGTGTGTACAGGAGTGTATGTGTGTGTACGTTAGTGTGTGAGTGCACATGTGTACACGAGTGTGTGCATGAATATGAGTGTGTGTGTATGAACGCATGTTCATGTGTGTACACTAATGTGTTTTGAGTGCATGTGTGCATGAGTTCATGTGTGTGCAAGCCTGAGTGTACATGAGTGCAGGTTCATGTGTACATGAGTGTGTGGACGTGCACATGAATGTGTACACGTTTTTATGTGTGTGTACATGAGTGAGCATGGACGCATGCATGTGTACATGGGTGTGTGCATGTGTACACATGTGCTTGCACTGTGTACATGAGTGTGCACACAAGTGTATGTATGTGTACGTGTGTACATGAGTGTGTGCATGTGTACATGAGTGCATATGTGTTGTGTGCATGAGTGCATGTATGTCCACGAGTATGTGTACATGAGTGTGTACAGGAGTGCGTGTGTACATGAATGTGTGTGCACAGTGCAGGCTGTTATTTCCAAAGCTAAAATTGGGACAGATGACCAGAACCATCATGTTTTCTGGGTTACGAGTTTGCCATGACAGACTTTTGCTGATGTGCTCACGTGAAATTGGACTCAGCTGCAGCTCTGGTGAAATCCCTTCTGTGAAATCGGCTCTCCCAGGAAATGCCGAGTCCCTAGGAATGGTGCTGGCTGAGGACAAACCAGCCCGTGATAACGTGACAGGAGGGAGAGGCGGGAGAGGCGGCAGCGGGTGGGGGGCTCTTCCTGCGGGCCCCCCCCTCCAAGTCCAGGAGTGAACGGACCGAGGCTGGGCCCAGGGGCCGGGGCAGTGGTACACTGGGGACCCCTCCCACTACCTGCATGTCAGGTATGCACACACCTGCCTGACACCTGGATAGGGCATGGGGGACGCCAGGGAGCAGGGCAGATCAGAAGCGCCCCAAAGGCCCTGGAGACCTGAGCACACACCCCACAAGCCTGGCTCCGGGCCCCTGCTTCTCTCTGCTGCAGCCCAGTCTTGCTCTTCCCAGGCCCCTGATCAGCTGCTTTAGGGGGATCCCGAGAGGCCGGAAGGGGCCCAGCAGACACTTACCTGGGGCAGGGGTGGGCCTGGCTGGGGTGGCTTCCCCCATGATGCCCATGGCCACCTCAAGGAGGGACAGGCTGGGCTCCGGGCCACGTGGCCAAGATGTGCCTCGTGCTTGGCCTCAGTTTCCCCACATGAGGGGCAGTGGGCAGATCTCTGACGTGGTGTGTCTCTCGGGCCCCTGCCTCTGCTGCCCCTGGTACCTGCTGAGGTTCTCTGGGCTCTGACCAGCTGGCACCAGGACGCCTGTCCCTCGGGCAGTCGGCAAGGCCAGGCCTCACCCCCCAGTCCCACTCCCTGGTGCGGACCTGGGCCCTGTTTCCCGCAGAAGGAGGCTGAACTCTGGGGCGAGAGTTCAGATTGTACAATCACCAGATTGTAGTGGTGGTGGGGTCTCCTTTCTTGGGGGGGGGCTTTGGGTGCTGGGTGATGACGCCCCAGGGGCCCCAACCTCTTGCCTAAGGCCCTGTGGGCACCCCACACTGCAGCCTACAGCTGCATCCCACACTGTATCCCACAGCACACCCACAGCTACATCCACACTGCACCGCACAGCTGCACCCAACACTGAAGGCCACCGTCTGGCAGCTGGACAGGACGTCCGGGCTGCGGCTGGGGACCGCCAGGTGGGTGGCACGCTGGACCCGGGCATGCAGGCCAGGGCGGGAGGGAACACGCCAAGGGGCTGGGGGCGTGGGGTCATCCCTGAGGACCTCAGGTCCCTGAAGACCGGTGTCGAGGTCCTGGCAGGGCTGGGCAGCCACTCTCCCCGAGCCCCCCCAGGGAGTCCCCACACCCTAGGCAGTCCAGAGTGCAGGTGGGGACCACATCCCGGCCCCACAGAGGCACGTTCGCGTTCCTCCCCCGTCCTGTGGGAGCGTGGGGGCAGGAAGCTGCTAATGGTTAAGCACCCGGGAAACGGGGCACGGAGGGCCGGAGGCCGTGATGCCGGTGATGGCCAGGGCGGGGCGCTAGGCCCAAGTTCCGTCCGGCGGAGAGCCGAGAGCAGCGCGGCTGGGGGCGCGGGGAGGAGGGAGGAGTGGGGAAGAGGGAGGAGGGAGGCACCCGGGAGATCCTCCGTGTCCCGCGACCGCTGCCCGGGGGTGAATCTGCTTCCTCATCCCGGGGACAGGACAGGCCCGGACAGCCTCATAGGCACGTGAGGGGGGTCATGGCCCTGGCGGAGCAGGTAGAGGCCCGTGAGTGGGGTCCGAGCGGGCTCGTGCCTGCGACCCACCTCCCCGCGGCTGCCCCTGGGGCCGGCTGCAGGGTGGGCCTCTCCCTGCCCCCCAGCAGCCAAGGGGCCTTCCCGGGAAATTCGGGTCAGGACCCCCGCCCCAAACGCCAGGACGTGATGGCACCAATTGGACACGTTTTCTGTACAAAAGACCTTTATTAGGCAGTTTGGTGGCCGCTGCTCAAGAACCCCGCGGCGCCGGGCGAGCAGGGCCCAGGTGCCAGGTGCGGAGCGCAGCAGGGGGCGGGTCCCCCCCGGCGGCGCCCCCTGCCCGCCCCCTTGTGGGCCGTGCCTCACGTCAGGTCCAGGAGACGCGGGCACAGCAGTGACAGAGCGGGCAGGAGGGCAAAGACGGGGCCACCTCCAGAGGGCAGCGAGGACGCGTCCAAAGGCGAAGCACCTGGACTTCTCATTTCGGCCTCTGGAGACGTCCCGGGGCGCGGGTTTCCCAGGGAACTCAGCGGAGGCGCCGTGCGGGCGGGTGCGGGTGCGGGCTCCCGCGCGGGGCCGAGGGCCGCGGCCCCCACTTCCTTCCGGGGTGACCCGACGCCTTCCTCCCGCCAGAATTCGGCCTCGGGCGGGGTCTAGGGGTGCCCGGGAAGCCCGACGTCGGAGGCGGCTGCCCCCCGCCCCCCAGCCGGCTCCACTCGATAGCAGCTGCGCACAGCGCGCCCCCCCCCAGCTGCCCTCGGGGCAGAGCCTCCCTGGACCCCGAAGCTGGGAAGGGAGGGGAGGGGCCGGGCCGGGGGGCCGGGGCCGTCTCGCCCGGCAGGAGCGGCCGGACGTCCAGCAGCGCGAGTGAAACCGTCCGCGGCGACGCGCCAAGAGGTGGGGGTCGGGCCGGGCTGGCTGGTCACCCGGCTCGGTGGGCGGCGGGGCCTCAGTGGTAGTAGATGCTGAAGGCGTGCAGCACGTAGAGCAGCGCCGCGACGAAGGCGAAGAACTGCACGGCGGCCGGGGCGGGGGGTGGGGGGTGCGGCTCAGCCTCCTCCCCCGCCACAGCCCCCGCGCCCCGCCCCTCCCCCGGGCCCGCCCCGCCCCGCGCCCCTCCCCCCGGACGCGCCCCTCCCCCGGGCCCGCCCCACCCCACGCCCCTCCCACCCCACGCCCCTCCCCCCGGACGCGCCCCTCCCCCGGGCCCACCCCACCCCGCGCCCCTCCCCCCGGACGCGCCCCTCCCCCCGGGCCCGCCCCGGGCCCGCCCCGCGCCCCTCCCCCCGGGCCCGCCCCGCCCCGCCCCGCGCCCCTCCCCCCGGACGCGCCCCTCCCCCGGGCCCACCCCACCCCGCGCCCCTCCCCCCGGACGTGCCCCTCCCCTCGGGCCCGCCCCTCCCCCCCGGGCCCGCCCCGCCCCGCCCCGCGCCCCTCCCCCCGGGCCCGCCCCGCCCCGCGCCCCTCCCCCGGGCCCGCTCCTTCGCTGGGGAGCCACACCCACCCACCGGCCCAAAGCCCCTGGCGCCGCGTGCTCCCGCCGCCCGGGCTGCCCGACTCCCGGGTATGAGGCCCAGGCAAGGCCGCCCGCCGTCTCTGGAATGCCCGGAA
Source organism: Tamandua tetradactyla (assembly GCF_023851605.1). NCBI lineage: Eukaryota > Metazoa > Chordata > Mammalia > Pilosa > Myrmecophagidae > Tamandua > Tamandua tetradactyla. Next base: position 1,913,195 of record NC_135343.1, on the reverse strand, counting down.
GCGCCTCCCGAAGCTTTCCCACACCCCACGGGCCCGGCATGCGCCATGAGCTCCCCTTCGACAGCCACGGCCCACGGCCCGCGCCCCCCGCGCCCCCCGCGCCCCCCCCCCAAGGTCAAAGCCACTCCCAGGCCAGGAGCTGCGGCCCCAGTTCCCACGGAGCCGCCCCACCGCCCCAGCCCCTGCCAATCGCTTGCACCCCCGGCCCCACTCTTTTCTCCCCCAAAGGACCGGTGACCCCACAGCGCCTTCTCCAGGGAGAGGCCATGCGCTCCACCCCCCTGCAGCTGTCCCCTCGGCCCTCGTGCTCTGCTCTATCATTCATTCATTCATTCATTCAGCCACCCCACCTCACCCCACTCTCCCCTCGTGCTCTGCTGTCATTCCTTCCTTCCTTCCTCCAGCCAGCCTCACTTCACCCCACTCACCCCTTGCACTCTGCTCTCTTTTGTTGATTCAGTCATTCGTCCATACATTCATTCAGCCAGCCAGCCTCACATTCACCCCTCTCCCCTCACACTCTGCTGCCTCCATCAGTCATTCATTCACTTATTCAACAGGTCCTTGAAGCACCGACTCTACCTCAAGGACCCTGTGACACCAACTTGACAGTGAACAAAACATGCCAAGTCCCAGGTGGGAGGGATGGCCGCTGGGGAAGGACTTCCAGCCCCGTGGAGTTCAGTCTCCCGATGGACCGGTCACTCAGCCGTCACCCACAAACACAGAGCCCACACGACCAGCGCTACAGGCAGCGGCAAGTGGCCCCTTCCCTGAGGCAGTCTGAGTGGGCCCCTGTCCCGGGTCCCTTGGGGTCCCAGTGAATCCCAGGGCAGCGCCCGGTGGGAGAAGGGCCCAGGCATCTGAGCCCCCCCACGCCCACAGGGGCAGGGACCCCACATCCCACTGTGCCCCTCTTCTTCTGGGCATCAGGACACTCAGGTGGTCACTCGGCAGAAAGGGGCCCAGAGGCAGGCAGGGGTCGTGACCGGCACAAGGACGCCACCTGCGTGCGGCAGCCGGGGGCCCAGAGGGAAAAGCCTCCCGGGCACTTGGCTTGGGCCGGTGGGGAGGCTGGAGCTCAGCCACAAGACCAACCCTCTGCTTCCACAGCCGGAGGTCAAGGCAGGATGGCTACGGCACCCCTCGGCCACCAGCACCCGTAGGAGCCACCCCTCCCCAGTGCCGTGGTGGCTGCCCGGCCCCTGCAGGCTCCCCGAAAGCCGCCCGATGTCCGTTCCGGGGCAGGGGCATGCTCAGGCCACGCCAGCCCCGACTGCGGTGGCTCAGGACACAAGCACACCCGTGGGGCCCCCCCATCACTCCCAGGCGGGGGCCGGTCTCTGGGCTAGGGCACGTGGGTAGGTGGGAAGAGGCAGAGCGGGGCGCGGGTCGAGGGGCGGGCGGCTGGGAGCACAGACTTGCCATCACTCTTCTTACCTGGGTCCCCCACCTACCACCTCTCCTCCCACAGGGGACCCCTGGGGCGCCAGGCTGGCCCTGCATGCGACCTTTCTGGCCATAGTGGACCAATCAGGGGTGGACACGGGCCCAGCTGGGGTGTCAATTTTCAAGGAAGTATCTGCTTCTGGGGACCCCTCCCCAGTGTGGCTGGACCCCCCGCCATAGGCTCTGTCAGTCTGGGAGCTGCCCTGGGGTCCAAGACAGGCTGGACTTGTGTCACGGAAATAAAAGGATGCAGGGCAGCTGAGCCGGCTGAGGGGCCTGGGCTTCCCCCACAGCAGCAGGGCCTTCGAGGGGCTGTCATGGAGGGGTACAGACGCGGAGGGGCACAGTCGCGGAGGGGCACAGACGCGGAGGGGCGCAGTCGCGGAGGGGCGCAGACGCGGAGGGGCGCAGACGCGGAGGGGCGCAGTCGCGGAGGGGCGCAGTCGCGGAGGGGCGCAGACGCGGAGGGGCGCAGTCGCGGAGGGGCGCAGACGCGGAGGGGCGCAGTCGCGGAGGGGCGCAGACGCGGAGGGGCGCAGTCGCGGAGGGGCGCAGTCGCGGAGGGGCTGTCATGGAGGGGCGCAGACGCGGAGGGGCGCAGACGCGGAGGGGCGCAGTCGCGGAGGGGCGCAGACGCGGAGGGGCGCAGACGCGGAGGGGCGCAGTCGCGGAGGGGCGCAGTCGCGGAGGGGCTGTCATGGAGGGGCGCAGACGCGGAGGGGCGCAGACGCGGAGGGGCGCAGTCGCGGAGGGGCGCAGTCGCGGAGGGGCGCAGTCGCGGAGGGGCTGTCATGGAGGGGCACAGACGCGGAGGGGCGCAGACGCGGAGGGGCGCAGACACGGAGGGGCGTAGACGCGGAGGGGCGCAGTCGCGGAGGGGCACAGTCGCGGAGGGGTGCAGGTGTGCTCGCTTGTGGTCTGGAAGCAGCTATTCTCAAGGGGGGTGCCAGGGCACACGCCAGAGTGGAGAGATCAGAAGGGGCCAGCTCACGCCAGGCTACGGCCCCAGGTGGGCTTCACACATGTGCTCACACACAGGGGCACATGCACTCACAGGCAACACACGTACTCACCCTCATGAGCTCACATACTCACAAGCTCACGTTCTCACATGGGCACCTGCACACACGGGTGACACACTCTTACATATGTGCTCACAAGCTCACACACAAGGTCACTCATGCTTACTCATATGCTCACACACAAACTCATACACACAAATTCACACACATGCTCACACACAAGCACACATAAAGGGTCTCACAAGCTCACACTCACACACATAAGCTCAAACATACAAGCCCACATGCTCACACACAAGGTCATACACACACCCACACACGCTCACACATTGTCACACACATGTTCACACAAGCTGACACACCCACACAAGCTCACCCGCTCACACAGCCCTCCCCATCCCCTGCGGCCCCTCAGCTGGGGGCCTGGGGTGGCCCCTGGAGGCAGGACAGGCGTGCACGGCACTCACTGAGGCGGCGGTGTTGATGAAGTAGTTGTGCAGGTCCCGGATCTCGGAGACGATGGTGGCGTGCGCCTGGAGGGCGGCGGCACTCACGTACAGGATGCCTGTGGTCCCGTGGTAGAGGCTGTCCTGTAACGAACAGCAGGGGCACCGGTCAGCAGGGGCACCCCGACCACGCCACCGTGTCTCTGCAGGGACGTGCCAGGGGGCAGGATGCAGGGTCAGCCAAGGGCGTAGAGGCCTCCACGGGTGGCATTCAGGAGTGTGCGACCCGCGCCGCACCTCTGCCCCCTGCCTGCCACAGCCCACCCGGGAACGGCCCCACGAGTGACGCCAGGCCGGACTGTGGGCTCAGGCCCGTGGGCCCCCAGCACAGCATGCCCAGGCCTGGTTTATGCTCCCCGCCGTCCCCCAAGCTCTCGGTCCATGAGCGGGGCACCCCAAGCCGGCCCGTGAGCAGCGTCCTCGGTCCTGGAGGGAGCCGTGGCTGGGAGCCCCGTGGGCAGCCTCCGAGGGGACACGCGACCCAGGAACGTCGCCCACGGGGAAGGCGCTGGCGCCAGGGCCGGGCAGGGTCTGCGGGGGGGACGCCGCCTGCATGCCAACAGGGGCCCCAGTTCGTGTCCCTGCCATGTGGGTCCAGGTGCGCGCCAGCCCAGCCTGCGGGGCGGACTCCAGCTGGCAGAAAATGCCAGGGCCAGAGGGGCACGTCAATGGCAGGAGGAGGGCGCAGACGGAGCAGCCTGGCGCGCGGGCCTCTGAAGGACCCCGGCCATGTCCTCGGGCCACCGCGGGGGGCAGGGGGTCACTCTGGACTAAGGGGGGCGGGGCGAGGCCCCGGTGGGGACCTGGACTCAGGCAGGTCAGCTGGCTGAGCACGGGCCCGTCTCGAGTGGCACCGAGAATCCTCGAGGCCTTCGTGGGATCCACGGGATCCACAGGGGAGCGCGAGGTGGGGACGGGAGACCTGGGGCGGCCGTGACGTTCCCTGGGAGGAAGCGGCGGAGCGAGGGCGCTGAGCTCTGCACCGCGCGTCCTGGGGGCGAGGGCAGCACGGCCCTTCCCGACGGGCTGCAGCGGAGACAGGTCTCCGTGGGTGTCAGGACGGCCCACGCGAGGCGTTCAAGTCCGGCGTGGAAGGAGCACCACGTCCTGCCTGCGCGGGTGTGCCTCGGGCGTGCGCTTTGTGTCAAGTCCACGTTCAGCGTGAAGAGCGGAGAGGGTGGAGCAGCGTGGCACTAGGGCCCGGAGACTGGGTGAGTTTTTCTACTTGCGTTCCCTTCAGTGCCGGCCCAGCCGTTTGACCATAAACACAATTTAGGGGAGACACATCAGAATGTGCTCACGGGGAAGGCAGAGGTGGGGAACACGTTCCTCCATAGAGGAACATTTTAATTCTGGTTTAATAATAAACACGTTAAAATAAAGAGTCTCAGCTCCCCTGGGCCCGGCCAGGAAGGCACCGGTCCCCTGGTCCCATCCCCCATTCCTGTCCCCTGTTCCCAGCTCCTGGCCCCTGGGCCCTGGCCCCCATCTCCCATCTCTTGGCTCTGTCCCCTGGCCCCTGGTCCCTGTCCCCTTATTGGCCCCTGGCCCTGTCCCCTGTCCCTGTCCCCTTATTGGCCCCTGGCCCTGTCCCCTGTCCCTGTCCCCTTATTGGCCCCTGGCCCTGTCCCCTGGTCCCTGTCCCCGACTCCCCAAGACACATGAACCAGCGAACAGCCTGGGCTGGGCCGGCCTGAGGGCTCTTACCAGGACTTGCCAGAAGTCGTATTTTTTGTAAAATCCCAGCAAGTAGGACAAGAGGAACATCAGAGAGATGAGGAAGGACGTGAGCGAGACGTACATCACCCACCCCTGCAGCAGGGGCTGTGCCACCTCGGTGGCCGCCACCAGGATCCAGACCCAGCATCCGAAGACCTGCGGGAGGACAGGAGAGCCGTCAGCGGGAGGACAGGGGGGCCGTCAGCGGGAGGACAGGGGGGCCGTTGGCGGGCACGGGGGAGGCCCCGCTAGCACACGTCCCCCGTGGCAGGGCCCTTCTCGCCTTGGCTGAAGGCAGAGCGGGGTTAGGGGGAGAAGACCCGGCCCCCGAGCCCTGCAGAGTCAGCTTCTGGGGTCAGGTGATTTGAGGACCATGGGGCCACACTCGGCCGAGTAAGTGACCTTTCAGTGCAGGGGGTCTTGGCAGGCACAGTCTCCAAAACGTTTCTGAGTCAGTTGCTAACACTTAGGGCAGTATTTTCATGGGAAATCCACATTTCAGACACCCTGAGCAGCGGGCCTCCTTGGGGTGTCACGGCCGCCCCGACAGGTCCCCCATTCCTGTTAAACCTGAGCTTTCAGGTTCTAGGCTGGCCCTCAGGAACCACCGCAGCCCATCTCTCTGCCCACTGCAGGCTCCTCAGCAGGTGCCCGCCCCAAGGGGGGCCTCCTTGGATTTCGCACCCCTTTTGCCTCTCTTAGACCTGGCCACCCCTGAAGCTCCTCACCCCCACTCCCCCCAGAAGCCGCCCCCCAGCACCTGCTGAGCAAGGCTGCACCTGGGGGAGGGGCCGCAGCACAGGGGCCTCCGTGGGTGACGGCGTCTACACCCGGTGTGTGAGCATCTTTTGTACACTAGTGAAGTCACTTGGAAAGGAAGAAGAACCTGCTGGGCTTTGAGGCCGCGGTGGGAGGGGCTCCCTTCTGAGCAGCCCTTCTCAAGCACTTGCAAGGGCCACGCGTTCTCGGGGTTCTGCTCAGCTCAGGAGAAACTCTCACCTCCCCTCGCCTTTCCACATACATTTTTTTTTTGCACGGGCAGCACCAGGAATCGAACCCAGGTCTCCAGCATGGCAGGCGAGAGCTCTGGCACTGCGCCACCGCCACACCGCCACTTTCCACATACACTTTATCTACCCCAGATCCTCCCGGGGTTTACAGCGGAACTGTGTGAAGCCTGCAGGTGAGTCTGGGGAGAACTTCACTGGGTTGAGCCTTCCAGTCCATGAACATGGTCTGTCTCTCTGACTGCCGAGGACATCAACTCACCAGCATTCCGTGTCACTTGGCCTGCAGAGCCCAATTGTGGTAGTTAGATTCAGTTGTCAACTTGGCCAGGTGAGCGTACCTAGTTCTGTTGCTGTGGACATGAGCTAATGGTACGTGACCCTCATCTGTTGCTGATTTACATCTGCAGTCGGCTAGAAGGTGTGCCTGCTGCAATGAAGGACGTTTGACTTAATTGGCTGGTGCTTAAGTGGGAGATTGTAATGTAGCACAGCTAAGCAGCTCGGCATTCCTCATCTCAGCACTCGCAGCCCAGCCCAGGCCTTTGGAGATGCAGAAAGAAGTCACCCCGGGGAAAGTTGTTGGAACCCAGGGGCCTGGAGAGAAGGCCAGCAGAGACCATCCTGTGCCTTCCACGTAAGAAAGAGCCTCAGTGGAAAGTTAGCTGCCTTTCCTCTGAAGAACCAACAAAATAAATCCCCTTTTATTAAAAGCCAATCCGTCTCTGGTGTGTTGCATTCCAGCAGCTAGCCAACTAGAACACCAACACATTCCGTTACGTTTATGCCGAAGTATTTCACTTGGGGGAGTTATTGTAAATGGTATTTCTTATTTTACATTTTATTTTCCAGTTGTTCATTGCTAGTAAATACATTCCTTGAGATTTCTCATGTATCTCATTAGTTTGTGTGTGTGTGCTGTGTGGCGGGGTCACATGCCACCCTTTTTCCATGCAAGTATCCCTTCATTGCAGCACCATTTGTTGAATTTTGTTTGGTTGGTTTTTGTTTGTTTGCTTTACTTGTTTGTTCCTTAGGACGTGCACGGACTGGGAATCGAACCTGGGTCTCCTGCATGGCGGGCGAAAATTCCACCACGGAACCACCCTTGCAGCCCCTGTCAGTAGGTTTTAATTTTAATTTTTTTCATGTTTACAGGTACGACTGAGCTTATTTTCATATATTTATTGGCCACTTCTATTTCCTCTTCTTTAAAATTTTTTATTGGCTACAAATATTTTACAGGTTTGTCTCTTACTGATTCGCAGGAATTCCCCCGGTAGGGTGGCTCCCGTGGACCGCTATGAGCAGGCACCTCTGGCCAGCCTGTCCTGCTGTCCTTGGAGGAACTGAGCTCGGGGTTGTCATGTTGTTGGGCGTGTCAGTCCTTTCACGGACAGACCAGCTGCGTTGTTGTCTGAGGAACCGTCCCTGATGGAGCCAGGAGAGCATTCTCGCGTGGCTGACTTGCCTTCTGGGGAATTTCCTCCCTTCCGGGAGCCGCTCCCAGCTTCCTTAGTGAAGGGAAGCTGGTGGCGGCCAGTGGGAGCTGCTGGGAAACGGCTCCAGTTTTGCCCTGACGATTATGTTCTGTGAGCTGGTCCACCAGCGTTTCCCTTCGGGTCCTGCCTCGTTCTCTCTCATTCCACGATGCTCCGAGAGCCGCGGGAACGCGTCGCTGCGCACGGCCCAGCAGCGACCTAGGGCGCGGTGGCTGGTGAGCGCAGCTGTGGGCACCTTTGCCAGGCCTGCCTGGGATTCGTTTTATGTGCAGGGTCTGAAGAGTCCGCCACCTCGGCCTCAGCGCTGTCCTGTGGCTCAGGCTCCCGCTGACAGCCCCCGGCCGGGGGCGCTGGGTGGCGACGAGCTCAGGACTGGGGTCCCCGGCCAGTGCCCCGAGAGCTGCGCAGCCTGCGGGTCATCCCTGTGTCCTGGGACCCGCGAGTCTCAGCTCACCAGCCCCCGGCACAGAAATGGGGCCTCGGCCCAGCCCGCACGGGGCTTCGGCCTTTGCTTCCAACGGCCAGAGCTCAGGACCCGCGGCGGGGCCACGAGGCGTGCGGCGGGACGCGCTGCAGAGGCTCCTGGCGGACAGCGCGAACCACACCGCCCGCCCCTAAGCGTGGTTCCCTTTCGTTTGGGTGCTGCCCAAGATTCCACCAAATTCAGACTTATTTGAGGTTACTGGGCTTCCTGCGTTTGCCACTCAAGAGCTTCTGGGAGTTGAGGAACCGCCGGTCATCCCTGTGAGCTCATTCAGTTACGTCGGAACCTCCTGGCACATTACCTGTGAGTGTGAAAGTGTGTGAGCTAGTGTGAGAGCGCGTGACTGTGTATGTGGGCTGGTGTGTTGAGTGTGTATGTGAATGTGTGTGTGTGTGAGAGCTTTGTGCGGGGAGCAGCTCTGTTTGCTCTGTGCGACCTTGATGGGGTCACTAGTGAGGGGCCCCTTGCCTGGGGACCCGGGAGAAATGTTATTAAAAGAAAACCTTGGGCGCCGCCTGCTCCACGAGCAGACTGAGCAGGCGTCTACAGGAAAGCGGCAGAGACCGGCGTTGGTGAATTTATACAGAGATTTCCAATCAGACAAGAAGCTGACGTACACATCTCAGCACGCAGGGGAGTTCTGTGTTGTTTCGAAAACACAACTATATTTTGAATAACTGGGGAGAGAACGGTTGTCTTTTCAGCGCTCTTAGGTCTTTAAAGGTCTTTGTTCAAAGTTTGGGGAATCCTGGGGGCCCAGGATGCTTGGGGGTGACTGTACAGAGGATGAGAAGGGGGTGCTTGCTTTGGAGGCAGGCCCCGACCCCCCAGGCCCAGGGCCCACACCCAACTTCTCCCCCTTACCCGCCCCCCCCACCCCCATGCCCCAGAGGCTTGGCCCCCACTGAAAAACCCAGCTCTGGGGACAAACACCCCCTGCCAGGCCTTAGACCATCAGTCTCCAAATGAAAGGGGGAGTCCCTGGCCGGGCTGGGGCTACCTGGGAGGGGAAAGGGCCTTTCCTTGGAGGAGAGGGGTGGGGCCGAGACCTCCGAGTGCGGGTCACGTGTGCAGGAGTGGGGGGCACTTCCCCAGGGGCAGTTGGTGGGCGTGGCATTCGGGGCTGAGTGACAGCACCTGGGTCCACTTAGACCCTCTATAGACAGAGGCCAGGTCCGGCCACTCACTGCTGGACTCCTGGCGCCTGGCAGGGCAGAGCCAAGGAGGTGGGAGGTGGTTCACGGAACAGTCTTGAACGAATCTCAGGTAACACCCCCTACCACGCATTCACCAGGTGCTTCTCAGTTAAACGCAGGTACTCAGATGCCAAACTTTGTCTAGAAGACAATTCCCAACTCCCTCTGGCTTCCAGGGCCAGAGAGGTGCCACCTGACAGGAGCACGGGGCTGTGGTAGCTCACCTGTGCTGGGCCAGAGGCCCCAGAGTCTTGGGGAGGGTGGCAAGGGGTAGGGGTCCCTGCTCCCTCCTGGCAGCAGAGGCTGCTCAGCCGGTGCCACTGCGTGCACCTGATGTCCACATCTGCACCCGAATCTCTGCCATCTGTGAGGTGGCCTCGGGGCAGCCTGGGGTAGCCAGGCACAGCTCTGGGCACTTGTAGGTCTCTCCCCCAGGACATCTTGATGCCCAGAGCACCCGCAGGGCACTGTTGGGCAGGGTTCCAGGGGCCAGGGGTCTCCCCAGCCCACTCCCCCGGACCCCAGACTTGCTTTGGGGACCCCCGTCCCCACGCTGCACTCTAGGACTAGCCAAGGGCCTCTGGGGCTCGGGAATCGACTCCCACTGCACCGGGAGCTCGTGAGATGGCTATAGTGTTGCATAAGTGACGGGAGACGAGCCTGCTGTTTATTTTTCACTTCCACTTCCCTCCACTTGCTCAACAGTGGAAGGGACGGGGCCAGGACCAGCCCAGGTGCATTTAAACCCGGCCCAGCAGGCTGCCTCAGTTCTGTCTCCCTCAGGCAAGGGTGGGGCCTTGAAGGCATGAGAACTGTGAGCGTTTATCTCTTTTTTTTTTTTTTTTTGAAACTTGTATTTTGCTCTCTGAATTTTCCTGGCAACTAACTTTACTCTCCTTTCTTTCTTTTTTTTACATGGTCAGGCACCGGGAAGCGAACCCGGGTCCTCTGGCATGGCAGGTGAGCAATCCTGCCTGCTGAGCCACTGTGGCCCACCCTTACTCTCTTTTCTTATCTCCTAAGAGCAGGAGATATTTTCAGATGGTTGGAACTGACGCTCAAAGTGGAGAATATTTTATTAAAGTAGACATTGAGATCAGGTGTGTTTCCACAGCGACTCTGGCAGGGTCTCCCCTAAGAGCCCAGGTTATTCTACTCCACGTCTCCTCAAGACGGAACTGAAACCCGGACGGATCTCCGAAGTCAGGATGGGGCTTCGCAGGGGATTGTTCCCTCGCTCTTCTCTAGTTCCTTCATGTTTAGAAAGCGGGTTACAGAACTAGAGCACGAGACTTGGAGTGACAGCCTCAGGCGGTTCCCTGGGCAGGAAGGATGAGCCAGGGCAGTGGGAAAGCTGGGAGGGCTCCTGGAGGAGACTTTCAGTGAGGACAGCAGCTATGATGGGTTGGGATACATAAACTAAGTGGAAATCCATGAGTTGGAAGTGGTAATTAAAAATAAAAAACCCTTTGGTCACTTTTGGAGTGTTTCAACCAAAAAGTATAGAGAGTGGGTGAGGGGCCCTGGATGCCCCCTCCAGGCAGTCCCTCTGGATCTGGCCACAGCATGGAACCTTTTGGCCCAGGTCAAATAGCCGTGCCATCAAATGCTCTGTTACTTGGGCAATATTTATCAAATCATTAAAAGTGCATACTCATTGATACCACATTTAGGAGTTTGCCCTACAAATAGTGCACCGGGAGGAGCTAATGCGCGTCCAAGGCTGTCCACTGCGGCCTGAGTGTTCCAGCAAGGACAGGAAATGCTCAGTGTCACTCAGGAACCCTTATTCGGCCGTCGCTGCATGAGAAAACTCTATTTACCCAAACAGACTAGCTGCAGGCATCGTCGAGGCCAGCAGAGTCGTGTGGCCAGGGTAAACGGAGCAGGGAGACCCTGTGTGTCTGAGGACGCACAGCCCACTTCAGGAGCGAGGCCCGGGGACCCCAGTGCGCTGGCTGGGGGGGAGCGGGGGGGTGCCAAGTCGGGCACCGCGTACCCCCTGCCCCCCGCACGTGAGACTTAAGTTTAAAGAGAGAAGCGGCTGCACCGTAGAGGCGCCCTAAACTCTGCGGGGGACAGCCGTGGCAGCCTGCACAGAGCCACGGGGAGGGGGTCACGGGGGCCTCCTGCCAGTGGGCGGGGGCTGGGTGGTGCCGAGGCGCCCATGCGGTGCCCTTTGTGGCCTGGGTTCTAGCCCAGCTGCCAGGGCGCACCCACCGGCCCGACCACATTCCTTCCCAGCGGTGCTCCTTGCCGGCCTGGCAGTGCGCCTCTCCCTGCCTCCCCGGCGTGGGCAGTGCCGCGGGGACAAGGCCCAGCAAGCCTGTGGGCGAGCTGCACCCAGGCCACCCGCCCCCGGGGCGCAGCGGGGCTCCCTGACACCTTCCCTGCGTCCCGACAGCGCCTGGACCCCTGCGGGGCCTTTACGGTACATGAAGCCGAGGCCCCCGGGGCTGAGATCTGACCCCGCCGGGCAGTTCCCGAGCCGCATCCCCGCTGTGCACGCTGTCCGCCCCGCGGCCCCACGCCCGAGATTCGGCGTGCACATTTTACCCGCAAATGGTGGCCAGCATCTGGGGCGGCTGTTCCTCTCCCACCCAAGGTTTAAACCGATAGACGCGCTGGCGCCCGCGGCGACACCCGGGGAAGTGTGGCTGGCGTGAGGCCCGCACGCCCACGGTGCTCTCCTTGGCGCTGCTCAGGGGCCGTGGCCAGCCTTGGCCGAGTATCGGCCGCGGGGGCTCAGCGGGGCCAGCGGCGGGCACAGGCCACGCGAGGTCACGCCCGGGGGCGCAGACCTAGGCCTTCCCTCTCACGCTGCTTCTCGGGAATAAATCCCCCCAGTGGGCCTCCTGCGGGGGGCCTGGGCGGGATGAGGGGCCAGGAGGCGGCTGGGCGGGGCGGCAGGGCATGGCGGGGGCGGGGGCTGCTGACTCCGGGCCCAGCCTCCGCCCTTCCTGTCGCCGCGCCCGGGGCCCCTTCCCGGCTCCCTGCCAGCCGTGGGGGGGCGGAGGGGCAGCTCCCCGCTCGGACTCTGTGTTCATGGCAGCCGAGTGCACATGCGTGTGTGTGTGTGTGTGCGCACAGCGTGTGTGCACGCCTGAGACAGCGGTTTGGGGAACGGCGTTGCCCTTGGCGATGGGCAGTGCCCTTCTGCCCTTCTGGTGGTGACCTGGCACGCGGGTGTCAGGCCCCGGGGACCCTGGGCGGCAGCTTCCCCCAGGAGGGCGGGACGGGCTGCAGGGAGGCCGCGGGAGGGGGGCCGGGGGTCCCGGGAGCCCGGGAGGCGCTTCAGGGCAGGTGGGGCGGGGGCGGGGGCTGGGGGAAGGGGGAGGGGAGGGGCTGGGGGAAGGGGGAGGGGAGGGGCTGGGGGAGGGTGACAGGGCCAGCCCGGAGGGCGGACGCACGCTCCTGCTGGAGGGGGGGGTTCACCTGCGCACTCCCCCTCGTTTCATCGCCCCAGAACTGCGCCCACCCTGCCCTCCTGCTCGGCAGCACCGCGGCCACCGTGTCACACCAACCAGGACCACCAAACCCACGGAGCCCCCACAGTCTAAAGGGCTCGTCCTTGTTTCCTTTAGAAAAACCTTTCAAAACCTAAACACTTTTTGGCAATTCATTTTTAATTTTCTGTTTACTACGAGCTGAAGAATAGGTGGGGAGGACAGGAGAGGTGTCTGCAGGCAAATAGGGCCCCCCATGGCTGGCCCGGCCCCCTCCTCCCACACACCTGGGCCCCCAGGAGACCTGTGTTCCTTCACCCCCCCCGGGGGACCCCCGGCGGTGCTCCATCCCCACCCAGGGCTGCCCCTCCCCCCACCTGTCATCCCTGGCCATGCTCGGCCGTGTTAGCCCCGAGGAGCCCTGGACAGTCCCAGAGAACCCTGTCCCACGGAGCCGCTTCGCCGGGCAGTCCAGGAGGGGTCACTTCAGGGCCAGTCTGGGCGTAGAGCCTTGACGGCGGGGCCAGGGCAGGCCCCTCCCCGATCACGCCCCCTCCTGCAGCGCGCCCCTCCCGCAGAGCGCCCCTTGCCTGGCCAGCCCACAGCGGCCCCCAGTCTGGCATGGAGACTGGCACAGAGAGGAGCAGGGGGCCCCGGACTGGTCCACTGCCCGCCTACAGTTGTCCTGGGCTGGCGCCCCACGTGTGGACCCCCCGTGTCACGGGAGCCTGGCATCTGCCCACACTGGACCCCCACTCCCCAGCTCCACCACCTCCTGGACCCCAGAAAGTGTCCAGGTGGGGGGGGTCCCTCCAGCAACAGACGGGGGCTTCCCCACCCTGCTCCCTGACCCTCGGCTCCAACACCCTCTGCCCTGGGCCTCGCAAACGCCCACAGGAAACCTGCTGGGATAGGGGAGGTTCTGATGAGATCCCTGCCCCTGGGCACCCCAGAGGCCGGACACAGCCTCTCTGAAGGGGTGGGAGGAGGCGCCCCGCGGGGCAGGGCAAGTGCAGGAGCCCCCAGGATCCTTGTAGGTGTAGCTGGGGTGCCAGGAACGGGGGTGAGCTGGCCTGCACGGGGCTGGGCCCCGAGGGGCTGACGGCTGAGCTGCCGGGGGCAGGCCACCCGACAGGAGGGGGACAGCTGGGGCCAGGGAGGGGTGGGCGGGACGGAGGCCGGTGGCCACGTGGGAACCTCATGCAGAGCCTGGGCCCCTTCCCCCTCGGCCTTCAGACCCACAGGGGCCCTGCTTGGCTGCCCACCTGCCCTGCCCTGGGGAAAGTTCTCTGGCTGTGCGGAGCAGCTGCCAGCAGAGCACCTCTTATCTGCGGCCTCCTTATCTGGGTTCCCCCAGGTCCCCCAGGCCCAGTGGGTCCAGAGGAGCCTGGGTCCTCCCTGCTTCTCTCTCAGGAGCACCCAGTTATTTTCTGCAGACACTTCTTTAAGGAAAACCTGGCAGGCAGGCTTTCTAGAGGCACTCACTTGTCTTGACTGAAATAAGAGCTGCCGCTGAGGCAGAATATGTGGCTGGGCAGCATGGAGACACGGCGATGCTGGGACACGGCTGCGGGGCTGTGTGGATGCGGCCGCCTGCTGCCCCCAGGCCCCCCAACTCCCAGTGCACACCCCAGTGCCCTGGCGCCCCCAGCAGCTATGGTGGGCTCTGGAGCTGGCGGAGCCGGAGGGTCCAGGTGGACCCCAACTCCTCACATGTTGTGCCCAGAGAGGCGCAGTGGGCTCCAGCCTGGCTCCTCCTGCTCAGAACCGGGTCCCTGGGCCCTTCTCTTCAGAGCCCACCCGGCGGCCCAGCGCCACCTCCTCAGGGGTCTGACAGCAGCTGGCGGAGCTTCCTCCAGGCTTCAGCGAGGCAGCACATTTCCTGGGCCCCTTGGGGAGGGAGCTGCTCGGGCGCCTTGCTGGGCCCCCAGCCTTCCCACGGGCCTGCAGCCCCCAGGCCTCTCTGCCTCCCGCCCCACACCTGAGCAGGGGCCGGGTCTGCCTCGCCCGCTGGGTCCTGCGGCCTGGCGTGGAGTGGTGCTCAGCGGACCCAGGGTCCGAGCCTCAGCCTCACGTTGGGGGCTGCCCTTCTCAGCCCCGGGCAGCCCGAGGCTGATGCAAGCAGCTTGCGCTCCCGCTCCAAGCCCCACGGCCTGCAGGGTCCTTGGCGCGCCGGGCAGGTCCTCACGGCCTCTCCAGTCCCTGCAGCCGCTGACGCTGTCACCACTCACCCTGTCCCCAGCTCGCCACGCATCCACGGTGCAGCCACAGGCCTCGTCCATGGCCGGGCCGCCCTGCCGCTCGCCCTTTACCCTCTCGTGCGTCCCCTGGGGAGCGGAGGCTGCAGCGGCTCAGCAGGGGCCCATGGGTCACAACTGGATCTGCGCAGCTACCCCAACTCCCCACAGAGGCCGAGAGGCCCTGCAGCAGGGGTGCGGGCATTTGGGCGCCACGAGGGCCACTCTCCGTGCCCGCCCCCGCTCTCCGGGCTGCAGACTCGCCGCCCGAGGTCCTACAGTGGTGCAGCGGCAGAGCCCAGCTGAGACGCCCCACGCACCCCACTCTGCTGAGCTGGAGCGTGCAGGCAGCCCCCCAGGTAGGCTTGGGGCGGGGGGGGCGGGGTTTCCAGCCTGGGTGGGGAACGGCTGCCTCCTTCCCGCATCCCCCCTTCTCTGCACGTCTTCCTGCCCTGTGCCTCCCAGCGGACACCCTTGGCAGCACGGCTGGGGTCAGCCGTGTCTCCCGCGGCCCTCGGGCCCGGGACTAGGCCGGGAAGGAGCTATGCGGTGGCGATTGGGAGTGGACGGAGGGACAGAAGCAGCAAACACAGATGTGTGAAAGGGAAAAAAAGAAATAAAAACCTTTGAGGAGGGTTTGCTGCTGCCCAGAAATCTGGTGAATTGAAAAGGGAGCAGAGGCCGACAAGGGTGAGGGATTTCCCTGCTGACGCCGCAGCGTGATGAAGGAGGCGGCACCAACCCGGCTGCAGGCGGAGGAGCCCTTCTCCCAGCCCAGCGAGCACGCGGGGCGCCCAGGGTCCTGGGAGCACCTCCAGCCCGTGGTCAGCAGGCGGAGGACAGGCGTTTACGTATCAACAGAGAAGCTGCGGCCACAACTGAGGTACAATGGGGGACCCAGGTAGACCCCGAGATGAACTTTGAGCTGGAAGGTCCCGGAACGAGCTCCTAAGAGTCAGTGTGTCCTTCTTGCTGCAGGCAGGTGGCGAAAGAAGTTCGAAGTACAACATCCAAGTGTGCAGACCATCTTGCCTCTTAACTAGAAATAGCCTTAGCTGTTTCTTTAATTAATACGTTAACCAGCGAAAGGCTGAATGTTTAGAGTCTCGTAACCCTATTGGTAAGGCGGCCTCGTCACGGTCACCTGTGAGCAGGTGAGCGGTGAGCTCGCACCTGCAGGTAAGGTGGGCTTGCAGGCCACACCTGTCCCCAGCGCTCAGGCCGCCAAGCCCAGGAACTGAGCGAATGGACAGGGGAATAAAGAGGGAACAAATGCAGTCGGCACCCATCGGAATATCTGTTGATTCAAAAGTTTTTCACACTTTGAGATGATGTTTTGAAATTGACATTACTTTCAAATGAGAAACCTGAAATCAACAATGAGCTGAAATAAAGTCGGGCTTTTAATATTAAAGTCACGTGTTACCGGCGGGAGTGAGACGCGGTGCTGTCACTCTGGAGGGGCTAGACCGACCCACGGCCCAGCGCGCTCCCAGACAGAAACCCATCTTCACGCAGGATGGAAACCCCCGTCCACGCAGAAGCCTGAGTGCACGTGCCGAGGCCCCGTCCCTAAGAGCTGAGCTGGGAACAGCCCAGCACGGCAGCAACGCACTCTGGATGCGGCGGCCAGGCAGACCTCCAGGGCACCGGGCTACCCAACATCCTCGGAATGACAAAACGATGGAGACAGGAAGCATCGGTGGTTGCAGGCAGAGGAGGCAGCCGAGAACCCGCACTTGGGGTGCGGCCACTCCTCGCCTGTTACCAGAGCCCGAGGCTGCGCCGGCCAGCCAGGGGCCACGGCTCTCCACTCCACTCCCTTGTACTTTACTCTCTTGCTCCCACGTGGGGGTTCCCGCCCAGCTGGCTCTCGGGGTGCCGCTGGCACTCACCCTGCGCCAGCTCCAGGTCACTGGCCTTTGCTTCCTGTGCGGCTTCTTCCTGGCCTGACCTCCCAGCTGAGGATCCACGCTCTGCACTCCTGTCTCCAGGAAACACGTTCCTGTCTGAGGCGCCCCCACAGCCGGGGCTGTGTGGCTGGCCCCTCTGCGTGGTGTCCAGAGGCCGGAGGGCCCCTACTCAGGGCCAGTCTGCCTGTCTGTCCTCCTGCCCGGGGCAATGCCCCCTCTCCAGCTGACCTCCATGACTCGTGGTCCCGTAATTCCTGCTAAATTAGGGGGAGCCCGCCCAGACTAAGCCTGCCGAAGTCCTGCAGGGGTACATAGACGCGCGGCAGGGCTGCACAGATAGGCCCCAGTTTCACGGTGTGCTAGCTGAAGCTGTGCTGCACCCCAGAAAAGGCCAGGTGCCTTCTCCTGTGGCGGCAGACCTGTTGTGGGGGAGGGGGGCATTTTGTTTAGGTGGTTTCCATGGAGATGTGACCCACTCTATTCAAGGTAGTTCTTGATCCTTTACGAGGGGATAAAAAGGCAGGAAAGGCTGAGAGTGCTTAGAGGGAAGCCCTGGGGATGCCAGGAGGTCCCACAGGAGCTCAGAGAGGAGGCCACAGAGCCAGGACTGAAGGCAACGAAACCCAGGAGCGGAGGCCGGCAGACGCGCCATGTGCCTTCCTTTCTTCAGAGAAGGTGTCAGCCTGCTGATGCCTTAACTGGGACGTTTTCATGGACTTAGAACTGTAAATTTATAAACTAATAAATCCCTGTTGTAAAAACCAACCCATTTCTGGTATATTGCCTTCTACAGCCCTAGCAAACCAAAACACAGAGAAACTACATTTCTACATCTTCTAAGTTTTCGCCCATGAACGAGGATTGCTCATGAATTAAGAAATGAACAAAACTGTAATGAGAAAATCAAAAAGCTCACACTGAGGGCCATTCTACAAGGCAACCGGTCAGGGCTCTGCAGCAGCGTCAAGGCAAAGAGAGAGGAGGTGTCCTGGATTAACAGGACAGCACAGCACAGCGTGGACGGAATCCTGGACAGGAAACGGACACTGGCAGGAAAACCGGCAAGATTCAGATACGGCTATGGAGGAGCTATGGCGAGGATTTGATATCAGTTTGCTGATTTCTCCAGCTGCCTGTGCAAGACGTGACATCAGGGGAACTCCAGAGGAGCACCCGGGAATGCTCTGCACTATTTCTGCAACTTTGCTGTATACCTAAAGTTATTTTAAAATAAATGAATAAAACTGAACTAGTGACAATGCAAAATACTTAAAGCTCCAAGAGCCCAAATCAGCCAAGCATGTTGCTCCTCGGCATTCGGTGGGATGCTCCCATGAGCACAGCACCCTGGGGGAGGGGGGCGGAGCACGGCAGAGCCCCTGCCCGGGGCTACTCTCTGAGCTGGGCACTGGGACTCTACACCTCCCACCCCCACCTGGGGAGTCCTGTCCGAGTGTCCTCTGTCCAGGCGGGACTGCTGACAGACACCATGTGCCCACAAAGGCTGCGGCGCCCCCTGGCCCGTGTGGGTTCTGGGGGTGGGGTGGGGCGCAGCACACACGCCTACCAGGGCCCTTGCACCAGACGCCCGCGCTGTGTCCGGCCGCCGCCCTCGGGTGGGGTCTCCGCTGGAGTCACCGACAGGCGGCCCGCCCTGCCGGCTTCCCTTCACGTTGACATCACTGCGCGCCCTTTCACCAGTGGCCAGGAGGTCAGTCCCGCCGGGCTGCCTGCCAGGCACCTAAGGCGAGCCAGGCCCAGGCCAGAGGCGGGACCCAGGAGCCGGGCCAAGCTCCCAGCAGGTGGGAAAAGGTCACCCAGAAGCAGAGACTTGGGAAGGCGTTTCCTGTGCTCTCCTTCTGCCCCGTGCATCTCAGCCGGCCTCGGTCTCCCCATCGGGAAAAGGGGCACCGACAGCCGGCTCAGGAGGGGACACTGGGGGCCCGTGCGGAGCCATGCTGCAGACGGGACAGACCAGGTGGGCGGGGCCATGGTGACAGGACCTCACCTGCCCTGGGGAGCTCCTGCCCCCTCTGCGGCAGGGACTGTCACACGCCGCCTGGCGTGGGTGCGCGTTATCAGTCGCCATCCTGACCTCTGAGATGGCCCGAAGACTCCCGGGGGCCTGGACTCCTCTCCGGGCACTCATGCTCGGGGAGGGGGTCCCCGCGGGCCAGTCCAGCCCCACCAGCTTCTGGAGACCCCCAGCCTCTCAGTCCTGTCCCCCCCCACCCCCAGCGGCCCGGCAGCCCGCCCGCCCGCCCCACAGTGGGATTTGTTTTGGAAAGAGGAAATCCACCCGTCCGCGGGGGCGGTGAGCAGCCCCAAGTGGGAGCGGCTGGTTCTGGGGGACAGCGGCGGATCCAGAGCTGGAGGGACCGAAACCACCGGGTGCCGCAGGAGGCGCGACCCTGCCCCAGCCCCCTGCCCTCTGCCCGGGCCCTGACCTCCCCCCGGCCCCTGTCCTCCACTCCTGCCCCAGCCTCCTGCCCTGCCCCAGCCCCCTGCCCTCCAGCCCTGCCTTGGCCTGTGCCCGTGACCCTACCCTGTTCCCCGGCCCATTCCCCTGGCCCAGCTCCTGCCCTGGCCCCCCCGCCCGGCGCTCACCAGCTCCGGCAGGAAGAAGGCGAAGGGGACGGTGGTGAGCAGCGCGATCCCCGAGGGCACCTCGGGCCCCTTGTAGCTGCTGGCGGGCGGGTCCCGGGAGGCCATGCTCGCACCCTGCCTGCGCCTCCCCGCAGTGCGACCGCCCGCCCTCAAATAGCCTCCATCGGCCACACCCCGCGACGTCGCGGGGAGGGCAGAGGCCGCCCGGCCCAGCAGGTCCCGGGGCAGAACTGGGGCGCCCCCTCCCCCCCCCACCCCGCCCCGGGCCGGGCCCAGGGGAGGGACGCCCTGAGGGGGCGGGGCTGGAGGGCACAGGACGGGGGGGGGGGGGGGCGGGTCACCTCGGCGGCCCTCCCCCATGCCCTCACCCCACCCCACTCCCACCCCACCGCACCCCGAGTTCTGGGCGTGGAGTGGCTCCTGAATCGCCGAAGCCCCGCCCCTGCTCCCGCCCCTCCCACCCTG